>NC_083690.1:30717500-31342500 GCF_033118175.1 Dama dama | reverse complement strand
GGTGTTGAAGAAGACTCTTGAGAGTCCCTTGGACTGCAAGGAGATCCAGCCAGTCCATCCTAAAGGAGATCAGTCCTGGATGTTCATTGGAAGGACTGATGTTGAAGCTGAAACTCCAATACTTTGGCCACCTAATGCAAAGAGCTGACTCATTTGAAAAGACCGTGATGCTGGAAAGATTGAGGGCAGGAGGAGAAGGGGACGACAGAGGATGAGATGATTGGATGGCATCACTGACTCAATGGGCATGAGTTTGGGTAAACTCCGGGAGTTGGTGAAGGACAGGGAGGCCTGGCGTGCTGCGGTTCATGGGGTCGCAAAGAGTCAGACACGACTGAGTGACTGAACTCATCTGAACTGAATACTTACTTTCTTGTTCTCTATGTTAACACACACACATGCACAGTCACACACATCCCATGTACTATGGTGATTACCCACTAAATTGATCTTATGATTCAGGACAGAGATGCTTACCCAGAGTGGAGCTCTCTAAATCTAAGATGGGGTGTGTGCTTTCCTCTCCCCATGGGATTTTTTTTTTTTTTTACATTTTCAAAATGATTATTTTTATTATTTATTCATTATCAGATTCAAGGGTAACTCCCAGAAATTTATGACAGGCAGTATAACAGATACTTAACTTCTGAACAGTTCTTCAAAAGTAACCTTCCTATCATTTCTCTAACATCATAATTTTAAACTTGAAATCTTTTTAAAGTAAACCATGAGTTTAATTACACATCTCTCAGATCTCCATGCTAAGTACTTTTTTTCACATCTCACTATCTTTCCTCATGTAAACTATTTTTAAATAAAATTTTAATGGAGTATAGTTGGCTTCAAATGCTGTGTTCATCACAGGATTTTGAGAATTATCCTTCGGAGTACAGAACATAATAGTAGAAATTATGTGTATTTATTTACTTTTTACATAGTATGATTGTTTTGATTTCTCCCTGAGTAGTCAAGCGTGATTGGATAAAGCCTTCTCTGTACTGACTTAGACAACCTCATGTGAATCCTTAATGTTTCTGTGAGTCTTTTTTCTTTTTTTCCCCTTTTTAAAAACAATTGCTTATTTTTAATTGGAGGATAATTACTTTACAATATTGTGGTGGTTTCTGCCGTATATCAACACGAATTGGCCATAGGTATTCACATGTCCCCTCCTTCTTGAACCTCCCTCCTACCTCCCAACTCCATCCCACCCTCTAGGTTGTTGGGAGTTATGTTTAAATTTATTGTTGTCTTTAAGCGAGACAGATTGAAGGCTGTGGATGTTTAGTGTGTGAGTCGACAGTGTCAGTCTGTGGGCCTGTTGGCTGCTGTCCTGAAGGGGGAGTGGAGCCTGATGCACTGTGGTCCATGGGGAAGCAAAGAGTCAGACATGACTTAGTGACCGGACAGCAACTCAGTAGTTCATCCCGGATGTGTAGCCTGCACAAGTAAGTGTGTATAACAATCCTTAGGATGAGGTACTAAAGAGGAAAAGAAGAGTGATGGACAGGAGACACTGATGAATGTAGTGAGCAGCAGGGATAGTCCCCACTAGTGACTCATCCAGCTCATATTCATGGAACACCCATTCTGTGCTAGCCATCTTCTCCAGCAGGAGTTGGCAAGTAGGCCTGGCAGCCAGACTTTACCTGGGGTCTGTTTTTGTAAATAAAGTGATTGTTTTGTTTTCGTTAACATTTTTATGTAATTTCTGTGGCAGCTTCTGGGCTATAATGGCAGAGTTGAACAGTTTCAACAGAGGTAGCATGACATAGGAAGTCTGAGTGTTTACTGTCTGGCTTTTTGCTGCAAAAGGCGGTGGCCTCTGTTCTAGAACATGAATCAGTGCTTGCTTCTGGGCCACATGGCAACTGAGCCGGGGGCTGTTGGCTTTCTCTCTCACGCGCCCTGCTTGGCAGAAAACACCTCCATCAGAGCCGTGTTAGGGTGCATTAGGGCAGAGGGACAGAGTTGAAGCATGGGGCCACAGCACATCCATTGTTGGGGTGTCTGCATCGACGTGCAGTGCAGAGAGGAGAACAAACGGTAGGAGCCTGTAGACCATGAAAAGCCAAGCTTCCCAGGCCCTTCTGCCCCCCACCTCCACATTCCTCCTAATTCTCCATTCTCATGTTCGGACCTTGAACCTTGTCACCTGGGATTACTCTCCCTTGGAACTCCTTAGCTCCAGTGTTATCCCGTCACCACAGCTCCACAGTTTGTGCCTTGCTTGGTGAAGCTCTCTCTTACTTCCTTTCTCTGCTATAATAAATAATTCTCTGAACTGTTTACATATCTGTCAAACCTTTTCTTTTTTTAAAATCTGAAGACTTTTTATTACATTGTACTGATTTATGTTTCTTGTTCCCTTACAAGGAAACCTAAAGACAGATTATTTTGTTTTATTCATTTAAGTTTCTGTAAAACTAAGTACTGTGTCTGATATATAGTAGGCACTCTATAAATAGCTGTTTAATTGAGCCAGAGGATGGTAAGAAGACAAGGCTTTGAATCCAGGTCTGTCCTGCCTCTCAGTACTGTATTCTGCCCTCCCTCAGCCTGTGGGTGAAGAAGAGATTGTTCAGTAAGTGATGTCATTTGAAAGGTACTTTGTCTATTTTTCCATATTCAATATGCTATTAACAATGACTTTTTATTTTGTCAAAATGAATTTTCTGTTTTACAACTAGAATTTCAACAAAATAATTTTAGATAACATCCTAAGAACATTTGTGAACATGACATTTCAGGTCTATTTTCCCCCTTTGCTTTAAAACAGTATATACAGCTATAATTACTAATTGCTGCACTCTAAGTAGAGACAGATGATACATATGTTTGTGACAATTTTCCAGAGGGAGAGCTAAGTAACCAGGCTCATTTTTCCATAATGTGAATGTTATTCACAAACTATTACCATAATTGATGCACCAAGCCAATGTAGGGTAAATAATGTGTTGTGTGTAGGAAGCAAGCTAGTAGTCAATGAATATTAAAGAACAAAACCTCATTTTAACAGAGAAACTGTAATTATAATCATTCTGAATTCATACTGCAAAACCAGTTAAAATAACTTGGCTGCCATTTATCTATGTAATTCTGTGTGTAAAGGAAGTAGGTATGCAAGTAGGGTTGTATAGTAATATGTATGTGCACAAACATATTTTTATATAAAGACACAGGGCCAAACTTCAGAGTAAGTCATTTTTCAAAGAGATTAGGTGCAGAAATGAGGGAAACACGAGCAAAGTTAATCAGTCATTTGTATTTATGGAAAAGAGTTAATAATTCTACTTTTCATAATTTTAGTTTTCTTACTTTTGTTTTTGTATTGATACGTGTTTTCATATTTATCTGGGATGTCTTTTTTTTTTTAATCGTTTACCAAATTGGATTCTGTATTTTCTTCAAACCTCCTTTTTCCATGGCAAGCCTTCCTCATCTACCTCTCATCCCTGTCTCACTGCCTTCTGCGTACTCACCAACTTCTGTGTGTGGTGTATTGCTCTGCACTTTGGGGATTTGTTGTTTTAAGTCCTGTCTTCTGTGCATCACTAGTCTCCTCAACCAGACTGCCATGTCATTTCAGGAAGGACTGTTTCTGTTGGTTTTGTGTGTGTGTGTAGTTCCTTCTTGTCTCCCTCATGGAGCATGGGTAATGCCCTGGTGTGTGTGTGTGTGTGTGTGTGTGTGTGTGTGTGTAGTTCCTTCTTGTCTCCCTCATGGAGCATGGGTAATGCTCTGGGGTGTGTGTGTGTGTGTGTGTGGTTCCTTCTTGTCTCCCTCATGGAGCATGGGTAATGCTCTGGGGGGTGTGTGTGTGTGTGTGGTTCCTTCTTGTCTCCCTCATGGAGCATAGGTAACGCTCTGGGGTGTGTGTGTGGGTGTGTGTGTGTGTGTGTGGTTCCTTCTTGTCTCCCTCATGGAGCATGGGTAATGCTCTGGGGTGTGTGTGTGTGTGTGTGTGTGTGTGTGTGTGTGTGTGTGTGTGTGGTTCCTTCTTGTCTCCCTCATGGAGCATGGGTAATGCTCTGGGGTGTGTGTGTGTGTGTGTGTGTGTGTGTGTGTGTGTGTGTGGTTCCTTCTTGTCTCCCTCATGGAGCATGGGTAATGCTCTGGGGTGTGTGTGTGTGTGTGTGTGTGTGTAGTTCCTTCTTGTCTCCCTCATGGAGCATGGGTAATGCTCTGGGGGGTGTGTGTGTGTGTGTGTGTGTAGTTCCTTCTTGTCTCCCTCATGGAGCATGGGTAATGCTCTGGGGTGTGTGTGTGTGTGTGGTTCCTTCTTGTCTCCCTCATGGAGCATAGGTAACGCTCTGGGGTGTGGGTGTGTGTATGTGTGTGTGTGTGTGTGTGTGTGTTTCCTTCTTGTCTCCCTCATGGAGCATGGGTAATGCTCTGGGGTGTGTGTGTGTGTGTGTGTGTAGTTCCTTCTTGTCTCCCTCATGGAGCATGGGTAATGCTCTGGGGTGTGTGTGTGTGTGTGGTTCCTTCTTGTCTCCCTCATGGAGCATGGGTAATGCTCTGGGGGGTGTGTGTGTGTGTGTGTGTGTGTGTGTGTGTGTGTATGTGTGTGTGTGGTTCCTTCTTGTCTCCCTCATGGAGCATGGGTAATGTTTCCCATGCAGGTGCTGACTCCTCAGTAGGTACTGTTGGTTATCTTTTTGTACATCAAATGCTGCCTGATTTTTTTTTAATCTTTAAGTTTTGTGCTTACTTCCCAGTATCTCTAGAAAGTACTCTAAGTGGAAAGAATTAGATCTTGCTGGTGTGCGGTTTTTGATGGCACACTTACTCAGGAATGTGGAGTATGGCCTATGTGAAGTATATAACCCCTCCATCTCTGTCATTTCTGAAGTCAAAGGGAAAGATGCTCTTTTCATCTCTTGGTATTGGATGTTTTTGATACATACAGTTTAGACACAGACAAGGTGATGGGGTCAGAGTTTAGATATTTTTATATTTGTAAAAAGATCATTATGTGTCTCTTCTTATCAACCTTTTAGACCCCCCCCCCTCCCCTGGCCCAATGTTGATCCTGTTTTTAATTGTACTCAGTATGTTTTGGTAATTTTCTTCAAATATATACCTGTTCCTTTTAGTGTCTGGGCACCTGTCACTTTTTCCTTTTATAGTGATGGAAACATGGGCAGTTTCTGATATGCTTTCTTAGCTCACATTCCCATGGCCCTTAATATCAGAGTTAATTTATTATCTACTTTATCAAATTGAACATATTTTCATACAAGAAAAGTGAGTAACTAGAATGTCCCTTCACACATTGCTTGTGTAGATTGAGTGAGTGAATGAGTGAGTGAAAGTTGCTCAATCATGACTGACTCTTTGTGACCCCATGGACTATACAGTCCATGGAATTCTCCAGGCCAGAATACTGGAGTGGGTAGCCGTTTCCTTCTCCAGGGGATCTTCCCAACCCAGGGATCGAACCCAGGTCTCCCGCATTGCAGGCGGATTCTTTACCATCTGAGCCACAAGGGAAGCCCATGAATACAGAATCCATAGTGTAAAGCTGTGTAGCTCTTCTTCCCAAAAGAGGGTTATTGGTTTCCTGCCTTTAAGGTAATCTTGAACGGTTTGACCTTTGTGAGGGCTTTTTCAAAAATTCTGAGAAAATAAAAAATACCTCATAGAACCTCAAGGAATACTAGGTATCAAAGATCACCTCTATGAAGGTAATTGGTTCACGAATTAAGCGTACTTTGCTATACTTCAGGGGGTAGGATAGTGTTCATATAGCTCACCCTGTGATAGCTTGGGTTTGCTTGCCCAGATGATGATTATGACAAGGGAGGAACATTACCCAGAAGTAGACTCTTTAGAGGAACGTGGAGCCCTGAACCTGACCCTTCTGGAGGTTAGTCTCACCCTCCAGCCTCCCTACAGGATGGCTTGGTGTCCTTCGAGACCTTTCTCCTACCTTGAGAATCATGGATGGGCCTTTGGCCTGATTCCCTCAAGGACTCTAGAAACTACTTAGCTTGGAGTGGTGCCGTTGCACGGAGTCTGTTCTTGGCAGTGGGCCTTGGCTCTTTTTCCGGCTGGTCTCGGTGCCTCTTAGGAGCGGAGAGGAGGTCAGATGCAGATAACACAGGCATGATTTCTGCCTCCCGAGATGTTCAGCTGAGGTGCACTTCTCCCTCCCCTGAGGGCTTAAGAAGAACACATTTATCAGGGAGGGTTGTGAGTAGGAAAGAACACGCAGCCTTCTTTTCTGCTGAAGAGCAGAACGTATTATAGGATAAAAATCTTTCTGTTGTAGTTCAGCTGTATCTCTTTGTTGTTGGTGTTCAAGTCATTTTAAGCTTTATTGTTAAGCTGAACTTCTGAACAGTTTCATTTGCAAACTCTTCCTTTGAAGGATCAAGGGAAGCTTTTGTAAAGAGTCGAAGTCTGGGATGAGAATTGTAAGCTAACCAGAAGTAGGATATGTGTGTGTGTGTGTGTGTGTGTGTGTGTGTATGCAAAGCATGTGTATGAATGCATTTTCTGGGTTAGGCAGGGACTAGTAGGGTTGAAGAAGAGAGGAAATTTCATTCCCAGCAGAGGAAACACCATGTACAAAAGCTGGAAGAGTCTTGCCATTTTTGACAGATAAATGAATCCTTCTGAAGGCTTTGTAGGAGCTGTGACCAGCCCTGTTCGCTGAGAAAAGAGAAAGTCCTTGAGCGCCCATCGAACCTCTTCAGCCTCTCTGAACGAGCATTCAGATGCTCTGCCAGAGGAAATGGTGTGTTCCAAGTGCAGCTGCAGTGGAAAAGGGCTCTTTCAGTGCAGCTGAAGCAATTCCTCCACAAAGATCGTCCGATTTTAACAGTACACTGTCTGTTTAAAACAAAACAAAAAAGGCGGGTGGGAGTTGGAAGAAGGAGTTTATGCCAGGAAATGAAAATGAGTTTCTGCAGAAGCCTGTCGTAGTTGTGGTTTCAGAGTTAAAAGGGCTCAATTGCTGGTTTTTTATATCTGTGTGTGTGTGTGTTTGTGGACTTTGAGTTCTCCAGAAAACACTGAGGATAAAATAGCAGTCATATTTTATTAGAGAATGTACTCTTTTTGTCAGTGATGACTGCCTGGAAGCTCACAAACTGAGGTGTCTTTCCCTACTTATGTTCACTGTGGAGCTGGGCGGACGTGGTGCCTTCTCTTGTCTTCTTCCTCCCTTCCTGATGGAACATCAGGTTTAGAATGTAAGCAGAGGATGATTGAGTCTCTGTCACAGCAGGTGGAGTTTCTGAATTGAAGGCTAAGAAGTGATGTTTCCAGCTGACTATAGCTAGCTACTAAACAAAGGTTAGGAGGTTGTGATGTAATTGAAGGTGACACTAACTTTTATCAAGCTCAGTGGTGAGTCTGGAGCTGTGTTAACTGCTTCGCAAAACTATGAGGCTATTTTAATTTTCACAAGAATCATCATTTGAAGTTAGGTTTGGTTACCTTCAGTTTACAGATGAAGCACTTGAGGCTGAGAGAGAGAAGTGATAAGTGACTAGTTTGCAGTTATACCCAGCACTTAGCATGGCCCGGGCTGGAATTGAAATCCTGTTGTCTCCAAAGCTCTTGCCTGTACCCGCTGCCTTCCACATTGTACTTTCTCCTGTAAAGTAGGTTTTGCTCCCTCCCTCCATCAGCTTTAGGCCTTCCCCTCTTTCAGGAGACTTAAAAAAAACACAGTCAAAGGTCCACCTCTTGAATTGAGCTTCATCTCCTTCTTTGGCCTTCCCTGGTGGCTCTGCGGTAAAGAATCTACCTGCTATGCAGAAGATGCAGATTTGATCCTTGGGTTGGAAAGATCCCTTCGAGAAAGAAATCGCTACCCACTCCAATGTTTTTGCCTGGGAAGTCCCATGGAGAGAGGAGCCTGGCCAGCTACAGTTCATGAGATTGCAACAGTTGGACACAACTTAGCAACTAAACCACCACCACCTCACCTTCCATTAAGCAGTAACCTGTATTGTTGCAAAAGTTAGGTATTTGGTGGGTAAATTAAATAGTTTTATTTTATCATCCCTTGATTCTTACAGAATTTATAGTTATTAATTCTGTCGCATGGTTGTATTGTGTCATCTGAGCTATGTAACAGCCTTGCCAGTTTTCTCAGGGGTGGCCCTGCATGCAGTTGGATGATGCTCGACAAAGGAGCCAGGGCATCTCATAGCTTGGCTACAGCCCCGGTGTGAGACCCTGGTGACGTCACTTTACCTTTCTGTTTCATTTATTTCATCCTTGCAGTGTTTACTTCAGGTAGTTTCTCAGCTTGGGAGATGCAGTGTCTATCAGGATACAGGTGCTGTACTCCTGTGTGCACATGATTTTTTGGTGTTTCTGAAAGGGGTGGTTAATAGAAATTCGTTTAAAAAAACATTGTGTGTGTGTGTGTGCTCATTGTGCTAAATCACTTCAGTTGTGTTCAACTCTTTGTGACTCTGTGGACTATAGCCCACCAGGCTATAGCTCCTCTCTCCAGGGGATTCTCCAGGCAAGAATACTGGAGTGTGTTGCTGTGCCCTCCTCTAGGGGATCTTCCCGATCCAGGTATTGAACCCACGTCTCTTTATGTCTCCTGCACTGGCAGGTGGGTTCTTTTAGTGTCACCTGCGAAGCCCTATGCATTGTTCCAATTGGTAATTCTTTCTTAAAAAAAAAAAGGAATCAATTCTTGGCTCTGCTGGGTCTTCATTGCTGTGAATGGGGCTTTCTCTGGTTGTGGCGAGCAGAGGCTACTCTTCCTTGCTGTGCAGTGCAGCGGCTCCTCCTGTGGCGGAGCGTCGGCTTGAGGGTGCACGCGCTTCCCTAGTTGGCGGCACACGGGCTCAGTTGCCCCTCGACATGTGGGGTCTTCCCGGACCAGGGATGGAACCTGTGTTCCCTGCATTGGCAGGTAGGTTGTTAACCGTTGGACCACTAGGGAATCTCCGTATTCTTAAATTCTTAGATTTTGTTTTTCGTCAATCAATGAATGCCTGCTAACAATTAAAACATGACCAAATGGGGAGTTTATTATTTCTCTTCACATAAAAAGAGACCCTTATGCTCAAAGTTAGACAGTATTTGTTTTTATGAACTTTTAAAGTCCTTTGCCAAATAGAATGAATATTCACTAAGGCCAGGAGTCTTATGACTTGATTATGCAAATAACTTTTTGGAATCCTTCATTATGTTACTTTCTCCCCCTTTCCTTGAGCGCTTGGACTTACAGTAAAGGGGGGAAAAAATCACAAGGAAACAAATTAACCTTCAACAAAATTCCCAGTCTTCCACCGTCTGTCCCCAAAACAGAAAATTTTGTCAGCATGTCTGTAAGTAAAGTTGGTCATTGGCCACCCTGCCATCTTTCCCCTCCCCATTCCATCTTTCTGTGATGCTGCTCACTCTTCTGTCAGTCTACAAGCCCCCCTGGGGTCCCTTCTTTCCTTTCTCAGCCTGCATTACATATGTAATCCCCTCACCACCTCTCTCACCAGCGCCCTCAGTTCCTTGATGGTCTTGTCCTTCTGCCCATTTCCTCTCAGGAGCATGTCAGCTGTCTGCCCTCTTGAGAGTCTGTGTTCCACTTGAGAGAATTAAAACTCTGTTTGAGTGTTGTTATATAGATCCGTGGGCCTCTGCAGCTATTGGCTTCTTCAGGATTGCCCATCAATGCATTTACTGAGTTCACTTTCTTTCTCCCCTTGGTGGAAGTTTCAAACTCTCCCCGCTCAAAGCTAAAGGACATTTATCAAGAGCTTACTATTTTAGAGAGAATGTACTAAGGACTTTGCATGCATTGTTTCATCTCCACTCTTGCCATGTGACCCAAGGTCTAAGTTCTCTTTCCTCCATCCTATCCGACAATACTAACTTAGCATCAGCTCTGCTGATTCTCTTTGCCAAGCCACAGGCTGTCACTTGCTTTCAGGAGACCTGAAGTTTAGAAGGAGATGCAGAAGAGTAAGTAGGCAAGGAGAATATTGTATGATAAAGGCCAAGAGGAGGTAAGTTCAGTATATTATAGATGTGCCCAAGCCAAACTCAGGATGCGGATAAGGAAAGCTTGTTGGAGGAAGTGACAGCTTAAGTACCAGTCTGAAGGCTGAGAGAATTTGATTTAGGTGATGTGACTGTATGTGCTTAGTTGCTCAGTCGTGTCCAACTTTTTTGCACCACCATTGACTGTCCACCAGGCTCCTCTGTCCATGGGGATTCTCCATGCAGGAATACTGGAGAGGGTTGCCATGCCCTCGTCCAGGGGATCTTTCCAACCTAGGGATCAAACCCAGGTCTCCCACATTGCAGGTGGATTCTTTACCATCTGAGCCACCAAAGACATAAGGAGTGTTCTAGAAAGAAGAGCTACTGGATACTAGAAAGATTCAGGGATTTGAGAGAGGCCAGTAAGAATAGAGTCCTTTTTTCTTCAGAGGAAATAGAAGCCTTCAGGTATGAACTTCATTTACGTCATCTCCCACCTCCTAACTGGTTTATACCCTTACTTAATAATTCAAATTAGAACCCACAGAGATCCTTTATTGTACATAAATCTTAGAGGATGAGTTTTGACACACTCATTGTCAATTTTGACATCAAGTTTTATTCTGGACTTACGCAGCTGCTCTGCTGGAATAGTATTAGAATGTTAGAATGTGTATAGTAGAAAAATCTTCTTCAAAAATATGGGAAGATTTATAATTATTGTGATGTAGGTATAGAGTGTTTCGGGAGGGCTTCTCAGTGGTGTGAAAGTGTTAATCGCACATTTTGTCTGACTCTTTGTGACCCCATGGACTATATGCCGCCAGTCTCCTCTGTCCATAGAATTTTCCAAGCAGGAATAGTGGAGTAGGTAGTCATTCCCTTCTCCAGTGGTAATCACTCCTGTTACTGTGAAAGCTAAAGTGAAGCTACTGCTTAGCCCAGTGGTGTGTAGTAGCAGGTTAAAAAATGGACGCATATCCCCTTTCCATAAAGATATGTTGTTTTTCAGTCGCTAAGTTGCGTCTGACTCCGTGACCCCGTCAGGCCTCCCTGTGCCTCACTATCTCCCAGAGTTTGCTCAGACTCACGCCCATTGAGTTGGTGATGCCATCCAACCATCTCATCCTCTGTCGCCCCCTTCTCCTCCTGCCCTCAGTCTTTCCCAGCATCAGGGTCTTCTCTAGTGAGGTTGCTCTTCGCATCAGGCAGCCAAAGTATTGGAGCTTCAGCATCAGTCCTTTCAATGAATATTCAGGGTTGATCTCCTTTAGGATTGACTGCCTTCATCATCTTGCAGTCCAAGGAACTCTCAGGAGTCTTCTCCAGCACCACAGTTCGAAAGCATCATTTCTTTGGTGCTCAGAAGATATGTAGTAAATGATATTTAGGTCTCAGCCAACATTATACCCTCAAAAACCTTGACTGTGGAAAATCTAGACATTCCTCAAAAGAAGGGTCTGTAGGGATGAAGTGCAGATGGCCTTTTGTAGTTTAGAGAATCCTGTCGAGTTTATTTTAGCATCCAGATTAATCTTAATTATTTTGTATTTAATAAATATTATCAGTTGTTATCACTTGGGGTAGAGATCCCAGTAGAGGTATGGAGAATAGGGATGAGAGCCACACCATATTATTAAATATTTTGAGAATCACTGTTTTCCACGTGCCTGATTGCCTCACTCGACCGTGCACAGGTGTCTCCCCTTCACACATGCTAAAGCCATGTGCCTGCGTTTCACTTCTCTTTCTCCATTCCATCTCTGGCATCTTGTAAAGTGAGCGCCATCATTCTGTTTCACAGCTTTTCTTGAAATCTTGAAAAGTTTAACTAGTTAATAGTAGTGAAACAAAAATAAAAAACACTGTCTTTACATTTATTTCTGTGGGGGAAAGGAATGTATGTATAAGTGCCAATCATTTTACCAAGCTGTTAGTTCTTAAGGCTGAATACCAGGAGCTGTTTTGGCGGCTAGTATAATAGAAGTAAGAGGGAATGGCAAGAGAAGACTGTTCCAGTTTCTCTTTCTCTGACTACACAGGATTGAAAGATGTTGTTTCAGCTGGAGAATTTAAAACAGGTTCTTAACTCACTTTTTGCTAAAAGAGACTGGGCTGTTTTTAGTGTTGTAATCTTCTGTAGGCATGGAGAAGGGTCACCACCTGATTTGTTAAGGAGATCTTGAGGTTAAAGCTCTGGCAGGGTCCTTTCTCTAAACTCTGGCTCTTGTCAGAATAATGTTTGGCCAGGTGTTAATCTGTGTCCTGAGGGGAAGTTCTGGAATTCGTTATTCATCCCTGGGGGTAGGGGTAGGAGGAGGAGTTGCTCTTCTGGGAGGAGACTGGGGCCAGGACCTGCCTCCTGCCTTTACTGACATGTGCCATTTGTGATGAAGGCGGCTGAAGCCCATTTGAGGAGTTCTCCTGTCAGCCAGCCAAGAGAGCAACCCAGAGGGAGAGAGAGAGGAGGGAGAGGCAGACAGCTCAGCAAGGCAGTCCTGGAGTGCAGTCTGGAGCGAGGTCGCGCAGCGCTGTAGGCACCAAGGGAAGGTGTATAGGAACATTAGGGGGACGGAGGCCAGATTAATAGTGCATTTTCCTGTGTCTTTCCTTTTGGCCCCTCCTTTGAATACATGTCATCCTTTGAAAAATTCAGCATCTGGAAGAAGCCTTTGCTGAAAAGCGGCTTTTTCTTCAGCACTCTACTGTTTTTGTTTTTTCTTTTCCTTTTTTTCTTTTTATTTTTTTCCCATCTCCTTTTCCTCTGAGAGCAGGAGGTGAGACAATGATCAAGTCAAGCTGGTTCTATGTTAAGTTCAAGTATGCAGAGAAGGTAAGTCAATATGTTTTCTCTTCCCAAGGGAAACCTGCCACCTCCCTCCAGGCTTCTCCTGTTGTTAAGCTCCTCCGGCTATTCAGGGAAGCAGATGAACCCAGAAGCTTTATTTGTGAATGCATGGCCTCTGCTTTAATGATTCCTGGAGGAAATGCAGGCTCTATACTTGCTGTCTGACATTGCCACTGACCAAGAGGGAGGAGTCTTCACCTTCCTTTCCAGAGGCATTATTTAGTGTTTAAAGAAGAAAAATGATGAAACTGTAGTAACATGAAAGACAGTCTATACTTCTTTAGATTGAATAGAGAATTTTCAAGAGGAATATTTGCTATGAAACTGGATGCATTTTTGCTTCTGGAAGAAGTTGACAGTCCCTTCCTGTTACCTGTAGTTTGCTTAGTCAGAAGTTTTTATTTGTATTTTTTCTTTCAGTTAACTGACTTTGCTCATTCACATGTAGAAGAGCTTTGCTCTTCATTGTTCAAATGTTATTTGGGTACAGAAAGTATCCCCATCATTTTGCCTGTTGAGGAGATTATCTTTTTACTGTATTTTGGGGGGTTATATTTTAGGGAGGCAGTGAACTTTGGCTGCATCTGAAATTTCACTGTTACAGTACAGTACATACATCATGACTAGGCTTTGAGGAAAGAAGTATGTACTTCCTAACACATCTAAACTTACCTGAAGCTGTTGGCCATCGTTTTGGTTCTGCATCTGTATATATCACTTCTGTTGGAAATTTATTGGGTTAGTAATGAGGTTTCCAGGGGCATCCTGAAATGCCTCCCTTTTGTAATCCTTCTTTCTTTGCTTTGTTTGTTGAAAACACTGACTGTAGAATTAAGCTGAGATCCTAGAGAATGGAATCATGTTGTGGCAAGATGGAAAATTATGATGGTTTTTGTCATGATCTTTATGATTGCATATTTATAAGCATATTGAAAAATTCTTCCATTTTTCTGGTTTAATTGACATTAGTACACTTTAGGCTACGTTTCTCCACATTGTTATTTTCTGTTGTAGGTTTGTTTCTGCTGTGTTTTTGTGACAATGAAATTACTTGTTCTTTACCCATAGTCAAAATACAGAATTTTTATTTAAGAAATTCATTCCCCATTTTAGACATATTTGCATTGTTAACTATTAAAGCTGTTATGACTGAAACATTATCTTTGTGCATAGGATCAGGACAGGCTGTCATTGTGGTTTGGGGGTTAGTTTTTTCCTCACTAGATTACTTTGGTTTGAGCAGCCCATTACCTATTGTTTGTTGTTATGAATTTTGATTAATTAAAAGTGTACTGTACCTCCATAACCTTTTCCTTTGACCTTAAATGTCCTGCCATAGAAACCTGAAGCTCAGAGGTAAGGAATGAAAGTAAACTAATGTTAAAAGCCGGAAGATATTTCAAGAAATGATCTTCGTAAAAAAAGAAAAGGAGGACATTAAATTAATTGCTTTATTTGAATAACTACCTTACTATTCGTATAGCAACAAAACAAGGAGGGAGTGTATTCATATACCAAGGCATGCGTGTAATGTAAAACTAAATAATCTAAGACTCCATAGCTAATTGGAGGATATCCTGTTTATATTAGAATAGGGGGAATAAGAGAAACAGAAAAATCTCAGTCTTGTTTTCAGCCTGCTTATTGATGCTCTAGATTTCAGTGATTCTCAACAGAACTTCTGTTCTTTTGTTCCTTCACAATGATTTGTTTCCTAGACTCACTTTTTTTTTTTTTTTCCAGAATTCAAAATGAGTTTAATTTCATTTGGAGAGATGAAAGACTTCAGTGTAAACCCAGGGACAGAGATGCTTAAAACCAAATTAAAACTATTCTTTTTTGTATTCTTCCTGAAAGCCGTTCTTTTAAAGGGTTATTAATTTTGAATATCCTCCAGTATTTTAGAAAGACAAAAAAGAAAAAGTTCATTTTCAAATACTGACCAAATGAATTGATATAAACTTTTAATTATTGGATAGATAAAAATACATTATAGAATATTTTTGATGGCCAGCCATTTCCTTGTTTTATGTTTAGGAAAATGATTGAATCAGTCTTAAGTAGTGGGCAAGAAAAACTAAGAAAGTCAAGCATACATGACCGAAAACACTGGCACAGAAAAACATTTCTTTATGATAATCAAGATTCTGACCGCTTTCCAAAATTAAAAATACGTGTATAGTAACACAAACATCTTTTTAGCTACCACTGCATGCACATGCCCACTTCTGTTTTTCCATTTAAATTATTTTTTTTAATTGGAAAAAAATTGCTTTTCAGAGTTGTGTTGGTTTCTGCTGTCCAACAATGAAAATCAGTCCTAATTATACATACATCACCTCTGTCCCTTCTCCTAGCCTACCCTTCTCTGTCATCACAGAGCACCAGGCTTGGTGCCCTGTGTTATGCAGCAGCTTCTCACCAGCTGTCTGTTATTCATAGGGAGGTATATATACATCGATGCTACTAACTCTCTTTGTCTAAATTATTTTTGAGTAATCTCTTTCTTAAATTTGGTCAATACCGAGGTATCATTCCTTCTAAAATATTGCTTACTTGAATTAAGTCCATCCTACTCCTTGCCTCCTTCTCCTTCTATACAGTCTCTTGGTATATTTCCTATTTTCATGTATTTTACTATGTTTTAATAACCGATTATTCCAAAATCTATTTTACTAGTCTAATCTCTTTCTTCAGAGGCATATATTTTATTGACCAGTTAGACATCTGCCTTGAAGTTCAGCAGAAACCTCAGATGAAGCATTTCTAAAATGCTAAAATGCAGTTAATTTTCTCTTCCACAGCCAAACGTTATCTTCTTCTGTTTACTACCATATCTTGCTGGTCGTCTATGTTCAAGGGCCCATCTTAGATCTGTTTTTACCATCTCCCAGCTGGCTTACTAGAGGAACCTCCTAGTTTATTTCCAAGATGTTCTTGATGCCTCCTAGTGCTCTAAGACATGTTTAGAGTGACCTTGTTAAAAGGTCAGTCTGTGTCCCTTAATCCCCTTCCTGTTAATGACTATCCTCTCCCATTGAAGAATCCTCACTTGATGTCCCTCAGCAATGCTAGCATTGGCCTGTATATACATAGTATATTTTATTGTAATTATTTACTCCAGAGTCTATGCCCTCTATACCATACGACCCTAGAGTACTGAACTATGTTGTCATTTTTTTTTGGTATCTGTTAATTCCAACACATAACAGGTGCTCATTTTTTCCCTAAATGTATTGAGTAAAGCTGTGACTTTTCTGTGGAGTCTAGGAAACATGAGTTTGATTTCTGCATCTACCATTTACTAGTAGTATGTGATCTTGGGTAACATATAGAAACTTGATAAAAGTATTTTTTCATCTATTCAATTGGGAGAAGTATCACCTGATATAGTTTTTAAAAATTAAGCTTTTTCAGATAATAGTAGATTCATATGCAGTTGTAAAAACTAATACAGAGTGAGACCATGTGCCTTTTGCCTAGTTTCCCCAACGGTAACAATTTATGAAACTATTGTACAATGTCACAACCAGATATTGATGTTAATATAGTCAAGGTATTGAACAATTCCATCACCAAGAGGATTGTTCCTGTTGGTCTTTCATAGGCACATCACTTTCCCTGCCCCCATACCCCCAGTCATTAACTCCTGGTAACCAATAACTTTTTCTCCTATTTTTAAGTTTTGATATTTCATGAATATTATATAAATGGAATCATATACTATGTAATGTTTGGGTGATTATCTTTTTTCACTCCATGTGATTCTCTGGATATTCTTTCAAGTTGTTCTGTGTTGTTCCTTCTGAGTAGTAGCACTCCAAGGTATGGACACACCACAGCTCATTTAATCATTTTCCTCTTGAGGGATGTCTGTGCTGCTCCCAGGTTTTTTTCTAATACAAATAGAACTGCTGTGAACATTTGTTCACATAACTTCTGTGTATGTTTGGTGTGTAGACATCAGTTTTCTGTAGGATAAATGCTAAGAAATGCAGTTCTTGAATAGTATGTTTAATTTTTCAGAGGCTGCCAGAGCTGTCTCTCACTGTTTCTCTTTGTATATTCTCTTTAGTGCTGTAGTGTGAGTTACCTGTTTTCTCTGCGTCTTCACCAGCATCTGGTGGTTTACTGGCTTTTATTTTAGCCATCCTATTGGTGTGTAATGATCTCTCACTGTGGTTTTAATTTTCATTTTCCTAATAACTAATCATGTCAAATGTCCTTTCGTGTACTTTGTCATCTTAGTATCTTCTTTTGTTAAATATATCTTCCTCATTAAATATCTTTTGCCTTTTTTTTAACTAGATTTCTGAGTTTTACTGCTGAGTTTTTAAAAGTTCTTAACGTATTCTAGATGCTAATCCATTATTGGATGTGAGGTTTAAAATCTTTTTTTCTAATTGTTAAAGTCTTCTACAGAACAAAAAAATTTTAATTTTGGTACAGTCCAATTTATGGATTTTTTTCTCTTTGTATGGCTTCCTGTTTGTGTTAAATCTAAGATTATTTTTTTTTGCTTTTTGATATGTTGTATTATTTTCATTTTAATTCAGTTTAATTTATCTCCCCCCCACCCCGAGACTTCTTATTTGATACATGAATTGTTTAGTGGTGTGTGGTTTCGTTTCCAAATGTCTGAACATTTTTCTGTTGCCTTTGTTATCATTTCCTAGTTTGAGTCCATTGTGATCTGAGAACATACGTTGTAGGATCTGAATTTGTGTACATTTGCTGAGATTTGTCTACTGGCCCATCATATGGCTCTATTTCAGTGGGGTTTACTTGGGCACCTGAAAAGAATGTGTATTCTGTTTTGAGTAGAATGTTCTGCCGTGTCAAGTAGATCTTGTGATTAAAGTTGAGTTCATCTCTGTGTTTGATTTTCTGTTTACTTCTCTCAGTTGTTGAGAAAGGGGTGGTTGATGGCTTTGAGTATAATTGTGATTCGACTTCTTCCTTTCAGTTCTGTCAGTTTTTGCTTCATATATTTTCAGGTCTACTTAGGATTATTATGTTTTGTCAGTATAGGGCCCCTTTTATCATCGTGTAACTTCCGTCTCTGTCCCTGGCAATTCTGCATGCTTTAACGTCTGTTTTATCTGATATTAATATATCACTGTTGTTTCCTTTTTGGCAAATGTTTTTATGACAGATCCTTTCATATTTTTACTTTCTACGTTGTATATACTTAAGTTTGATATTTAAAGAAACTCTTTAGATAGCATATAGTTGGATCATGTTTTTTAATGCACTCTACTAATCTGTCATTTAATTGGGATACTTCAAGTTTCATTTCCTTGTAATTATTAATGTATAAGGCATAAGTGTGCCAGTTTTTTGTTTAATGTTTTTATGGTTTTTGTTTTTTTTTTTTCCTTCCTTTTCTGTAAATTACATCCTGGAATTTTCTCACATTTCATTTTGATTTATCTATAGTGTTTTTAAGTATATATCTTTGTACAGCATTTTAGTGGTTGTTCTAGATATTTCAGTATGTATACATTACATCACAGTCCACTGTGGTCAGGTTTTTATCAGCTCGAGTGAACTGTCAAAATATACAGTTCTGTTGAAACTGTTGAAAATATACTCCCCCATTTATATTATAATTATCTTAAATAGTTCCTCTACATTCATTTAGAACCATCTCAAGACAGTTGTAATATTTGCTTTAACTATCAGTCATGATTTGGGAAATTCAAGAGGAGAAAGTATATTTATTTTGCTCTTTCTGTTGTTCTTTTTCCCCTTTCTGGTGGTTTGAAATTATTTTATCATTTCCTTTTTTTTGTTTGTTTTTAAAGAAGAGCACTTTCTTTATAACTAAAGATAGGTATAGCAACACATTTTCTTAGTTTTCTTTAATCTGAGAATGTCTTTAGTACTCAGTTCTTCCTCAGGAATATTTTTACTTGCTATCCAATTCTGGCTTGACATTCTTTTCAGCCATCAAATGTATCTTGAATCTTTTTTCTGGCCTATAGAGTTTCTTATGAGAAATTCACTGTCCTTCTTTCCCCTGTAAGTCATGTGTTGTTTCACTCTGGCTATTTCCAAAATTTTTCTGTGTCTTTAGTTTTCAAACCTTTTACTGTGATGGGTCTTGGTGTGGTATAGCTTTGGTCTTATTCTGCTACTTGAATCTGTAGTTTTGCCAAATTGTGCGTGTTTTACCATGTTCTTTTTATTTTTTTAGCCCTGTCTCCTTCCATCCTCTGATGCTGTGAACTGAATTCTTAGAACTTTTATTTCAATCTCACAGGTCCCTGATACTCTGTGTTTTGTTTTGTGTTCTTTTCTCCCTCTTAGTCTATATTTTCTCTTTTGTTTAGACTTAGTAATTTCAATTTTTTAATCTTGAGATTCTCCAATTCTTTCCTGTCTTACCTCTACCTGATATTGAGCTCATTCATCAAAGTTTTTGGGGTTTTTTAATTAGAAAAATATATTATGATGGTAGAAAGCACATTATGTAAAATTTACCATCTTCACCGTTGTGTAAGTGGACAACTCAGTAGTGTTGAGTATATTCACATTGTTGTTTCTGATCTTGCAAACCTGAAACTGCCATTCTATCAAGATGTAGATGCATAAAAACATTGTCTTTACAATATTTTTCTTTTGCCAGGAAGTTTCGACAGTGCATTTTGGTAACAAGATTAGAATTATTAATATTGGCTTCAGTGAAAAATAGTTAAGTACTTTAGCCAGAAAGAGCATAACATAGGAAACAGTCGATTTTCTTCTTGAGATATTCAGTTACAATTGAGGTGTTGAATTAGGAGGCGAGAATGAGATTTTTTTTTCTTTAGTGAGAAGTGTTCCTCTTAACAGCCACTCTGAACTTATGATAAGTATTGTTTGACCATGCTACCAGCCTTGATTATAACCTTATACAATATCTGTCTAATAAGCTTAAAGTATGGACTCTAACTCAGTCTTTAACTTCAGAATTAATTTGAAATTTATTTACACAGAATGTTTGGAAATTTATGTAATCATGATGACTGTACCTTGTTAATATTTTATAGACTTTTATCTCAGTAAACTTTTGTTAGAGTGAAGCAATAAATTTGTGTCACAAAACCATTTGGAAACTTGAGAAGACTCATAGGCTATGGAGCATTCTCACTTGGTAGACCTTAGAATTTGAACCAGACAGAACCTGTCTCCTCTGCCCTTGTTTGTTGTTTGGTAGAGGAAAGCCTGTTGTTTGACATGAGAAGAACTTGATGTCTACACCAGGTTACACTGTAAATTTTTTTCCATCATTAGAGTGGACTGAATTTAATGGAAAGATTATTCATAGATGCTGAAGGATAAGCAACTGCTCAAAAGTTCCAAGGGCTTCCTTTCCAGTGGAAGGATTTCAATTACAGTTGTTTTCTTTAAATAAGTACAAGGAGGTAAGTAGAACCCATTTCAAATGTTAAATTTGAAGACTATGTTATTTCTGGTGTGCTTTGGAAATAAAAGATGCAGCTAATGTAAATCAAAAGCCTGATTCCAGATTATTTGATGAGTAGGAGGAGGACTATAGCTAGCAACTGAACCACTTGGAATTGAAGTGTAGATGGTACATCAAATGTGACTTTCATTAGGCAGTTTTGCCCTTGAGTGGCACCTAGTGCAAGTAAGCTTCCTCTTCAGCAGGCGCCGACAGTTCCCTGTTGACAGACTTTGTGCTTTACTGTTGCATCATAAGAAGAATTAAAGGATATGGACTCATATTGGCTGTATTTTTCAGATGATATTTTTGTTTTGTTTTTGCATCATTTTAGAGTACTTAGAGTAGCCATATGTATAGAGCGTTTGTTTACTGTATGCTTTTTGCATGAATAAATAAAAGTCAATTTATGAATTTGGCTTCCTAAATCGCAGGGTTTTGCTCCTCACATTGAAATTTAAGTTTCTCTCCAGCTCCTTCTTCCCCAAGGTAACCACCCCCCCACCCCCAATTTTTTAAACTTACTCCTCTGCTTTTCTAGAATGTGATTATATACACTTAAAGTAGTTGCAGGATGTCATAATATTATAGAAAGTGTAGGATAGATCAGTTTTACATAGGCAGGACTGAAAAGCTTCCCTGAAATTACGGAAGTGATGTTTCAACCTCTGAAACTGATGGATCTTACCAATGGACCTTTGTGAGGAAGGGTATTTAAATCCCATTCATTTTACTTGTTAGGCCAAAGTGAATCAGGTTACACATTTTGTTATTTGGTAGAATATATATTCCTGAGATCATCAGTCCCATAGTGCAGTTACAAAACAGAAACTGCTAAAGCTTGAAACCATTAAAAAAAGTGTATACTTTAGCACGTTATTTTATGGTAAGACAATACTTCCTCTGACCAGTCTTTTTATGTAGATCCTTGTTTGCCTTGGCTGCGCATTGGAACCATTGGGGGAGCTTTGGAAAAGACACTGATGTCCAGGTATCAACCCTAGAGATTCTGATTATACTGATCTGAAGTACAGCCTTGGCAGTGAGTTTTTAAAAAGATCCTCAGGAGTTTAAAATGTTCAGTGAGAGCTGTTTGAGAATGGTTCCACTGATTTGCGTTCCAACTCTTCTTCCTTGAATAAACCACATCCATAATGCATTGACCACAATTGTCTATGAGGGTTTCCTAAAACTGTTGAAATAACTTAGACATGTGTGAGTAATCTTGAGTGCAAAATCCTTTTTGGTTCCTCCTCCTAGTCCTTTAGGATTGTCTCACATTTAATTCCAGAACAGTGTTGTTTTTTTTTTTAATTTAAGGTGCCCCCCCCTTTCTGTGTTCAGCTTAATTTTTAATTTAATATTAATTAATTTAATATTTAGTTATTTATTAATATTTATTTAGTTTTGGCTGTGCTGGGTCTTCGTTGCTGCCCAAGCTTTTGTCTAGTTGCAGCGAGTGGGGACTACTCTCTGTGTGGTACACAGGCTTCTCATCGCTATGGCTTCTCTAGTTGTGGAGCACAGGCTGTAGGCACACGGGTCTCAGTAGTTTCGGGGCGGGGTGGGACGTGGCGTCGGTGGTTGTGGTTCCCTGGCTCTAGAGCACAGGCTCAACAGTTGTGGGGCACGGGCTTGGCTGCTCTGCAGCCTGTGAGGTCCTCCTGGACCAGGGATTGAACCTGTGTCTCCTGCACTGGCAGGCGGATTCTTTACCACTGAGCAACCAGGGAAGTCCCCAGCTTAACTTTTATGGAAGTAATATCTCACTTTCCTTTTACCCTCACCGTTTCACATGATATGTAGTTAAATACTGACTGTAACTATTGGAAACAGGTTTAGAAACAAACCGTTTACTCTTAGTGTATAATGTACTGGTGCCTTATGAAGCAGCATTCATTGGCTATGAATCATTCAATATGTTTTGCAAAGGAAATGAGGCCCATCAATTGATTTGGCTGGTCAGTTGAATAGAAGTCAGTTAAAAGAGCATTTATTATAAAAGATATATGGTTGGCCTCATATTAGGTCAATTAATATTCACCTAAAATCAGGTAATATATATTTCATTTTTATTCTGTAAGTAAGTGTGGATTTTCTTCCTTATTTCCTATTTAATTTTTTATTCAGGACTTCAGGTTAATTAACATCCGATGTTAGTACTTAATGCACATAGATACAATCAATATAATCGCTTTTATCTCATGAGTGAGTACTGTTTATTGCCTGTGGTTTTTATATTCTGTTACAACCATCTAAATGATACTCATCATGGTCTTTATTACCCATCATCAGTGCTTGAGAGTTGTGAAGTCCGTCTGGTCTTTGAGTGTCACATGTCTTGAAATACTTCAGATTTGTGTATAAATCGTGGAAGACTTATAAAGAGTGAAATGCAAGCATTAGTAAATGGCATCTCCTTCTAACAAGACACACTGGGAGTCGTTGGAGCATGAGTGGGCCCCTGATAGGCTGTGTGAGATTAGTCAGACCCATCGCGATGCGCATCCTCCTGTTCTTCCCATTTGAAGTGTGCACATACTGAGTTGTTTATTCTGCATTGTTTATGGTAGTAGTATTTGCACTTACCGTCTTTTTCTTTCATTTATAAAACTAATCCTGAGTTTCTGTTTTAGCTTAGCTATTTGCTCTCATTAATTTGGTTTGTATCTGTTTGTGTTGTTATGTTCTGAGATCGGGTGTTCCTTGAGGACAAGAAATCTAGTCTTCCTGGAGTATACTTGTCTGTGGCATAGAAAAAAGTTTTAGGAATATATTGCCTGAATTTAATTTACTGAATTGGTCTATGGATGTTTGACCTGTCTCTGTGCAGGGCAGAATACCAGACTTCGTGAGAACTGGTCCCAAGAACATTTTTATTTGCTTTCTTTCCTGGGCAGGAAAGAAATGGTGTATAAGCAGCTAAGAGCAAGTAACCTTGGTCTGTGCTTTTTCCTTCTGACTGCTCTGTTAGATTATCTTTCAGGAAAGCTGAGTAAGCTTAGCACAGTGAATACTAAAGGGAATGCATGGCTCCCCTCTCATGGGACTTAAGTAGTGTTTAACACCACCGTGAAATCCTCAGCTGTGGCTTTCTCTAGCATAGAATTTGTCTAAGAAAGATTACAAGAACAAGGAAGGCTTTGTGTGCTATGTTTTTGGGTGGTTTTTTTTTTTTTTCTTTTCTTTTCCCTCTTTTGCTCCAGGGCGTCCATAAAAACATGGAGTATTTTCTTTGGGCCTCTGGAGTGTACATGTTATTTATGTGTGAGCCTGAGAGAAAAATAAAAGGCAGAAGCAAGGCAATGCTTACCAGTGGGAGTCATCACCCACAGGTAAAATGAAGAAAAATTACATGAATGAGTTTGTTTCTCTTCAGCCTCTTTTACCACTCAGGGAACCGAACAAGCTGTCAGAGAGAAAGCATGGGTCTTGGCATGTGATAACCCAGCGGCCTGGCCATGTACTTAACCAGTGGAAGACTCAGTTTTGCCCTGTCCTTGACAGAGATGAAAGCCTTCAGAGAGAATTAGAAGGGGTATAAATTTGGGGACATACTCAGATTTCTTTCTTGGTATAATGTTCGAGGACTTTATCATAGTGACTGTCATCCAACAAGAAGCAAGGGAAGAGTTTGCTGTTTAGTGACTAAGAAAGACTGTTCGAGTTCTGGAGCTGAAAAGCCATGTAGTCCAACCCCTGCCATCTGCAGAAGGGCAGTAAGCCTGGAATCCTACTTAGTGGCCGGAAGTGTAGACTGTCCTTGGAAACCAACGGTGTAATAGGTCTTGAACCTTTTCTTTCATTCGTTACTAACTTTCCTTTCCTTTTGTTAGGATAAAGCCATTATAATCCTAACATTGGCAGAAGTTTTAGTTTTTGCTTGTGCCTTTCCACTGTGTGCTCTTATTTACTTTTATAATTATTTCTACATGCTTTTATGTTGTCCTTTTTGCACTTACCCACATCTCATTCTTTCTGATGTTTCTGTGTAGTATTTGTCACAGTTCCTTTGGGCTTTCATTATAACTTGCCAATATATTCAGTTGTTCAGAACTTACATGGAGTCAATTTTTTTTGGCAAGAAGGAAAAATCCATAGAAAACCATGTGGTGGATGTAGCTTTACATTCTCATTTTCAAATTGTTTAAGTTCCTGAGAGTGACTTCATTACAGTGAGAGGAAGCATGCTGTAGCCCTCTAGAATCTGAAGGAGTGTGCCCTGCACTGCATGTGTGCAAAGATTGTGTGAATGTGCATGAAAAAAAAATCTGCACTTTGTAGGTCAAAGAGCTAATGAGTCTTATTGTAGGATTTTGTGTTTTCTGTCAAATGGCCACTTCTATTAAGGAAGATAAAAGCATTTACATGAGTATAGCTTATTAGCTCTATTAATGTTTGGCAAAGTCAATATGTTATGGAAATAAATCTATAGTTTGGGAGGAAGTAACAAAATTAAACATATAGGTTATACAACTATACATTTTTTAAAGGAATTATTGAAGAAAATATATGAACCAAAGGTTTCTGTCTATATGAAATGTATATTCAAAGACAGTGTTTCTTCCTCCAGGGTTCTGGGAATACAACAAAGAACAGATGTATTTAACTATAAAATACTGTGATGCATCAAGCACTGTACTTTCATTTTAGGGAGTTTATGTGTTGACTCAGATTTGAACTATGATGCTTTTTATCATGTGGGAACTTTTGGAAACAATTATATGGTTAAAAATCTGAGGATTTTGACCTAATGTTGATTCATACTGTGTTATTTTATCAGATTTTTCTCTTTTCAAAGAGGTGTTTGTCGAAAAGGAAAGCTTTATGTTTATTAATTCAAGTTCTAAAGTGTTTATGGAAACTTTGACAGCTTCTTCAGTGTTTCACTCTAGCAAAAGATTTCCTGATAGTGGAGTTTTTAGGATCATGAACATGTATGGAGTTTTTTGTTTTTTTTTTTTCTCTTCCATTATGTTATTTAAAAAATTTTTTGTTTCACTTTGTTGATCTTTTTATACAAATTAGGATAGACCCTTTACCCTGGTACCTTGCAGATGATCTGGGGAAATCTTTTCCCCTTCCTGGGTCAGTTTTTCTGAAATTGCCCTAAGTGGTAGTCGACTCCTTTCCATTCTTCTTCAGACTGAACAACACTGTCTCAAAATCCAGCCATCCCACTGCTCTAACACTCTTTCTGGTCTTCTGTTGTTGTTATTGTCCAATGACTTGGTCATGTCCGACTCTCTGCAACCCCATGGGCTGTGGCACACCAGCCTCCTCTCCTTCTCTGTCTCCTGGAGTTTGCTCAGATTCATGTCCATTGACTTAGTGGTGCTGTCTAACCATGTCATCCTCTGACCTCCCTTTCCCCTTTTGCCTTCAGTCTTTACCAGCATCAGGGTCTTTTCCAATGAGTCAGTTTTTTGCATCAGGTGGCCAGAGTATTGGAGCTTCAACTTAAACAACAGTCCTCTGAATGAATATTCAGGACTGATGTTCTTCAGGATTGACTGGTTTGATCTTGCAAACCAAGGGACTGTCAGGCGTCTTCTCCAGCACCGTAATTTGAAAGCACCAGTTCTTCTGTGCTCAGCCTACAGTTGTCTGCAGGCCTTGGCAGATGAATGATCTGGGAGCTGTGGTTGGGAGGGGCTGGGCTGCCTGTGTCACATGTCAGCGTTGTGAGATCATTACTGCACAAAAACCTGGAGGTGATTATGGACACTAGTTAGTGACCCCAAGTTTTGGAAAAGATTTTACTGCCATTTTTCTTAAGAGGAAAAACTAATGACATAATAAAGTTAAGCTATTCCTCATTCAGCCATATGTCTGAAGCCAGTGAGCAGGTTCCCAAGTACATTTTTTTCAGCTTTACTGAGGTATCATTGATAAGTACATGTGTGATGATTTGATATATGTTCACATTGTGAAATGGTTACCTCAATCAAGTTAACACATATATCACCTCACACAATTATGTGTGTGTGTATGAGAGATGGGAAGCTTGATATGCTTAATATCCACTCTTAGTAATTTCATATGTACAGTAGTGCTGCGAACTGCAGTCACTATGCTGTACATTAGATCCTCAAAGCTTCCTCATCATATAACAAAGATTGTACCATTTGACCAACATTTCCTCCATCCCCCAGCCCTTGGCAGCCACCATTGTACTTTCTTTTTCTTCAAGTTTGACTTTTAAAAAGATTTCACGTGTAGGTGATAGCATGCAATGTTTGTCTTTCTCTTTTTGGCTTATTTCACATAGCATAATTCCCTCCACATTCATCCACTTTGTTGCAAATGATAGGATTTTCTCCTTTTTTAAGGTTTGAAAATATTTCTTCCTTGAGCTATTGCTTGTTTAGTAGTATGTTGCTTATTTCCACATGTGTGTGAATTCTCCAGATTTCTAATGTTAATTTTCCCCTATTTTCTATTATGGTCAGCAAGGATACGTGATACGATTTTAATCTTCATAATCTTGTTAAGACCAATGTTGTTCCCTATAATAAAATCTGTTCTGGAGAAAGTTTCGTGTGCTCATGGAATGTGTATTCTGTACTGTTGGAACATTTTATATATGTCTGGTAGGCTTCTTTGGTCTAAAGTCCAATACTTCCATACTTAACTTTCAGGATGAATTTTCTCTTATTAAAAGTAGGACATTTAACTCTCCCACTATTATGTTGCAGTATTTTTACTGCCTTCAGATCTGTTAATATTTGTTTAATATATTTATTTACTCCCATGTTGGGTGCATATATATTTACAATAGTTATGTCTTTCTGATGAATTGTATCCTGTATCATTATATAATAGCCTTCTTAATCTTGTCACAGTTTTACATTTAAAGTGTATTTTGTCTGGTGTTACGTATAGCTATGGCTGGCTGCTTTCTTTTTGTTCCCATTTGCATGGAATATCTTTTCTTACACCCTTACTTTTAGCTTATGTGTGTCCTTAAAACCAAAGTGAGTTTCTTCCTGGCAGCATGTAGTCGTGCCTTGTTTTTTATTTATTCATCTGCTTATGTGTTTTTGACTGGGAAATTTAAACAGTTTAAACAGTAAATTAAACAGTTTACTTTTAAAGTAATTATAAGGTAAAGATTTGCTATTGCCATCTTATTAACTGTTTTCTGACAGTTTGGTAGTTCCTTTGTTTCCTTCTTCTCTTACTGTTTTCCTTTGTGATTCCATAGTTTTCTATAGTGGTATGCTTTGATTCCTTTCTTCTTGTCTTTTGTGTATTTCCTTTAGGTTTTTGCTTTGGGGTTACCATGCATACATGCTAGGTCACTTCAGTTGTGTCTGACTTTGTGCAACCCTGTGAACTGCAGCCTGTCAGGCTCCTCTGTCCATAGGATTCTCCAGGCAAGAATATTGGAGTGGGTTGCCATACCCTCCTCCAAAAGATCTTCCTGACCCAGGGATTGATCTTACATCTACCTGCATTAGTAGGCGTAGGATTAGGATTCTTTACCTCTAGCACCATTTGGGAAGCCCACATAGCAGTCTGTTTAAAGCTGATGGCAACTTAACATTGATTGCATACAGAGTTTTTATGCATTTATTCTTCCCCTGGGTACCTGTGTCTCCCAAAAGATTTGGGAAGTTTTCAGCCATAATTTCTTTAAATAAGCCTTCTACCCCTTTCCCTATCTGTTCCTTTGGGGACTGCCATAATGAGAACAGTGTTCATTTTGGGGGTATCCCATGATTTTCTTAGGATTTCTTTACTCTTTTTCATCCCTTTTTCTCCTCTGGGCAGTTTGAAATGACTTGTCTTTGAGTTCAGATTTTTCTGTTGATCAGGTCTGCTTTTGATGCTCTCTATTGTGGTTTTCATTTCCTTCATTGAATTCTTCAGCTCCAGAAGTTCATTTTGGCTCTTTTTTAAAAAAATTTCTGTATTTCTGTTGAACTTCTCATTTTTTTCCAGTCCCGCACCCCCCCCCCCCCCAATTTCATTTAGATGTCTGTCTGTGTTACCTTAAATCACTGAGCTTCCTTAAAATAATTATTTTTTAATTCTCTGCAATTCACAGATCTCCATTTCAGGGGTGTCACTTACTGGGATATTAAGGTGTTTGTTTGCTAGTTATGTTTTCTTGATTTTGTTTTGTGTGTGTTTTGTGTTTGAAGCATGGAAAAGTGTGTTGTTGATGTTTGTACATTTGATGGAGCAATTGCCTCTTCCAGTTCTTACCAGTTGGTTTGGTTGGGAAGTGTCTTCACCTGTGAGAGGATGTTCGGGCACTTGCTGAGTGGGGGTGTGGGGCGGTTCTGACTCTGGCGAAAGCCCAGTGGTGCAGTTCTTTTGAAGCTCTGTCAGCTGAGGCAAGCATTGGGGAAGACAGGAGTGGTCTTCATTGGCCAAGGCTGTGGGTGCCTGCAGGATCAGTGAATTCTTTTGGGGTGTTCACTGGTGGAGTGTCCTGAGGCGCTCCTCTCCTCTCTCTTTCTTCCAGGGGGTTGTCAGGGCAGACCAGCCCTCTCTGTGTCAGGTTCAGCTTGCAGGGGCTTCTGTGGCAGCCCTGGTGCTAGTTTCTAATGAAGACGCCATGGTGCCAGCCTCTTCAGCACATGCATTTGCTGAACCACTGCAGCTCCGGGGTCCGGGGAACTGCTAGCACAGAGCGGCCGTGGCTCTGGTGCCCGAGATGTGGATCACGTGGCCTGCTTGTGGAGCTTGGGTTTGAAGTGCGGTTCCACGCGAAGCCCCTGAAACTCTACAGTTGGAGGCATGTGTGGTAGTAGTGGAGGCAGCTTCGTGTGAGCCTGGGGAAGTGTAACAGCAGCTCTTTCTGGGAGGTGAACAGCGTTGCCTCCCTCTCTGGGGATCCGCTGCTGTGGGGGAGGCTGTTGAAGTCTTCAGCATTAAAGGCTGCCAGTGATTTTTGCAGAGCTGGCCACTGGGGACCATGGTGGCACCTTCCGTGTGCGTGATACTCATGGCTCTCGCTTTTCTTCTTTGTTCCCAGCTGTCTCTGGATGTCTCAGCCAAGCGCATCTCCCCAGCTATCCTTTCTGTGCAGTTTCTCTTTGTTTTTTTTTTGCTCCACTGTGTTCCTAATTGGATTCTTGGGCTCTCTAAGGACTACTTTTGTTCATGAATAGCTGTGTAATTTGGGTGGGGGGAGGTGTAGGGGTGACCAAGGCTTGTATCTCTTACTGCACTATTTTGCTGATGTGACTCCCCCAAATACATTTGGAGCATGTGCAGTGTGCTGTTTCCCTCTTGTTCAGTCTTGTCTGTGTCCTTGAATAGAGGTGAAAAACCAGATCTAGTAGCTGTTTACTTCATTTCTAACACTGCCTACACAGTGCTGTGATTGTGTACTTCTGCCTCTTATTAGTCCTGGAAATATAACTAAAGGCATAAACAAGGGGGGTTGAGGCATATGATTCACTGATTTTCATTGTGGTGATGTTTTTTTCATTCTGCACATATTGGCCAATATGATAAACCTTTTAGAAACATCGGTTACAGTTCAGCATTCTCCTGTCCAGAATCCTCTAGGACTCCTCATTTCAGTCAGAATAAAATCTCAGCACTTGGTCATGACTTCTGAAGTCATGAGTGACCCCTACCCGCTTTCATGCCCCCTGTCCCTCTAGACCTTGAGTCCGTCATCAGCCATCTGTAGTTCTTAGCCTATTCACACGGCCCAGGTTTCTCTGCCACGTGTTCTCATGTGGTGGGTTTTATCTTCCCCCTTAGATCTCAGTTCAGACCTTAACTCTTCAGTGTCATCTTCTCTGATCACCTATCCGTGTTTGCCCCTTTGCTTCTTTTTCATTATGTGATTTTCCCTTTGAATTCCTTAATATTACTTACAACCATCTGAAATGATTCTCTTTGAAAATACATTTACTTTAGGGTTTTTTATTCATACCTTATTGAAAGTTGCAATTCAGTGATAGCAGGGACCTTTAGGATGTTATTTCACTGTTAACATCCTCAGCACAGAGTATGTTGCCTGGCATACAGTGAGGGCAGTAAATCAGTATTTATTAGATGAATGTGTAAATGGACCAAACAAGCCCTTATTGTATCACAGGTGTTATGTTAGCAATGAAAAAATTAAATTAGATTTGCTTCCTGCAAATAATGTTCTCCATAACCTGGAATTGTTAGTTGCAATTCTGTGTGGAAATCCAGAGTCAAGCTTATTTGGAAAAAATAATCCTAATGCCTTCTTCCTTCCCACCACTGTGGCTGTTCATGGCAATAAAGCCAGTTTTCAGGTCAGAACTTTATTGATTTTGGCCAAAGGCCATTGCAAACTTTCCAGTATTTCTAAGGGTCTCCAGACCGTCCTCCTTGGCTAGGACTGTGCTTCTTTCTTGAAGAACTAAGTTTTCTGAAAGGAACAGTAAAACTCATTTATATTAATATTATTATTTTGTATGTATTCTGAAAAATTATCCATATTTGCTGTGAGGACTTAGTTATTAGTGGATTAAATCATATTCCTTTCGATTCTTAGTGTAATTTTTCTGGTTCACTGCCATGCTTGAGATTCTGATTTAAACGTGGGAAACAAATTAACACATTATTAACTAGAGACATGTTAACGCCATAGGTGTTAGATTCTGCAAAAGTCCCCTGGTCAGTAATGTGTTAGGGCTTCCCTGATGGCTAGGTGGTAAAGAATCCCCCTGCCGATGAGGGAGACTCGGGTTCAGTCCTTGGGTTGGGAAGATAACCTGGAGAAGGAAATGGCAACCCGCTCCAGTATTCTTGTCTGAGAAATCTCATGGAAGAGGAGTTTATCGGGCTACAGTCCATGGGCTTGCGAAAGAGTCTGACACAACGACTAAACAAGATAATGTGTTAATTATTTGATTAATTTTGGGTTACCTCTGACTCAAATACTGGTAACCCTTTTCCAGTCTTAAAAACAAAATATTCTTTTGGATATAATGACTTATATCTTAGAGTTGTAAAGGCAGTAGGTTTGACAGTCAGGATTGGGTACATAATGTCTGGAGAGAAGTTTTGCAGAGCTGGCATTTGGACTATGTGCCTATGGTCTCAGAGACAATACTGAGATGAAAAGACTTGAGGATTTTAAGTCTATAAAATTTTAAAGCCATTCCTCATCCCACCATTATATCCTTCAGATGGATTAAACATTTTACAGCTGTTTATAAAAGAGTAATTTGACAGTGTAATTCAGTTCACAGGACAGTCGTAGAACATTGGATCTGTAAGTGTGTTAAACTAGATAAAATGAACAGGTACTCGGAGTGCTGTTCTAGATTAAAGGAGGCTAAAGAGACATGACAATCAGGAAAGCAGAGTGTGAGCTTTGAGCAAATCCTTGGTTGAGGAAAATGCTATAAAGGTCATTTGGGGACAACTAGGGAAATTGAGAAATTGGACTGTATTAGATGATAGTACTGGGTAAATATTAAACTCTCAAGAATGTTAATGACACTAGTTATGGAGGAGAATGTCCTGGATCTCCAATTCATGCTGAAATAAAGGGATAAAGTATCAAAGTTTGCAGCTGTTTTCAGGTGGTTCAACAACACTGTGTGTGTGTGTGCATGTAGATGGCGTAGAGTGGGAGAGAAGGGAAGGGGAGATGGGAAAGGAGGGAAGGAGGCAAAGGGTGGGCACATGTGACAAAATGTTAATTATTGATTTTGTGACAGTTCAGTTCAGTCACTCAGTCGTGTCCGACTCTTTGCAACCCCATGGACTGCAGCACGCCAGGCTTCCCTGTCCATCACCAATTTCCAGAGCTTGCTCAGAGTCATGTCCATTGAGTTGGTGATGCCATCCAACCATCTCATCCTCTGTCGTCCCCTTCTCCTCCCACCTTCAGTCTTTCCCAGCATTAGGGTCTTTTCCAGTGAGTCAGTTCTTCACGTCTGGTGGCCAGAGTATTGGAGCTTCAGCTTCAGCATCAGTCCTTCCAGTGAATATTCAGGACTGATTTCCTTTAGGATGGACTGGTTTGATCTCCTTGCAGTCCAAGGGACTCTCAAGAGTCTTCTCCAACCCCACAGTTCAAAGACATCAATTCTTCGATGCTTAGCTTTCTTTATGGTCCAACTCTCACATCCATATATGACTACTGGAAAAACTATAGCTCTGACTAGATGGACCTTTGTTAGCAAAGTAATGTCTCTGCTTTTTAATATGCTGACTGAGTTGGTCATAGCATTTCTTCCAAGGAGCAAGTGTCTTTTAATTTCATGACTGCAGTCATCTGCAGTGATTTTGGAGCCCCCAAAATAAAGTCCGTCACTGTTTCCATTGTTTGCCCATCTATTTGCCATGAAGTGATAGGACCAGATACCATGATCTTAGTTTTCTGTATGTTAAGTTTTCAGCCAACTTTTTCACTCTCCTCTTTCACTTTCATCAAGAGGCTCTTTAGTTCTTCTTTGCTTTCTGCCCTAAGGGTGGTGCCATGTACGTATCTGAGGTTATTGACATTTCTCCCAGCAATCTTGATTCCAGCTTGTGCTTCATCCAGCCCGGCATTTCGCATGATGTACTGCTGCATAGAAGTTAAATAAGCAGGGTGACAATACAGACTTGATGTACTCCTTTCCTGATCTGGAGCCAGTCTGTTGTTCCATGTCCAGTTTAGTACTACAATTAGTGAATCTGAGCAAAGAATATATGGGCATTCGTTGCACTCTTTTTTTCAACTTCTCTGTGGATTTAAATATTTTCACAATAAAGATTGGGGAAAATATAGTGAAGAATATAATAAAAAGAAGCTAAGTGTGCGAATATTTTCACAGTGAAGATTGGGGGAGAATATAATAAAGAGAAGATAAGTTTGGAAAAGCAGTGATTTAAATGATTTTTCGTCACTTCCAAAACCCTGTGAAAGACTGCTTGTTCTCTCATTTACATCTTTATTTAAATACTGAGTTTGATAATGAAGTAGTTTTTAGTTGGTACATATCAGTTCAGTCGCTCAGGTACATATAGATTCTGCCAATAGAATATGCTCATTAAATGCTCTATGTAGATAAATAATATACTTTGGTATGTAAGAAATGAAGATTAGGAATGTGCAGTAGAAGGAAAAGGTATGTAATTCCAGGTGTCTACTGGGTTACCTGTCAGTAGAAGCATTTTGTTTTAAACTTGTGTATGTTTTCCCAGGAAGAGGGTAAATGTGTTTACCAGTTTTGTTGTTACCCTCAGTGGAGAATTTTGAGTATTTCTTTTAGAAAATATCTAGTTCATTTTCATCTGTGCCAGGTGATACCTCATTTCAAACTTGGAAGGGAAAAATAGTTATTGTTTTTCAAATTGAAAACACTTCTAGGGGTTGGCGAAAGGAGGAACGAAAGAGGGGACCATGAATATAAATGATTCTCTGAGTGTAACTTTGAGAATGCATCTGCCAGCTTCACTAAAGCTGCCTCACATTGTTGCTGGCTTCAGGGGTGTGGTAGGTGGCTGTTGAAAGGGTGATATCTTTAGTGACATAAAGAATAATGTTTGCCTCTTTATAGAGTCTTTATTCCTGCAGAAGACTAGTAGTCTGACTTGTCCAACAATCTTCTGTTTGTGACCTGTATTCTTCCCTGAGCCAATTAGAAAAGCTGAAAAGATGAGTTTAGAATTCTCCTAACCCAGCCTTCTTTGTGAGCAGAGAAAACTGTGTTTTTCAGGGCAGTGTGTGACTTGGTCAAGGTGGCCAGTGCTGTTTTTTTCTGGCTTCTGTCGTGCATCGTGGCATCATTCAAACAAGATGAAAAACTTCTCAGATCCTTTGTACATAGATCCTGAAAGAACGGATAACATTTAATGCCATATGTGATAATTATATATCGTACGTGGAGTTGTTTGTGGTACATGCTCTTCTTTAACTTGCGAAGTGTAGGGCAGGATTTGTGCCTGTTTTGTATACTGCCGTTTCCTGATACCTACAATACTAGCTGGGGCGTGACAGGTACCCACTAAGTACTGAATGAATGAGTGATTGAACCAGAAGGCTAAGAATAGATTCATAGCTGCCCATGTCACAGGATCTCAGGGAAATAATGGATTGTCTAGAGGACCTCACCCCTATGTAACTGGCTCATGGTTTAAGGTGAGCAATTAGACACTGGTTTCCTATTTAATTTCCAGTACTCCTGGGAAAAAGTAACACACTAAGCTTGGACATCTTGTTGCAGTTTTTTGTTCAGTCGCTCAGTTATGTCCGATTCTTTGTGATTCTGTGGACTGCAGCACTTCAGGCTTCCTTGTCCTTCACTGTCTCCAGGAGTTTGCTCAAACTCAGGTTCATTGAGTTGGTGATGTCATCCAACCATTTCATCCTCTGTTATCCCCTTCTCATCCTGTCGTCAATCTTTCCCAGCATCAGGGTCTTTTCTAATGAGTCAGCTCTTTGAATCAAGTGGCCCAAATATTGGAACTTCAGCTTCATGCTCATCTTAGTGATTTGCTAACTTAATGTGAAAGAGCAGATCCCCGGGAGAAGGGAAAGGCTTCCCACTCCAGTATGCTGACCTAGAGAATTCCAGGTACTGTATAGTCCATGAGGTTGCAAAGAGTCAGACATGACTGAACGACTTTCACTTCACTTTTCCTAGGAGCACTTTTTAATGAAAGAAGGGATAGAACATGAATAAACACAGGAGAGTAAAGATGGAAGAAGTGCTGAAAAATAAGAAAAGATGAGATGTAAAGACAGACTTTTGAGTGCATCATGATTTTGAACAGGGCAAATTTACTGCTGTGTGGGTTGAGAAATGCTTTGGAATAAATTGCATGGTAATATGTCTGTCAAACTCATTCATGGTCCTGTGACCCCAGGAATTGGTAACATGTAATCATCTGCAACTCAAGATGGGCAGGACTTGAATTTGATAGATCTCTACTCATTCTCAGGACTGTGTGTGGGCCCTCCTGGAGCATTATAGTGGAGTAAGCTTTTGCTCTCTGGAGAGTGTTTTGACCTCATAGCTCAAAATGCTATCAATTTATGTCCAGTGCATTGTACGTCAATTATGTGCACCAGTGTTGCCTCAGTAAACCTGATTAAAAAAAAAAAAACAAACACTAAGCATCTGAGGAAATGTTGAGGATCAGATTCATTTATTATGTCCAGAATTCTAGTTTAGGTAGAGAGTTGCTGAAATCATGGATCCAAAATGATTAATTCAGCACCTCAGAATAGCTACTAGAGAACAGACAGCTTCTAGCCTTGTATCTGACACGTAATAGTTATTTAATAAATATTTGGAGTGTGGAGCAAGTGGAGAGAAGATAGAGGAGGGTTTTTTGGTGTGTGACTGGTTGGTCATTTAAGTTGTGAATACAACCAAGACTCACGGTTCCATGGATTGTTTGAGACTTGAGTTCTTCTCCTGACAGTTGTTACTACCTTCTAGATGGTCACTAGGTAGACAGTGGAAAAATGAGTAAATCTGTGTTCAGAAGAAAAGTAATTTAAAAAAGAGAAATAGAAGACTGCAGTAAAGAATTTGTGCATGTGACTTTACCTCCTTGTGTGTCGATTTCCTCATCTGTGAGATAGTAATATATTTACTTTATAGGGTTGCTTGGTGAAGATTCAAAGAGATAACCTCTGAAAAGGTATTTGCATATGGTGGTGCCTGGCACATTGGCTCCAGAGGAGTGTTAACCCTTCCTGCTGGGGGCCATATTTATAGAGATTTAAGGCTGAGAGTGTAGAGCTAAGCTTAGTCAGTAGAAGAGTACTGGGCAGTGGGAAGAGGACATATGGGATCTTGTGAAGTGACAAGAAATCTTGTGTTTAATTAATGTCAAAGTCATTAATTGATGAGAATGATGGGGAACTGGCGCAGAGAGCTGGAAGTGTAGCGTCTTGTGCGCACAGGTCTGTCCTCACCTTCCTGGAGTGATCATTACAGGGACCTCTTTGTTCCTTCATTTCCCATCACTGAACAGTAGAGTTTAATTTTATTTGTGCTTTTAGTGAAGTGATTTGAGGTCCAGGGAGACCTGCTAATGGTGTAGGAAATAGTGTAAGGTGATAGTATAGGAAAGCGCTATCTTCAGAAAGGTCAGATGGAAGACAGATGTGGGCTGCAGCAATGTGAATCAAACATTTTGTTTTTCCTGTGGGCCTTTCTCCAAATGAGGAACGATCCCAGGAGTGCTCCATCCATCCCAGTGTTATTTCAGAATCCTGACAGGAGCGGCTCACTGACGGAAAACCAACCTGATGGAAGCAGATGAGCTAGTTGATAGTCACTATATCCCAAAGGGTCTCACCCATAGGTAGCCCTTGGATGAGAATGTCTTTAAAATATTCCAGGAAATAGACCATTGTTAACACATTTGGAAAACAAGTGTGTGTTGTTCACTCAGTGAACTTTAGTTGTATTTATGGGAGCTTAGATCAATTGAAATGTAATAGGAAATTAAATGCTATGTCATATGATAATCTAAACCATTAGAAGGTTAAAAGTTATTCTAGAACTACCGGTGACTATGGTGTGTCATTGGAGGTGCATTTTTGGTTTTTTTTTTAAGGTACCATTCCCAGAGTGTATGGGGGAGCCTGTGCATGTTTGGGAGCAGGAAGAATATGGGAATTCTCTGTGCCTTCCTCTCAGTTTTACTGTAAACCTAAATATCCTGTAAAAATCTTTTTTGGAAAACATTATTGTAGAGCTGAGAAAGACCTTGGAACTCATCCAATCGCAACTCTTTACTTTAAAAACATTAGAAACTGGGGATGAAATATAAGCAGTTTTTCCCCCTCAAATTACATTGTTAAGTACAGAGTTTTGATATCTGAATATTTTCTACCCTAAAACACGTTTTTCTTTGTTTTAAAGTAGTTTGTTGGATATCTAAGTGAAGAACATAGCTCTTCTGTGATATATAAAAATATATATATATTTACATGTACAAGTCCTCCCCTCAAAAATGGGAAAGACTCAATTAGATAAAGATATCAGATATGGAAATCCTTTTATTCCAGAGCCATGAAATCTCACATTTGTCCACTGGTCATCTCCTGTTCCCGGCATTTTTGTGATGCTCCTGTCTGTCACGTCACTCAGTGAGTGTATTCATGTGGGGAAGGAGCACAGGAACGCAAGGAGCAAGTGATGACTGGTGGTCCCCTCCGCCTCTCAGCTCCTTCACAGACCTGCCGATGGGAGCATAAAAGACATCACCACCACCACTATATCACCTACTTTGTGCTTTAAAGATCGCAACATACATTCACAAGTTATGTCACTTTGTTATCACAGCTATCCTTTACAGCAGATAGTACTGTATTCATTTTGCAATATACAAATATATCAAGTCGGCCCACATACCTGAAATTTATACAATGTCATATGACATTTACATCTTACTAAAGTTGCGAAAAATAATATTATTAGCCTAACATTAAAGGTGTGAGAAGCAGAGTTCAAAGAAGCCAGTGAAAGGGTGAGGTTAAATTCAGATCTTCTGAATCTAAAATCTGTGCATAATATTACAAATATAATATGAATTCTTGTTGTGGAAGCTTCACAGACTGCATGACTACATAAGAATAAAAAGAGCAGGTGATACATAATGATATATAATGAATGATTAAGTCACATATGAGAGTACCTGACCTGTTGCATAGTTATGATTAAGCTGGAGTTGAGGGATTATCGGCCTGTGTGCCTCTGAATATATTTGGAACAGTCACCCAGGAAGGCTTTTTGGAGATGATACCTGGAGGAAGTTTGAGATGGTTGAAAAGAAGTGTGGTTACACCAGAGCTGCAGAACAGGATTAAAAAGGCAGTACTACCTTTGGCATAAATTGACACATCTCTGCACCTTAGCCCCAGTTCAAACCTTTATGGGCTTAAGAATCACAGAGCTAAAAAAAAAAAAAAAGAATCACAGAGCTAAGCAGTAAACTGAGCTAAAAGCCTCTGAATTTCAGGAGCTCAGTGTTTTTGGAAACCTGCCTCCATCCTTCAGCAAGGCTTCCTCTGTGTTGGCTTCTGTGAGGTAGAAGCAGAGATGACTCATTCATGTTCTGCCAGCTCAGCAGCCCTGGGAGAGTGACCCTCATTCTTGTCCTTTCCAACAAGAATCATGTTGCTACTCCTCTGTGGTCCGACGTTGGTCACATGGCCATTCTTAAATCAGTCACTTGTGCCTGGATCTGTGTGATGGCCACACCCCGTGGTGGTGTGACTCTCATGACCCTCTCAGCCTTCCCCACACTGCTGGGAGCCTGAGGTAGGTGGGTTAATTCTTCAAAGGAAACTGGAGCTGTGGTTGCCAAAGAATGAAGAAAAGGTTCTGAAGCACCAAAAACAATAACAAGGTTTAAAAATATATTTTAGGGGCTTCCCTAGCAGTCCACTGGTTACAACTCCATGCTTCCAATGCAGAGGGTATGGGTTCGATCCCTGGTCGGTGAACTTAAGATCTCACATGCTGTGAGAATATATAAGTGTGTGTGTGTGTGTGTGTGTGTGTGTAAAGAATTCTGATTTTATTTTCCTTTTCTAAAAGTGGGGGAATGAAGGTGATCTCTTTTAAGGCCTAATTCAGGATAAAGTAGTAGGAGATGCTCCCTGGTAGAATAACTTGAAACAGTAACCTTGAGAAAAATCAGAGCTTTAAAGGAGACAAGTGTTTAGGCAGTGTACAGACAGAAATCATAATGCTACCTGCTTCAGGCCCCAGGAAAACCTATCTTGTGGTAATCATAACCATAATCCTGTATTGAGCTTCAAGAATACATTGGAGGAAGAATTGAGAGATTTATTAATCGGACTTCCACTGGTCTTTCTTTGTACCATTAACAATTTAAAGTTGAGAAGTCAGAAATTGAAGAAATCTGGGGCTCCACTAGAATATTGACTGAACACCAAGCCCATTACTTAATTCTGACTCTCAGTCAAGGTTTAATACATACAATGGTTTGTCTAAATAACATTGCTGCAGTTCTCAGTAATTGTTAACAATAATAATGCATAAACAATTTTCTCTTCAGACTCAAATACTTTTTTATGCAGATAATTGCTATTTTCTTTATCCTAAAATACATGTTAGATCCTTGCCAGTGGAAATTGAGACACTGGAACTGAAATTAGCAGAAAGGTTTAAGTCCAAAGAAGGTATTTATTCTCAGGAAATACTTAAGGTATCTACAAACGTTTTATTTTTGTCAACAGCTCAGCTTATTCAGTTAGTCTTCTAAGCCAACAAGTAACCCTTTAGCCTTAACAACCACAGCTTCATTATTATTACTTCTCAGATTTGTGCTTGGTCCTGTAAGTCTGTCTAAATTGTTCTACAATAATTTCTTGTCCACAACTTGTGTGGCCTCAGGTTTTAAAACAAACAGATTGTTACTGCCAATTCCTGACTGCTGTAGTGTTTGTAGTAATTGAATGCTAGTGGTTGGAGGTTTAGGAAAGATTTGAGAATAACTGGTTCCAAAAATATCCCTGTGTGTGTTTGTGTGTGTTCTCTTGCCTGTGTGAGTATGTTGGAGTAGGAAGATGATATGTTTTGATTAGGCGTTTGACTTTGTTCGGAGTGTTCTTTGGAAAACCTACAGGATTTCAGTGGGATTATAGTCTGTAATAACTGTGTTCTGATAAAACCGTGGAGGGTTAGCAGTTCAGGTGACAGATTATCTCCCATTCAGTGGACGCTGATTTGCGGACAGATATTTCTCCCTGTTTTGAACCAGCTCCCCAGGCACCCTCTGTTGAATCTCTACCACCAGGCAGACAGATGAGAATGAAAAATAAATTCCACATGTGATTTAGTTTAGGGTTGTGTGTGTGTGTGTGTGTGTGTGTGTGTGATTTCTGGTTGTGCTAGCTGTTTAAACTCAGTGGAAATTCATTAAAAAAGACTCATTGTCTGGTTGTCCTGATAGCATCAACTGGCCCTTTTTCTCTCCCGGTGCAGGGGACATCCATTACCTTGTAGGGCCTGACTGCTAGGATTGTTCCCAGAGTTCAGGACTGTTGAACCACAATGGGCTCTCCCAGGCTTTGTGGCCTTAATAAGCCCCCTGTTATTGTCTTTTCAAATATTGGTCTACCTATCAAGCCTGGCCGTGTGTCAGGAGAGGGGAGGCTTTCTTTAGAGCCACCCAGTGGATCACATGCTTTTTCTCAAGAGAGCAAACAAGCACTTTTTTGTTTAGGCTCAGTAATACTTGGCAAAGAAATACAGCTGTAATTATATATCCTAGTTCTTGTTCTTTTCTCCCCATCTGAGTTTTACTCCCCTCACCCTCAACTTTACATAAAAGCAGCTAGCATTGGATCTGAAATAAATGTCATGAATGAATAATAATTTCTTTCATTTACACAGTAATTAAACCTGTTGAATGCTGACTTAATGCTTTACTGCACTCTAATTTGACTGGAAGATTTGGCCTTTGTGAATTCACAGAAAAGGGAAAAAATAGAAATTAAATACCTACTGAGACTATTAAGGAGGACATTTTTCAGAAGGGTTCTTCCTCCTCCTGTTTCTCTTCATCTCATGTTTGCCCTCTGCTTCCTGGGATACTTAATACTTAAGAGCTGTTCTGCAAATCATTCTTCAGTTTTATGCCCAGCAGCGCCCACAGCCAGGCCCCTCTGGGTCAAGGCGACTGGCTGCCACCGCGCACAGAGGCCGAGGGCCTGCTCTGCTGCCTCAGAGGAATTGTTGCTGCGGGTCCTCCGGAGCATTTGAGTTCTTTCTGGCTAGTTTCTACATGCCTTTCCTTCTTAACCCATAGCATTCCAGTTGGTGAGTCCTTGCATCGGTCTTTATGATCATGCTGAACAGGGTCTATGACAGCCAAAGTATGCCTGAAAGCTGATAGATACATCCAACCCAGGAGTGTTTTGGGAATCTGTACCACTCTACTGAAAATTTCTGCCTGTGTACAGTCTGAGTCACTCAACTTGTCTTTCCCAGAGTGTCTCTAAGGTGGGTCCACTTCGTTGTGGAGGAAGGTATTTTACAACACCAGTCAGTTTTCATCATCTTTCACCCTGAGGACTGACTGGCCGTTTTAATAAAGACTTCATTCCCAGAGCTCCCTCCTCAGGAGTTTGTAAGTTCCCTCAGCGATAGTCTCTGACCCTGCGAGGGCCCTGCTGTTTATCTGTTGAGTAGAGATTGTCAGAGGTGCTGTGTCTCCAGAGGCAGTGCAGGCGGGAACACTGGACGTGAGGACCGCCAGCGCTGAGGGCTGTGCCGCAGGTGGCCTGTTCTCTGCTCCGAGCTCTCGGCGCAGGAGCTGGCCTCCAGGGCCGAGTGGCTGAGCCTCTGACCCTGAGAGAAAAGTCCCGTGGTGTTCTGTGCAGGTTGTGGCCTGTGTGGGTCGTGTGTGGTCAGGGCGCCCTTGCACGCTGCTGGGAGCTCTGACCGAGTTTATGGTTGACTGGCACACAGCCAGTCAGCAAATGCTAGTCCTTACCCGTGTCTGGAGACCAAGAGAACACAAGTGTTTCAGTGTTTTTGTTTTTATGTAAGTCAAGGAACCTTCCTCACACACTCCCCTCCTCACTACCCAGTGCCAGTGTTTATGGGACTTAATTTTCTTTTCTGTCCCTTCTTTCTCCTGCCCACTCTTCTTCCTTCCCTTCTCAAAAGTTACACCAGACTTGTTAAGGTCACATTTTTCTGTTATAGAAAATTCTAAAAACTTAAAAAAAAAAAAACTTGTATTCTAGTATATATTTTTAACTTACTTTTCAACTGTATTTGTTAAAATGCAGTTGGAAGCATAGATGTCATAAAGATAAAACCTGTTAGTCATTAACTATGTTAAATAGTTTATGATTGTGGATTTGTTTCAAACACACCTAGATTAATCCATATTCTCTCTCTCTCTCTCTCTCTCTATATATATATATATATATATATATGTATATATGTACACACACATATATAAAATACATAGTTATAAACATACACACAATTGTTTTCTATTTTGCCATTGAGTGCTACTTTGCTAGTTTCTATGATAAATGCTTTTAATGCTTTGTTATGTTTATTAGATCAGTTTCTTATACTGCTTAAGTGTAAGAATTTTTATAAGGTACCTGTGAAAAACTGCATATTTCCTAACCTACTGCTGACTACTGAATCTGGGTATTAGAATCTAAATCTTGAGTTTTCCAGTCTGGTTCCATGTGGAAATAACCTGAAACTGGAACTTTTAAACAGACTCTGTCGTAGCCCATTTAAATTAGCATGTTTGCAGGGTAGGCCTGTGACCTTTAAACTCCTCTGGTGACTGTAGGGGCTTCCCAGGTGGCTTAAGTGTCTAGATAGGGTAGAGATTTAACAATATAGGTGGTGCTTATTATCTGAAACTAGGAAATGAACTTTAGTTCATTTAATCCTTACAATAACCCATGAGGCACAGCTGGAATTATCCCTATTTTCAGATGAGAAATCAGAGTTTGGAGAGACATGAGGTGCTAGTATCAAGAATGAGTCACTTGTTCTTTTAAATCTTATAATGGAACAGTATACATAGTATTGCCATGAGCTTGAAGATGCACATATCTTTTTATTTGATGATCACAAACTGCATATGAAATGTTGGTTTAGACGTGGAATTAAATTGACCAACTTAGTATGCCCCAGAACCAAGTAGTTTGCTAAGTTCTTTTGTATATAGACACCTGCAAATAGTCATCAGAAGTCCATTTTGTAAAGCCAGTGGCAAAGAGAATGAGCTTGACGTTTGGGATTTGTTACTGACCGACAGACTTGGGTGGACTTTGAGTGACTTGGAGGTCAGATACAAGTTGATATTCTGCCATTTCTAGAGGTTTTTCTGTGAAACACTTTGGTGTGTATTTCATGATCCCTGGCTTCTCAGCTGTGAATTTCTTTTTGAATGCGTCCAACTCCACCTCTTGTCTTCAAGTGGCTTTGTTGCAGGTGCTGTGAACGCAGAGGAGTGACTTGGTTATTCTTTCTCTGTAGAAATGATGACAATGTGGAGCCAGTTTACCTCCAACTATAAGTATGACCACATTCATATTTTAAAAAACACGTCCTGTAATTCTAAGAGCTCTCTGAGGTGGGAGGAGGGGAACCTATGTCTAGCCTTCTAAATGGATGTTGCCCTTCAGTTAGAGCCCAGGACTTTTCCATAGTTTTCATGTATTTGAGCAAGTTCCTTAAAGGTGCTTAGTTCTGTGGATTTGAAATTATTAATGTGACTCTTATAATGGTTTAAATAACCATGCTTATGCCTCCATATGTGTATTCATTTTTTTAGTGAATATTTCTTGAGCTCCTACCATGTGTCAGGTGCAGTTCTAAATAGTGGGGTGATGATATCCAAACCAAGTAGGAAAAAAATCTGCTGTCATTGAGCTTAAATTCTAATGAATAATGCAAGAAAAATAGTTAAGTACATAAATCTTAAAGTGTTTTGGAAGGTAAAAAGGAAAGAGGAAAACCTTTCTGTCATAGTTGAATAGTGAATTTTTTAATAAGGCAGTCAGGTTGGACCTCACTGAGGGAACTTTAAGCCAAGATTTGCTGGAGGTAAGGGAGTAGTAAGCCATGCAGATATCTGAGAGAGGTCACTCCAGACAGAAATCACCTCCACTGTCCCTTCTCCTCAGTGTGTGAGGCTTAGCAAAGAGACCTGGGTTCTGTAACATACATCTTACATCAAATTTTGTCGTTAGCAACTACATGGATGAACTTGCAGGGTGTTATGCTAAGTGAGATATGTCAGAGAAAGACAAATACTGTTTGATAGCACCTGTTTGTATTTATTATATACAAAATCATACACAAGCAAATGCAAAACTCATGCCCAGATTGTTCCTACTATATCAGTTGCATTGAAACACAGTTATTTTTTAAGAATTAGCTTAATAATCAGAACTCTCTGTACATAGAGATATGATCAGTCTAATATAATGACAGAAGTGCAAACAATAAAATGAGTTGAGTATAGTTTGCAAAGGAGAGAAATGGCTGGAGTTAGTCAGAAGAGGTAAACAGTGGTGGGATAAAAATGATTTTTGTATCCTGTGTCACCCACTAGGCCCTCAGATTGTGCTGTAATCATACTGTTCTCTGTTCTGGTTTTTAAATGTAAAGAGCTAAGTGAAGTTATTACAGATAAAAATGTCAGTTGTGTCCAGTTGCACAAATTATTAATAAATTTAGCCACAAAATTCAAAGAACAGCAGTAGAAGGTCTAATCCTAATGCACAGTAGAAAATACCTTTCTGGGCTCTCATCTCAGAGATGAGGCGTTTGCCTTCTTCAACCAAAGGGTGGTGTGGGAATTGTTTGGAATGAAGAGTCAGGTTCAGTTCAGTTCAGAAGAGGCATGGGAAAGGTGTAATTCAACATTGTGTTCTCCCATCATATTCTTATTCCAATGGAGAGATATATCTTTTCTATCTTTTGCTCAAATTATTGAACACAAATTGGAGCAAGGATAATAAAACCAGATGACTAGGAGAGTCCCATCTGCCCACTCACCAACCTTTCTCTCTTCAGTTTCGTTTCTACCCATATTGGCAGATGGCACCAGTTCTTGGCCAGTGTCTCTGGTTATCTGATTATAAGGGGTTGTTCTTTTGCCCGCCTCCTTTAATACAACAGCAGAAAAATTGGTTATGATTCACTCTATGCCCATTGGCCAAGGCTCCGATTCCTGAGAACTAGATAGAAGCTTGGAATTCAACCAAGCCTTCTGTAATGCATTAGGGTGATCTGCCTGACAGCAGAAAGCTGGGTTGATTTAAACTTGAGCTTTTATATACTGGAAGGTTTGTTCAGTGCTGGCTAGAAAAAGCTAATAGTAACAAATCTCAAAAACCTTAAAAAAAAAAAAGCAGAGGCTTTCTTGAGTTTTGTTCTGAGAATACTGGTTACTTCTAATGGTGAGTGGTGTAGCGCTATATGATGCAAATTGCTGGACTCATTAGTTCCAATTCTGCATTTGACCTCTCTGTAAAGGAAAATGAGCTTCTAACTAAACATGGGAGAATGAGATTTGACAGATGACGTAGAAGATGAAAGGTGAAAGAATAGGTTGTAAGGGAATATCTGTCTACCTGCAGATAATGAACTCAGGGCTCTTGAGGCCAACGGATTATAGACTCACCGTCATCTTTGAGGCAGTGTGTTTTGACTTTAATAAAAACAGTGTAAGTAAATTCTGTAAGCTTTTCTTTGGGTCCTGGACAGTATTTCAGAACAAGTGATGGTTGACTAAGCACTGAGAAAAGAGTACAGTCCTTACAGAAAGCCAGATATCCTCCTCAGTTCTTTCTTTAGCAAGACTGTGGGACAGTAACTCAGGGCATGTTGTAGACACAGTTCATTGGAACTTTAGCAAGATTTTTGCCTTGTCTTCCTTGATTCTTCTGTGAACAATTAGAAAAATACAGGTTCGGTGGCATGATTATCAAGATTTGTAATTTCATTTTTATTTCACCAGTTAAGAACATTTGTTTCACTCTGGATAGAACTGTCTAAGATCATTGCATAAATGTCTATCCTTGTCTCTATCTTATTTAAATTTTGTCTTTGCATTAAAGCTATAGTTATAAATGTTTCAAAAGTAGGAGGAATCATAAATATGCTGGGTGGGAAAAACAGGACATACCTGGATTTTGACTCTCTGGGTAGTGACCAGATTAAGGTGTAAAGATAAGGGTTAGATAAACTGACGTTCAAAACCTAGCCGTGAAAAAAGAAGATAGAGAGGGGAGACACAATTTTCAGCTGACACATTTAGTGAGTCAGCTAATGTGTCTTTGGCAATAAAACTACTGGTGTTTTTGAGTACCTTAATAGAAATGTAGAATGAAGTAGTGGATGTGTGACTGTTCTGTGTATTGGGGAGGAGAGGATAGATAGGAACATTTGAAGTAAGTTTTCCCCAGCATCACAGATAGAATTAATGTTCACATTCCGGACATTTCAGCGTATTTGTAAATCACTACTAATCTTTAAATTGAAAAGATCCAAATAGCTGTGAAAATTCATTGGATTTAAAAGCTACTTTGGGAAGGGGAAAGTAAAACTGTACTTACAGAGGGATTTTCAGAGAGTGGTTTTAAAGACATTTAACTTGTCTTTAAAAATTTAACTTAAAAAATTTTAAGTAGTTACAGGAACAAGTCCTTGTAGGGTGTGTGAAAAACTTGGTAGTCACATGAAAGTTTGAGGAAACTTAACAGAAAGCAACTTTCAAGGTGTAAGGTATGAAGTTTGCATATATTATCATGTGATGAGTTTAAAAATTTAGTCCCATATGTATGTTTTGCTTACCGTGTGTATGTGATATACCATAAGCCATCAGAGATTCAAAACTTATAAATGGCGTGCTTCCTGTTTAGTAAAAAATAATTAGTTAAGGAGGAACTGGAAAAAGTTTCAAGGTTAACGGGATATGAAATTGATCAGCAAGGCAGATAAGAAAGAGCTTCGGAGTTTCTCATGCTTTGATGGTAGAAATAGCAAAGATGAACTAGGATGAGAATCATGAGTATGAGGTTTTGGCAGGCTTAGAAGCACAGCCTTTTAAAATTGATTTTTGGAAACTGCTCTTTATTACCCACTTAAAACTTCATATTTAGATTTGTGGCACAGGTTCCTTCTAGTTGTACAATTCACCTGGTACTTAGAGATTGTCATTCTAATTCATTACTTTTATCCTGGAAAACTGGGACTTGATGATTTGGTTACCTTGTAACGTGTTTGGATTTAATTTAGTTCACTAAGATTTTTATATTGATAGCAGCCTTTCCCCAGGTCTGTAATACTCTGGAGGTAAAGAACATACTTGATCTCAGCATTTCTTTAGGGCCTGGCCCTTTGCCTCACACATAGTAGGCACCTAATAAATACTTATGAGAAAGTATTGAGATAAGTATCAAGGTTGAAATCCTCATCATACACCATAGAAAATCAAGTCTCTGGTTGTTTGTGTGTCTTAGTATTTCAGAGCAGAAAGGAGCCTTAGAAGGGAACACATACAACTTCTCTATTTCACAAATGGGAGAGGAGAATTCGTGAAATTTAACAGGAGAGCTGCTGTCTGCATGTTGCAACTGGCATGTTGTCTCAGGATTTATTGCTTTTTCTCTTGGGATTCAGGATGATTTGGAGAAAGTTGATTGTAGAAGGGAAAGTTGAATCAGTATCTTCAGGTCTGTGCCCATTATTTCCTACCCTAGCACGCCTTCAGGATCCAGAGTGCATTCCTCTTTCGTAGTTCCATCTCCTGTTGAACAGGCGAGTTCAAACCCACGGTTTTGCTTTTATCTTTAAGTACTGTTTAACATTCAGGCACCACACTGTGCAGTGCAGACACCAGTTAAAGGAAGAGTTTTGTAACCAGCCTGTTTGCTGGATATGCCTTGGTGGTGGTGGAGGTGGCGTGCAGTGACTGAGTCGTGTCTCACTCTTTGTGACCTTGTAGACTGCAGACACCAGGCTTCCTGGTCCTTCACTCTCTCCCGGAGGAGTTTGCTCAATCTCATGTCCATTGAGTTGGTGATGCTTTGGTGATGACATGTTAATGTGATCCTGGCCAGCTGCTGGTTGTTTGACTGCATCTTTTCATTGAGCTACTTCATGTGATGCTGTTTCATATTTATGTTTGGCATCTTGTTTTGTTCACTCAACTAATTAAAAAATTATAATCACACATGAAAATTAAGTTTTGTTATATAGCTCTTAATTAAAGCATAGAGTTGAAATGAGTATCAAGCGGATTTTTTTAAATTGCAGAGAATTTCATTAAATGTGTAAGTTAGGGTGCTTTCAAGTATCAGGGTTAGAAAACCTAACTCAAACTTGCTTAACCAGTAAGGAAACTTATGGGGTCACCTCACCAAAGTCCAGAAGTGGGGAGGGCCTCAGGTAGATTAGTTCAGTGACTTAGTGTATATCTGTCCTCAGAGACCTCATTTCTGTCTGTCTCATCTGTTGGCATTCACAGTATCAGTGGCATCCCTAAGCTATCTGTGCATAGTTATTAGTGGCAGTCAGGGCCTCACACTTTGCTCACTTAGCTAATTGTGGTAATGTGGGGGTGTGCGCCAGGGAGATTGAGAGAGATTGAAGGGAAAAATGAATTCTCTCCCAGACAGAGTCAAAGATCTTCCCGCTGTCTCTGGACAAATTTGGGGCATGAGCATAAAAGCTGTCCCTTTGGGTTGGCATGTCTGGATTGACTTAGGCCTGAGTTCCAGAACAATTGCTGGCAGAGAGGATGAAAGGACTTTGATGGGCTTAACTAGGCCTGGAGCTGGAGTTATGTCCTCAAGGGCAAAGCCCCCACACAGCAGGGGAAGCGTGGAATGAAGGTTGGGGAGTCAGCCTCAGTTTGGCTTTGAGTGGCTCTCAAACCAATGATCACAGTTGGCTAAATCTTTTATCCACAACAGTACTGGTTCCCTCTGTAAAAAAAGTGTTACTCCAGACTGTCAAGATGAGAAGGGTACAGCCAAATGCATCAGTTATAGATTGTTGTCCTCTAACCATTGCTTATGTTTTAACTTTGGTAAGTCAAGGAGTAATAACGGAGTGAATGATCGGAAGATACTCCCCTCAAGGGAACTTGGAAATTGGTAGAAAAGCAGAAAAGAAACAATTACTAAATAAGGCTCCTTGTCAAATGTGCAGTTCAGGGATGCTGACTTGTAGGAATTCAAATTGGGTTTTTAGAGAGAACACAGCCTCTCTGGTATCCCCTAGCATCACTGGAGTGGCTGCTTTTCTTTCTTGCCCTGGGGTAAGTGAAGCATTTTGATAATAATTTAGTGCAACATGGTTTATAATTTATAAAAGGTCACTTCAGTTTAAAAACTTTGATCAACACTCTGAGCTCCCTAAGGTCCAGCCCTGATCCTTAAAGGAGCTTCGGGGAGGGTAAGGAAAGCTCATCCGTTCTCCTTGGTTCTTGTTGCTCATGGTTTGGCCATGTGCTCTCTGTGCCTCTTTGCCTAGCCTCTTAAAATTGAAGAAATAGAGGACTTTCTGCTTGTAGCTGGGTGAGACAATGCCAGGTCTGTCAAGATCAAGGAAAGTAAGAATAACAGGAAATTTAAAGTTCAGTTCAGCAGATACCTTTACACCTTGGTCATCACAGACAAAGGGAAAGCAGAGAAGCTGAAGCAGTCCTGGTCCCCAGGTTGGGCAGTGAAGGAGTGGAAATGAACCAGGCATGCTGATTTGAACTGTATTATGGTTTAACAAAAATTCTTTTTAAAAAGGTGTGTGTGTGTGTGTGTGTGTGTTTGAGGGAGAAGGACAGTGCTGGGTACAAACAAGGGTGGTGGTGCTATCGTTTAGTTACTAAGTCATGTCCAATTCTTTGTGTCCTCATGGACTATAGCCCATCAGGCTTCACTGTCCGTGGGATTTCCCAGGCAAGAGTACTGGAGTGGGTTGCCATTTCCTTCTCCAGGGGAACTTCCCAACCCAGGGATTGAACCTGCATCTCCTGCATTGTAGATGGATTCTTTACCACTGAACCATCTGTGTGTAGTTGACTGTAATTGGAGGCAAGGTGATATAACTGTCTAGGGGGACAAGTCTATGTTGGATGCATGACCGACGTTATGACACGGCAGATTAGCGCACTGTCTTAAAGTGCAAATAGAACTGTGACAGGTCAAAATGAGAGTGCTTCAAAAACAGACAGTAGTTTGTATAAAGCCTGTGGAGTCCTAAAATGTGTAGTGTGAACGTGCAGTGGCAGTTTGGAAGATAGAGATGCTTGCTCCTTGGAAGGAAAGTTATGGCCAACCTAGACAGCATATTAAAAAGCAGAGACGTTACTTTGTTAACAAAGGTCCATCTAGTCAAAGCTATGGTTTTTCCAGTAGTCATGTATGGATGTGAGAGTTGGACTATAAAGAAAGCTGAGTGCCGAAGAATTGATGCCTTTGAACTGTGGTGCTGGAGAAGACTCTTTGAGAGTCCCTTGGACTGCGAGGAGATCCAACCAGTCCATCCTAAAGGAGATCAGTCCTGGGTGTTCATTGGAAGGGCTGATGTTGAAGCTGAAACTCCAATATTTGGCCACCTGATGTGAAGAACTGACTCATTTGAAAAGACCCTGATGCTGGGAAAGATTGAGGGCAGGAGGAGAAGGGGATGACAGAGGATGAGATGGTTGGATGGCATCACTGACATGAGTTTGGGTGGGCTCTGGGAGTTGGTGATGGACTGGGAGGCCTGGAGTGCTGTGGTTCGTGGGGTCGCAAAGAGTTGGACACGACTGAGTGACTGAACTAGACAGGACACAGGAAGATGAAGGATCCAGGTGTGTCTGTTGGGGTCACAGCATGTCAAACCCAGAATAAAATATACACAGATTGTGGTAGGCAATAGTGAGCCATTACAAAAACAAAAAAGGAATTTGGGACTTTGTTTAAACAGCACATGGAAAGAACAGTCTATATTTATTTTACTTTATTTCTTGTAAACTGGACGGTGAATACTGTTTGAGTTCATGGGAAAGACTCACACTCTCAAGAGAGGGGCCGTTGGGAAACGTACTGGAGATGGAATCCAACCTGAGTTGTAAAGATTGAGCTGACCTGATGAAGGAGAACAGAGGGGAGCTTGCAGCTGTGTACCACATACAAGACCACGTAGGCTGATGGAGCCTGAAGTGCTGCAATGCCCAGACATGATCTGTGACACCCAATAAAGTGTTAAATTTTACCCAATATAATTTTAGTATATTTTATGAGCATATTCCAGAGTTCTAAGAAAACGGGTTTTGTATCTTTAACACATGGGATAACGCTAAATGAGAACATTTTATTAACATTGTGTGTCAGTCCTTTGAAATTCTGACACTGGGCTATGTGTGTGTCATTTAGAACATTTCTGACTTCATAAGCCCAGAGTTTAAAGTTAGAGAAAGGCGTGCATGCGGTACTGCTTAGTGCCGTGGCCCAGGAAGTGCCGCCCGCCGTTTCCAAGAGTCGTTAGATGCCGGGCTCCCCGTCCCCTAAGCTCTGATCATTGCAGAGATTTTATTCCTCAGCTCTTTAGAAGTTCTACTCCAAATCTAATGTTAGTTTAACTGCCAAATGACGGAATCCAGAGCACATGGTAAGTATTACTTGAAATCAACAACTGGAAAAAGTTTCACAGAGGCTCACATGATGCTGTATGTACATTTTTTTTTTCTTCCACAGTGACACTTAAAATTCATCCCACATTGCCTGTAGGAGAGAGGAGGAGGGGGAGAAGCCCTGTTGTTTGATAGCTTTGTATGTTCCTCCGAAGAAAGAGAGTGCTTGAAAAAAAGAAAGGCAGGCTTTCAGATGTTGTCTGAACAAAGATATGGAAATGTGAGACGAGGGCAGCATCTGGAGGTTTTCAAACACTGGAACACAGGCTGCACGCTTCTTTTGCTGTTGGAGGAGTGAAAAGCTGTTTCCTGTCATTTCCCATCTTGTCACTTCCAGGACCAACATCTTGCTACTTCTTGCACCAGCTGCTGTTGTTGTTGTGTTTTTTCCCCTCTTCCCTCCACAGACAGATGGTACAAGAGCTTTGATAATTCTCCCCCCAGTTCTAAAGGAGGTTGCTTGTGTGGTACCTCTACAGAATGATCCTATGCCCCCGTCACTCACTTTACGCCCCCATCACTCACTTTATCCTGTTAGCAGAGTCTGGAGGAAGCAGAGGGGATCGTGGAGGCTTTTAACAGCATGCTCTCTCATGTCTTGTGGAGATGCCTTACAGAAACCTCACCTCTGCCAGGGCAGCCCTTTTGTTTCCGAGGTTTCACTCCAAAAAGGGGAAGAGGTGAAGAGAGTCAGCTTTGCTCCCTTTGCCTCCACAAGAACCAGGGATTTGTGATCATGCTTTCTGTGTACTCTGAACCCAGAATAGGAGTTCTGACATCCTTGTTTCGCTCCTGAGACTTTAGCTGAGTACAGTCAGCAGAGGTGATGCACAGATGACCCTTGAACAACACAGTTTGGAATTGTGCGGGTCTACCGATACGCAGATATTGTCTAATAAGTAGGTACCACAGTACTGCGTGATCTGTGGTTGGCTAAATCCACGGATGCAGAACCACTGATAAGGATGGCAGATTGTAAATTTACTCCTGGATTTTTGACTTTCTGCTTAGGGGTGGGGAAAGTGGGGATTGTGTTGATGCCCCAAATTCCTACATTGTTCAAGGGTCTACTCTACTATCTTTTGAGAGGGCTAGATATTTATCTTCAATTGCTCTCTTTACACCTATTACTTTAAATATTTTTCTTGGGTTCCTCAGTGAGGAACAGAACTTAGAAATGCAGGATGCCTGAATAGATACACTGAGGAGATAATCGTTGGAAACAACTTTGATTTTGTTTAATTTTATTGTATTTATCATTACAAGGTAAATATAACAACTTCAAGTAGGTAGCTTCTCCCTTCTTTTCCTCAGAATGATAGCTGTTTTTCCAAGAAGTAACATACTCTTTGTAGAAAACTTACAAATCTGTTACAGAAGAAGTAAAATTGTAATTCTACAGTGATCACTCTTTCATTTGGTATATTTCCTTGTAGATTTTCCTTCAGGGTCAATGTGTATGTGTATTCCTCTTGTACACCAGAACAAAGTGCTTTGGTCATTTGTTAGGATGGATTTGGTGGTAGTGATAGTGGTGATGTAATGATGATAGCTAATTTCATTCAACATTTATTATGTAGCACTCACTGTAGTACATGTTTTACATGCATTGCACATTTCAATTCTCATATCAGTCTAGAAGTGAAATTGAAAGTGAAAGTCTGTCGGTCGTGTCCGACTCTGTGAACCCGTGGACTGTACCCTCTAGGCTCCTCTGTCCGTGGAATTCTGCAGGCCAGAATACTGGAGTGGATAGCCATTCCCTTCTCTAGGGGATCTTCCCAAACCTGGGTCTCCTACATTGCAGGCAGATTCTTTACCACTAGTACCACTTGGGGAGCCCATTAATCCAAAAAGCAAGAATAAATTATCTATATTTTAGACATGAGTAAAGTGGAGGCTGAAAAACACAGTGTAGTTTGCCCAAGGTCACAAAGTGCGTGTAAGGTGAAGTTAGGACTTGAATCTGGACCGTTTGTCTCTGAAACTCATGCTGTTTACTACTCGTCCACCTTTAAAAAGTCTATTCTAGACACCTGAAACATGTTGCCTAAGGTGTTTTGGTGGGGGAGCGGGGCGCGGGGTGCTGTGCCGGTTTCCTCTAGTTGCAGCGAATGAGGGTTACTCTCTAGCTGTGATGTGCAGGCTTCTCATTGTGGCGGCTTCTCTCATTGTGGAACACGGGCTTTAGAGCTTGTGGACTCAGTAGTTGTGGCTCCTGGGATCTGGAGCACAGGCTTGATAGTAGTTGTGGCTCACCGGCTTAGTAGCTTCGAGGCATGATGGATCTTTCCAGATTAGGGATTGAGCTTGTGTCTCCTGCATTGGCAGGCGGATTCCTCACCACTGAGCCACCAAGGAAGCCCTCTAAGATTTTTTGTTTTTTTTAATCAATTCACATTTTCCACATTCATAAGATTGCTTATTGTGGTCTTGCTACCCTCAGATATCACCAGATGTGCTTTACCTTTATAGATGTTTGAAGTGAATGATCACTCACTTTTTTCCATATCCCTTCTTCTCTTACTGGAAAGATTGGACATTGGATCAATGTGTTATTGATCGTTTGTATTTCATCTGTAAATTGTTCTGTCCTACTGCTTTTACTGACTAGTTAAATATTTTGTAAAACTTACCATACATCAAATATGTTAATCCTTCATCTCATTTGTTTAAAATGTTTCCTTCTGCTACTTGCTTTCTTATTTTTGAACAAACTACTTATATGACTGTTTTAAGTGTGTACATGTCCATATATTTTTTTTTCTGTATACTCCTCCCACATATCATCAATCTTAGCTGCTATTTTCCTTTATTTTATGGTTTTATTACTTGTTGCCAACTCTTCAGTTCGTATCTGGAATTTATTTTAATGTGTGACCTGAGGTGAGACCCTAGTTTTGTTATGTTATTGATAGGTAATCCTTTTTTGTTTGTTTTTCGAATCCATTTAAAAATTACTTTGTATTATATATTTCACTCTTCTGTGGTGTACTTTATTATATATTTATTTCTTTTACCTGTTACCATTTGTTTTAGGCTGTTTTTTCTTACTAGTCTAGTATAAAGGATACAACTCAGGAACAGCCAAGTGGAAAAGATGCACGGAACAGGTACGGGGGCAGGGGTGCACAAGTCGGGAACAGTGAAGTAAAGATGCAGAGCTTCCATACTCTCTCCAGGTAGGCCAGTCTACCAGCACCTGTGTGTTCACCGACCCCGAACTTCTTGAGCCCTGTCGTTTGAGGGTATTTTATGGAAGGTTTAGTCCATGCGTATGATGGGTTAAATCACTGACAGTTGGTGTGAAGATCTCCAGCTATTCTCCTCTTCCCCAAACTGGAGGTGAGGATGGGTGTGGCTGGAAGTCCCAACCCTGTACTCTTGCCTTGTCTTTCTGACAGCCAGCTCCCATCCTCCTGAAGCTGGTCGGGCATCTGCAGAAGTTGTCTCAGAACCAAACCCAAGTAACACTTGTGTCACTCAGGAATTCCAAGGCATTTAGATGCTTTATGTCAGGAAACTATGACAAAAACCAAATATGTGTTTTATTACAGTATTGTAGCAAGTTCTGAATTTGTGGCAAATGAATAATTTGCTTACAGCGCTGACATTAGACATAATGTTGGTTGACGCACAAGAGGGCTATATTCTTCTCTCTGAATTGCAGCAAATAACCTATTAGTAACCTTAATAGTAACCTAGGTGATCCCAAAACTTTGATTTTATTTAAAGAAGGAACTGCTTCTTGCCTTTCCCTCTGTGGTTTTACGCATGTATTAGTACGGGCAGCAACCAGTAATAAGGATCTTCTATAATCAAAATGATGCCCCTTTATTTTTGAGTCTTCTTTTACAATACTGAAAGTGTTTTCAGATGTACTTTTTTATTCAATCTTCGTGATAACCCTATGATGTAACTTGGTCCAAGGTGTTGCATCTGCTTTACATATGAAGAAAATGAGACTTGTACTAAAGTCTTTGCCCTCAGCCACAGGATTTGTAAATGGTGGAACTGACCTCTAGCTTAGCTCTCATGAGACCTGAGTTGGTATTCTGAGTGGATTAGTTCCAAGCCTTTCTGTTTTTTTGAGAGATTTGCATATTCTACCTTGCTCACCTTTAAAATATTGAAAAATTGTAGTTTAGGTGCCTACCTAAAATGACCTGTCAAAATATTTTTTCTCAACTGTAAAGTACTATTCAAATGTATGGCTTTGTCTTTATTATTCCCTGGGGACTAACAGATACCTGTTTTCCCTGTTCAGTGGTATATGATGGTAAGTAACAAAGATGTATTACTTGCAAGCTTTATTTTTCAAAGTATATTTCATCTGTCATGAAGGATATTTTTAACTAAAAGAAGAAGCAATCTTCATTGGTCTTAGGTCAGTTGAAAGTAAATAATACTTGAGACAGAGTTGTCAAATTTGTCTTCTGCCCTCATACTGCTAATCATGGTTTTTTTCTCCTAATCTTATGGAATAGGATAAAAAGCTTGCATCTCAGTTTATAGTTAGTATTTTGGAAGTTTCATAATCAGTTGTATTCAGAATAGTACCATGTATTTTGGTAGTCATTAAGGCTGTCTGCAGATATTTCAGCTCTTCTGTCTCTGTCTTCCTCTCTGGTCACATGGCCTTCTCTGGCCACTTTAACTTTGGGAAGCCATATGACTTGTTTTGCTAATGAAATGTGAGCATGACTTCTGGATATGTGCTCTACTGGTTGTGTATTCTCTTTTCCTCTGTGTGTGTATGTTCAGTCACTCAGACATGCCCAGCTCCTTGCAACCCCTTGGACTGTAGTCCACAAGGCTTCTATACCCATGGTATTTTTCAGGCAAGAATACTGGAGTGGGTTGCTATTTCCTCCTCCAGGGAATCTTCCTGACCCAGGGATCAAACTTTCATCTCTTATATCTCCTCCGTTGCAGGCAGATTCTTTATTCTGAGCCATTATGAAGCCCCTTTCTTCTCTGTAAGGGTTAGTTAATATTCATGATGTCAGTCACACCATCAGCTTGGATTCCTGAATGACTGTGAATAGGAGAACCTCTACTGACTTGTTGATAGGTAGTGTGAGTGAGAAGCAAACCTTTGTCATTTTCAGCCACTGAGATTTCGTATCATCTAACCTGTTCTGAGGTGGGATCAGAGTCTGTTTATTATATGCATCACTGAAATCTTTTTTGATTCTGTCTAAAGATCTTAAATTATAGCCAAACTGTATACCCTACAAACATGATATATTCTTTCAGTGGTGCTCAGGAAACAAAATTGGAAATTGGGAGGAAAAGTTTATAAGGAAAAGCTCAGTTCTAGGGATCAAAGCCATTGTCAGACAGCCATGGAAGAGATTTGCTTTAGTTACTTGAGTAATTTTTCACACATACTTAATTTTATTTTTATATATTAAGGTCTGCCGGATTACTAAGTAAATCTTACTGGAGGTATCTCTTTAAAATATTAATAGATGTTGACCTGAAATTAGGAAAAGGCAAGATTTCTTCCAAAGGCCCTATTTTCAACCACGACTAAGTAATGCTTGGCAGGGGAGTGAAGGGGGCACTGAGGATGGAAAAGGTCATTCAGCCATTTTGGCTGATGAAATAACGTACAGTTCTGGAATTGGCATCCACCTCTGATGTGCTTGCAGAAGTGAATCTGGACAGAGCAAAGCTGGTGTCAACCATGTCTCTTCTCCTCCTTGTACTTTCCTCCTTCCTTGTTCTGCTTCCTCATTTCTACCCTCATTTCCTTGCTTACCTCTCTCCTCTACTTTAGCTCATCAAGGTCTTTGTTACAAAAAATGATTTGTAAGTTACTGATTTGGAACTTGGAAACCATTTTCCTGTGAAATAGAAAATAGATGGTAGAAATATTATGTTCCAAATGAGAAAGCTTGACTTATCCAGTTACACCATGAAGTTACACTAAATATCCATTAACAGAGGAATAAATGAAAAAGATGTGGTACATATATACAATGGAATATTACTAAGTCATCAAAAGGAGTGAAAGTATGCCATTTGTAGAGATGTGGGTGGGCCTAGAGACTGTCATACAGATTGAAACAAGCCAGCAAGAGAAATACAGATATTGTATAATATTGCTTATATGTGGAATCTAGAAAAATAATACAGATGAACTTATTTGTAAAGCAAAAATGGAGACACAGACATAGAGAACAAATGTATGGATACCAAGGGGCAGAGGCAGGCGGGGTGAATTGAGAGACTGGGATTGATATATATATATACACACGACAGATACGATGTGTAAACTAGATATCTGGTGGAGCAGACGGTCTAGCACAGGGAACTCTGTTCAGTGCACTGGGGTGACCTAAGCGGGCAGGAACTCCAAAAAGGAGGGGATGTATGTACATACAGCTGATTCACTTTGCCGTACAGCAGAATCTAACACAACTTTGTAAAGCAGCTCTCTGCAATAAAAATTAATTTAAAAAATACGAGGATGTGTAGACGGGAGGTAGGTGGCCATGAGTCTTTGGTACTGGTGGCCTGAACAAGCAGTATTTGTCTACCATCTTTCCATCCTTGAGAGTAGTTTTTTGTGTATTCTTGATTCTTAGCCATCTACGGATTTTGAGCTCCATGGTGGCCATGCACCCTCTCAACCCTGGCTGAAAGATGGAGTCGCTTCCATGCCTGCCTGTGGTCTGGATACAGGAGGAAGAACCCCCTCTTGCTTCCTCAGTCTGGTGATGTCACCATGTCTCATGGGGAAGGGCTGTGAAGCAGAAGAGTCACTGAGTCTTCTGCCATGAGGCAGAAGGGGCCCAGGCTTGCTTTCTTAGGACTGCCATTCAGGGAAGGGAGCCCCTCACAGGCTACCTTCTCCTTTTGCCTTCATCTTCATTCTTACTGCTCCCCTGCTTTCTGCAAAGTATTGGTGGTTCTGGGTTCTGACACCGGCTGAGGTACCAATTGAGTTTTCTTGTGAGGGAAAAAGGCAGATAGAATTAACGAGTGGACACCATTTAATAACCTTGAACTGTTAGGGCAGGGAGGCATACAGGTTTGAAGGGCCAGAAAAGCAGAACTGGCTGAAGAGAGAGTCATCTCCACTCTCCACCTTCTTGCCCCTGGGCCCTGGCATTTAGGGCAATTCTCTTCTGCCTCTGTGGTTCATATTTTTAGTTCTCTGCAAAGAGACCTTCTTTATGAATATGTCAGTTTATTATTTAACTCACAAATGATTTTTAACATCCATTTTCCAGGGCAAGTCATGTAAAAATACAGGACTTTATGGTGTTGAGAGGTCAGAAATGAAGAGTTTTCCATACTTGGTTTTGTCTTCACATCCCTTCATTGTCTCACTTGCTTTTATTTGTCCTCAGCCTCCCCTTTTCCACTTCTTCCTCGATCCATTCCCTTAGCTTGTTACCCACACTCCTTCCTTTGTGCGTCAATCCCTGTGTTCAGGAGGGAGGGGCTGTGTCCAGGGGCACAGTGAAGATAGTCATGTCAGCATCCTTTACAGGTAATTGTACATTAATGGTGTTAGAAGACTTCACTTTACCGTTGCAATCAGGAAGATCAGATTAAGCTTAATATCTGAAAGCACTGACACTGAGACAAAATTTTTTGCCCATGTACTTCAGCTGAAAGAAAACTCTGTGATATGATCACTGTGTGATGATGGTTTTTCAGATCAGATAACTGAGTTGTATTTATAATTTAAGGTATTTCTGCTATGGGGATAAAAAAAATCAAACAGGTGATAGTTTAGCAAAAGGATTTTCTAGAGCTTGGGTTATAGAGAATTAAGTGCTGGTGAATAGGATTGTGTGTATATGTGTGTGTTTTGCGGGCATGGAGAAATTAGGAGAGAGAATATTTTATACAGGAAATTTCCACATGGTTGCTTTCTGTAGACATTAGCACATTTCAGGGGAAACACCCTTTACTGGAACAATTTACTTCTCTAAAGTTTGGTGCAGCAAGGGGTAGAAATGTAGAGATGCAGCTGAAAACTGAAATATTATTTGTACCACAGGCTTGCAACTGTACCTACCTGTGTTGCAGTGAACAATGATTTGATTATTAATCTTTCTGTGACTTGATTTATTAATCTTTCTGTTACTGAAAACTTGTTTCCTTTCCTAAAGCTGGTGGCAACAATTTAGTGACTGTCTAAACCTCGAGGACTAACTTGGGTTGGAAAAATAAATCCGGTCTCCTGAAATTCATATCCTGTAAAACTGAGTGCAGCCAGCAGAGATGAGAAGGATCTCTAATGTGGGAACTGGGAATTCTGCTGAAGCGAGTATCACTTCCAGCTCTCCTAAATTCCCCCATGTAGAGGAAGAACTATTGGATTGAGTAGTTCTTTTAGTAACCTCGCTGTGTGTTCCTCTTTTCCACATTTGACTGACTTGATGAAATTCAGTGTTGACCCATGGAAGGCAGAATGGGAGATGGACATAGTTAGGATGAACTGTGGAGGGAGCTTTCAGTTTCTCCTCTTGCTCTTGTCGTTTAAGTCCTGTCTGACTCTGTGACCTCATGGACTGCAGCACACCGAAATTCCCTGTCCTTCACCATCTCCTGGAGTTTGTTCAAACTCATGTCCATTGAGTCAGTGATGCCATCCAACCATCTCTGCCTCTCTCACCCCCTTGTCCTCCTGCCCTCAGTCTTTCCCAGCATCAGGGTCTTTTCCAGTGAATCGGCTCTTTGCATTCAGGTTGCCAAAGTATGGGAGCTTCCAGAGAATATTCAGGGTTGATTTCCTTTAGGATTGATTGATTTGATCTCCTTGCTATTCAAGGGACGCTCAAGAGTCTTCTCCAGCACCACAGTTCGAAAACATCAATTCTTTAGCAATCAGCCTTCTTTATAGTCCAACTCTCACTTTCGTACATGACTACTGGCAAAACCATAGCTTTCACACTGTGGACCTTTGTTGGGAAAGTGATGTCTCTGCTTTTTTTACTCTGTCTAGGTTTGTCATAACTTTTCTTCCAGGGAGTGAGTATCTTTTAATTTTATGACTGCAGTCACCGTCCGCAGTAATTTTGGAGCCCAAGAAAATAAATCTGTCACTGTTTCCATGTTTCCCCATCTATTTGCCATGAGGTAATAACTATATTAGCCAAGGACCCCCTGTTGTCTTCTTCAACTCTTGCCATTTTGGAGTTCCATCTCTACAGTTACTTATTCAGCAGATTTTTTTCAACTAACTAGTTTTGGTTTCTTTTTCTTTTTTGCCTAAGCAAATTTATTTAAAAAGAATATATGTCTCTGTAATAGACAGGTGCCAAGTATCACTTGCTGTAAGACAGCAACTGTAGAAATGAAAGTAATACAATCAAATTATTATGAAATTCTAGTTAGATATTGTTCTCCAGGGAAGACTTGACTGTGAACTGAAGCCCACTCTCTGCTCTCAGGTTGAACAGGAGCTTAGAGAGACAAACGTCTTAAATCCAGTGAGGCGCCAAGTGAGGCGTTGCTCTAAACTCATTCAGAGGATTAGAAAGGAAAGGCCTATCTCCAGGCAAAATCGTTCCTCTTAACTCTTGTGCTCTTGTTTTCCGGGGATGGTTTTGATGGCGGAAAAAAGAGAACTTAAACACAAAGCCTGCCTCCTCAGAAATGATTGAGGTCTTCTCGTGTCCTTGTTTACTCCAGTATTTCGTCCAATTCTCCCAGTGTATGTGTTCAGCGAATCAGGATTTCAATATTGGGCTTAGTTTCCTTGCTTTCTTCTAAGTACTGTATTATTATTTCCTCTTGCTCTCTGATTTTTCAGTAGTTCTCTCATGTGCTCACTGACACACAAGGCCTTTTGCGTCTTTTGCGCCCGTGTACACAGCCATGCCTGCCTCTTCAGATGACAGGTGATTGTAGGAAGATAACGTCTTGAAGTGTCTTGTTCAGTAGGTGTTCTTGCCCTGGTGTTGGCACAGGAAGTTTCAGGTTACGTTGCCCAGCATGTAATGTACCTGGTCCTGTGGAGCTGGTGTAGATAGCTTGCCAGGGCTTGTTCCTGCAGATGACTCCGAACAAAGACTTTCAAACAAGGTGCTTATTGTTATGTGGCAGCTTTCTTTTGAGGCAGCCACAGTTTATGCAGTACTAAACTGTTACCATTTTATCGGAAATTGATTATGAACACAGTGTTTCTTTTAGTCTCTTAGAGGTTCTTGTGTCCAGCTTATGTGGTACTAGCAGTTGTCATTTGCTTTATTGTAACCAAGTGAAGAATGTTGAAGAGATGAAATGGGAAAGATGTGAAGATCTCTTCACATCTCTCAAATGTGAAGAGGTGAAATTTGGTGGCTGCTCTCCCCTGCCCAACTCTCCCGAGTCCTGTGTTACATTCGTGTTTTTCCTAGGCAAGAGCTCGTATGGCTATCTCAGCTGAGAAGGCAGTCCTAACTTGTCCTTATATCCCCTCTTCCCATGACAGTGCCTGCTGAGGTTGGTCAACAATAAGAAGTGAACAGTTTTGTTCGGTGCTCACCATGAGCCAGATACTGTGACTGAAGGAATGATCTCACTTAGCCCTCATTAAAACTTAGCGAACTGGATACTGTCATTATCCCTATCTTTCAAGATGCAGATGCAAAAAAGTTGAGGTTCAATAATTGTACAAAATCTCCCAGCTGTTAAGTGACTGAGTTGGAATTTAAGGGCAGGTGTATCTGAATTCTGAGTTCACATTTGTAATCATTATAGATAACATGGTATGATAATCTCCTTAATAAATGGCAGGGTCCTTTACGAGAAACTTTACAAGGACAATAAGAAAAGAATTAGTTGAAGTGATACAATCCATGTTGTGAGAGGATTTACTTCTTGATTCACAGTTTATGCAAAGAAATAATATGCAGCTGACTATGAATAATACACCAAACAAAATGAAATTTCATTCTCGAATGAATTACCCGTATCTCCTTTAAGCAAAATTATTAAAGCATTTAAACGTCCATGGCTGAGGCAAATGTCTCTATTGTAGTTCTGTCTGAGTTTTATTCTATAAATATTGATGTTTTTCAGCATCAACCAGTCATCATTTTTTGCCTTGTGTTTAGACACAGAGGGTTGAATTCTCAATCTCCCTGCCTGCAGTTGTTCAAAACTCAAATTTTAAATTCAGAGTAATGTCCATATTTGTAATTATTGCAGCTGGGGAACTGAAACAGTACTACTTGGTTTCAGAGTGTTGCGATTGCTTCCTTTTGGGAGAAAATTTCAGAAACATGGAAGGCAGATCTCAATATATTAAGAGAACTATACAAAGACTTTAAGTAAAAGCAGAACTCATACTCTAAAATCAGTTATTAAATTAAAGAAAGGAGAAAGAATAGACAGTTGTTCTAATGGTCAAGGAAATGTTTTCTAGGTGATAGAGGTGACTTGTTATATTAAAAACAGAAAGAAGTGAGGGAAGTGACCCTTATTTTGAAAGGGTCACTTTGACGGAAATGGTCTGTGTTAATTTAGTGACATGTAATTGACTAAGGGGTGGAGTTTCTATATTTCCTTCTATGTATTACCTTGGCCTCCTTTTAGTAATGTTTTCTCATTTAACGATTAGGATCATGTGGTCCGTAGTTCTAGTGGAGGTTTTGGGGATGGAGAGGTGACTATAAGGTGAACTATTCTGGTAGCTTTTGTGTGGCTAAGTTGGTCTGGAGAAGGCACACAGAAACCAGGAATTCTTGATGAAAAGGATTATGAACAGGGTGTCATTTCATTTGCTTTTGTCCTTTCACTCCCTTCTCTTAACACATTGTGTGGCCCCACCATGGAGAGAATGGAAAGTAATGTCAAGTACATTTCATTGACAAACTTTCTGGTATTTTTATAGAAATGGGTATGATACACCAGTAAACATGACATAGTCTGATGTTGTTTTTGAGCTGGTATATATGATAAATACTGCCGAGGCAATGACATAAAGCCTCAACTTCTAGGAGATTTCTGTCTCTTGCATTATGCAGCAATCTAGGTTAAAGTTCAGTACATTTCACTGCTTGAAACATGGCCAAGTCAAGGACATAAAATAATATTTAGCCCAATCAAAGTTTGTGTTAACTTTGCCAAAGTGAATGTAAATTTTATTTTTCTGTGATTTCCCAATAAAACCTTTCTTTATGGGGAGAGGGAGAGGTTGGGAACAGGAGGATGGGACATTATCATACATTTCAAATTATATTGATCAGAATCAAGTTTAGCTTGCTCCGGTATGTAAATTAGAGATTTGTGGTTGAGTGGAATTGATTTTGCTGAGACTAAATTAATCACAGTGCTTAATCACTGTAACCTTTAAACATTGCAGTCTTGGCCACATCTGCAGGGCACAGTGGTGTTCCTCTGAGCTGTATGCTGTCATTTCATGAAAGGCAGAATGCCTGTGACTTGTGCAAACAAGGATTCCCACATATAGGCTTCAGAGCTGGTTCTGTGCCCTGCAGAGGGTTAGCTAGAGCTTCTCTCCTGGGGCTGCTATGGCCTGTTCAGCCACAGAAGGCTTTCTGCTCATACACAAGTATTTCCAGATTTTTTTTCTCCAGTAAAGTCAAATTGGCCATCACAGCTGAAGTGTTTACGGACGGCAGTCTTCAGAATGAGAATTGGAAAACATTCAGTTATATTGTGATGGGTTTTTTTTTTTATATTTTTTTAAAAAACTGATCCCATTTGGAATTATTTGCAAAGGTGAAGTGGGCAACTTGGAAATAAATTCAGGAATGAGAAGGTTAATTGACTCTTCAGAACTCATCCTGAGAGCCTGCAAGGAAGATTGAGAATAGAATCTAGGTTTTGTTTTGTCTTTTCCCCAATGTTCTTTTCAGTTTCTTGGTCTCTATTTCACGCAGCCTCCCCACATCAAACCATCATCAAGCCTCCCATAGAAATGCAAATTACTTTCCCAGTTTAGTTCCTATATCTGGAAATAGTTTTTGTGTGTATGTTTTTTTAACCCCTTTTGGGGGCTGTCCATGAAGTATCTCAGTATAGTATCCTTTTAAAAATTTTTCTGTAACTACCATCCTTTATATCTTCCTTTTTGCTTTGTGTGCTGAATTGTGCATTCACAGTTGAAGGGATTAAATAAAGCATATTCAGTGTAATAAAGTGCAGCTGGACTAGTCGTCCTTAAAATCAGCGAGCATCTGGATTTCACAAAAACCGCACCTTATATGGACTAAAAAATATACCAGGGACCTGCTTTAACCTCTTGATTTTATAAGTCAGGAAACTGAGAGCCATAAAAGAGAAATGACTGTTCAAGATAACTTATTATAGCCAAGTTGAGACTGAAACTTCACTGATTTTTCTTTTTCTTTATTTCTGCTCAAGTCTCTTCTCTATGTCATTGACTCTTTTCTCTGCAAAAGAGATCCTGGTTTTCCAAGTTTTTCATAATCAGATTCCCTATAAATAGCAAGTAGTGCTCAATAAATCTGACTTAATTTGTGGTATAATCTAATATGACATGAAATCTACTTGCAATTTGCTTTGGTGAGTTGCTTATGGTAGAAGAAAGAAGTCTTAAGTCTTACCTTTAAAATAGTTTCTGTGGTTGTCCTCCCTTTTTCTGTTATACAGTGATTTGCCTAACTTCATTTACATTCATTTTCATTGATGGGTCAGTAACATTCTTAGTAAGAGAAGAATTGAGGTGTAATGTAGTGGTTTGAACACAGACTCTGAAGTTGGAACTTCTGGGTTGGTTCAGTCTTGGCTCTGTTACTATCACTGTTACCTTGATGAATTTAGTTAAACCACCTGCCTGATAGAGCTGTTGAGACAGTTAAATGAGTTCATAATAGTTAAACTTTTAGACCAATGCTGGACATGTATGAGTGTTCTTTGGATGTCAGTATGATTGTGATTGTTACCAGATGATTTGTTGATATAAAAAATTCACATGTGGTTTCATGTGATTTGTGGGGCATACAGCAACATATTCTGGATCTCTTATTCCATTGGTTCTATAACAGCTCCTCCCCTGATTAATCTCATCAGTTTACCAGAATACCTCCTCATTTAGTTCTAACACTGGAATTTCCTTCAGTTTACGGTCATGTTCAGACTGGACACACGCTAGATCAGTGTATGTCCGTGATGGATAAAGGAGGAGGGTAAAAGAGACTATTAGTTCAACTTGATTGTGGAGCAGTGCTTCCAAAATTATTTGTGAAAGTCTACTCTTTGCCAAACACAGAGACTCACTGATATATAGGACATGTCATCTACTTGAGATTCCATTCCTCTACGCAGGACTTTTGCCAGGTTCCTGCCACCCACTTATACCTCTTCCCATACTGAAACTAAACATTGTTTTAGAAAGGCACTTAATGGAATGTAATATTAGGAAACCAAAACTGTGGAGCTGCCTTTTGAAGAAACCCTACTTCCATTCTTGCCTGCATCCTCACAGGGGTCAAGGGCATCTCCATATCTGCTGCCTAGAGTTTCCTCAGAGTTGGCATTTTAAACATTCTATAGCAATCGCCTGTTGTTTCAGCTCCTCAGAAGAGAGACTATTAGTTCATGAGGGCAGTGACTATGCGTAGTTTATTATTATAGTATGTTGCACATCAGAATAGATTTTGTTGTTGTTGAATGAATCTTGAGTGCTCCAAAGGGTAGAATCCATGCCTTTTTATCTTAGCCAGAATTCTCATGGGTGGTTCCCACTTCCCTTTCTTCTTTCCTGCATCCTCTGTCCCCACCCTCATGAATTTTTTCCCAACCGAAAATGCTATAGGACAGTTTCTAGCTTCTCTTAAGGTCATCCATTGGAAGTTTTTCTTTTAATTAGCTGGATTTTGTGTCTATCAGAATTAACCAGCTTTTAAAATATTTTCTCTTAACTGGAAGGTTATGTTCTGAGAAGTGTGAAGCTGAAAGAGAGGGAAGGAGGAGCAAGGGAGAAGAGGTTTTTTTTCTCACTAGGTTGAAAAGGCCCGTTCCACTACTCCAGACTGGGCACCCCAAATTCATTACTCTTGGAACTTTATTTTCTACATGGCAGCATCCAGACAGAACAGAAGTGCTTCACATATTGACTATGGTAAACTAATGTGGAAAGGGTCAAGCTATGAGATGGGTTAGGGGAAGAGTAGATAGGAAAAGTGATTTCATAAAGCTGTAATGCCCAGAACTTAAGGCCTTACAGCATATTCTTCCCTGTGCTCCTGGGTCTGCCTCTTCTTGGGTCACTGCCCACCCCCGCCCCCACCTTGTATTTAATTCTTGTTGAATTTTTTGAAATTGGCCTGTTGATTTAAGATTACCCAAATTTTTTACTGCCTTCAGCCTTGCTTTGCATCCTGAAGGAAAGGGAATGTGGATTCAGATACACAGGTTTATCTCTGACCTTTAGCTAATTATTAGATTGAGATAAATGTGTGGGGGTGACAAATTGCCTTTAATGACATTTAATCTGTAAGCTGACATTAATGTCTGGCTTAGTGTCCCAGTTTCACAGAGGCAAAAAACATGGACTTTTATCTTAATTTGACCTGTTTAAAAGGTGTTTGTGGGCGAGCATCAATTTCTGATTAACTTAATGGGATGTTTTACGTGGAGGGCAATCAAATATTGATATAAGAAGAGGCCACTGGACGACATATTTCCCAATCTGCCATAATTGGTCAAAACAGCAGAGGAAAGGAAGAGTTGCTAGGAACTAAATCGAAGGAGAATCTCACAGCTGTCCAAAATCCAGGACTGAAGAGTAAATCTGCAGGTAGTATCTGGGAGAAGCCTCTGCTTGTCACTGTTTATGACACAGATGCTGTTCCCTGAACTTTTGTGGGTGTTAGACTAATAGATTTTAACGCCTTCGTGATTCAATAAATCACTTCAAAGAGGACAGTTAAGCAAGCCAGCCATTCAGTTTAAAGGAGTGAAAGGCCTGAGGAGTAACATTCCTTGTGGGTGTAGTGCTGAATGGTTTGCCTTTTACCGTTTAACTCTGAACTAACTAAGCATTTGTTCAGGCAACCCTCTGACAGGTGATTTCTTGATGTACTTTGACTTCAGTGTGTGTTTTTATTAGTTCATTATCACTGATGATGAATGGATCTTTATTTCCAATCCATTGGAAAACAGAAACTTGAGTTCAGTGAGATCATTAACAACTGTGTCACTTTAAAGCCAAATGATAGCTTCGCTAGTTCCTTACAGCATTACAAGCTGGTCTTCCTGGTGAATGTCGTTTCCTTAAATTCCTTTCTGGAGATCAGAATGGATCTGTGTCACTGTTTCTGTGTGAAGAGATGGTATTTGATGGAAGGAAGGAGAAGGTTCCAGGATTTGGAGCCTGCTCCCAGTCAATTATGTGACCATGAGCAACTTTCTCAACTTCATTGGCCTTGATGACCTTATCTGTAAGGTGGGGGCCAAGAGTTGGTTAATGCAAAGCACTTAGAAAACTTCCTGGTCCACAGTAAAGATTTATGAATGGTGTTTTACTTATCTTTTTTTTTTTTTTTGAATTTGGTTAGAGGTTTGGAAGCAACATTCACTAAACTAAAACTAAGCACTCTAAGTTCATTGAATTGATTTCCAAGTGAAATAATAAACATACTAACATGAGACTCTAAACTAGGGGATAGATTCTGAGTTAAATCTGTCTGGGTGTCCATTCTGCTGCAAATCCAGGCCAACCAAATATAGCTTCTGTACAATTAAAAGGATGATGACCCATAAAGGAAAAAAATGTAAGTCAGAGATCCTTAAGAACTTTTCCCTCTATCCCTATTATCTGTGATGTCTTTATATAATACCTCAAGAGAAACTTTAGTGACTAGACTACAAAAGAGGGTTATAAACTGTATTTAGATAAGACTGTGTTTAGATAAGAATGTATACATAAATCAAGACTAATTTCATGGGCAGATAGGTCTCATTGAAACAGATGAGAGTAATTTTAGGAGTGCGTTTGCAGTACTGCCAGGGTTTTTCTTTTCATTTTCTCTTACAATTTTGGATTCTTAAACATTTTATTTTAATGATTAACATTTTTGCCTGGCTTTTAAGTAAAAGACCAGGGGCTGGGTTGAAAAGGAAGTTCTGGCCAATTTACTAGAAAACTAAGCTACTTTAATGTGGTCAGCCCTAATTATATCTTAAAATAATTTTGATGCAGCAGTATGCCTTGAAACAAGCAGATGATGGGTGCCAAAGTGAAGCAAGTAGGTAGTGAATTGAGATCAACATGTATTATGTGACAATGCAGTCAGACTATAAACAATGTCGCTTTTAAAGCCTTCTGAATGTTGGTTAACTTGGTTAGGGCAGTGCTGTATTTCCAGTAATTATGGAGTAATTATGCAGCGAGCCCCTACCTCTTTAAATAGTTCCACTTAATTTATGTTTTTCTCTCCTCTCCTTTTATTTCTCTTTATTTTTTCTCTTTGTCTTTATTTCTGTTGGTCTGTGGGTCTGTTTCTCCCTATCTCTGTATGAATTGGTGTTCTACAGAGAAACAGGTGGGTGGGGTATGTATGTATGTACGTGTGTGTGTGTGTGTGTGTATGTGTGTGTGTGTGTGTGTGAGAGAGAGAGAGAGAGAGAGAAGAGGTTTATCTTAAGGAATTGGGTCACTTGATTGTCGGAACCAGCAAGATAAAAACCTGTAGGGCAGGCTACAGGCTGGAAACTTGACAGAAGTTGATGCATAATCTTCAGGCAGACTTTTTTTTTTCTTTTCTGGGAAACCTTCGTTTTTGTTCCTAACGCCTTCAACTGAGTAGATGAGGCCCACTCATATTAATGATGGTTATCTCCTTTATTTAAAGTCAACTAATTGTCAAGTTTAACCACATCTGCAGAATACCTTCACAGCAACACCTAAATTCATGTTTGATTAAATAACCTGCTGCAACAAACAGCCTTGCCAAGTTGAAACATGAAATTAACCATCACAGTCTCTCATTAATATTTCCTATGTTTCTCTCTCTCTCTCACACACACATACACAAATGAGTTTATGAGGCATCCTTAGTGTTATTGAACTTCAGGTAACAAGATGATAATCACATTAATAGCTAGCAGTGACTGAACACATGTTATGTGTTGTGTGTTCTCTTGGAAACTTTATATACTATGACCTCATGTAATACTCCTGACATGTAATACTCCACAGATTGCATAGAGTTACTTTACTTTACGGGTAAAGAAACTGAGGCTCAAAGAGTTGCTGGCTTTTCAGTGATTGAGCTCAAGATTCAAACCCTCATCTGTCTTCCTTTTTCTGTGTTCTCCTGTTTTTCTAGTATTTCCACCCTTACTATCATCCTTGCTTATTTTGCAGTGTTGTACTTGGATGAAAAATTTGGTATCTTCATGCTTTTTTCACCAAGGCATATTTTCAAAATAGGCAGTTCAGAATGTTGGGTAAGCCACCTGGGTTTTCAGATTAGATAACTAAAACTGGATGGGATTACCATTACTATGCCCAGCAGACACGATGGTTTCTGAACTCGGCATGAAAAGTTGTAAGGAGGGTCACCTCCCAGTGCCCTCTGACCTTTTATTTTTCTTACTGATGGATTGCTTTCTTGTCTGCTGCCAAACCCCTAATGTGCTGACTCGGTCCACAGATGGATCATTCGCAGAGGATAGATACTGCAGCTGCAGGTGTGGCACACAGGACTTGAGGTAGTGCCCACTACTTAATCTGCAGCCAGGCTTTCACAAGAAGAAAGGTGAGGCAGCTCTCCTTGATTTCACTGGGGGAGCTGGCCTCATCTGCAGAAACTTGTCCTAATAACATTCTTCCCCCTTCTTGGTGGCTCCCAGCCATTGTCTTACATCTTCCCTTGCTTAGTTTTTGTCACCACCAGCAGCTTCTGCTAGGCGGCTTGCGCTCTGAAGTGGAATTTGACAGGCAGAGGTGAGAGCAGCCTGTGAGTCCCCTCTGTGCAGGTTGGCTCCTTCTAGCACACACTGGAAGCAGTGCTGACGGATGTTCAAAAATGCACGCACTGGAAGGGCTTGCTTGTTGTTCCAAGGCCTAATTGGAGGTCTAGGTTGGCACTTCCCTACAGCTTGGCAAGGAACAGTTTGAATGTTTGTAGATGGCTCTTGCCTTCCACCACGTGCCAACTTGAGCTCTGGCAAGTTAGCTTCAGTGGGTTTTGTCTTGACAAGTTGGAAAAGTTTCCCAACTTCAGATGACTGTGTGGATCTTTGGGGAGCTTTACAGCTAGCAAGCAAGGGCTGCCATTTTAAAGAGCATAGACATTAATATGTTCATATTTAATATATTTGAGTGAGTATACTACGTGCTCCTTTTTATTTTGTAAATGGGCAGGACAGAGGAAAGAAGGGAGGAACAAGAGACAGAAACAGATAGACTTGACCCGGAGATGAAGGCCCTGAAGATGCCAAGGTGCTGGCTTGTGGATACTACTGGGATACATGTTTTTCTTTGAATCACTGAAGGATTATTGCAATAATTTCTTTCTTTAAACTCACTACTCTTGATTTTCATGATTTTAAAACTATCTCATTGTCCCCGAACTACTTTGGGTTGCTTCAATTGGTCTGTCTTCCTTGAGTGCCTCTTACGTGTTTCTGACTTGTACCATTTTTTCCATTTCTTCTTTGAATCTCTCCTTGCTTTTCCTGTCTCCTTGGGTTTCTCCTCACTGCTTAGTTTTCAGTAGCGCCTGTATTAGTAATGCTCCAAGTATGGCCCTTGGCCCAGCAGCGCCAGCATGACCTGGGAAGTTGCCTGAAATGCTTGAACCAGACCGAAGACATTATGTAAAACGGAACGTGTGTTTTACATTTCGATACACATTTTCAAGGAGATTATACTATTAATAATTTCATGGCATGTAACAGCGCTTGCTGTAAGGCATAATTTAGGTCAAAGCTGTGATCTCAATGGATACATTTCTACTGCCCTTAGAAATGGAGTGTCATATGAGAAAACTGGATTGTCGTAAGTTAAACAAATAATAAAGGCATCTTACTTTTGTTCTTGTCCTCTAAACCAAGGCAGACCCCAGGGAGTATGGGAAATTGTGTTCTTTCGCTTCTGACTTGTTTAGATACGAGGAACAAAGACCCACTCTAATTGCCTTAATAGTTTTTTGTTGTTGTTTTTAAAATAGAAAACATTCGGCCCTACTTTAGAAGGGCCACATATGAAGTGGAACTGAGATGGTCATAGCGTCATTCTATTGTGGATTGGTCTTGATCAGTTGTTAGGTTTACTGTTCACATTCCTTCTTATTTTCTCCCTCATTTTGTTATCCACAGGTAGGCAAAACAGAGAAAACAGCTGTCTTCCCACTTAAAGAAAATAATCTACCGTATATCCTTCTCCTCCTGTTTGAGAAGGAGAGAGTGATCAGTGAGAAATAATCAAGGACCAGACTTCTCTCATACTTAATGAGGGCAAGGGAGTGAGCATCTTAGGATTTATCAAAAACTGCTGATTAAACCAGTTTGCTACCCATCTTGTTATATAGAGAACTCTCTAGGGTATAATGTTGAAATGTTTTTAGTTTCTAAATTAGACTTAGAGCCATTTGGTCTTACATTAGAATATTTTGACAGTCTTTTGGTTATCATAGCAGGACTTAGTCTCTTCGGGGTCTAGGATTGAACTAATTATCCAGTCATATCTGGTAGAAAGGGATCCCACTACTGCTTATCTGAGACTGCATTGTCGTCCTGGGTTGTATGGGACTGTGATACAAATGGCCTTACTGTTTCTCTGCCTGGCTTTTCTGCAGTGTAAAACTATCCTCTAGTGACTAAGAGCTGCCTTTCTTTTACTCGTTGAAAGATTTCAAGGAAGACAGAAAGGGAGAGAGGGCTGTGAGGGAAAAGAAACTATTAATGTGCCATGTTTCCTGTCCCTGTTCAGCCAAAGTCTAACCTTGGATGACTGTATTCCCCTTGGTTTATTGTGGAGGCATTTGAGAAAGCCTTCCCCGTGGTCATATCTCAGTTTACACTCTATAAATTTGGATTAGACAATGTTAATTCAATTAATGACTCTACTGAAAGTTTGTCTTCGTGTGCAGTGAAAACAGTAGGGCAGCCTCTAATAATCTATGGATTTAATGACTGCAAGTTTGAAGAGTGTTAAGCTAAAGTGAAGTTCAGAATGGCTTGTTAACTGGGTTTATTAGCTGTTGACCTTCCCTTTCAGCATAATAGTGGCAGGCAGACCGAAGAGAGCACTACCGTCCTGATTAGCATTTATCTAAAGATAGGCTGCTGCCTCTTCCACAGTAAATTAGTTCAATCAGCCATAAAGAGCTTGAGAAACATTTTCTGCTTTATAAAAAGAATTAGATGTTAGAATAGTTCATCTGCCATAGTACTGTGAAGATGGATTGAGCCCCTGAAAGTGTTCATTTGAAGAAGGCGCCTTGAGGATATTGAGTAACTGAACAGATTTCCCTCAAGAATGATCAGGGGCCCTGGTTTTCCTGTACGAGAGTTGATGCCCTAATTTTTGCCTTTTCATAAGAGCACCACATCTGCTCTTATTTTTGTATATTGGTTCAGTGAAGTCGAAAACCCGTTTGTTTAGCACCTACTACGTGCTGTGTGTCACTTAGGAAATAAAATCCCGTGCTGACAGAGAGTCTGTGATTTGATTAAAGAGAAGAAAACTAAACTAAAACATGAGAAATATCACTCCCATTACCATCAAAATAAGGTTACTGAAGAGAGGAAACTATATAATGATAGTTGTCACTTTTTGTGTAGCTTGTGCTTGTGCTAAGTTGTGTCCAACTCTTTGCGACCCCATGGACTGTAGCCCGCCAGTCTCCTCTGTCCATAGGATTTCCCAGGCAAGAATACTAGAGTGGGTTGCCACTTATTCCTCTAGGGGATCTTTCCAACCTAGGGATCGAACTCTTATCTCCTGCGTTGGCAGGTGGATTCTTTATGACTGAGCCACCTGGGAAGCCCCCGTTTTATATAGAGATCATCTTGAAACGTGAAGCATATTTTCCCAAAGAAACAAGATAGTGGTTGGTGGTTAGTATTTCTGATCACAGTCTTGGCACCGTGTAAGTTCTTCTCATAGTGAGTCATAAAAGTAAAGAGAAAAAATTATAAACCTTTCCAATCATTTAAAATCTTAAATTATGATCCATGTCTTTTTTTAAAAAAGGACATAAATGTACTGTACAATTGATTTTTATGAAGTGCCCCAATGTACTATAAAGTATACATAGAGCACATAAAATTCTAACTCTTGCTGTATCGTAAATTTGACCTCACTGAAATGAATAGGCTCACTGTATGGCAAACACTAATGAAACATTTAATTATCAACCCTCTACTTGTCTTTTTAGGATTTAGAAGGGCTTCCTGGAGACTATTTTTGTGGCCAAGGTTTTCACAAAACAAAATAATAAAATCTTTTCTTTAAAACAAGTATCTCTTTCTCTTGGTAAATGTTTCAGTAGAGACGGCTAGTTTAGTTAGACTGATGAACCTGAATCTGGATTTTGTAACCAACTCTATGATCATTTTTTTTTTTTTTTAAAGAAAGCTACCGGTATAGCTAGATACGTAATGACCTCATGAAGACTTCCTGTCAACCCCTTTCGCCACTGGGTACACATATACCGTGAAGTCCTTGCAGCTCCCTCAGACTAAAGCAATGGGGTACTTTGTGAGGGGCAGCTTGGAATGTTGCTTGTGGACAAGCTGTAGGCTTTAGATCCTTGGAAGGACCATGTAAAGAATTCTGTCTACCCATCCCTGTAATTGCTATGTTGCTTTACTTTTATTGCGCAGTTACTCCAGGAAGAGTTGTCAGGGAAACATGGTTGAATGAGCCAATCAAGGCAGCTTTAAAAAAAAAAGAATGAAAATACAACACTAAATGAAAGAAGCCATTCACCAAAGATCATATATTATATAATTCCGTTTATATTGAAGTATCTAGAATAGGCACACCTATGGCAATTGAAAGTAGATGTGGGGATGCCTAGGGCTGAGGGAGGTGGGAGAGATGGAGAGTAACTGCTAATGGGCACAGTGTTTTCTTTTTGGAGTGATAAAAATATTCTAAAATTTAAAAAAAATATATTCTAAAATTAGACCATGATGATGGTTGCACAACTAAAAGCCATTGAATTGTATACTTTAAATGGGTGAAGCGTATTGTATACAAATTATATCTCAGTAAAACTATTATTAAAAAAATAAAACAGGTAATATGTTTCATTGAGTTAAATAGTATGACCAAAAGGAAAAAGGTTTTAAGCATTGAGCATCCCTTGTAATGTATGTATATATTCATATAGCCATAATGCATGTTATCCAAGTGTGAACCATATCATGCTAGTCATGATGTGCACCTGAATTGTAGAGAAAGAGGAAGGACCTTTTAAATGAGAAGATGTCATGCATTGGAAAGCAGTCTTGGTCAGAGCAAGATCTTTGTAGCTCCGGGGTGGCAAGTTTGGTTAGTCTGTGAGTCCAGGAGTTACTGGCAAGTATCTGGTATTCTTTGGTAGAGAAAGTGTAGCCCAAGGTGTTTGATAATACATTGGCATTAGTCTTGAACTATCATTCCAATTAAATAAATTGCTGGGGCTTCCCAGGTGGCACTGGTGGTAAAGAACCCACCTGCCAATGTAGGAGACATGAGAGATGCGGGTTCAGTCCCTGGGTTGGGAAGATCCCCTGGAGGAGGGCATGGCAGCCCACTCCAACATTGATGCCTAGAGAATCCCACGGACAGAGGAGCTCTGTGGGCTGCAGTCTGTGGGGTCGCACAGAGTGGGACATGACTGAAGTGACTTAACACACACAGCACACATGCTCGTGGCATCTCACCGTTCTCTCCCCAGTGGCACATATGAAAACAAACCATTTTATGCCACCATCTAAAACATTTCAAACTCATGTGGAATGCTTCTGATGATGTGAGTTGGAGGCCATCTGTGAGAACCTTTGCTGTATAGGAATTCTCGCTTGATTTTTAAATCCGTTTTGTCATCCAGGCAAATTAAGCAAATGACTTACCCTCTCTAAGCTCCCACCTCCTCATCTGTAAGTGGGGAAGTGATGGTGTTGGCCCTGGGGTGTCAGGGGGTTAGGTAAAATGCAGTACCTGTCAGAACCACTCTTCAGTGGTGAGGTGGGGAAGGGGGATGGCTGCTGGATCACTAGAACCTGGAAGGGAGATAGGCAAGCTCTGAGATATTGGTGGTTTTGTTTATTTGAGATTGTTTTGTCTTCTTTTTGTCTGGACTTGCCGTATTGTAGCTTCTTGAAGATTAAGACCTTTGTGAATCTTACTCTCAAAAGTTACATGGCCTCTTGCAATTTAGTATAAACAGCACAACATTAGACTTAAAAATGTCAACTTTATTGTTAGCTGTGAGATCTCAAGTCACTGTGGCATCCTTCCCTTGTGAAATGATACAGTGGGACCAGCCGGCTCTTGATTCCTCCCAGTTCCAAGATTATTCCATCTTACATTGGTTCCACAGTTTCTGATTCTTTCTCATTTCCTCTTACCATGCACTTCGTCTTTAATCTCTCAGCCTCTTTCTACCTGTCTCCTGCAGGCCTTCTTTATCCATCCTTTTATATACCCTAAAAGTTGTCATAGTGTACCTAATATGAGGCAAGCTGTAAGTTAGGGAGTGGATATACAGTGTTGAAAAATACAGATAGGGTTCCATTACTAATGGAACTTACAGTTTAGTAGGGGAAGCCCTGATAAATCACGTAATAATTTCCAAATTTGATAAGTGCTATTACCGAATAGGAAAGAATACTGTGAGAGGCAGGAGCACATGACCTAGTTTACATCGCTTTTCTCAAAGTGAATTTCCAAGGGCTAGAGGCTTGCTCACAGGCTGCTTGAGAGAAAGAGCAGTGTCGCCAGTAAAGGCCTGAGGCGAGACAAGATGAGTAACTTTCAGGAACTAGAGGCCAGTATGGCTGGGAGTGAGTTGGGGTGACTTTTAGTAAGTGAGCCTGGAAGGGCATTCCAAATTCAAAGCCAAGTTGAAGATTTTTAAGTTCATTGGAAAGCCTGTGGTAACTTTTCAGTGGTAATGAAATAGGAATCTTACTTTAAGTTGCTTGGAACAATCAAAAGCTGTTTCAAAAAAATACGTTTAAAAAAAAAAGTTTGAATTTTACTTAGTGTTAGCATATATAGAATAACAGACTACACTTGAAGTGAGTGCGGTTTCACGCTCGGCAGAGGCTAGCTAGCCTGTGACCAAACACATCAGTGTTGTGTTTCCAACAGAGGAAAAGCCTTGGTTTCCTAGAATTTTCTACCTTTTTTTTCCTTCTCTCTGCCCCATTCTGATTCCTATCCTCTCTTCTCTTTGCAGTTGATCACTTCTTCCAAGCAGTCCTTGATCTTTGAAATGCTGTGAGAACAACAGTAATAGCTAGGTAGACCTTCAGATAGCCGATGTATCTTTGGGCTATGGTTGTGTGACTCTAGAGGGCTAGGAATTACAGATAAGTTAGAATAGAGAGGCTCCCACAGTATTCTAGAAGAGTGCCTCTTCCAGCAGAAATTCCAGTCGGCAAAGCTGATGTCACTGCCCCAGCAGGTGCAGCACCAAGGACTTGACTGAGCTGACACAGGTCGGAACGTTCCTACTAATTCCTATGCAAATCTGTTAAATGTACTTATTACCAAGTGTGTTCATTGCAGGCTACACTCATGTTGACATTTGGTGGGGATGCAAAGAGGCAGCGGTTATAAAAGGTGGATAGGTTCTTTCCCTGTAAAATCTTAATCTCATTGGGTAAACAAGCCATGTACCTTCAGAAGGTCGTTTTGGATGTTCTCCTGGTAAATATTTAACAGGTTTTAAAAAATAATTATATTTGAAACTATTTTGTTGTTTTTAGTCACTAAGTTGTGTCTGACTTTTTTGCAACCTCATGGACTGTAGCCCACCAGGCTCCTCTGTCCATGGAATTTTCCAGGCAGGAATACTGGAATGAGTTGCCATTCCCTTCTCCAGGGGATCTTCCTGACCCAGGGATTGAATCCAGGTCTTCTTCACTGCAGGTAGATTGTTTACCATCTTAGTCACCAGGGCAGATACCAAGCACCTGGTATATGTTAGCTTTTTATGTAGACTTAAGACTTGCTTTCAAGAATTTAATCTGTAAATACCTTTAGTGCTTTCCCATTTTTCCATCTTGATATTACTTGAACTGGACCTAGTTGTAGAGTAATAAGAGATGAAATTGAGAAAACAGGACCGAGAGCCTTCTTCAAAAAGGATGTATCCTGAACTAAGCCATTTTACAGAAATGGTTCTGACAGGTGGGTATGGGGTGGGTTGACAAATCATAAGCTTTAGTAATATTGGGAGTTGCCTGTAGTGTAGCCTCTCTTCAGCCTGGAAACCAAGTGTTGCTGATCATTTGCTGCTCTCTCGAGCCTCATACACTCAAGCACTTTCACTGTTTACAAATGATAGAGTAACTAGAAGGTATTTTGTTTTCTGCTAATATTTCCCGTTTCCAAAGAGAGAACCATAAAACTTTGATAAACACATACATGAGGATTGAGGCTCACACAACTCCAAAACTGTATACTCCCGTGTCAGACATAACTGGTCGTATGCAGAGGAAATATCACTTGTGATTTGTGCCCTAAGCCCTCTCTTACCAGATAATCTTACCTAGTTGTACAAATTACTCAGACTTTTGTTTTTATTTGGTTCTTTTTATTGTGTTGATTAAATGTTGAAGGACATATCTCAGTTTTGTGGGAAAGTTACAGGAGTGAATATTTATAATAAAAGTTCTGCCATCATTGTATATAAATGATTTTAGTTCAGCAATCCACATGGTGTAGAGCTAAAACCATAGGCTTCACTATCAAATAGATCCAGTTCAAGCTCCATCTCTTAATAGCTGTGTGACCTCAGAAAGGTTGATTATGTCATTTCTTTGAGCCCGGATCCCTTTCTAATGTGGAGTTATGATGTCCACATACTTGATTGCTATAAAAACGGTAATAATATATGAAAAGTGCTCCCCCACCCCCCCACCCCCCCCCCCCCGGCCAGTGCCTAGCACCTGGTAAGCACTCCACCAGTCTGATCCACTGTCATCATTATTTAGGTCATCTTTATTTGACTGAGTTGTAGTGAGGCTAATTACAAAGTGAATCTATATTCTAAAAGTAAACACCTACCAAAATGAATTTTAAAAATTTTCTATAGTGAAAATTCTTCAGCTTCTTATCATGGCTCAGTTCTAATGGTTGATTTTTAATAGTGAAATTATTGAAAGAGATATTCCCCAGTTTCTGCATATTTCCTATAGTTTAAAAATCTTCAAATTAATTTATTGTACATTGAACATATGTATGATATGAGAGTTAGTTAAGATATTGATGAATACAATGATTTACTAATTTTCACTCTGCACATGCTACACATGATAAATCCAGTCTTGTTAGACACAGAGAAATATCCAAGTATCACTCTTCTTCTCAAAGAATTCACAACAGAACAGAGAAGAATTTTTTCAGAGGTTGGCGGGGAGGAGTTTGCAGAGAAACACACATTAAAGCAACATTTCTCCTCTCCAACTTAGAATTTATTTGGGGAAAAAAAAAACATTGAGTGGGGGCAGGGGAGATAGTTTGCATTCTTACATTTTTCCATGTTTTTCCTTACCAGCTTTACATATTTTCCCCTGTATTATATATTTAAAAATAATCTAACCGTACCTTTAAAAATATAATACAGGGGAAAATATGTATTTAAAGCAGGAGTTGGAAAGGGATTTTTCTGTTTTCAACATCTAGAGTTCTTATACATGTTAAATATTAGTACTCCAAGCATGACCTTTTAAGAAATTCCTCATTGAAACAAGAGACTTGAGGAGGAAATAATGTATGTACAAAGCAGCTTTGAATGTTTTATCTTCTAGAGCAACTGAGAAATTTCTGTATTAAAAATGTTCTGTCTTTACACAAATGAAAACTTATGTCCACTCAAAATCACTGCAGATAGCGTTTATAGCATCTTTGTTTTCAATTGCCAAAACTTGGAAGCAGCCAAGATGCCCTTCAGGAAGTGAATGGATAAATAAACAGTGGTACCTTCAGACAGTGGAATATTATTTAGTACTAAGAAGAAACAAGCTGTTAAGCTATGAAAATACATTCAGGAAACTTAGATGCATATTCCTAAGAATCCAATCTGAAAGAAGGCCACACATACCATATGATTCCAATTCTATTCTGGAAAAGGGTAACTATGGAGACAGTAAAAAAACAACAACAAAAAACAGTGGCTGCCAGGGGTTGGAGGGAGAGAGAGATGAATAGGTGGAATGCAGAGGGTTTTTAGTGCAGTGAAACTGTTCTGTATAATACCACAGTGGTGGATACATACCATTAAACATTTATGAAAGCTCAAAGAATGCACAACGCCAAGAGTGAACTCTAATATAAACTCAGTGTAGATTCGTCTGTTGTGACAAATGTACCACTGTAGTGCGACATCTTGATTGGGGGGGGGGCACTATTATGTGTGTAGGGGTGGTGGGCAGGGGTTTATGGGAACTCTGTCCCTTCAGCTCAGTTCTGCTGTGAAGCTAAATCTACTCTGAAAAAGCAAAGGTTATTCTTTAAAAAATGGTCTACTGCTTTGGAGGTAAAGTAAACCATGTAAAGAAAGTGATTGGTTAATTCATATACTTTCATTACAGATGTATAGAAGAAGCACTTGCTTTACTAGATTTCACTGGGCTGAAAAGACCCAGAAACCATTCTGAAGCAAAGAGGGAGTGTATTAACTTCATCTAAAATTTTAAAAAGAAAAAGATAAACACATATACATACCTATGAACAATACAAAAATTTCATTTATTTTTCCTCTCTGAATGGAGGTAAATGATGCAGTAAATCCTTTTCCCCCAGAACCTCCAGTTTATCTTAGTTTGGTTTTGTTTCGTCACTGAACTCGTAGGGTGCCCTTGCTTGGCTTTTAGAGCTGAGTTCTAATTCCTTCCTCCACCAGGGAGTTTTGTGAGCTTGGAGCTTTCCTAGAACCTCTCTAGCGACATTCTGTGGAGAAGGGTGAAGGCCAGTGGTATGGCATGCTATTTTTCCATAATTTCCTTTGTTGGGCTAACCGGAGTTGGTGACATGGGGTCACCCCAGGCACCATTTCTATGCTCTGGACCAATTGCTTTTATATCTGTTGATTATGTTTGTCTGGAAGTAGAGGTATACAGGATAAGATGATCTCCACAGCTTTTTTCCACCTCTCCGGCTATTTCATTCATTAGGTACCTATAATAATTTGATTTTAAACTTTGTTTATATAGTGGGTTTTTGTTGTTGTTGTTGTTGTTAGCACTTCTTCTAAAGAAAGTAATCCATGTGTAAGTATAGAGTGATCATTGAGAAGGCTGGATAATTTCTCACACTTGCCGCCTCCCCTCAAGCTTTACAAGGCATAAAATAATATGAATTAGCTTCTTCTAGTGATAAAACAGCAACAATTTTCAGGGAAGAGAAAAACAGGTTAGTAGCACCATCTACAGGCTATTGAAGAGGAAAACTTACTGAGGGCTCTTAAATGTGAAAAGCATTTGTGGAAAGGGGAGTAAAAAAGCCACATACTTCTTCTTTTAAAGGTATTGTTTGTAAAACTTATTTAAATGTTTTTGTTCTTTTTTCTTTTTTTAACTACTCATACATTCATATCTCAATATGTATCCAGGTAGCCTAAACGAGGGGATTTTGGTGTGATTAGCTGTGTGTTTTCAGTCAGATCCTTGTTTTATTCCCATGCTTACAAAACATCTCTTCCTTTCTCTCTCTGTCCCTCTCCTCCCTCTCTTTCTCCCCAGCTCTAGTAATGATAAGGATGGTGCTATGACTATGGCATTCATATGGATTCCAGTAGGTTGATTCATAATAGTTCACTTTATAAGACATAAGGCATAAAACCTGTCAGCCCCAGGATATTTTATTTTAGTTCTTCTGTATAATCAATGGATTTACTGCATCATTTACCTCCATTCAGAGAGGAAGAATAAATGAAGAAATTTTTGTGTTGTTCATATGTATATAAGTGTGTTTGTCTTTTTCTTTTTTAAATTTTAGATGAAGTTGATTTATTACCTCTTTGGTTCAGAATGGTTTCTGAGTCTTTTCTGTTCCCAAGATTCTGATTCTGTTTTCATAGATGGCTTGTGGTATAGATTACTATTTTATGATAACAGAATCTAGAAAACTTGTCTTTTGATATGATATTGTAGAGGTAATATTTTCTTCCCCAGATCTCCCAGTTTTTCTTAGTTTGGTTTTGTTTTCCCATTGGTAAAATTGGTATCATGTTTGGCAACCTAGGAAATTTTACTGGATTCTTTGAATAACTGTGTTATAAAGTATTCATCGCATTAATAGAGTTGCAATTTTCTATTAAAATAGCCTAATAAAATTAACTTAACAATGGCCTCTTTGTAAATTGTTGGCAGAATTGCTATTTCATTATACTGTGTTTATTATGGTCAAGGGGTCAGAAGTTTCTGAAATGGGCAGAGGTGACTGGGGGTTCAATAAAGCATTAAAAAATGGCAAAAACTACCCTTTCCAAAAAAATAAGAAAGAAAAGGGAAACAAATCTACTAAATGCTTGAGAATAAATTACAAAGACTAGAATATTACTTGAATGATATGAGGAATAGAGATGCAATGAATATAGAGTATACTAAACTGAAGAGAAATTCAAAGGATAAAAAAGTTGATAAGGTTTTAAAGGTGCCTGTTGAGACAAATGAGGCAGATCCTATCAAAACTGTCATAGGAGTTTTTAAGTTTATGTAGCTCACTTCTGATGGTTTGGGTTGTTCGCATTTAAAAAAAACAAAACCTCATTATTTTCAATGTTTAAAAATATAATTATGCGTAAAACACTAGGGCCTTTCTCTGAAAAAAGTAAAGCACTAATTCTAACACAAGTTGAGATTCAGAATGAGTTGCTGCCTTGCAGTTCTAGCTAATATTTTCCCCTGTTTTTCTCGCACCAGATGGCACTGTTTAGTTCTGTTTCACAGTCTTCTTCTGGAAGTTTCTTGGGGAGAATCTGTTTCAGCCCAGACTCACCAGTGACACCTCTGTATTATGCGTGGAGGCTTTATGAGCACTTGTCAAAGGCCACTGACTCAGAAGGGAAGCTGTTTGTTTGCGGTCTTGTGGTTCTTCCTGGTTGCTCTTTCACTGCAGGGTGAGCCTAACAAACCCACTGATAGAAACCTAAATGCTTCTTGTGAAATTCAGCCTTGTTTTGCTTGGAGACACTGCAGCAGTGTGACTTTCAGCCTTCTCACAAGCCAGTCTAATTGTCTGACTCAGTTTTGAATAATTTTATGTGTGAGAGTGGAACTACGAGCATCCGGACACACCGAGTCTCAGAAAATGTGGTAGAGCTTAGAATGCATCACAGTAGTCCGTTGAACCTTAGATCCATCCAAGTAAATTAATCTAAGAAGATGACGTTTAAAAAACTTTGACTTTTAATTCTCAAGGCAAATTTGGAAAGAAATTATCAAAGACCTCTGATGTCATTATGTGTGAACGAGGCAGGTCTACTTCTTTGCTGCCGATAAAAAGAAAACATCTTTCCTGAAAGGTGAAATTAGCTTTATCTACTAAAATGTTGGGGTCATACATTGTAAGACTTATCTCTCTGTGGAGCTTGCTTTCTCCATTTCTTTAACTTTCCTCTCCCCTTCCCCTTCCTTTAGAAACAGTGAACACAATTATGGCACCTCTTTCATCAAGGCTTTTCCTCCATTAACCCTTGTCTTGTATGGAGAGCAATGTATAGGGAAGTGATAATAAATGGGTGTTGACGAGGTCCTTGAGTGAAGCAGCTGTCAGTAATGGTGAAACAGCACCTGCATGAAGAAAGGAAAGCCGCTCCCTAGATGGAGGCAAGGGCTGGTCAGGGCTTCTGTGGAGATGGAAGAGAGCTTGGAAAAAGAATTACCTGAGAGTTCTCCAACTCCATGAATTAACCTCTTTGAGCTAGTTTGGTAAACAGAGCCTCTCCTGATTATCACTGGGGCCTTCACACACATCATTCTGTATTTATCAAGTTGATTTTATTTTAATAGTTCTTGCTCTGTGTCTGAGGGTGAGTGTCATTCAGTTTATTTTCAACTGCTTTCCCATTGCATGTTTGTTTGTTTTTTTTTTTTTTTTTGCTCATGGTGGTGATGGGGATTGGAGCTTGGGGGTTGTGATGGAGAGCCTTCTGTAGGCTGGGGGAGTGGATCCCCGCTAACCCCTGCCATGGAGGAGGAGAGCAGCTCCAAGCAAACCCCTCCTCCTGCTGCTGTGGAGGTGGTAGGCAGCTCTGCTGGTTTTCAGGCCTAGATCTTCTCTGAAAGCAAACCCGAGACAGGCTGCTTCTATAAATCAAGCCTTGGATTTTATTAGAGTGTTTATGTAACCTCAGTTTACGTGCTATAATTCTTTGCTGTGTAGCCTAGAGTAATTCCCAAAGAGGATGTTTGTTCTTTTTCCTTGTAAATTTTCTAGCACAGGCTTTTGTTTTGACATTCTCCCTCCCTCCCTTCACCCTCCGCCTTTTTTTTTTTTTGGAGTGGACTGGTTTGTGGGAGTGCACTAACAATTGATTGATTTTTACTGACTAAATTGAATAATCCTGTAAAGGTTAAATTCTGTTTTTACTAGATGTTATCCCTACTCTTAGGTAGGGTAGAGAGGAACCTTTTGTTCAAATTAATTTTTCAAATTTTCAAGATTATAGGGTGGTAGGGTTAACATGTACTTAATTGTTGAGTAAATGAAGCATGAGTGGTAAAAAATAGCCTTTGCTATCCATGAGAATCCCCCACCCCCAGTCTCTCCACACCCTACTCTCCCCCACAGATCTAATGTTGATAGCCTCAAATTGACTGCTGAGAGAGAAAATCCAGACTGAGAATTTAGGGTGAAATTGACTTTTAACTGAAGAAAATGTCAGAGTGAAGTGACCAGATTCAACTACATTCCATGTACCTAACTACACACAGAGAGAAATGTTGTGCTTTGAAAATAAAGACAATTTGACCAACCCACAGCTTGTTTTTCAAGAAGTAGGTACATATTTTTACTTCTCAGTTCGTTATTCAAACGTCCTGTTTGGGCCACAGAACAGTTAAGTGGTAAGACAGGAGCTGAGGAAAGTGTTATTGAACTCCTCTCTTGGACACATTAAAATGTGTCTAGGGGCACATTCAGTTAGCAATTAATGTTTGATCATCAGGCAACAACCTTCAAGGTATCACGTAAGATTATTCTTTTTTTTTTTTTCTTTTTTGTAGTTTAAAGAAGATAGTAGATCAAGGCAAAAAGTTTATGATGGAAATATATGATAAGAGGCATGTTTTCATATTTACCTTAACCATAGAGTGGGGTCTATGCTCTAGAACTGTGCTGTTCACTACTGTAGCCACTAGTCCCCTGTGATTGGTAAGCAGTGACTAGTTTTCATTGAGATGTGCTGTAACTGTAAAAAAAAAAACTCTGGAGTTTGAAGCTGTAATGTGAAATAAGAATGCACAGTCTGTTTTTAATAGTTTGTACAGATTACATGTTGACAAAAGTATTTTTGATACATTAGGTTAAATAAAATAGATCATTAAAATGAATTTTACCTATTTTCTTTTTAAATTTTAAATATCACTATATAAAAAGTTTAAAATTATATCTGTGACATGCATTTGTGGCTCACATTATTATATTTCAAAGTTGTGTTACCCAGAGAGGGGGAAGTAACAGACCAGTATATCTACTAATGCTTTCAAAGTTAGACATTTCAAAGAAAATGCTGTACATTCTGATTACATATTAATACTCAAAATTGGTGACAAAATATGAATGAAATTGGACAGATTCTTTATCTATAACCTGAAGATTTATGAGAAAATACTGACCAGAATGCTCTAGGCTGAAATACACCTCTTTATCTGTCATACCTCCCTTTCAGTATGTTAACAGAAAGATCCCATCTAGTAGGGTGGAGAGAGTGGAGTCTAGGTTGGAACCCTAGCTTGGCCACTTACTGTCTTTGTGATCTGAAGTCAGTTATGTAGCTTCCCCATGCCTCAGTTTCCCATCTGTAAAATCGAAAATTATTGGGCCTACTTTAAAGCGTCCTGTATATTAAATAAGACAAAATATAAAGCATACACTGGTCATGAAATTAAAAGATGCTTGCTCTTTGGAAGAAAGACTATGACAAACCTAGATAGCATATGAGAAAGCAGAAATATTACTTTGCCAATAAAGGTCCATATAATCAAAGCTATGGTTTTGCCAGTGGTCATGTATGGATGTGAGAATTGTACCATAAAGAAGTCTGAAAGCCGAAGAATTGATGCTTCTGAACTGTGGTGTTGAAGACTCTTGAGAGTCCGTTGGACTGCAAGGAGATCCAACCAGTCCATCCTAAAGGAAATCAGTCCTGAATATTCATTGGAAGGACTGATGCTGAAGCTGGAGCTCCAATGCTTTGGCCACCTGATGCAAAGAACTGACTCATTTGAAAAGACCCTGAAGCTGGGAAAGATTGAAGGCAGCAGGAGAAGGGGATGACAGAGAATGAGATTGTTGAATGGCATCACTGACTCAATGGACATGAGTTTGAGCAAGCTCCGGGAGTTGGTGAAGGAAAGGGAGGCCTGGCGTGCTGCAGTCCACGGGGTCGCAGAGTAGGACACAACTGAGCGAATGAATAGCAACAACATGAGGCATACACTGGAACTTGCACAGGTTACGTGAGTGGTATACACGGATTAGCTATTGTAGTGCTGAATATCATCATCACGTCGTTAAAATATGTACAGCTCTGGTAGATTATTCAAGCTTTAGCTCTGTTCCCAAGCAAGTGATAGATGTTGGCTTTCAGTAATCAATCTGATATATTTTTTGAGACCAGGAAGCAGCAATAATTACAAATGGGAAAGTAAATGAAGAAAAGGGGGAGCTCATTTATTGGGACATATTATTAGAACACTCCATAAAACAGAGATTTGTGGTAATCATAGATTACCGGTTCCCTTCTTGATATAAATTCAGCAGCACTGTAACTTTTTATCTGATTTCCTTGCCACAAATATATTGGTCAGCAATTATAAGATTTTAGATATTATCTATAGATTTATTATTTTCTGATAAAAGAGATGATAATCTCATAATCCTGTATTAGAGAGTTAACTATCCTGTATTGTCCTAGAACTGCTTGGAGTTTAGTTTATAAGCTGTATGCATGCTTATAAAAACAAGTTTAGTGTATCATTCTCATGTCTTCTTTAATGAGGCCAAACAGCCCCGAGAGTCAGTTGATTTTTATTTTGCTGATTAAAACTCATGGTGTGGTTAAGACTCCAGATAGCTCTAAAGAATAAATCTCGTTTGTTAATGAATAATTTGTGGGTGATATGGTATGCTGATACCTTTTCATGGTGAATGCGTAGATGAGATTCACCCATGGAAGAATCTTTTTAGGGTGGAGGATGGTCCTTAAGAAGGAACTTACCCTAAAAATTCTTAACACATGCCGGTACTGCCACTGTGTCATGTGTATGTTTTATGTGTATGTGTAAAACAAGCTGGTTGAACAAACAAATTGTTTGAACACCTACAATATTCCAGGCAGAATGCTGATACTCCAAGAGTAAACACAGGACATATACTAAAGAATGCACATGTTGTTAATTTATTTTGGGCTGCACTGGGTCTTCATTGCTGTGCGTGGGCTTTCTCTACTTGCAACAAGCTAGGGCTCCTCTTCATCCTGGCACACGGGCTCTAGAGCACAGGCTCGGTGGTTGTAGCATATGAGCCTAATTGCTCCACAGCATGTGGAATCTTCCTGGACCAGGGATCAAACCTATGTCCCCTGCATTGGCAGGCAGATTCTTAACCTCTGGACCGCCAGGAAAGTCCATGAATACACATTTTAATACAGCATGGCACTGTTGCAGAAACACTCACTTGTATATTTTCACTTATGTGCACCGTACTGCTCTGTCCTCATGAGGTGGCTTTAACGTAGATCTGAACCAAGTGTTAGTATATTAAGAAACTCCCTTCTATACACTGTTAGTAAATTAAGAAGCTGAGGAAAACCTCGTCAGGAGGCAGTTTGACTTTACAGTTTAAGTGGCAGACACTAGGGAACCCTCAGAGAATTTGAAACTAGGGAGTGGAGTGTTGTTTTTTTGTTATTTGGTGAGGCTGCGCATAAGAACAGCACTGTGGTATGGATGGTAGAGTGGCAGAGAGATCATTTAAAAGACTGCAGTATCTCACCAGGAGATGGTGAGCTACGTGAGCTACTCGAACTAAGGACTACGGGTGCTCAATGAAGGAATGAGAGAGTTGAAAATTTTTAAGGCAAATGTTTCAACTTTTTAAGTGTGGAGGTATGAGAGCAAAAATGGATGGTTTTGGTGTGGTTTTCTAGAATAGAGTAGGTTTAAAGATTTGTTTAAAAGCTTGATGTAGGACTTCTTAAATTTGAGGCAAGTATTAGACTTCATGAACCATGTGGTATAAACCATTCGATACACAGTTGGCAGTACGGGTCTGGTTGTAAGATTGCTGGAGAGACTGGGCTAGAGACATATCTTAGGGAGTCATGATCTAAAGGTAGATAAGATCATTCTTATCTCACTGGAGATACTAAAATCCTCTGCTGCTCCATTGTGCTTGCAGAAGATTTCCAAACACCTGAGTATGCCTTTCAAGGCTCTTTATAGTTTCTCTCTTCTTTTAAGTTTCCTTCCTAAGGGTTCTGCTCTTCTCTCCATGCAACATGCGTACCCTGTATCTTCAGCAGTTTACTGGCCCTGTCGCTTCCCATGTTGTTCTGTGTCTGCATTACATTATACATACTGTTTCCTATGTGCACAGCGCTTTGGCCCTCTTTTTCCTTTTAACAAACTCTGTATCCTTGTCCCTTGAACTCTGTCTCTTCCCCTTCTGCCCCCGTAGCCCAACTGGTAGCTCCGCCCTTGAGTCCAGAATAACAACAACAAAAAAAGAATCAATCTGTACATATTGTTGTTGATGGGTTTTGTGGCTTATTCTCTTGTGCTTGTTTAAATATCAGTGAAGTAGTCGTTTGTTAAATGGCTAGATATAGACAAACATTCTATCATGTAGTTTATTTAACCAGTTCCCTACAGTTGGACTTTTGAATTGTTTCAGATTTTTCACTGAAATAATCACTCTTTGATGAGCCATCTTTTAGTCTTGTCTTTTTCATCTTTTGGGGGCGATATTTTTGATGAAAGTGAATATAGATGTTTTTTTTTTTTTTTAACCATGTATTAGCAAATCGCCTTTTGGAAAAGCCACACCGGTTTACATTACCAATGGCTCGATTTCTTTTTATAGTATTTTTAGGTTACAAGTTGCATGAAACTTAAAAGCTCTATGAAGATAATTTACCTTGCTATCTTACAGAAATGCCAAACTTAGGGTTAGAGAATTACCAAATAGAAGATTTTTTTGTAAATGTAACTGTTTTTATAGAACTTTAAAATAGACTCTTAAGAATAATCATCAGTATTTTTAAGTATGAGAAATGAGTTTCATAATCTAAGAAACAGGTCTTAGGTTATAAGATCGGGGCTTCGTGACCATCCTGGGTATAAGTGCATAGTCATGGGAAAGTAAACCATCCACTTCCAGCCCTCTCATTCGTGGCCTCCTTAGGCCCCTATGTAGCTGCTTCCTAGCTTCAACCTGAGGTTGTGTTAGGATGAAATACTAGGTCTTAGGGCCATGGATATTACATTTCAGTGGCTGAATTTGGAGTTTGGATAGCTTGTATATACATCTGTCTTCTCTGTGCCACTTTAGATCCTTCTTACCTTCACTGCCTGGGCTTCCCTTGTGGCTCAGCTGGTAAAGAAACCGTCTACAATGTGGGAGACCTGGGTTCCATCCCTGGGTTGGGAAGATCCCCTGGAGAAGGGAAAGGCTCCCCACTCCAGTATTCTGGCCTGGAGAATTCGCACAGAGTCGGACGTGACTGAGTGACTTGACTTTCACTTTCACCTTCGCTGCCTACTTTGAATAATAATATAAGTGCTTACTCATAAAATAATAACAAGTTCCTCCTCCAACCCCTGATAGGTTCTTTAGTTGAGTAAAGGTATATGTTACAGTTCATTTTGAAAAGCTAGCCAGGCCTTTGAGTAAAATGCCTACCATAGATCTTTAACTCTTGCTAAGTAATTTGCTGATTTTTCAAACTAATTTTCACAGTTTTAATCAATCACTAAGAAAATAAGAGGGAGGCAAAGGTACCACTGTTTGATATTATTGTCCTAAGGCAAAACCAACCTCACAGTGGTGAAATGGTGATCTTTGATAGCACTCTTGTCCCTTGAATAAATCTGTTACAGGTTTCTGGACAGGACCCTCCCCTCCCCCAAGTATTAGAAAGGAAACCAAGAGAACTTGAAGCCACAGAAAGCATATCACGGTCAGAATAAATATTCTGTTTTGCCGATAAACGTAAAAATTCACTTGTGGAATCTAATAGCTGTAGGCAGGTGATATTTATTACAACCAAGATTTAAGTGTGGTTTATTGTTTATGGAGTAGTTTAATACTACTTTTCTTTAAAATGAGTTTTTAATTTAGGAAAAACGAATTCAGATTTGTTCCCAGAGTGAAAATGACTGAATGTCATGGGAGTGGTTAGGGTTTGGGGTTTATGTGGGTAAGATTTCTGTTTATCCACTACCGTCATTGAGTGGATTTAAAAGCTTTCCCAGATGGAATTTATGAAGTGAAATTTAAAACTAGTGTCCTCATCTAGTGTAGTATACTGCAATATTTGGTTACAACAAGCAATCAACTTATAAAGCAGTGGAATGGAGATGATGCAGGTTAAATGATTAGTACTGTACAACGCAGTGGGTCATACAGCTAGCAAGCGTCAACACTCAAGTGCTATGTAAACAGATAACTTCTGTTACAGAGCTCCGAGGAACTGCCTAATCCTGAAACGCATTAACTACTTTCAGTGGTTTAGTCTAATCCATCCTTAATAGGAAGTTCCAGGGGTGTGGACATAACTGGCCAGGGGGAAACATAGAAGTGACAGTTAATATTTCCTAAGTCATTGGTCCTCAATCTCCAGGCTCCACGCTGGCTGCTTTATCTCTTTTACCCTGTTTAATCCTCCTCCCCACCCTCCGAGGTGCAGGTGGTATTATATTCGTGCTGAGGTGTGGTGACTGAAGCTTGGGCTTCCCAGGTGGAGCAGTGGTAAAGGATCCACCTGCCAGTGTGGGAAGCACAGGAGACACTGGTTCCATCCCTGGGTTGGAAAGGTCCCCTGGAGTAGAAAATAGCAACCTGCCATAGTATTCTTGCCTGGAAAATTCCATGGACGGAGGAGCCTGGCGCGCTACAGTCCACGGTGTGGCAGAGAGTCAGACACGACTGAGCGAGGGACCATGCACACACAGCTGAGGCTATAGAGACTTTCCCAGAGTCACGTGTGTGCAGGGTCACCATGCGTGGTTTCACAGGTTGGTCACTGCATGCGGGCATTGACTGAGGCAGTCTGTAAGGTCTGTGTTTGCCCAGAGGGGTCACAGGAGAAGTTACAGACAGCAGGGAATAGCACCAAGATACCTTTCTTACCTAGCAGGTCCACATTTCTTTACCGTGTTTCAGTGGTCACATTCCTTGTTTTAGTGGTCACACTCCAGCCCCTTGGTTGAGGTGGGAGAGGCCTTCCTTTCTAAAGGGACCTCTATTCCAAAAGATCTAACTTGTGGCCTGAGGCTCATACCAGGCTCTTCTGTTAGCAATACTTAAAACATTTTCTATCTAAATTAAAAGCTTTTCTATATAGCCACCCTCCCTCCTCCCCCAGGCCAGGTACTGAAGTGAATCAGTGAATCAGTCGCTCAGTCATGTCTGACTCTTTGCGACCCCATGGACTGCAGTACGCCAGGCTTCTCTGTCCTTCACCAACTCCTGGAGCTTACTCAAACTCATGTCCATTGAGTCAGTCACACTATCCAGCCATCTCATCCTCTGTCATCCCCTTCTCCTCCCACCTTCAATCTTTCCCAGCATCAGGGTCTTTTCAAATGAGTCAGTTCTTCGCATTAGGTGGCCGAAGTATTGGGAGTATTGGAGTTTCAGATTCAGCATCAGTCCTTTCAGTGAATATTCAGGACTGATTTCCTTTAGAATGGACTAGTTGGATCTCCTTGCAGTCCAAGGACTCTCAAGAGTCTTCTCCAACACCACAGTTCAAAAGAATCAATTCTTCAGCGTTTAGTCTTCTATATGATATGATTCTCACATCCATACATGACTACTGGCAAAACCATAGCTTTGACTATACAGACCTTTGTTGGCAAAGTAATGTCTCTGCTTTCTAATATGCTGTCTAGGTTGGTCATAGGTTTTCTTCCAAGGAGCAAGTGTGTTTTAATTTCATGGCTCCAGTCACCATCTGTAGTGATTTTGGAGCCCCCCAAAATAAAGTCTGTCACTGTTTTCATTGTTTCCCCATCTATTTGCCATGAATTGATGGGACCAGATGCCATGATCTTAGTTTCCTGAATGTTGAGTTTTAAGCCAACTTTTTCACTCCTCTTTCACTTTCATCAAGAGGCTCTTTAGTTCTTCTTCACTTTCTGCCATAAGGGTGGTGTCATCTGCGTATCTGAGGTTATTGATTTTTCTCCTGGCAATCTTGATTTCCAGCTTGTGCTTCATCCAGTCCAGCATTTCTCATGATGTAGTCTGCATATAAGAAGTGAATAATAATAAGCTTTAAAATCCAAATACAGAGGCTGCATCTTCTTTGGCATTAGCAATTTCATTTTATTCTTCGTGTAGCCACAAATGACCAGCATTTTGGCGGCCACCACTTCGGGTGCTTTTGAGTAATCCCAGGTGCACCAAAGTTAGCAAAATAGGAATCTTCCGTGCCTTTGTGATGGGACTGAATTTGTGTTCCCAACTTGCAGTGAAAGAAAGCAGGAATAATCTTACATGGAACACAGGAAACTGTAGCACTATGAAATCCAGAAGGAAAGTCTTCTTTACCCACTTAGCCCTGTCCGCTAGAAGTCTCCGCAGTGGTGTTAAGTGTCCCGTGTCTGTGATACTTCATAGGTGGCCTGTGTGACTAAAGAACTGAATTGTGAGTTTTATTTTCTTTTCATGAACTTAAATTACCATGGTCACATGTGGCTGGTTTTCTACAATTTGGGAAGCACAGGGGCTTCACATGTTGTCCCCCTCCCATTTTTTTAAGTTGTTATTTAAAAGTTTTGTTCAAGGGACTTCCTTGGTGGTCCAGTGGCTAAGGCTTTTTGTGCTTCCAAAGCAGGGGGCCTGGTTCAATCCCTGGTCAGGGAGCAAAGATCCTACATGCCACAACAAAGATTCCCAATGCAGCAGCTAAGACCCGGTACAGCCAAATTAATTAATTTTAAAAAAGAAACTTTTCCCCAAACTTTCCCATCCTCTTTACTTGGTATCGTCCGTGTTCTCTCTCCTATTCCGTCCTCTGCTGTTGCTCCCTGCCTCTCCTTCCTCCTCACTTCTCTTCTCCCAGGTCCTCTGTCCCCTTTCTGCGCTGCTGTTAGGCTGACAATACCCAGATTCATCTGCGTAGTTTGTTAGGACGTTTACCCTGTTAGACGTGCCTGCCTTGTTCTCCTCGCTTCCACACGGATGTGGTCCAACACCGGACATTTGCCAGATACACAGGGTTCATCGCTGGATCCTGATGCACTGGTTACTTCCTGAAAACAAAGCAACAGGTAAATCAAATGTTGCCACAAGGTATCTTCATTGAATTTATGCTGATCCCCAAGACCCCTGCTTCTTTTTCTCAATACACAAAAAGTTTCCTTTGACACTTCATTCTAGAGTCTTGCACAAAGTGTGTCAAAATCAGTCATATTAAAAACATAAGCCTAGACTGGACTAATTGTAATCAAATCACTGAAGACTGCAGGTTTCTGGGTCCTTGCCTGTACGTAGGAGTAAAGAGCCTCTTCAGGTTTTCTTCTAGCCTGAACCTTCTTTAGTTCTAATCTTACTGATTTGATTCTCTACCCCTCCCTGCTGCATTCCTTTCCCCTGTCTCCCCCTCTTCCTTCCCCTTTCCTCCTTCTTACCCCTTCTCTCTCTTTCTTTTCTAATACAGTTTATTTCCTTTCTTTCAGATGTCAATGCCACTTACCTCTTTTTAGCTTTAGGCACTTTTCTCTGCCTCTTTCCTTCCACTTTAAATCACATAAAAGTACCACCAGGATTCTGTAGACACACCCACTTGTAAGTTTCAGATGTTTTGCCTATTTAGAATCATGATTTTTTTTTTTAATTCTGGATTTTCTTTTAAGCCTCAGATAACTTCAGTGACAATGACTATCCCTTTGTGTAAGAGTCCTGTTTTGTTATACCATTATACTCTTGTTACACTGAGAATGCTTGAAGTCATACCAGTGTGCAGGAGACCTGTAGCTTTTCCAGTTCCCAGACAGAACCTGAGGTCAGTCATCTAACTGCACTAGACATAAAAGCAACATTTTGCCTATAAAGGTTAAATAGGTTTTCATGCTACTGGTTTTTAAGGTGGGTATTGACAGACTTTGGTAGTAAGATGTGCCAAGTCCCTTCCATCTTAGAGTCTTTGCAAGTGCTGTTCTTATAGCCCGAAATGGTTCTTTGGCAGCCTCGATAAATTTGGTCCTTATCCTTTGGTTTAAATATTCTGAGGGTTTATCTCTGTGGCCTCCTTCATCACTGTCACCCTGTTTACTGCCTTCCTAGTGCTTCTCCTCCAGCACTTTTTCTGTCTCTCTCAGTGTCTCTTATGCACTGGAATGTAAGGATATCCTCTCCCTTCTCCTCTGCTGTGTCCTCAGTGGTCCTAGGCCACAGCTGAGAGGGGGTCGGTGCTCAGTGAATAGCCATTGGATGTGTGTATTTAGAAAACTATTAATGTGAGGTGTAATGTGAGATTAGTGTGTGGGCAGGGGACAAGGCCAGTTAGCTATTAATAAAGCTAGGCAGAGGATTTCTGCTGTCTGCATTAGGGCTCTGAGCATGTGAAGGAGGGTTTTTAAAGGCATGATTAGGGGGTACTTCTGGGCAGTCAGGGGTTAAGAATCTGCCTTTCAGTGCAGAGGTTGCGAGTTCAGTCCCTGGTTGGGGAGCCAAGGTCCTACATGTCTTGTGTCAAAAAAAGAAAAAGGCAAAACAAAACATAAAACAGAAGCGATATTGTAACAAATTCCATACAGACTCTAAAAATAGTCCACATTGGGGGAAAAAAAAAAAAAAACAACAACAAAAAACGGACTGGGGACCCGTAAGGTATCGCGAAGTTTTAGATTCTGTCAAGTGTTTTAAAAATACCAGAGGGCAAGTCCAACTGTGGGATGGTTATGATTTCAGGTACTTGCCTACATTATCTCATGTTTCCTCAAAAAGTATCTCAGAAGGGATAAGTATTTTCATTTCCAGTTTAAAGACAGGAAGCTGAGGCACAAAATCCACCTCCAAGCGGTAGGCTCTATTTTCTGCTTCTGTCTCAGAAGTTCTCCAGGGTCCCCACACCCTTGGTTCTCTTGTACCACGTTATGAAATGTGTCTTCTAGCATGAGACAGAAAGTGTCCTTGGGAGACACAGTGTATGCAAAGAGCTCATCCAGTGCTTGGTATATGCTACGTGCTCAAAATATCACCATTGTGTTGTTGTTGGAAACCTTTCCCCTCTAAGTTCTTCAACCGTCCAAAGAGTTAACAAAACTTCAGGAGTTCTGATGTTAAGGGAGTGATACGACTATGTCTTAATAAATCATAATAAATAAAAGGACATTGAAAAGACATTTAGTCATGGGAATAGAGCTAAGGAAACACATGTTCCATTGGAATGGCTTCTATTAGTGACAGAACCCCCTCTATTTTGGAATAATTCCCAGATGAAAGATTTTGCTGAAATTCAGACATTAATGAAACTAATGTAAGCCCTTCAGTACTGTGTGAATTTTTTTTTTTTAACCTTGTGATTTGAGAGATACATTCTACAAATCCAGTAATGACGCCAAGCTGGACATTCACTTAGTGTCTGATGGAACCAGCTGTGTACAGGGCCGTCTGGCTTTGTCCTCTAAACTCTGCCATGTTTGGAGTCTTAGAAAACCATTCATGACTTGTTCTATCGGTAGAGTAGCTTTGAGGTTTCATTTAAAAAAAAGAACCCAGAAACTTGATTCTGAGGTAAATTTTCTTGGAAAGTATTAAAAGGAAAGGGGGTTTCCATGTAGTCCCTCTCCTGTCCCCCAAATAGTAGTAGTATTCAAACTTCGTTTGCAATCAATTTCTGTGATGATTGGAAAGAGGCTTTAAAAATTCTTAAAATCCTATAAAGACATTTGAAACAGAAGAGAAAGATATGTTTGCAATTTTTTTCCTTTAGGAAGAAACATGCTTCATGCTGGTTTTCTCTCTGAAAACTGAAGAATAGACATGCATATGCATAACTGAATCACTTTGTAATACACCTGAAACTAACACCACATTGTTAATCAGCTGTGGTGGTGGTTGTTCAGTTGCTCAGTAGTGTCCGACTCTTGGCGACCTCAGGGACAGCACACCAGGCCTTCCTGTTCTTCACTGTCTCCCGGAGTTTGCCCAGATTCATGTCCGTTGAGTCGGTGATGCCATCCAAACATCTCATCCTCTGTCATCCCCTTCTCCTTCTGCCTTCAATCTTTCCCACTCCAATATAAAATAAAAAGTTAAAACCTAACTGGAATCCAAAATTTTGCTACCTACTTTTGCTACTTATTTTCATATCTTCCCTTATTAACTGAAGCATGCATAATCTAGTTACCCTTGTGATAATGATAGTGTTTGAGACTGGTCTGGATGAAATCAGAGAAGTAATCTAGATAGATCGATAGATAGGTAGCACTTTTCATATAAAAGATTGTGTATGTATAATTTTTGATAGACTTTGATTTTTAGAGCAGTCTTAGATTCACAGCAAAATTAATCTAACAGTACATAGAGTTTTCACATACCTTTTACCTCCACATATGCACAGCTTCTGGGACTATCAGACCCCCCACCAGCCTGTGCATTTGTTACAATCTTCGAACCTATACTGACATTTTATCATCACCCAGAGACCATAGCTTACCTTAGCGTCCCCTCTAGGTATTGTACCTTCCATGGCTTTTGAATGCTATTTGATGACATGAATCTCACAATGTAGCATCACACAGAATAGTTTCATGCCCGAAAAAATCCTCTGTGCTCTGCCTATTCATGCCCCCATCCTGTTCTCAGTCCCTGTCAACTCCTGACCCTTTCACCGTGTCCATAGTTTAGCCTTTCGCAGAATGTCATGAAGTTGGCATTGTATGGTATATAGTCTTTTTAGATAGGCTTCTTTCACTTAATAATATGCATTTAAGTTTCAGCCATGTATTTGCGTGTTCTGATAGCTCATTTCTTATTAGCGCTGAATAATATTTCATCGGATGTGCCACAGAACTTTCCTGGTAGCTCAGCTGGTAAAAAATATGCCTGTAATGCAGGCGACCTCGATTGGATTTCTTGGTCAGGAAGATCCCCTGGAGAAGGGATAGGCTATACCCCCTCCAGTATTCTTGGGTTTCCCTGGTGGCTTAGCTGGTAAAGAATCCACCTGCAATGCAGGAGACCTGGGTTCAGTCCCTATGTTGGGGAGATCCCCTGGAGAAGGGAACGACTATCCACTCGAGTATTCTGGCCTGACGCATTCCATGGACTGTATAGTCCATAGGGTTGCAAAGAGTTGGAGACAACTGAGTGACTTTCACATTCACCACAGTTTTATTTATCCATTCACCTTGACCTATTTTATTGCTTCCAAGTTCTGGTAATTATGAATGAGAAAGAAGTGTGTTAGTTGCTCAGTCGTGTCCAACTCTTTGCAGTCCCATGGACTACAGCCTGCCAGGCTCCTGTGTCCATGAAATTCTCCAGGCAGGAATACTCGAGTGTGTTGCCATTCCCTTCTGCAGAGGATCTTCCGGACCCAGGGACTGAACCCAGGTCTCCTGCATTGCAGGCAGATTGTTTACCATCTGAGCCACCAGAGACGCCCATTGTGAATAAAGCTACTTTAAATATCCGTGTACAGGTTTCTATGTGGAGGTCTTAATATGTACATGTGTTACTCTTGTTAATTTCAGATTCCTCGATGTAGTAGAGCTATTGCAAGAGTAATTTGGGAATTGGGAGTGTGGGAATACTGTATGAGAGAGCTGGCATCTAAGTAGAACCATGAGGGGTGGATTGGTTTGGACACCGATTAGAGCAGGTCCGTTCTGTTGTGATGGCAACAATATGTGTTTCCCTTTCTGCCTGGAGTGCAGGGGCATTGTGGAGGATTTACTTTCGGTGCCTCTATTCTTGAGCTAAAGAAGGTGTGTTTCCTTAGTGAGGCTGTGGAAGTCATGGCTGATTTTTGAGGGGGGGACTGATGAGTAGTATTGCTCTCTTCCTGAAGCAGCTAGACTAAGTCTTTGTTTGACCTTGCTTAGGTCAAGATGATTGACTTAAAAGTAATAAAATGGCACTTATTAACCAGTATTTTTCATCATAATTGTTCACCAGTTTAGACTAACCTTCCCTATTGTTGGTACAGGTTAGCGAGATCTTACTAAAATGGGCAAGAGAGGCCTTCCAGTGCAGTATCTTCTATTCTAATGTTCAAGATCATTTTCACATAAGAGTAAAATTCCACAGAACATAAAGCCGTTATGTTTTGACATTTGGGGTCACAGGTTGTAATCATATTGAACTAGAGGTTGTATACCACAAAAATATTTTTGTACAAGCTCCCTATGCTGTACCTTATTTCTTTTGCTTGAGCAAACAACCTTAAATTTAAGTTAGTCAAAGAACTGCTAGATAGGAAGCATATTAAGTGGGCAGGAAGCTATGCTTCTTGAAATGGAGAGATTTTGAAAATAGAGGAGTAAACTATCAAAGCAAAAGGATGGCAGCATCAGCCTCATTTGAGAATGTGTTAGAAATGCAGTTTCTCAGACTTTCCACCCCAGAAACTCAGTAGGTGGGGCCCAGAAGTCTTTTATAAATGAGAAATATGATATAAAGACATCGGGGGTTTAGAGAATGGAAAATGAAGGCTTTTGCTGCAAAAGAGAGGGGACACATTGTCCTGATAGTTACTGTTTGTTGACCACTCTGCAATGTATATTTTACAAACACAGCGCATATAATCAACCCTAGCAAGTGTAGTATTACAATGTCTTGTTTTATAGATGAGAAAAAAAAAAGAGAATAGTTTAAAGAGTAGCATAGTAAAGCTTCATTGCAGACCTCTCTTACTGTCAACTGTGACATCTGTGAACCTTACCAGGCCATCAGAGTGTATAGATTATCTCTCAGAAGGCAGTGGGTCTCAAACCACAACCCCCTCCCCTCCTTTTTGCTCACTAACTTAGGCAGGTTTTCCCTCTTCCTGAGTCCAGGGGGAGGCTCTGTAGAAGAGTGAAGAGAGCAGAGCATGAGTGATAGGAACCTGGGATTTCCATCTCTCTGACTTCTGTGAACAAATCCTTTGACTCTAGGCCTGTCCTTTCACATCTTGATGTGTCACTTTCATCATCTGTAAAGTGAACCAGATGGATCTCTGTATTCTGGATCTAACAGTTACAGGCAGATCAGATGGTCAATCTAGATGACCTGTTGAAGTTCCACTCTGGTTCAATGTTGGGAGGAGGTTGGTGTTAGAGATACTAGAGTCTTGCTTATGTGTAAAATGGAGACAATGATGCTTGGTAGTGGTGTGGTATTAAAATGAAATCTTAGGTTTTAAGAACCTGGCAGAGTGCTTGACATATATGAAAGGTGCTTACGAAACAATAGTTCCTCAACACCAAGAGCAAAATGACCTCATTCCGGATTCTAGCATTTTCTTTTAAACAGATCAATACTTTCCTGAGAGGTGGGTAAGAGATGATAGATTTGCATTAAAATATTAAGTAAAACTTCCTATTTAAATTTTAAGACAGGGAGCAAGAATGGGGCAATGTGACCCTATAAAAAAGCAAATAGGTAATTATATTTCCAAAAAAAAAAAAAAAAAAGAAGGTGTGATCCCCTGACTGTGGGTAGTTTTTGTAATAGAAGCAATTTGAAAATATATTACTATGACATAAATAAAATATGATAAAAGATACTTAAGGTAATATTCTGCTAAGTATTATATAGACATGGAATACTTAATACTTTAAAATCATGGTTTGGCAAAAGAAACTTCCTAATGGATGAGCTATTTATTTTATGAACTTGGGGCCAGCTTGTGGCTAGAAGTCAAGTTACTTATTTCCTAATTTCTCTCACAGTCTTTCCTTTTATAGAGAGAAAATGCTTTTTCTTTTCAGTGGAAATTTTATTACTTTTTTTTTTTTCCTGAATACCTTCTTCAAATTCAGTTATTATCTAGAATTAAAATATATTTATTCCAATACACATTGTTTTGGGGCCTGCCCACTTCTCCCTCTCCCACCGTCACCACTGCAGCTTGATGGACACTGGCAGGCATACTACATTTGGCATTGGCTGATCAGTCTTGTTTTCAGCAGATGTGGTCACAACTTGAATTTACAAGATAAATAAACCAAAAGGTGGTTATTTTCATTGCTGCTGATTTTTTTCCCCTTCCAAAATGGTTCACTGTAGGGGTCTTTAAAATAGCATTAACTTTGCTCAATTTGAGATTTTATGTATAAAAATTCCGTTTACACACTTAACAGGATGTTATGTTGGAATAGCAGAGTGATTAATAGCTAGGTTCTGGAGTCTTAACTCTGATCAAGGTTCAGATCCCAGCTTTCTCACTTTCTGGCTGTGTGATCATGGGCAAAGTGACTTAGGGTCTCTAGCCTCAGTTTCCTCACTGGTAAATCAGGAGTCATAGTGTCTCTTCAGTAACACTTGGTAGTGTTTAGGACAGTACAAATGAAATGTGCTCTGTACAGACAATGCAAACATTATGTTAGAAAAATCTCAGCTGTTTAACAGCACACTAGAGGCTGTGTTCCTTTTAAGAGTCATTTTGTCAGATTTTTTGTTTTTCTTCCCTCCCTTCCCTTCTTTGGATACGTTTGTAAACTTGAAATAAAAAATTAGCCCAGAAAAGAGCTCACGTTCCTGCTTGGTTACATTTCTTCTGCTTTGTGGCTTGGCATGATTGATTGTCAAGAGGCCTGAAGAAAATCAAACCGTGAATTACCCTGCCCTGGGTAACGACAATGGTTCGGATGGCAGCCTTCTAATTTTTGCTTTGACTTTTCTCTTCTCCAGGCAACAGAAAATAGAGGGGGAGGCAGGAGTATGCCTTTTAATTACTGAGTTCTAAATTCTTGGAATGGGCATCGTCTGTTTTCTCAGGATCAGACTAGAAGGCGTCATTTTACTACAGAAGAGCCAAGAGCCAAGACTTGTCCTGAATGGATGTGGGTTCGGCAAAGCGTCTTTAGCTTAAGGAATGAAAGCTTTGGATCGTATTCAGCGTCTGTGCTTCACCAGGCCGATCTTTATCCTTTTAGTGAGTCCCATTTGTCTGTCCTCTGTCAAGGGCTCGTGTACACCATGCTGATTTAGTGCTAACTGGGGAGATTAGAAATGCCTTGCCTGGTGCTGTCAGCTAAACCTGAATCAGTGTCTGTGTACTCTGACCCATCTACTCAGATAGGTTTACCCTTTGCTCTACTGCTCACTCTAATAGGCAGAAAAGCTCAGCTCACCCCAGCTTTTATACAGAGGTCAGCTCCAGAAATAGCTCCTTTAACACAGCAAGAGAAGCAACACAAATCCAGCAAGCAGATAGTACACAATGGCTACTTTTAGACCATGGAACAAAAGACGGTGGTTTATCTTTTCTACACACCACTACCAATACTATTGTCCATTTGCTATAAAGTTGATCATTCCTGGGCACCAAGGCCTCGGTGTTCATTATTCACATGCCTTCCAAGGGGAGACTGCTTGGTGCCTTGGTTATTGTTTTTTTACCCAGAAATGTGATTTGGAGTAATTTGGTCATATAGACCTAAGGATAAATGTGGTATTTGGTAGACCTGGATAGACACATTTCCAAAATGTCTGGTGAAAATTGTTCAAGGGTCTTTTCGCATTGGAGGATGTCCTCTTTTGAAATTTTGCTGTGGAGATTGGAATTCTAACGTTTGGCCAGCTTAGACTTCCCGAACCATGTAAGCTTTCATTAGTAGTGTGGTGAGTTGCTCCATTCTGCTGTCTTATGCTCGTATCCCCCCAGGTCCAAGAGACTGTTTTGTCTGTGCTGTGTTTTGTCATGTCCGACTCTTTTCAACCCCATTGACTGTAGCTCGCCAGGCTCCTCTGTCCATGGAATTTCCCAGGCAAGAATACTAGCTGCTGCTGCTAAGTCACTTCAGTTGTGTCCGACTCTGTGTGACCCCGTAGAGGACAGCCCACTAGGCTCCCCTGTCCCTGGGATTCTATAGGCAAGAACCCTGGAGTGGGTTGCCATTTCCTTCTCCAATACGTGAAAGTGAAAGTGAAGTCGCTCAGTTGTGTCCGACCCTCAGCGACCCCATGGACCGCAGCCTGACAGGCTCCTCCGTCCATGGGATTTTCCAGGCGAGAGTACTAGAGTGGGTTGCCATTCCCTTCTTCAGGGGATCTTCCCACCCAAGGATTGAAACTGCATCTCTTGTGTCTCCTGCATTGGAAGGGGGATTCTTTACCACTGCGCCACCTGGGAAGCAAAGATTATTTTGTCAGTGGGTTACATTTCTTTCTCCTCTAAGATTTATAGCTTGTTCTATTCATATTTATAGCCCAGAGTAATAATGTGTGCTTAGTCACTCAGTCGTGTCCAACTCTTTGTGACCCCATGGACTATAGGGGTCTCTTATAGCCCCTATAGACTCCTCTGTCTATGGGGATTCTCCAGGCAATTCTACTGGAGTGGGTTGCCATGCCCTCCTCCAGGGGCTCTTGCCAACCCAGGGATCAAACCCAGGTCTCCTGTGTGGCAGGCAGATGCTTTACTAAATGAACCACCAGGGAACCACTTATTGAGTAACTGGATGAGTGAATAAGCAAATGATTGAACAGATGAATGATTGACAAAGAGAACAGAGATTCAAAATGTGTGTCTGGCCATTTCTTTATATTTGCATGTAAAGAACCCCTAAGATGGATGGCTCATGAACAAATCAGCCACTTTTGGAAGCTTACTGTGTCCCACACTTTTATCAGCCATTCCTATCAACCCCAACTGTTGCCCAGACACATTTTGATGATGGTATTACATTTCAAATTTAATTTTTTTGCCTCCCTCCCCCTATAATAAAAAGGAAGTTAAATTGCCAAACCAGTGTATTACATTAACATGAAGGGAAAGGCTAGCTTAACCTTTTGTCGACCAAAACCCAAGGGAAAAAGTGTTGTCTTGGCTGAAAACTTTGCCATCCAGATTCTTTTTTGAATTATATTTTGACTAAGAAGGAATTAAATTTTTTCAGCTCAGATGAATGTTTCAGTGATGTTGCTGACAGATCTATGCATTCTACAGAAATAGTTGGTGCTGTAATAATAAGAAGTAAGTCAGTATAGGTAATTTTGCCATAATTTGAAAGCATTTTTGTAAAATCATGGTTCAGAATCACATGTAAGATGTCTTACAGATTTTCACTTCAGAAGCACATACCCAGACAATTGAAGTTACTTTTGACTAGTTTCTCAATATTGGTTGATCACAAATTACAAAAATTTCACCTATTAAGTTATGTTTTAAAAGAGGTCACTTTAAAGTGTATGCTGTTTTATTTTAGACATAAATAGCCCTTCTTCCTAGCCAGCAAAAAGAGTCTTGATTTTCATTTTTTCTCCTGGGAAAACAGGTTTGAGGTTTTCTTTGATGAAGGAAACAAAAACCGGATGTCTTTGATCTGTGTGTAACAGTCACCTTTACCACCTATTTCTGAAGTTTCATTTAAAAACCTTACTTTCCAGATCTTAACCCAGGGAATAATTTTAAGAATCTTAAAGTCCATTATTTGTTCTTAAACTTTATGAAAATCACTTTTATTTCCTTGAGAGCTATTTACAAAACTGTATAGCACTCTAGGGCACGGCAGTATCCATGTCAGTGCAAAATCAGGAGGCTCCTTACTTTATAAGATGGTGTCAAATTTGACATACGTCTTTCCCATTTAAGCATTTAATGATAGTCATTTCTTATTTCTTCAAGAAAAACTTCTTACTGGGGAAAAAGAGATTGAAAGTATACTTTGATTAACTTACAATGCATTCCCGCCTGCTTCTTTTTAAATAAAAGGGAATTGTTATGAAAACAATAATTGTACAAAGCTTGTGGCGTTTAACTTCGCTCAGTCAAGTTAGTTCAGTTTTGTTGTTGTTGTTCAGTCACAGAGTTGTGTCCTACTCTTTGTGACCCCATGGACTGCAGCACGCCAAGCTTCCCTGTCCTTCACTATCTCCCGGAGTTTGTTCAGACTCACGTCCGTTGAGTCAGTGATGCCATCCAACCATCTCATTCTCTGGCGTCCCCTTCTCCTCCTGAGTACACTATTTGCAACAGGTGACCGAAGTATTGGAGCTTAAGCATCAGACCTTCCAATGAATATTAAGGACTGATTTCCTTTAGGATTGACTGGTTGGATCTCTTTGCAGTCCAAGGGACTCACAAGAGTCTTCTCCAACACCACAGTTCTAAAGCATCAATTCTTTGGTGCTCAGGCTTCTTTATGGTCCAAGTCTCACATTTGTACATAACTCCTGGAAAAACCATAGCTTTGACTATGGACCTTTGTCGGCAAATTGATGTCTCTGATTTCTAATACGCTGTCTAGGTTTGCCATAGTTTTCTTCCAAGGAGCAAGTTTGTAGTAGTTCAATGTACTGCCAGTCAATAAAGTTTGGTTTGTAATGAAGATGAGATTAAGTATCTAAGAATGTATACATAGTGTTTAAAGAAAAACAATTAACAGTAACAAAGAGGTACCATTTTTCCACTTATGAAATTAACAAAATTTGTAACAATAAGACTAGTCTGTGCTGGGCAAAATACAAATGGGACATCACTTTTATACAATCCTTTGTATGTTTCAGGATTCTTTAGAACGTTAATACCTTTTGATCTGTTAATTCTTTGTCTGGGACATTATCTTGAAATAGCAAGTTAGATGTGAAACTTGCAATCTAAATACCCTATATTATGCCATTCAATGCATAGTTAATGTTATTTTTTTATTTTAGAATTTTATGCAGAGATAGTTTCAAAGAATACTCAGTACCAGATAAACATTTACAGTATGTTGATTTTATTAAAAATTTATTAAGTAATACATGCACACACAAATACAATATTATTTGCATTGTGTATAGAAAAAGAGAGTGTAAGAACAAGAGTAAAAAACAAGAAAATGTACCCCAATGTGTATAGTGATTCTCTTCAGATTGACAGAACATAAATTTATTTTCTACAAAATGTATGTGTTACTTTTTATAATCATACATGATTTTGTTTTCAGGGATGCTACATTAGCTGCTCTGTATTCCTTCTAACATATTCCAGCCATAGTGACGACTTCTCCGGATACTGTTCTGTGTCTTTAGAGGGAGTGAACAGTGTTCGTTTTATAATGAATGTGGCTTAACCAGAGAAAGGCAGTCATACCAACCAGGTGATTAATATAATCACTTCAGCTTTCTATCAGTTCTTTGGCTGACATGCCCTTTACCAAAGCAGGAGTTCTTAACAAACCGCAGAGAAATGCTCAAACATGTCAGAATGAAATCCAAGTGATTGCTTGTTTTGCCTTGGGCACCTGCACTTTTGTGGAAGTATGGTTCCTCAGTCTGAGGCCTTTCAATAAGTACTGGTAATCCAGAAGGATTGAGGTAGTCATCCTGGACTAGCAATTTCTTTTTACCGCTAAGACATTTTCACTGTTGCTTGCATCTTAATGCTTGCATGTATTTTTCTAAAGCATTAGGGCACTAGGCAAAGTTCCTTTGCCCTTTGAAGTATGTGGCCAGCTGATCCCAAGAACTGCCAAGGCCCCTAAGTGATTAGGAAGCTCTTGGCAAGCATCCTGACCTCAGTGGAGGTTGGGGAGGTGGAAGTTCACCTCAGTAAAGGGGTTTAGCGAGTCAGACACAGAGCACAACTCTGACTCTATTTGGATGGGGCCGAGCCTCTGCCCTTTATGGTGTATGTGAGCCAGAGAACCCATACTCTAGAATTACTGTCTCTGAGAGTCACTGAGTCCCAGGTGCTCCCAGTAAGGTTCCAGACACTCTCCAGAGGCTTTCATACACTCCTGTATTGTCACTTGGTCTCTAGGACCGTGATTCTACCATTGACATCTCGCTGTGTAGTGTAGGGTCAGTTAGGTCAGGTTCTTCCCTTGGTACTAATCCTAATTGTCCAGGCTTAAGTTGTTGGGCTTCCCAGGTGGCTCGGTAAGTAAAGAACCCTCCTGCAGTCCTGCAGTGCAGGAGACCTGGAGTTGGGAAGATCTCTGGATTGGGAAGATTCCCTGGAGGAGGGCATGGCAACGCACTCCAGTATTCTTGCCTGGAGAATCCCATAGACAGAGGAACCTGGTAGGCTACAGTCCATAGGGTTACGAAGAGTCAGACATGAGTGAGGCAACTGAGGTTGCATGCATGCAAATTATGTCTGTCCAGTAATCGTGTCCTACATTAGACTTCTTCCTTTCAGGCTATTGTTTTTTCTCTTTTTTTTTTTTTTTTTGAGATCTATTGAGTGACATTGCTTATTATAGATTAGTTATTTCCTATGTGATAAATTCATTATTGTTATCAGTGGGGTACAATAACCTTGAATCAAAATCACTACTTTCTCTGTTTGAGTGTCTTCTGTCACCTTTTAGCAATGGCCATCTTTCTTAAACTTAGAAGACTTACTACTTATTTTGTCTTTTTTCCAAATTATATGAGTGTCAGGATATAAAATATTAAATATGCTTGTTCAGTAGCAGCTTCTCAAGCATCATTGGGGACCATCCTGTTGTAATAGGAAAGCATTTGGCACAGCTTTTGGAATGTAGATAATTTTTGTAATTGTTATAGGGAGAAAACTGCAGAAGAAAGAATAATTCAAGTAAAATTAGAAATTAAATGAGAGCAGGTCATTGTACAGAGAAGGCAATGGCAACCCACTCCAGTACTCTTGCCTGGAAAATCCCATGGACGGAGGAGCCTGGTGGGCTGCAGTCCATGGGGTCACAAAGAGTCGGACATGACTGAGCGATTTCACTTTGACTTTTCACTTTCATGCATTGGAGAAGGAAATTGCAACCTACTCCAGTGTTCTTGCCTGGAGAATCCCAGGGACAGCGGAGCCTGGTGGGCTGTTGTCTATGGGGTCACACAGAGTCAGACACGACTGAAGTGACTTAGCAGCAGCAGCAGATCACTGTATCCAAGAATATAAATTGTAAACCTCTCCACTTCTATTCCTTTACCCTATGTAGGATAAACACCTACCCCTATCATGTTATTTCTAAAGGGGCACCTGATCCTTGAAACCTTGGGTTTTGGCAGCAATTTTAATTAGATTTTATGTTCCCTGATGTTCTGTGCTTTCCTGTAGCCATGTTTGCCTGAAGGAAAAAGAATGAGCACGAGAAGCATGTGGGTTCCCTGTACAGTCAGCCTGGTGGCACTCCTGGTGTTGCTGGATAAGTGCCAAGGTTACATACATGTGTTTACATGTCAACAGAAAGTATTTAAATGGGATAGGAATTCACCAGATACATTAAAAAATGCCTTAACACTTGAGAATGTGAAGTAAAAAAAATGTTTTTTAAATAGTATGGATTGTTTAGAGTACCATAGTCCTCTGAAGCAGATAGAAAGGACTCTTAAGACTTTTCATGGTCTCTTCCGGACATAATGTTGTTAGTTAGTCACTAAGTCCTATCCAACTCTTCTGTGACCCCCCGTAGACTGCAGCCTGCCAGGCTGCTCTGTCCATGGGATTTCCCAGGCAAGAATCCTGGAGTGGGTTGCCATTTCTTTCTCCAGGGGATCTTCCCGATCCAGGAATCAAACCCTCATCTCCTGCTTTGGCAGGCAGATTCTTTACCACTGAGCCATCAGGGATGCTCTTCTGACATAATAGTCTATGATAAATTAACTCTTTTGGTTAAATTGTCAGTTGACTTCAGCTTTCTGTCATTTGCTCTGAAACTCTACTGCCTAAGAAATCGTAAGTCCATTTGGGAATCCTGACTAGAAGCTCTCCTTGGGTCTTCATACAGATGAGTACATCCCTGTCTCTCTAGTTTGTCTGTGACTGCTTCTCAGTAGGACTGGAGGCAGGGAGCCTGCTATGCAGCCTTGGCAGCGGGGAGAAAGGAAATACTAGTACCTGATCTGTGATCCCAGAAGACGGCATGTCCTCATGTCTTCCCCCAAACTCACCTTTGGGGGCTCTTTCTCATTCCTGGGGATCAATGATAGTTATTGACTGCATACAATGCTGAGTGTTCCCTACGATACGGGGAACTCCCGCCTCTTTCCCCTGCCACCCACTCCCCCCTGCCCCGCCCCACCAGAGATGTTACAGAGCAAGTGCCTATCATCGACACAGTAGTGGGGGAAAAAATGGGTTCTCATTTCAGCAGGTGACTTGGTGGTGGTTGGCTGACAGCATGCCTTTTTTCATATTGGCTTGTTGCTACAGGGTCTGATGCTGGCAGATTACAACTCTGTAGCTAGTCATTTTCGATTTATTTGAACCTATTTCTCCAGTCTACTGAGCTTTCACTGGCTAGCATCAATTCAGACACATTGCAATTCTTCAGAATCTCTATCCCCATCAGATGGTTCGATCTACGAGAAATTTAGCTAGAGGCATTTAGACAAAAAAGAAATATTGTGGCTGGGGAAGCATTTAAGTTAGAGGAGGCAGCCAGGGCTGTTTTATTACTTAGGCCTGTGTCACCTGTGATGACCCATGAGAGTGGAGAATATTGATCGCTTGTCACTCAAGGCATTCAGCAGATTGCATTGACAAAGCTTGGCAGGTCTCTAATAGCAGGGTTACTGGCCTTGGCTGCGACCCAAGGGAAAACTCTGCAGGCCCTATTACTTGGCGGCCTTTAACTCTTATAGAATTGGGAGAGAACACTGACAAAAGCGAGGACATGATTTTACGGTTACAAATGGGTTTTCTTGCTTGCTTTCTTCTCCCCCTTTTTAATTTCACTTTTCTTCCCCCTTTCTTTTCTATTTTATCTTTTCTCCATGGTCCCTGCCAGCCCCTCCTTTCTTGTTATAGATGATCATGGTAGTATTGTTTTTCTAGAATAAAAATCAGTATGGACTGATTCCTGAGCAGACCTAGCGTAAGGCCTGAGTTATTCTCTCCTTTTAGGGCAGCTTGGGCCAGACCACGTTGTTTCTGGTGATAGAATATGCCTATGAATATATGTGAACTTGATGTTTAGGGCATGCACAACTGTCTTAAGACCTGCTACTTTATGACAAAGGTGATTTTCACCTTCTTTCTTCCCTGGGAGCCAGGTTTGGTTCAGGCCTTCATCCTCCATATTGTTCTTTTTTAATTTCAAGCATAATATTTGGTTGCAGAGAGGGTTCTGCTCTTTGCTGTTTCTTCTCTAAATACCTGTATCAGATGTCTAGAATTAACTACATAGCTCTTTGTTTTCTAGGTTCTCAGTAAGGACAGGCAGGTCTTAAATATTGATGATTTCATTGACTTTGCCATTTGTATGCATTTATATCCAGCTTTGTGCCATGAATGACTTATATATTATTGGGAGGCTCAGTTTCTTTATCAATCAATGGAGGATAGTATTACTTTTCAAAAAGAAGTGAAGTATTACAATGTGTGAATTATATCTTAGTAAAAAATAAAATAGCTTATAAAAAGTTTCTAGCATAGAAGCTTTCTCCTCCTTCTTCTTTATAGGGCCAAGAAGGCAGACTGATAACCAGCATGGTATTTGGTAGTATTTGGGGGAATAGGTAGTATTATTGGAGACAGAAATATAAAAAAGTATTGCGAGAGACTGTGGGCCTATTAATATTCTATAGCACATTGAGCCACTTTGAATTAAAATACTTATCTGTGAAAGGTTTTATAATTCATATGACCTGAAATAATTTACACCTAATTAGATTTTGTCAACTGAATAATTCTGTCTCATGTTGCTTCCACAGAATAATTTAAGCAACTGCCTTTTATTCTCAAAATAGCTGTAAATGTCAAATTAATTTTGTTGACATGATCAACATGTAGAAGAGCTACTTGGCAGAATTGTTTGTCAACTGAATATATTATGGGTCCCTACAAAATATGTGAAATGATTATAGTTTAGCTGACTTTTGCAGTTTCTTGCTTTCCTGGAAAAAAGTCACTGGCAATGGTTACAAAAACTGTTATAACATTTCTGCCCATCTGGTTAGAAAGTCTTTGATACCTGGAGGTTTTCTTTTTTCATTATACATACAGTGTCTTTCCTTTTAGGAGTTATATTTTTATCTGGGTGAGACTGAATCCCAAGTAATTGCCTTAGTATTTATTATATTCTTCACTAATGTCATGGAGCCCTTATTTGACGCTCACCGTGTGTGTGTGTGTGTGTGTGTGTGTGTGTGTGTGTGTGTGTGTGTGAGATTCCCTGGTTCAACCCCTGGGTTGGGAAGATCCCCTGGAGAAGGGAATGGCTTTCCAATCATGTTTTCTTGCCTGGAGAATTCCATGGGCAGAGGAGCCTGGTGGGCTACAGTCCAAGGGATGGCAAAGAGTCGGACATGACTGAGTGACTGACTTTCGCTTTCGTATAGTATATGTGTGCTCGGTCGTATTTATATACATCTATGTGTATATATATGCATTACTGCTCAGTCTTACCCTCTCTCTGGTGTTTTGGACCAGTTCTTTCACATGGAGAATCCTTTTGTCCTCCTCTTTGATAACCTTGTGCAGGATTAATGTTTTTTCAGTTTATTTCTCTCTTACTCTAGTCATTTACTCCAAAGTCCCTTCTCCAGTCCATCATCCCCTGCCCAGTCCAATCTTCCAGCTGCTAATTCCAGAGTCCTGTCATCTACTGGCTTAACTTAATCCAGCACTTCTCAGCTCTTGTCTCATCATGGCACATGTTGAAAATGATACTATTTGTACAGCACATTGATGTAAGTAGATAAGACTTCTTGCTGCTGCAGGCAGCTGGCCCAAAGACCATAACTAGCTGTTAATTTGAGGCGATAAATATATGAGCGTGAACACTGTCCTGGAAATTCTGGTTTAACCAATCCCCAAGTTAAGGCTAACCCTGGCAGATACTAGAAATTCACTCTTTTGGTGATACCTAAAATTAACCTTTGTTGAGCTCAGTGTAATGTGTACTGTAAAATACATCTCTGACCTTTCCTCTAGATTATTCCCACTTGCATCTGGTCATTGGGAAGTTTAGATTCCTTCTTTGAATGTCTTGGTATGTTTATACCTTATTTTTGCCAGCCTTTCTCCTAAAGGGAATGAACTTGTGTTTTACCTGAAGCTTCTCCTTAGTAATTTCTGGCTTCATCCAGAATAATTCCCTTCCTCTTGGACATCAGAGGATTGCTTTCCCATTGGTAATAGCTCAGAGACAACTGTTTCCTGTACTTACGTCCCCTGCAAAAATATTGGACCCTTTAAAGAATGGACCAGTATCCTTTTGAGTTCAGCTCGTTAGAGATTTAGATTTTGCATTTTAATCTCCTTGGGAAGAGATATCCCACTGCAGAGTTGGCCTCACTAGCCCAAATTATATTTCCTTTTGGCTTTTTCTAATTTCTCCACTGACCTGCTATCAGTGCCCCAGCATGCCTTGTAGCTAGAGTTGTTCAATATTTGGAATATGCTATGAATATGCAAACTGTATGTATTATATGAAAAAAATGAACTATAGGTATAATTATGCCAATAATTGCCAGAGAATCCATTGCCAAAGACAGTGTCTATTGAGTCTCCTTAATATACAAATAAAGAAAATAGCTGAATTTTTCTTTTTGTAAGGGAGAAGAAAGTGAATTTTAGAAACCATTGATTAATAAGTTTAAAATTGACTCATAAGAAGATAGTAGAAGGTATTACTAATGAATACTTTCTGAGGAATTAGTTAAAGAAAAGTGATATCTAGAATTAATCTGTGTTGTCGTCACTCGGAACCAGTCTGGGTTCGCTTAAAATGTTACGCCAGACTCTATTATTTTCTTTAGATCAGAGATTGGCAAATTGTTTTCCTGTGAAAAGCCAGAAAGTAAGTATTTTAGGGCTTTGGGGCAATACGGTCTCTGTTGGAACTGCTTAGCCCTGCCACCACAGTACAAAGTAGCCACAGACAATATGTAAATGGATGGACATGCCTGTATTCCAGTAGTGGGCTGATTCGGCCTGTGGGCCATAATTTGCTGACTCCTGCTTTAGAAGAATGTCTTAGATGATGTATACTTGATGTCTGCAAGTAATTTTACAAAGTCTTTCACAAAGTCTTTGTAGAGGACTTGGTAAGGTCTGAAGTTAATAATTATATAGTTAGGCAAAATTGTAGCAGGTTGAATATTTGGACGTGAAAGTTGTGTGTTTGCCTGCCATGAGGCCATGCATTTGATTCAGTTTTGTCAACATTTTCATTCATGACTTGACTGAGGTCAGGGTTGGCTTGTGGATCAAACAAGTGGGTAACCCGATACAGAGAGAGATAAGTTGTACTGGTTGACAGGAGCAAGATCCTGAAAGATTTTAGGCTGAAAAATTAGTTCAAATCTAACAGACTGAAATATTGAAAAGACATAACCCTATATCCAGAGCTAGAAATACATCTTGGCAGTACGAATACAGATTGTGAAAACATAGTTTGATGGAAACCTGTTTGAACAAAGCTAGGAGAACATTCAATTCAGGGTGCATGTAGAGATGGCTATCCAGATGGCTGAAGGCACTCAGATTCGGTCCTAATAGAAATGGTTGCAAGAACTATAGATATTTGGCCTGAAGTGATATATAATGACTGTCCTTGATTATTTAAAGAACTGTCACATAGAAGAGAGATTGGATTTATTCTGGAAGTTCCCAGTGGACACAAGTATGAGCACTGGGTAGAAGAAACAGGCAGATCCAAGAGTACGTACAGAAGCACTTTCTAACAATTTGAGCTGTCCTGTGAGAGGGATGTATGAGCTTATTTGGAGGGCTTAGGTCATTGGGAATAATAAAGACACCTGTTGCTGACCTTGTAGGGATGTTATCTTTGACTTAGAGTTGAATGAGATGTTTCTTTATGGACACTTCCAGTTCTGAGAATTCATAAAGGAAACCCAGGGAGAATGTTCTATGTCCTGTGGCCCAGCAGTTGGCAGAGCCCAAGCCCAGATATTTTGAGCTCCCTTCCGAGTTTACAGGGTTCAAATGCTGAACATACATGTTCCACATATGTATCTGCACCTGTCATCTTCATGTCCCCATCAGAGTTCCCATCACATTTGCTTTTTTATCTCACAAAACCTTACAGATACTCTGTACCTAGTAGGAATGAAATAAGTGTTTGTTAGGCTAAAGTGAATAATGATTGAGACACATTCATATATCTTTCTTTTACTGATCCTGGTTTCATAAGGGAGACCTGTGGAAGATGATCAGAAATCACACCTACAGATTGGTAACAGATTGGTGATAGCGATTTACCAGCTCTGTGCCTTCGTTTCGCTCTGTGACACTCACACACAAATGCCAACACTTTCCCAGGAGTGGAAGCCATCGGGCTGCACGGTCTGACCAGAATTGCTCTACATCCTATGAATGAGTTTGCATTGCCTGCCTCCTGCCTTACTGCTTCCTGTGCAGGCCTCCCTTCTAAATTATACTGTACCTTAGGATGCCTGAAATACAGTTTCTGTTCTTTTAAATAGTGTATGCCCAAAGTAGTCATCTGCTATCATTGTACTTCTGAAAGATTTATTGCTGAGACTGACAGTGGGTCTTCCAAGGGGTTACTCTTTGATGTTTTGTACTTGGACAAGTGGTTAGGGATCATGGCCCATTTATCACTGCATTTCCCATCCCTGTACTCAGGGTCAGGCATATGGTGGGCGATCAGTGAACGTTCACCTGTTTGCTTTGATTAGAACTCTGGTTAGTCTCTACTCTTGTTTTAGCATAACGGAGTAAAATTTTTCACGGCAGTATTTTCTTCATCTTTTGTGCCCACTGTGCTCTCCTTACCACATATCTTCATCTTCAGTGCCATGTTGTGACTGTTTGGACACTAACTTCTAAAAGGGTGAGAGATGGGCAAAGATACAGTGGTTGAGTTTCTTCTGCTAATCAACTTACCCCAGCTACTCCTAGAAGGAAATGGGAGAAAAGCCAGAGAGGAAGGGGATGGTGAAGAAAAAAATGAAGTGAGAGAGGAGAGGAAAGAAGCATTCTATATCATCCTGAGACGACTTTATTATTTCTCTACAATTGTGTGCCCTCCTTGTGTAAACTTTGCTCTGTTGCCATATTTTCATTGCATTTTGTGGGTAAGAGCAAAGAGAGCCTTGGGACATACCTATATTAGAAAATAAAATAACTTAACATCGGGAATATTTCTTTTGTTTTTTCTTTTTTCCCTCAACTCCTTTGGTCAAAAGCATGGGATAGTAGTGCCAAGGTTAGCTTTGACTGGGGAAACATTCTGTTTGCCTGTGATTCTACAGATTTATAGCTATCAAGGAAGACAGGCTAATTGTGAATGAACTTGTGGAGTTGTTAGCCTTATGCACCCCTTACCAACCAGGAGGGAGAACTCAAGTACCATTTACCCAATGGTATGGAGGCAAGAGGCTTGCTTTTGTAAAAGAAGGATCATACAACTCACAAGAACCCATTATTAAACTTTTAGGAATTTTGCCAACTGGTCGTAGACATAGCCTTTAAAGAAATTGTTATAGCAACTTAGTTTTTGGTTTTAATGTAATTTACTTAATTATAATAAATATTCAAAACACATCACCTCTGAATAATTTGCCTACTGTCTGTGTTCTTGAGGTTATTGTGTGGTTATTGTTGTAGCAAGTGGGCTGATGATGTACTCTTGAGCTCCTCTTCCCAACCCTGCACTTAGTAACACCACTTCTGTAGCTTGATATCAGCTATGATTGGAGTATTTACACCACAAAAATTGGGTGAACAGTACAAATACAGATTTTGTCGCTTGTTCTGTTGATTATCTAGAGCTTTTGAAAAATGAAGCAGAAAATGTTATTAAATACAGATTAAATTGAAAAGGGTGTTGTATCTGTATTCATTTAATTAGGGATAACATATGAAGTTGAGGAAATATTCTTTTTGTATTCTAAAAGTAGTGCCTAATTTGACTAAGACATTATCTGATTGACAAATGAAGTTCTGACATGTCTTTATTTGTCTCCTTTCACTTCACTAGTTTGAAAATAGCAGTCAAGTTTCACATATGACTTATACTGTTCTTTAAATGCAATCATGGATTAACTGTAGTTAAAGGAGTTCCATACATTATAACAGAAGCATCCTGTGAAATCAACTGGCTATTTGGTTGGACATTACAATAAAGAGTATTATATACATTGTAATTATATGTAACTTGCTTGATACATGCCTCTTGCATCAGTAAAATTTATAATAAGTATATGGAAACGTATTCATGCATACATCCTTTCCCAGGTTGCTGGTTGTTAAACATTTACCAACACATCACTGTTTAAAATCCAAGTGGGCAGTGCCTGGCTAGCTTAGTTGGTAGAGCGTGAGACTTAACGTCGAGAGTCAAGGTCAGTGATGACCTTGTGTAAATGGTGAGAGTTTTGCTTGCAATATGGCAAGAGGATCAAATGCAGCATAGGAAATCTTCTTGATTACAGAATATGAAGTTGGGGTTTTGAATGCCAGCTACTATAGAGCACTTGAAAGAGAAAGTGTTTATTGGTTCTTGATGCTTGTGTACCACGTTGAAAATAACATTAGAGGGTGTTGAGGAGAGGTGTTATATATCATTAGAACCTCAGCAAGGCTTTGGAATCCAAGAATTGAAAGATAGTTGAGTGAGGAGGAGCTTTGGACACAAAGCAGACAGTTTAGTTATCCAAAGCATTTATGTCAAGTAGCAAATGCTTGAGGATTTATCTATTTGCAGTTTTCTCTCAGAACCTAATCCATGAGGAGTAGGGAGTGGGGGTAGGATGGAGACTAGCCCTTATTTTGCGTTGCTCTGAGAAGCAGTGCAGTAATAGAATAAATTCAGTGTTCTGGAAATATTATTATAAATGAAAAATCTTGAAATATGAAGAAAGGCTTTTTTTTTAAGTGGGATTAGAAATTCAAAACAAAATGGTCTTCTGTCTCTTTCTACTTAACCAGCTTAGACAGCTCAAGTAGAAATATATTTTTCTGAGAGATTTTTGGTTAAAGAGAAGAGTTATTTCCATTCATCTGTTAAGATTTGATGTTCAGGAATGTTTTGTTTATTGTACTTTAACTAAAAACAAAATGTGCTTGCTAAAGTTTGTGCCTAGAATTGTGAGGTAATCTAATAACTTTGAAAGTCACTTTTAGTAAATAGAAATTTAAGTTTTGTTAATGGAATGGTAACTGTGAAGAAACGAAAGCCCAGTTAATGCCAGTTAATGTTAATTTAAGAAAGAAAAAAAGAATTGGTCAGTTTATCTTAAGTTAAGTGTGTGTGTTTCATGTCATTTTAAACTGTCAGTATGGCTGGTGCTGTGTTGTGCAAGTGCTTTGTGTGTGTGTGTGAAACGGGGAGGTATTATTAACCTTGCTGTTCTCTACCTCCAAGATCCATTCCAAAAATAATTTTATTAATCCTAAGAATGTAACTGTGGAAATAAAATGACTCTTCAGTCCTGTGTTGACTACGTGCCTACAATGTTGATTTGCTAATACCTGGAACCTCCAAATTAAATTTTATGGTATGTGCCTGATTTATTGTAATCTCTCCTACAAGGAAATTCATCTTTAAAACTTTAAAAAATCATCCTAAGTTGGGGAGTGAGGAGCATTTCTAATTCAAAGCAGGAGTCAGGCTAAGATCACATGTCTCCGTAGAGGAAAGAGAAGACGTTTTACTTGTTGCATATGTTTTAATAATATTTATAGATACAGCTGGGCTTTTAGTACTTTACTTCTGGTTTTAATGATGAAATTCCCAAAGGACTCAAATTGTTCCACAGTCTGATCTATGTCTGAAGTTCAAGACTAGTACATACTGGATCTAAAAACTTTTTTAAACCTCCTTGGAAACTTTGAATGGGAAATCTGGTCTTTTCGTCCTGTGTTTCTTGAATTTCTTGTTAACAGAACACCTCTTTGCCTCTTATTCAGTTCTTAACTAACTGCAGACTGACTTTAGTCTACTAAAACATTTTTTATATAAGGTCATCAGTAAATTCGTAAGTCATAAATTCTAGTGATTTTCCTTATTTCATCTGTTACCAGTCATTTTATTCTGTGCCTGTTATGTAACTTGATGCTAGAGATAACAGTAAATGAGGCAAATATATTCCTTCACATTGTGGAGCTTTCAGTCTTCCAGCACCATTGACCTTTCTCCCTCAAACTTCATGAAATCACTAACCTCTGGTTTGTGAAGTTATTCATTAATGATTCTTTTTTAAATTTTTGTTCCTGCCTCCACCTCTGCCTTCATGATTTCTGCCCAGACCCACTCTTCCCTTGATTTATTTTCTTGATGCTTTGTAGGTGATTTCATATGGCCAAGGCTTTCAGGCTATATGACTATAGTCATATTACATACACATATATATACTCAAATTAACTTTATATATAATGAACTTCACATATAATGATGTAGTATAATTATAGACTTGTATTTTCTTTAGTTTTTAACAGCTTTATTGATGTATAATTCACATGTAATGAACTGCTCATGTTTAGACTATGTAATTTGATGTTTTGACATATGCATACACCCACGAGACCATTCCAGCTATCAAGATAATGAACATATCCATCACCCCGAGAAATTTCCTCCTGTCCCTTTTTAATTCCTACCTCTATCACTTCCCTCCCATCCCCACCCCTCACTCATCTGTATAACTGAATTGCTTTCTGTCACTGGAGAATAGTATGCATTTTCTAGAATTTTATATAAGAAATCATACCGTATATACTCTGCTTCTCTCAATATGGCTGGTTGAATATAGTATAATTACTCTGGGGTTTATCCATATTATGGTGTATATTAATTATTCCTTTTTATTGCTCATATTATTCCATTCTGTAACACAGTCTGTTTATACATTCACCTATTGATGGCCATTTGGGTTGTTTCTATTTTTTTGTTATTATGAATATTTATGTACAAGTAGAGCATGCATTCTTTGCTCTTGGGAGTGGGGAGTGGAATGACTGGATCATGTGGTAGGTGTTATTAAATGTTTCTTAAGTATTTTAAGAAAATGCCAAGCAGTAATCAAAGTAGTTATACCGTCCTTCATACCCACCAGCCTTGTGTGAGAGTTCCACTGCTTCTATATTCTCTCTAATCCTTGGGATGGTCAGTCTTTTCTGTTTTGCTCTTCTAATGGTTGGGTAATGGTATCTCACTACGGATTTAAATTGTTTTTCCCAGTGACTGATGATGTTGAACATTTTTCATGTGTTTATTTATCATCTATTTATCTCCTTTGGTTTAAATCCCTTGCCTGTTTGGCCACCCACTCCAGTACTCTTACCTGGAAAATTCCATGGACAGAGGAGCCCAGTAGGCTACAGTCCATGGGGTCGCAAAAAGTGGGACATGACTGAGCGACTTCACTTCACTTCTGTTTTTTTAAAAGTGTACTGTTTATTTTTTGTGTTATTGAATTTTGAGAGTTATTTATTCTAGATACAAGACCATCGTCAGATATATGATTTGCAAGTATTTTCTCCTAGTTTGTGGTTGGTTTTTTATTTCTCTTCGCATCATCTTATAAGAGCAGAGTTTTAAATTTTCATGAATTCTTACTTATCACTTTTTAATGGATTATGTGTTTCACATCATAGCTAAGAAATCATTTGTAATGCAAGGCTGCAAGTTTTTCCCTTTGTTTTCTTCTGAATGAGATATGGTTTTAGGTTTTACGTTTAGGTCTCTCATCTGTTTTGAGCTAATTGTTGCAAGGTATATATTGTATCATTTTTTGTGTCTGTTTAATTGTTCCAGCACCATTTTTTGAAAATACTGTTAATTTTTCCACTGAATTGCCTTTGCATCTTTGTTAAAAATTAATTGTCTGTATATGTGTGGGTCCAAGTTTGGAGTCTCAATTATATTCCATTAATTGTCTGTCTCAGGGTTGCCAAACTAAGGATCATGGGACAAATACAATTCACAGCCTGTTTTTATACAGAGTTAAATAGAAATTAAGAGAAGAAGAGATGCAACAGAGACCAATGTGATATGCAAACCCTAAAATTATTTGCTATCTGGCCCTTCTCAGAAGAAAAAAAATCTCAGTCTTGATGTCAATACTACATGTCTTCTTTACAGTGTCTTTAAATCAGGAAATACTATTTTAACATGTTTCTTTTTCAAAATTGTTTTAGCTGTTCTTGGTCCTTTGTATTGCCATATGAATTTTAGCACCACTTTGTCAATTTCTTCAAAAAAATATGTGGATATTTTGATTTAGATTGTTTTGAATGTGTAGATCAATTAGGGAAAAATTGACACTGATCTTAGCAATAGAGTCTTTTGTTTCATGAATATGTTTCCTTATTTCTTTAGATTTTCTTAAATTTGTCTTAGAAATGTTTTGTAGTTAGTCTATAGATCTTTTACATTAGGTCAAATTTATCCCTATGTATTTTTGATTCTGTTGTAAATGGTGTGTTTTATTAACTTCAATTTCTAATGCTAGCATATACATACATAGCTGATTTTTATGTACTTATCGTGTATCCTGTAATCCGGATAAACTCGCTTATTAGTGCTGAGTTAAGTTCTGTCACTTAGTTGTTCCACCTCTTTGCGACCTCATGGACTGCAGCACGCCAGGCTTCCCTGTCCATCACCAGTTCCCAGAGCTTACTCAAACTCATGTCCATTGAGTTGGTGATGCCATCCAACCATCTCATCCCCTTCCCCTCCCACCTCCAATCTTTCCCAGCATCAGGGTATTTTCAAATGATTCAGCTGTTCCCATCAGGTGGCCAAAGTCCTGGAGTTTCAGCTTCAGCAGCAGTCCTTCCAATGAATATTCATGATTTCCTTTAGGATTGACTGGTTTGATCTCCTTGCAATCCAAGGGATTCTCAAGAGTCTTCTCCACCACCACAGTTCAAAAGCATCAATTCTTCAGTGCTCAATTTTCTTTATGGTCCAACTCTCACATCAGTACATGACTACTGGAAAAACCACAGCTTTGACTAGAAAGACCTTTGTTGGCAAAGTAATGTCTCTGCTTTTTAATATGCTCTCTAGCTTGGTCATAACTTTTCTTTCAGGGAGCAAGCATCTTTTAATTTCATGGCTGCAGTCACCATCTGCAGTGATTTTGGAGCCCAAGAAAGTAAAGTCTGTCACTGTTTCCGTTGTTTCCCCATCTATTTGCCATGAAATGATGGGACCGGATGCCATGAGCTTAATTTTTTGAGTATTGAGTGTTAAGCCAACTTTTTTACTCTTCTCTTTCACTTTCATCAAGAGGCTCTTCAATTCCTCTTTGCTTTCTACCATAAGTGTGGTGTGATCTGCATATCTGAGGCTATTGATATTTCTCCTGGCAATCTTGATTCCAGCTTGTCCTTCATCCAGCCCAGCATTTCGCATGATGTACACTGTATATAGGTTAAAAAAGCAGTGTGACAATATACAGCCTTGATGTACTTCTTTCCCTATTTGGAACCAGTCTGTTATTCCATGTCCGGTTCTAACTGTTGCTTCTTGACCTGCACACGGATTTCTCAGAAGGCAGTTAAGGTAGCCTCGTATTCCCATCTCTTTAAGAATTTTGCACAGATTGTTGTGATCCACACAGTCAAAGGCTTTGGCGTGGTCAATAAAGCAGAGGTAGATGTTTTTTTGGAACTCTCTTTTTCTATGATCCAGCAGATGTTGGCAATTTGGTCTCTGGTTCCTCTGCCTTTTCTAAATCCAGCTCGAACATCTGGAAGTTCTTGGTGCACATACTGTTGAAGCCTCGTTTGGAGAATTTTGAGCTTTACTTTGATAGAGTGTGAGATGAGTGCAGTTGTGCCGTTAGTTTGGACGTTCTTTGGCATTGCTGTTCTTTGGGCTTGGAATGAAACTGACCTTTTCTAGTTCTGTGGCCACTGCTGAGTTTTCTAAATTTGCTCACATGTTGAGTGCAGCACTTTCACAGCATCATCTTTTAGGACTTGATATAACTCTGCTGTGATTCCATCATCTCCACTAGCTTTGTAGTGATGCTTCCTAAGGCTCACTTGACTTCAGACTCCAGGATGTCTGGCTCTAGGTGAGTGGTCACACCATTGTGGTTATTTGGGCCATTAACATGTTTTTTGGATAGTTCTTCTATGTATCCTTGCCACCTTTCCTTAATATCTTCTGTTTCTGTTAGGTCCATACCATTTCTATCCTTTATTGTGCCCATGTTTGCATGAAATGTTCCCCTGTTATCTCTGATTTTCTTGAAGAGATCTCTAATCTTTCCCATTCTATGTTTTCCTCTTATTTCTTTACATTGATCAATGAGGAAGTGCTAGTTCTAGTGGCTGTTTTGTGGATTCATTGTGTACATGAAAATATCATCTGTGAATAGTTTTTCTTTTCAATCTGGATGGCTGTCAGTTTTTTTTTTTAATTTACCTGTGTACAGTCTTCAGTACAAGATTGAATAAAAGTGGTAGAGTGTACATCCTTATCATCTTACTTATTTTAGGTGAAAAACATTGTTTTCCACTATTACTTAGTATGTTAGCTGTGTATTTCCTTTAGATGCCCTTTATCAAGTTGAGGAATCTCCTTTCAACTTTTTATTTGCTGAGAGATTTTATCAGAAGTATATACTGGATTTTTGTCAGCTGCTACTTGTGAATCTATTGAAATTATCATAATTTTTTCTTTTTTTTTTTGTTAATGTAAATTTTTGTTAATATGATAAATTTTGTTAATTTTTTGATAATTTTTGTTTGTTAATGTGATAAATTTCACTGATTAAATCTCAAATGTTAAGCCAGCCTTTTATCTCTGGGATAAGTACTACTCCATTAGGATGTATTATCCTTTTTATGTATTACTGGGTATATTTATTATACCCAGTAGTTTTCTTTCAGTTACTTTGGTTTTAATATCAGGATAATTCTGGCATTATAGTATGCCGGTTTTGGAAGGAATTTGTATAGTATTAGTATTAATTTTTCCCTGAAAGTGTGGTAAGATCTATCATTGAAGCCATCTGGATCTATAGTTCTCTTTCTGAAAGGTTTTCAATTGCAAATTTCATTTCTTGAATAAATAAAGGGCTATCCAGAACTATTACTTCTTGAATGAGCCTTGGTAGTTTGTATCTTTCAATGGGTTAGTCCATTTCAAATTTATTGGCATAAAATTGTTAATAATATTTCCTTTATTGTTTATATGTTTGCTGAATATCTTTAGAATTTGCTCTGATGTGACATTTCTAATTTTGGGTACTAGTAATTCATGACCCCCTTTTCTTTCCCTGTTTAATCTGACTAGAGATAATCAGTTTTACAGATCTTGTCGAAGAATCAGTGTTTGGTTTTATTGGTATTATTTATTGTCTTTCAGTTTTCTCTTTCACTGATTTCTACTCTTCTTTCTATTATTCTATTTACTTTTGTTTTTATTTGCTCTTCTTTTTCTAGTTCCTTATGGTAGAAGCTGAAACTATTAACCTGACACCATTATTTCCCCCCTTTAGTACTATTTTAGGTTTATCCCACAAATTTTGATGTGCTGTGTTTTCACATGCATTCAAATCAAAATACTTTCTAATTTTGATTTTAATATGTATTTTAACTTGAGGATAATTACTTTACAATATTGTGATGGTTTTTGCCATACATTGACATGAATCAGCCACGGGTATGCATGTGTCCCCCATCCTGCACCCCTCCCCCCTTCCTCCCCACCCTATCCCTCTACGTTGTTCCAGGGCACTGACTTTGGGTGCCCTGATTCATGCATCATACTTGCACTGGCCATCTGTTTTACATGTGGTAATATACATGTTTCAATGCTATTCTCTCAAAGCATCCCACCATCACCTTCTCCCACAGAGTCCAAAAGTGTGTTCTTTACATCTGTGTCTCTTTTGCTTCCCTGCATGTAGGATCATCATTACTGTTTTTCTAAATTCCATATATATATGTACACACACATTAATATACAGTATTTTTGTTTCTCTTTCTGACTGCAGTCTGTTTAATAGACTCCAGTTTCATCCACCTTATTAGAACTGACTCAGATGTGTCCCTTTTTATAGCTGAGTAATATTCCATTGTGTATATGTACCAGAACTTCCTTTTCCATTCATCTGCTGATGACCACCTAGTTGCTTCCATCTCCTAGCTATTGTAAACAGTGCTGCAGTGAACATTGAGGTACATGTGTTTCTTTCAGTTCTCGTTTCCTCAGGGTGTATGCCCAGCAGTGGGGTTGCTGGCTCATATGGCAGTTCTATTCCTGGTTTTTAAAGGACTCTCCATACCATTCTCCATAGTGGCTGTACTTGTTGGCATTCCCACCAACAGTGTAAGAGGATTCCTTTTTTCCACACCCTCTCCAGCATTTATTGTTTGTAGACTTTGATGACAGCCATTTTGACTGGCGTGAGATGATATCTCATTGTGGTTTTGTCAAATCAAAATACTTTCTAATTTCCCCTTTGATACCATTGTACCAGAGAATGTAATTTATATTACTTGAATACTTTTATCTTTATCAAGACTTTTTTTTTTTTTAATGAAAATAGGGTCTATACTGTTAAATTTTCCATGTGAACTTGGAAAAAATGAATGTTACTGTTGTTTAATGGGGTGTTCTGTAAATGTCGGTTATTGTTGATAGTGTTCGTCACATCTTCTATTGCCTTTCTGACTGGCTGTTTAGTTATATCAGTTTGTGAAAAGGGATATTGAAATTTCTCATTGTATTTGTATATTTGCCTATTTCTCCTTTTAGCTCTGAGTTTTTGCTTCACTTATTTTCAAGTTTTGTTATTAGATGCATAAACAGTTAAGAGTCTTATATCCTCTTGATGAGTTGAGTATTATTATTAAATATTTTACTCTGAAGCATACTTTGCTTATATTAATTTAGCTACTTACTTTAATTTGTATTAGCTTTGTGTGTCTTTTCCATTTTTTCAACTTATTTGTGTCTTTACATCTAGAGTGTGTTTCTCATAGAGAGCATGTATTTAAGTCTTTTGTTTTAATTGAGTCTGACAATCTTTGCCTTTTTAATTGTGGACATATAAGTCATTTACATTGTGTATGGTTCTTGATATGGTTAGTTTTAAATATTTTATTCTCTATATTTTTTATGTGTTTTTGTCTTTTTCTCATGTTTTCTGCAGTTTAAAATCAGTTCAGTTTTTTTTTATTCCATTTTATCTCATTTCTTGGCTTAATATCTGTAACTCCTTGTTTTGTTATTTTAGCTATTGCTTTTAGAGGTTATTGTATATAATATCACAGTCTACCTTCAAATAATATTATACAATTCATATACAGCATAAGAACCTTACAATAATATCTTTCCATTTTTCCCTTTCCATGTTCTTATTGTTATATATTTTTTACTTCTGTGTACATTGTAAACTCCATACTACATTGTTACTGATTTATAATTAATTATGTTCTCAAAGGGTTTAAATAATAAGGAAAAAATTATACTACCTGTCTTGCTACCCTAGCACCTCCTTCTTTTGTGCAGATCTGTATTTTCATGTTATCACTTACCTGCTGCCTAAAGGACATTCTTTAACATTTCTTATAGTGCAGGTCTGCTGGTGATTAGTTGTTTCAGATTTTGTAGTTTTGAAAAAGTCCTCTGTTTACTTCTGTTTTTGTGAGAAATTTTAATTGGCTATAGAATTGTGAATTGATAGTTTTTTCTACCAGTACATTAAAAATATTACATACACTGTCTTCTCAATTGCATTGTTTTCTATGACAAAATCAGCTATCATCCTTATCTTTTTCCTCTGTATTTAATGTCTTTTTTCCTGTGTGCTTTTAAGAATTTCTCTGTTACTAGTTTCGAGCAATTTGATTTTGATCTACATTGTTGTAGTTTTCTTTATTTTTGTTGTGCTTATGGTTCTTTGTGTATCTTAAATTTGTGGGTTTAAAGTTTTTGTCAAACTATAGAACATTTTCAGCCTAATTTGATTCTTTTCACTTGTTTCTTTTCCTAATGGTCCAGTTTAATAATATGCTAATAAAAAATATTCAAATAGTTCATAAAGAGGTACTATCAAGCATTGGATAATAGAGTGACAGAATCAAGTTTCAAGAGCACTTGTAATAAAACACTGTTTTTACATTTAAACTCTGCAATTGGTGCGGTTTTAAAGGAAGTGCATGTACTAGAACCTCTGCTCTTATAATCACATGTTCTCCTTTTTGACTTTCTTACCTCCTGCTATTCTTGGAAGTTAGGTGAGGAATAAATGGTCCTCAAGCCTGAAATGGTGACTAGCCCTCTGGGTACTGTGGTGATTATCTCAGTATCTACTTTTCAGTTCTGAGTCAGGTCAACATTAAATTTCACAAAGTGCTGTATCTCTTTCTTCTGAATGTTGTATTTACATGAAGGCTGCCATCTTGTTAGAATATAAAATTTAGTGCAAACATCGCTAGGTGTATACTTTGTCCCAATCCTATAATTTGCTTGGGTGTTCTACAAGGGGAGGAGAACAGCCTTAAACATTCACCTCCTGGTTATCAAAGAGGGGGTGGCAGTCTCTTAATCTCACTTACATTTTGCTGAAGCTACAACAGAGAAAAGGTCCACAGGCAGCAAATTCCTCAGATTATATGATTGTGCTCCTTACAGGTCGATGACTAAGGAGAGGGCTGTATAAAAAGCATACTTTCAGCAGCACATTTTTATTTCTCTTCCTTTTTAATAAACCAGCTCTGACAGATGAAAAGGAATCTCTGCTGTAGCTCACATTTCCTGTGTTAGGCATACTTCAGCCATAAACTTAATTATCGCAAGAATTTTAAAATGACTCCAACTTTTTCTGCACTTGGTACCAGAGAATACCAAGTTCTATTTTTGAGCTGATAAAATCCTCCTTCTGAAAGCATTTGTTTATTATATTACAGCTTCACATGAGCTGAGCTCCATCCTGACCCCGTGTTAAGTGTCTGTGGTAGATTTCATTACATCCATATACTGGAAGTCCTGCCAATATACTGGCAGCAAAATCCTAGTGGAAAATAAATGGCAATAAAAAAGAGAAATGATAGCCTCTGTGAGTGGTGAGGAGCACAGCTTTATTGAGACTGGACAACCCCAGAGTAGTGACTTGGCATGCAGACATGAGCTTAAGACAGTGTGAGTGAAAGCTGATATTGGAATAACGACTCTGTGGCACAGACATGGGAATAATTTAATTAATTGCACTGAAATTTCTTTGATGAATAGTTATGTGGTGATAAGCATGAGGTCGAACAGCGGAATGAGTTTCAGCTTTTTAATGGGCCAGCACAGCTGCAGTTTTGGACGCCTTCCCACTTTATTTTTCCCCGCAGCTCTCCACCACTTTACTCATCCACTTCTCTCCAGCTAAGCGGCCCACTAGCAGGCCTCTTTCTCTCCATGTCTGCTGAGCTGATGGGCAAGTACATTTGGTCATGGGACGCAGGCCGGTGGCTGGTTTGAAATAAAAACCAGATCAAACGCAAATTGTACGATGGTTTCCTTATGGTGGCTGCACCTACCCTCTTCCCCAAATCTCTCGGATGGTCTGCTGTTGAGTTGTATAAAGATTTTAATAAAAATTTCTCGTCCCTGGAGAAGGAGGCACGTCTTTGTTGTCAGAGAGCTTGAGGGAAATGAGCAATGCAGCCCAGCTGGAGCACCAGCATTAATCCCATGATTCGTAGCCCATATTTTCAGACAGATCAATTACTTATGGCTGTAACCAATCTCTCACCATTTTCTTGCTGTGCCGGGCCCCATTTCCAGACTTGGCAGCTGACATAACCTTCTAACTTGATAGAACTTCAGCTGCAAATCTCTTCAGGCCTGCTGCTTCCATTCATTGAGGTTATACAAATGAGTTGTTAAATGAAAATCAAAAGTCAAAAATTGTGAGTAGTAATCCCTGCTTGGCTCAGTAACACCCTTAGATCTCGGTAACGTCGTCAGTTGAATTTTTTTTTTTAAACAAGATGAATGATTCAGTTGTCTTCCTTCCTTCACTTTTATGGACAGGCTTTGCATGAGCGAAAAGTCTTCTCTAGAGGGAAGAAATTATCCACAGTGGATGCATTTCTTATCAATTTGTAAGTTGAAAGATTAACTCAGAATAGAGAGAAAGGAGATTATGAGGAGACACGAAGGGCATGTACAGGTGAGCTGTGTCTAATGCATTTCACACAGAGTGAGTCACCCCTTTTCAGCTGCTAGGCTGCCTAGGCTTAAGGCCAGGAGATTCTGTATCAAAAATAAGTGACCTTGCTAACACACAGGTGGTAGGGAACATGTAAGCTGTTTATAGAGTGCGTCATTGTGTGAATATGGAACTGCTGTCAAGTATCGAAATTCAACAGCCTTTGAGGACTTTACCTAGAATTTATTTAGTGTCTTTAAAACATAACAGCTCCATGTGTTGAAGCCTTCATGGCTATGTCAAGCCTTCCTGGAAGAGGTTATTAGGAGCCAGATGAAGGAAATTACAGGATTCTGTGATTTGACTCACTTAAGACACGCAGATGTGCGGCTGTTGGTAAAGCGTGTACTGTTCTGTACTGTGCTCTTATCTTCCATTGTCTTCCCATCATTTCCATTTCTCTGACATGCAACCCTTTGTGGGCATTTCCATTTTCCCCATAGTAACCAATTGTGAAAAACTTACAGGAAGGAAAAAGGAAAATGTGGATGTTAGAGGAGATAAATGGTTTAATGTTCAGCCTCGGGGGGTTTATGTATTTATATGCATATTTGTGTGTGTGCCATGAGTGCTTGTTCTGTATATGACTGCACACTCTGGAAGCCTTCTCCTGCTTGGGACCCATTACTGGTGTCCTTTTGGAACAGAAATCCATGAACTCTGTGAACAATTAGGGAGGTGAATCCCTGCTGGTATGGGCTGACAGCCACACATTCCCCTTGGGCTTGTATTACTTTGGATTGATTCTGAAGAAGCCAAGGAAACATGCAGAACATACTTGATTGATTTGAAAGTTAGAAACATGTTTATGCCTGCTTTCCTCCCTGTTTTCACTCGAGCCGTTCTTAGGCATCCCACAGTGAATAGTAAAACATAAGTCATACAGAACCATAAGGTGCTGCCACAACTCTCACCCCGCTTTGGACTTTGTTTCTTGTGGATCTGCATTTTATGATGATTCATTAAGTACTCTGGGAAAGACTCACTGGTAGTGCTGCATGACAGTCTCCCATTCTCAGAGCCTGCCAACAATTGCAAGTTTGAGAGAGAGAAAAAAGAAGGAAAAGAGGGGTAAGATTTGTAGTTAGTGAGCTTTTTTCCTTCCTTGGAATGTCGCTCATCTTATTAGGTGTTCTTTAGTGAAACAAAAGCAGTGGTAGCTTGGAGAAATTATGGATACTTTCTAGCAGCACCCCCTGGGCCCCCCCCCCCCCCCGCCCCCCACACACCAAAAAAAAAGCTTAGGAGTCTGTAAGCCTTTTCCCTTGGTTGCAGTTAGGAAGCCAGTTGACAGTATAATAGGCTTTTGGAAGTGGGTGCAGTGGTTTGTGTGTTCTGTTTGATGTTGCAAATACCAAGCCCTCAGGGAGATCTGCAAAGAGGATGTTCTGTTCTTAAAGAAAGGAAAAGATTAACCTGAAACGTGAACTGAAAAACTTCTGAATTCTAAAGGACTTAGGTGCAACCAAGGAGTGATCTCATTTACTTCTGTGGAAATAACATTTGGCAGGCTGCCTACCACTGCTACAGACAAGCAGAGGGCTGGGCAAATATTTTTTAATGATTTTGATAAATGAAAGGTGATCACCAGTAAACTTGAGAGGATTAGATCATAGATTAAGGGTGTGGGTGGATGTTTATGTGGTTAAGGCTTTCTTTGTAGACATGTATATACTCATACACACATAAAAGTCTTATAAACCTTGTGTACTTCTTGCAGCCTACCTAATAATGCTTTTCTTTATATTCAGAGATGATGTTCCATAATGCACATTATGAGAAGTTTTAAACTTATCTTGGAGATATTTTTCGGAGTGGTAATGAGTAGGCATTGAACTAGTTCTTACGTGTTCATTTAACAGACATTTATTGAGTACCTACTGTACCTAGGCTTCACAGGTTGCACTGGTGATAAAGAATCTGCTTGCCAAGGCAGGAGATGGAAGAGACACCGGTTTGATTCCTGGGTCGAGAAGAGCCCCTGGAGTAGAAAATGGCAACTCACTCCAGTATTCTTGCCTGGAAAATTCCTTGGACAGAGAAGCCTGGAGGGCTGCAGTCCGTGGGGTCACAAAAGTGTCAGATGTGACTGAGCAACTGAGCACACATATATGCCAGATCCTATATTAGGCACTGGGGATACACTGGTGAGAAGGAAGATACAATAATCTCTGCTCTACTTTGTTTTATCAAACTGTTAGAGAGACAGACTAAAGAATCATGTAACTATATACTCAAAAATTTTATATTGACTTGGTATTCAATAAAAACTTATTCAGCATCTCCAAATTCTTTAAACTCTATGATAGGCTCTTAAAAGAAAAAGCACCTTACCTAATTCCTGTTGAAAGTCAATGGTTTGTAATTTACAAGGAAGAAACTGGCTGCATTATGTTATGGAATTGAGTAAAACCACTTGATACTGGTTTATCACATATAGGTCTAAGAGCAGCAAGATAGCATTCTCACAGAATGTGTAGTTACACATATATAAACCTGATGTATTTACTGAAGATATTCCTATATACCGCTGTTCACTGGTATTTTCACAACTTTGGGTTTTAAGACCTGGTCTGCTTCTCCCTAACTGTGTGAACTGGGAAAATTAGTCAACCTGTCTGAATACAATTTTACATCTGCAAACTGGAAATAGTTCTACTGCTTTGTGGGATTATGAAGTTTGAATGCAGTCATGTATGTGGAAGTACTTGGGTGAGACTGTATTATTTTCACTGTCATTCAGATTTTCTAGAGGGAAAAACATGAGAGAGACCACCTATGCTCCATTCTCTTAAATCAGAAAATAAAAGTCAGGAAATAGTCCTTATTAGTTCATGTAGAAACTGGGAATCATCAGCTCTTTCCTCTGTCAGAGGAAGCATTTGTATATCAGCTTGGAGTTAGGGTGGAAATGAGGTTGGATAACTAGCATCACCAAGAATGTACTCTCCTTGGAATGTGGTCTTGGGGCAGCAGTGACACTAAGCTTTGCTATCTTCAATTTGTTCCCCCTAGAAAAGAGTGAAATTGAAAAGAGTTATTATGAATGCATTCTCAGTGACTGGGTTCTGACACCTTGGCCAAGAGGTTCATACTCAGCAGCATTGAATAAAGTGGTATAATTAAAAGAAGAATGAGAAATATGAAACCACACAAGAATAGTCATTATTTAAATGGTGAACCTTCATGTGAAATTTCACCGGGTGATACTAATCTGCGCGGTTGTATTTTCTCGGGGAAAATCAATATGAATGTAACGAGAACTCTGTGCTTCCTGCGGCGCTTGTTGTATCTGTATGAACTGTGATGTGATCTCTTGGCCTTTTGAATCATTTTGTTTAAAGGCCTTACATAGATTATTCTGTCCTTGGTGCTGGGTGACTTCTTCCTAGATTCTCTCCGCAGATAGACTAAATTGAAAAAAGCAAATGCCTTTAGATCTTCACTTTGCCTATTTGTATGTGTGTGCATGCATATGTGTAAAATACAAAGGTCATCACAAAGCCAGCTGGACCACTTAGCACTTCCACTAACTCCACATGGTTGCAGACTGACTTGGAGATCATATTTCATTCTCCTTACTTTGTCATTGATTTCTAATACTCAGTTTATCTGTGTAATTAATAAATGATGTGTCATAATCAATTTGAATGTTTACACGTCTCTGTATGCTACACATTGCCAGCCCCATTCCTGGCTGGTAACAGGTATTCCATAATTAGTGAATGAGATTCGCCTTTGCTCCTTCTCCTTCCTGCCACACTGTCTTCATGTTAGCTCAGGTCTCAATGACTTGCTAGTAAACGATAGCTAAATTTTATGTTAATCCAGGGTCAAACTCTGATCCACACATTTGACCCTTAACTGCTCTCATTGCATGACAGATAGTCATCAGGCTGCTCCCTTCTAGGAGAAAATGCAACAGTCTAGAAAGTACCACATTCCAGTGGGTAGAACTCTTGGTGAGTCTGTACAGAACAGATCAGGTTACAGCTACCTTGAAGTAGTTGCTAATAGGAACTCTGGCTAAGGCAGCATCTTAAATAATATGTACAATCAGCATGCTGTCTCCAGAACATGTTGTAGCATTTATTAGCAGGGCGTAAGCAAGGTAAGCTCCCATTAAAAAAAAAAAAATCTTAGTAATGATTAACAAGGGCCCTGTATAATTTAAGGTGTTCTTTGGAGTTTATCAATATGGCCTCATAAAAAGCCTGAATATAAGGGAACTGTGACTTTAAGTCATTAGAAGCCCAGTGGTTTGATAAAATAACAGGAAACAGACAATTTATTATGAGCAGTCTCAGTAGCTCTGGATTATCTATAAAACTTTTACAGCCTTCCCCAAGTGGCAAGAAGCCATAAAACTTGCCTGAATGAGGGACTTGTTAATTTACTTGTTAAAGCAAATTAAAAATTTATAAGTGCTTTTAGGTAAATGAGATCTTCTCTCATTGCTGCCCTTGCGGGGCCCTGGAGTCCTAGGAGGGGAGAGTGGCTATGCTCAGACACCACTACAGAACAATAAAAGCTATTAAATTGTTCCAGTTTATTACAACAGAGCCGTGCAGCTGTTGCCATGGCTAGCTGTGGGGTACCAGTGGTTGACAGCCTGGAGTTTCACTATGTTTTCTGTCTCACTCAAGAAAGAAAAAAACGGAAAAGGAAAGGATTTTTCACCTTTGCAATTCTTTAGTAGTTAATATTCAGACCACACCTTTTTTTTTCTTTGCGTCATGAACTCAGGGATTTTAATATACTTTTTCCTGTTTTCAGAAGTGTTTCTTTTAATTCCATAGGTTGCTGGTAAACCTTCTAATAAATTCCTACCCATCATCATACCTTTTAGACATTTAGTCTATAGACAAAGAAAGGCCCAGGCCTTGGGGTATTTCTGTAACCTTATCAACATATTATTGAAAATAATCTCTCTCTCTTTTTCCTTTCCCTTATTTAGCTTGGAGGTTAGAAGAAGGAGGTAAGAAAGGGAATCTGGTACATGTTCTTGTATATTCACTTCCAAAAGCTGTGTGGAATCAGTACTTTCTGTAGAATCCAGAGTTTAGAGGTAAAGGTAGACTTTCTTTCTCTCCTTTGGTTGAAAAACCAACTTAAGTTAAAATTCTTGGATCTAAGCATCTTCCTTGGTCTTTTTCTGTCTCTCACTGGTTGAATTTCTTCCAGAAACTGGAAGAAATGGAGTAATGGGTGTTTGAGGATTGACTTTGACTGGTGGGGTCGTTTTTCCGTCTAAGGTCGGGGGTTCTTGTTCTTGCTTTTCTTGGACTTGCTTCACAACAAGTCGTCTGCTCTCTGCCCTGATGATGATGACAAGAATTTCAAGAAATAGAAAATGGCATATTACTCCACACAGATCAGAAGGTGTCATTTAGGAAGATCTTTTGCATTTGTATGGCAAAAACGTGCATTGTATCTCAATTATAGACCACATTTAATATTAAATAAAAAGGATGGATATTTCACAAGTCTACTTAAATTTTTAAGATCTTGTCAGAATAGTTGGGTCTGTAAACATTTTCTTCTGGTAATATTTCCAATCACTGCACTAAAAAGGTACATTTTATTAACTTTCAGAACAGAAATGACAAAGACATATTTGGTGCCAGTGTTTATTCTTCTGCAGTATCCACCCTTCAGATACTTACATATAAATTCATATCTTTGATTTGGAGTCTGTCTAAAACTATCTTGGAAAAGCATATTGAAAATAAAATGTTACTGAAAGTTGGAGGTTAGAGGAAAAGCAGTAAGAAGTGGCCAATATATATATATATATATATATATATATATATATATATATATATATATATATTTATAGTGAAAATGAGTATACTACCCAAAGCAATCTACAGATTCAGTGCAATCTTTATCAAGCTACTTTCTGTGATATTTTTCACAGAACTAGAACAAATAATTTCATAGTTTGTATGGAAACACAAAAAACCTTGAATAGCCAAAGCAATCTTGAGAAAGAAGAATGGAACTGGAGGAATCAACCTTCCTGACTTCAGACTATACTACAAAGATACAGTCATCAAGACAGTATGGTACTGGTACAAAGACAGAAATATAGATCAGTGGAACAAAGTACAAAGCCCAGAGATAAATCCACGTACCCATGGACACCTTATCTTTGACAAAGGAGGCAAGAATATACAGTGGAGAAAAGACAATCTCTTTAACAAGTGTTGCTGGGAAAACTGGTCAAACACTTGTAAAAGAATGAAACCAGAACACTTTCTAACACCATACACAAAAATAAACTCAAAATGGATTAAAGATCTAAATGTAAGACCAGAAACTATAAAACTCCTAGAGGAAAACATAGGCATAACACTCTCTGACATAAATCACAGCAAGATCCTCTATGACCCACTACCCAGAGTAATGGAAATAAAAGCAGAAATAAACAAGTGGAACATAATTAAACTTAAAAGCTTTTGCACAAGGAAGGAAACTATAAGCAAGGTGAAAAGACAGCCTTTAGAATGGGAGAAAATAATAGCAAACAAAGCAACAGACTAAAGAGTTAATCTCAAAAATAAACAGGCAGCTCATGCAGCTCAATACCAGAAAAATAAATGACCCAATCAAATAATGGGCCAAGGAACTAAACTGACATTTCTCCAAAGAAGGCATACAGATGGCTAACAAACACATGAAAAGATGTTCAGCATCACTCATTATCAGAGAAATGCAAATCAAAACCACAGTGAGGTACCATCTCACTCTGGTCAGAATGGCTGCTGTCAAAAAGTCTACAAATAGTAAATGCTGGTGACGGTGTGGAGAAAAGGGAACTCTCTTACGCTGTTGTTGGGAATGCAAACTAGTACAGCCACTATGAAGAACAGTGTGGATACTCCTTAAAAAACTGGAAATAGAACTGCCATACAATTCAGGAGTCCCACTGCTGGGCATACACACCAAGGAAAGCAGAATTGAAAGAGACACATTTATCCCAATGTTCATTGTAGCACTGTTTACAATAGCTAGGACATGGAAGCAACCTAGATGTCCACCTGCAGACGGATGGATAAGAAAGCTGTGCTACATATACACAATGGAATATTTCTCAGCTGTTGAAAAGGATGCCTTCGAGTCAGTTCTAATGAGGTGGCTGAAACTGGAGCCTATTATACAGAGTGAAGTAAGTCAGAAAGAAAAACACCAATACAGTATATTAATGCATATATATGGAATTTAGAAAGATGGTAATGATGACCCTATATGCGAGATGTCAAAAGAGACACAGATATAAAGAACAGATTTTTGGATTCTGTGAGAGAAGGTGCAGGTGGGGTGATTCGAGAGAATAGCATTGAACCATGTATATTACCATATGTGAAATAGATGACCAGTCCAAGTTAAATGCATGAAACAGGGCACTCAAAGCCAGTGCACTGGGAAAACCCAGAGGGATGGAATGGGAAGGGAGGTGGGAGGGGGGTTCGGGATGGGGGGACACATGTACACCCATGGCTGATCCATGTCACTGTATGGCAAAGCCACCACAATGTTGTAAAGTAATTAGCCTCTAATTAAAATAAACTAATTAATTAAATATATACATATATTTGAATAGCATTCCAGGGTTTTAGAAAGTATAAGCTTTTAAACACGATGATTCCTTAAGGTTAAAATTTGTTTCGGTAGTGACCCTTCTCCTGGTTATTGTCCTGATATTTTTAATTAACTGTTTTTTGGCTCTACTGAGCCTTTGTTTCTTTGTGTTGGCTGCTATCCAGTAGCGGTATGAGGGCTTCTCCTTGTGGTGGCTTCTCTTTGCAGAACACAGACCCTAGGACACAGTCTTCAGTAGTTGCTCCACATAGATCTGGTACCCTCGGCATGTGGGATCCTCCCAGACCAGGGATCGAACCCCTGGCCCCCACACTAGCAGGCTGACTTTCAACCACTGGACCACCAGGGAAGCCCTTGTTCTGATTATTGTAGAAATACCACTGTGTACTTATTATACCTGTCAGTGACCTTCATGAGACTCTTACTGTTTTGAATCTTATGTATTTTTCATTTAGAGTCTCTCATCTTCAGAAATGGCTTGGTTATAGTCATCTTTGCATGAATTATCTTTGCACCTTAAGATTTGGGGGGTAGGGACTGGTTTGACAGCCTTATGGATGGAACTTTAACAGTAGAGCTTAATAGATCTTGTCTCGCTGTGTTATCCCCACAGACTTGACCACAGGAAGTAGAAAGCTTTAATGGCTGTACTGTACAGGTTGGTCCTTGTAGAAGAGGACCAACCTGAACTGCAAGTATAGAAAAAAAATGATAAATTAAAAAAATTTTTGAATTACAAAGGCAAATGACTTTGGGCCAAAAGTCAGCTGCTGAGGAACCACTGTACTTTCTGAGGAGATCCAGAAAGGACTTTGTTACAGTGGGGCGGTAGGCAGGCTTCCCTGGTGGCTCAGTGGTGAAGAATCCGTCTGCCAATGCAGGAGACACTGGCTCAATCCCTGGGTCAGGAAGATCCCCTGCAGAAGGAGATGACAACCCACTCCAGGACTCTTGCCTGGGAAATGCCATGGACAGAAGAGTCTAGTGGGCTACAGTCCATGGGGTCGCAAAAGAGTCTGATAGGACTTAGCAACCAGACAACAAATGTGGTAGGTACTGACATATAGCTGCAATGAATAACTGGTAACACTTTTTGTAGTAAAATAGCAGTGCTTCAAAATATTTGGTTCTAACAGAGTTCGCATTAGAAATTTAGTGTATATGCTCGCTCGTTAGTAATATTGATATATGTTGTATAATGATTGCTTAATTGCTAATTTTCTTATGCTAATTGATGTTTTTCTATAAAACTAAATTCTTTAGCTCTTTACATTTATTGAATGCCATCTGGCTTATGAATTTTCATAAGAACTGCCAAAAAAAGAGGTACAGACCCCCTCCCCCATCTTTCTCCTAAAAAGGTAGTAAATATGTATCCATAATGACTTTTTAATGTGTAATTAGGGATTTCTTTTTTTTTTTTTTCTGTAGGAATAAAACATTATTTCACTAAAGATATTTTCTCTCTCTTCCAACTTGAATTTCTTTCCCATGTCATCAATAGTCATTGCTATGGCAATATACCCTCTTATTCTTTTAAAAAATATTCTTTGTATTATTGCTCTGGCTAAGTATTTGGCAAATAGTACATTTAAAAAATCTTGAATGCCAGGCAAAGCTCCACATTTATTTTTTATTGTTTTTTCATATTAAGATTTTTGTTTTACTTGTGTATTTCATGTGGGAATCTTAGTTTCCTTACCAGGGATATAACCCATACCCCCTGCATTGACAGAATAGAGTCTTAGTCATTGGACTGCCAGGGAAGTCCCAATTTTGTATTTTTTAAAAGTTTTATGTACTTATTTGCCCATAACATTTTGGTTCAAGGTCTTCATTAAGCTTTCATTGTACAGAAGCAAAGAAGTTAAGTAGTTGCTACATACAGTCTTTTTAGTTTACAATACTTAGTGTTTTTTTCGGCGGTTTCCTTTTACAGCAAGCTGTGAGCTCTCTGACATCTCTGTAGATAGTTCTTTAATATTATTCCTTTGTTTGCTAAGTTAACATATATGTGTGTGTGTGTGTATGTTGTCTTAGTCCATTTTGGCTACTATAACAAAACATCATAGACTTGTGTGGCTTATACGCAACATACATTTATTTCTCATAGTCCTAGAGGCTGGGAAGACCCAACATCGAGGAGCCAGGCAGATTCTGTGTTTGCTGAGGGCCTGACTCCTGGTTCATAGATGACCTGCTTTTCCCTTTTTCTCGCATGGTAGGAAGGGTGAGGAAGCTCTCTGGGATCCCTTTCCTAAGGGCATTAATCCTACCCATAAGGGCTCCACTTATACCTAATTGCCTCTGATAGGCCCACCTCCTAATACCTTGAAATTGGGAATTAGGTTTCAACATATGAATTTGAATTTGAAAGGGAAACAAACATTCAGTCTTTAGCATACATGTACAAATAGATTCAAGGGATTAGATCTGATAGAGTGCCTGAAGAACTATGGACGGAGGTTCATGACATTATATAGGTGGCAGTAATCAAGACCATCCCCAAGGGGGAAAAAAAATGCAAAAAGGCAAAATGGTTGTCTGATGAGGCCTTACAAATTTTAGCTGAGAAAAGAAGAAAAGCTAAAGGCAAAGGAGAAAAGGAGAGGAATACCCATTTGAATGCAGAGTTCCAAAGAGTAGCAAGGAGGGATAAAAAAAGCCTTCCTCAGTGATCAGTGCAAAGAAATAGAGGAAAAGAATAAAATTGGAAAGACTAGAGATCTCTTCAAGAAAATTAGCGATACCAAGGGAACATTTCATGCAAAGATGGGCACAATAGAGGACAGAAATAGTATAGATCTAAAAGAAGCAGAAGATATTAAGAAGAGGTGGCTAGAATACACAGAAGAACTATATAAAAAAGATCTTCATGACCCAGATAATCATGATGGTGTGATTACTTACCTAGAGCCAGACATCCTGGAATGCGAAGTCAAGTGGGCCATAGGAAACATCACTGCAAACAAAGCTAGTGGAGGTGATGGAATTCCAGTTGAGCTATTTCAAATCCTAAAAGATGATGCTGTAAAAGTGCTGCACTCAATAAGCCAGCAAATCTGGAAAAGTCAGCAGTGGCCATAGGACTGGAAAAGGTCAGTTTTCATTCCAATTTCAAAGAAAGGCAATGCCAAAGAATGTTCAGACTACCTACCACACAATTGCATTCATCTCACACGTTAGCAAAGTAATGCTCTGAATTCTCCAAGCCAGGCTTCAGCAGTGAACTGTGAACTTCCAGATGTTCAAGCTGATTTTAGAAAAGGCAGAGGAACCAGAAATCAAATTGCCAACATCCGCCTGATCATCGAAAAAGCAAGAGAGTTAAAAAAAAAAAAAAAAACATCTACTTTTCCCTTATTGACTATGCCAAAGTCTTTGACTGTGTGGATCACCACAAACTGTGGAAAATTCTGAAAGAGATGGGAATACCAGACCACCTGACCTGTCTCCTGAGAAATCTGTATGCAGGTCAAGAAGCAACAATTAGAACCAGACATGGAACAACAGACTGGTTCCAAGAAGGGGAAGGAGTACGTCAAGGCTGTATATTGTCACCCTGCTTATTTAACTTATATGCAGAGTACATCATGTGAAATGCTTGGCTGGATGAAGCACAAACTGAAATCAAGATTGCAGGGAGAAATCAATAACCTCAGATACGCAGATGACACGACCCTTATGGCTGAAAGCAAAGAAGAACTAACCTCTTGATGAAAGTGAAAGAGGAGAGTGAAGAAGTTGGCTTAAAACTCAACATTCATTAAACTAAAATCATGGCATCCAATCCCATCACTTCATGGCAAAGAGATGGGGAAACAGTGCAAACAGTGAGAGCCTTTATTTGGGGGGGGGGCTCCAAAATCACTGCAGATAGTGAGTGTAGCCATGAAATTAAAAGATGCTTGCTTCTTGGAAGGAAAGCTATGACCAACCTAGACAGCGTATTAAAAAGCAGAGACATTACTTTACTAACAAAGGTCTGTCTAGTCATAGCTATAGTTTTTCCAGTAGTCATGTATGGATGTGAGAGTTGGACTATAAAGAAAGCTGAGCACCGAAGAATTGATTCTTTGAACTGTGGGGTTCGAGAAGACTCTTGAGAGTCCCTTGGACCAAAAGGAAATCCGATGAGTCCATCTCAAAGGAAATCAGTCCTAAATATTCATTGAAAGGACTGATGCTGAAGCTGAAAACCCAGTACTTTGGCCACCTGGTGGAAGAACCAACTCATTGGAAAAGACCCTGATGCTGGGAAAGATTGAAGGTGGGAGGAGAAGCGGGCGACAGACGATGAGATGGTTGGATGGCGTCACCTATGTGATGGACATGAGTTTGAGTAGGCTTCGAGAGTTGGTGATGGACCAGGAACCCTGGCGTGCTGCAGTCCATGGGGTCGCAGAGTCGGACACAACTGAGTGACTGAACTGAACTGAACATGTGTATTTATATACACTAACACTAGAATTTAGCAATTTTTACAATAAGTAGTCTAGTTCACATGCTTTTCTACTGTTTTCCCTTCTAATAATCTTACATTAAATATTCACAGCTCGAAACAATTATAAGCCAGACAAGAATTGCTTGGCACCTATAGGTTTTGAATAAAAGTAAAAGTAACTTGTTGATTAAAGTTTATTTTTTTAAACTTAGCATTAAATTAATCTAAATTTCTTACTTCAGATGACTAAAATAAATTGTATTCTCAGTTACTTGATGGAGTCTGATATGACCACAATAATACTACCCTGTATTAAAATGTATTTTGATTATCAGTCATTCTGTGATGAAATTTGAAATCATTTTATAGAATTTAGTTCATAGATTAATATATTTAATATGTTTGGATTTAGCTACATTGTGTTATGGACTTCCCTGATAGCTCAGTTGGTAAAGAATCCACCTGCAATGCAGGAGACCATGATTCGATTTCTGGGTTTGGAAGATCTGCTGGAGAAGGGATAGGCTACCCACTCCAGTATTCTGGCCTGGAGAATTCCATGGATTATATAGTCCATGGGATCACAAAGAGTTGGACACGACTGAGTAACTTTCATTTTCACATTATATTATGTAATAATTGTTCAGAATTGAGAGACACAGTTATAAAAAATAATGAAGATAGTGTCTTTGCTGCAAGTCCAGTGTGTTCAGATTACACAGTTCAACTGTGGGGAGCATAGGTCTGGTTCCTGGTCAGGGAACTAGGATCCTGCACGCCTTGAGGTAAGGCTGGAGAAGAAGTTAAATGACCCAAGATGGGTGATAACATTTACTTATTTTTTTTCCATTACAAAGATTCAGAATATCTATAGCTAATTTTCTAATTGTTCCCCCTAAAATACTTGGTCACTATATTACAAATTCTTGTTGTTAACTTGCTGAGAAGAATGGTCACATTGCAGTTGGTTAAAATACGTCTGCATTGCTAATGAATGACAATGATACTCTGGAGGATGGCATAGTATTACGGATTCACACAGACCCTAGGGTAAAAGGCCTAGCTGTGAACTGTAGGTCTACATCTTCCTATCTGTTTAACTTGAACAACTTGCCTCCACTTAACATGTCTGCCTCAAAGTTGTTGTGAAAAGAACCAGTAGCTTAGTGCAGTAGGTTGTGACACTACCTTAAGGACAATAAACGCAGCATTCAGCCAGTGGCCAGGGATCCTGGTAAGTAGCTCTGCTCATCACCATTTTTCTAGGTGCCCTTGGTTGGGTCACTCATGTCTAAACTTTCTTTTCCTGTGATGGGGACACATTGCAGTTTACTTTGCTTACCCTGGAAAATTTATGTGAGAATTCAGTTAGATACATTATGTACAGTTGGGGGGAAAGTATATAATAGCAAACAAATAGGTACAGTATTATTAAGCAGCTTAATGGTAACTGGTCACCCCATGTTAACCTGTCAGATCTGAGAATGTGCTATGTCTAGCTGTCTTTCAGTGTTCTTGTGATGGTTGCCTTTACATGTTGCTATAATGGTGGAAGCTACAGACTGGGATACTTTTGGCAATCTGAGTCAAAATCAGTTGCATTATTAAACAGATACATTGCTTTTAGAAAGAACTCAATGAGAATTTCTGTTGCATTTTAAGGGGCTAATGTGGTGTGGATTTGGGGGAGAAAACACCTAATTAGAAGGCTGGATCTGTTCTTAAATTGCGAGTGTGTGTACATCAAAGCCATCATAAGAATAAATTTAAGTCTGATAGTGTACATGGTTTCAGTACACATTGGCGAAATACCCTGCTGATTGCTGATTGAAAACAGTTGTTAATTCTCTACTTCACTAAATTCAGAGTGGAAAAACTTTCCTTAATAAAGAACAGATTGAGGAGATCCAAGACCTTACTGTGTGGGAATTAATGGCAGATGCATATACTGGTAGTTAAAATGTTTCATTAGATGTTAATGTCTTGCTGTGTTTTTAATTGTTCAGGAATTAGCCTCCAGAATATTAAAACCATCTGTTTGTTATCATGATGAAACAGAATGCTTAAATAGTTATTAATTTGTGTTTCTTGTCTTTTTTTTTTTTTTTTTTTTTTTGAGGGATAATCTGTAGAACTTTGATCTGTTCAGAGGTTAGGGAATTCAGAATGTGAAAGTGAAAAAGAATTTTAAAACACACCACTGTCCCAAATAGCTGTAGTTTTTTTTTTCCCTACCTACTGTGCATATATTATGTGTATTCTTTTTCATATTCTTTTTCTAAAGTAAAATGAGTTATCTCTTGCTTTTCATGATGTGATTAAGAATGATCATAGAGCTGGTTTCCCTTAGAACTGCAGATTACTTTTTATTCAATATCAAGAGAATTTAGACATTTGGAGGGTTGAAGGGAAGCTGAAGTTTCTAAGTACATGTTGTTCTTTCTGTGCTCCACTAGGTCTGCATAACAACTGAGATCTGTGGTCCTCATAGATTCAGGCTGACATTGGTTCTAGTCCTGCCTCTGCTGTTTTCTGCTTTTTGTGACATTGCTAGGATTACTTAGTCTTTTTCTGATTTGGTTTCTCTATCTGTAAATTGGGAAGTAAAATTTGATTTACAGAATTTGGGGGCTTCTTAGAAATAGTATGTAGATTGCATATTTATTGTATAAATAGTAGGTGTATTAATTGCTTCATTTTTTGGTTACATGGAGTCAATGAGATATTACAGGTACCAGTGAGAATACATGTTAGCAGTGTGGCTGCACAAGCCAGGAATAGACCCTTCATTTCCTAGCATTTGCCCCTGTGTTGATAGCCAGACATTGGTGTGTTTAAGTTCTTACCCTGAAAATGAGCTAGTATCATCTTATCTCTAGTTGTCTGTCAGGTGGGAGAGCTCTACAAGGGAAAGAATTCACCTCCCTTTGCATGGTATTCCAGTTTCTGTTTCTGAGGGGTCTGGTCTTTGTCTTCTCATGTCTGAATTTGGTTAGGAGAAATGGTCAAGTTCTTTCTTCATTAATTTATGCAAATCAGCTAAAATCATGCCAAGAAATGGAAACTATGTATTTCAATCTTTCTGCATCTTAGAGAAGTGCCATGTTTTTAGACTAAGAATTTATGATGGTTAGGAAATTTATGATCCTCTATATAAGCTTTCTTTACCATATCTGCCCCTCATTCAAAATTGGATTATCCCATTCCCTATGTCTCTTTTGTCCAGGCTAAAAATGAGAAAGGCTTCCTGTCACTTAAGTCTTCTGGAACCAAGTGAAAATCACTATAGTGCAGTGAAGTTTGTTAAAAACCTTGAATCTTTAGTTCAGGTTCCTCAGAGGTCAGGCAGATGATTCAGATGGGTAATACAGAACAGTGCAGGGTGTGGAGACGGTGCTAAAATCATCTTGTGTGACTTCAGAGTTAATTCAGTTAGTGCTGCCATTTCCAGTGGTATGAACTGGTACTAAAAATCATTTGTTGTCCTGACAAAGGAAATTTATACCATATTTAAGTTCCTAGAATATACCTTCTGATTTAAAAATTTACTCAGGAGAATGTATGTATTTCTATAACCAGTTGGATTTCTTTTATGAATGTTGTTGTTACTCTTATTAAATGTGTTTGATCGTGCACAGTAACATCCCTTCATATGGGATCTTAGAAGATTTTTGTTGGATTCATTTTTAAAAAAATAAGAAAATGATTTTTATATTAAAAGTATTTGTTAGAAGGTAAAATAAATAAGATTTTTAAATGCTTCATATTACCCAAATTATTCAAAAGTGGCAATTTCATCAATAAGTGTATATAATACTAAGAGAGCTATAACTTCTCTTGGTAGTGGTTTTTGACCTTTTGCTGAACAAGTACTTTTAAAATTCTCAAATGCCAGGATGAAGATTTATTAAACTAAGTGCAATTATATGCTACTTTTCATTTTATAATCCTTTACCTGACTATCTGAAATATTTTAAATTACATATGATCACTGTTTCAAGAAGAAAATCAGCAATGGCACTTCTTGAAGAATAAGGAATTTGAAGGCTTGTGTGATTAGAGAGGCCATGGTTAACTAGTGCACATGCCAGTTTTCATCTTACCACTCTACTTTTGAGCTTTCTTTTTTGCAAATTCCAAAAGGCTAACTTTGTAAGACCCAGTCATACTCTTTGTTAATATTTCCAAAAGCTGTTTCATGGAGGATTTTAAAGACTGACTTACATGCTACAGAGATTATGCAGAGACATCTCTGAATCTGCCTGCCAGTGCAGGAGACATGGGTTCGGGAAGATCCCACATGCCGTGGAGCAACTAAGCCTTATGTGCCACAATTACTGAGCCTGTTCTCTAGAGCCCACCTGCTGCAGCTACTGAGTCCACGTGCCCTAGAGCTCGCACTTCTCAATAAGCAAAGCGACCACAATGAGCGGCCTGTGAGCCTCAACTAGAGAGCAGCCCCTTCTTGCTGCAACCAGAAAAAGCCTGCATGCAGCAACGAAGACCCAGTGTAATCCATAAATAAATACATAAAAAGTTTTAAAAAATATTCTGCATATTGACCAATTAAACAGATACTTATTGAACATCTAATAAATGTAGGCACTATTTTAGATTCTGCAGATACAATAGTGAACAAAACAGATAAGAATCCTGGTACTCAAATAGGTTCTTATCTAGTTTCAGTGTGGTTGGGGTGGGGTATGTGTTTGAAGGAGACAGAGGACAGATATTATAGGTAAACATTAGATGGTTTTAAGTAGAGGCAGGGTAACAATTGTAAAGAGGATGATCTGGGAAGTCCTCACTGAGAAAGTGACATTTCAGTAAAGATCTGAGGAAGGGCAGTAGTGAACCATGTGCCTTTTTGGGCGCTAAATATCTCAAACAACAAGTACCACAAGTGCAAAGGCCCTGAGCTGCGGGCCCTCCTGGTTTATTTGAAAAATAGTGATAAGGCCAGTGAAAATGTTATAGAGTGAACAAGGCAGAGAGGAGTAGAAAATGAGGTCAAGAGAAAGAATGGGGGAACCAGACAGATTGGGGGCTACTTTGTAGGCCATTAGAGTAACCTTTGTCATTACTCCTACTTTTTTATAGAAGCTCTCTGGCTCCTGAGAGAGATGCTTGGACATAGTGGGCAAAGGTACAAACTGGATATCAGATAGGAAGGTATTGTTTTAATCCAGGTAAGAGAAGACAGCAGCTTTGAACAGGGCAGTAACTGTAGAGCGAAAGATTTTAGCCTTGGGCAAAGGTGAAGTTGCTGTTGATAACAATTGGACACATGGAGGATATTACTTTAGTTGTTACAAGTTTGAGATTTCTATTACACATCTAATTGAACTTGCAGATGCAGCTGGTTTGAAGAGACTAAAATTTTGGGAGGACATCAAGGCAATTGAAGCATTATTAACATATAGATAGTATTTGAAAACATGACACTGGATGAGATCATCAAGGGTAGTGATTATAGACAGAAAAAAGAAGAGGTCCAAGGACAGAGCCTTGGGGAACCTAATGTTAAGATATGTAAGGAGTGGCCAGAGGAGGTAGGAGGGAAAACAGGATTGAAGCAAAGTGCTTTTAGGATGATCAGTTGTATTGGATGTTACTGTAGCTACTGATGCTTCCTGTAGATAGATCAATAAAATGAGGACTCACAGTGACTGCTAGGCTTACCCATTTGTGGGTAATTAATGATTGGTACTGCCTTTCAATCAAGGCAGGATGGACTCTCGCTCTCTGGCCTGCTCTGGTCCTCAAGCCATCCCCTTCCCAGAGTGGAAGAGTACAAAGGACCACCATCCTACATTCCACTTGGATCCCACCACTCCCCCTCATAGCATGCCTACTAGTTTTCTGGGACTTCAGAAGTCTTAGTCCACATACTGTCAATCTGGTTTTCACAGTCTGTTTCCTAGATCTGTCTGCCTGAAAGCAGCCTGCACCACAGCCATGCATGTGGTCAGACCTGAGTTTGGGCAGTGCTCATGGTAGTTGGGTAAAGTGAGCATGTGGATGGAAGCTGGAGGTTGGGCTGGGAAGTTACCCCATGAGCAGGTGAGGCTTTTGAGATGTGCGAGAGAACTACAGCTGGAAAGAGAAGGACACTAGGCCGGGGCTGGTTGTTCTGCACTGCCAGGTTCTGTCAAGAAGCTTTAAGGTATATAGAAGTCTAACGTAAAACCTGACCTTCAAGTGTCATTGTGAACATTCATTTAAGCAAGGTCAGTGGATGAGATATTTTATTTAACACTCTATTAGCTTAATTTACAACTTTTAACTATTTAGACTTAACTTTTTTTTTCTTTTTTTTTGACTTAACTGTTTTTGATTCTCTTGTCTGGAAATCTGCAAATGCTTCTGATAGCTATTTTCATTGAGCTGGACAGAGCAATTTCATCACATGTTGAGGACAAATGCCTCATTGGAATGGGTTAAACAAAGAATGGGAGGGGGAACATGAGAGATACTGAATAAAATGTTTTTAAGGATTATTTTGTAAGGTGAATCTTGAAAAGGTAGCTGGGTTTCTTTGTTTTGTCTTGATTGATTGTCTTCTAAGGTAGAAACAATAATAAACAGAATGTTTGTACTCTAAAGAAAAGACTTAGTTTGTTGGCACTGCCATAACAAAATGCCACAGAGTGGGTGGCTTAAACCAGAAATTTATTTTCTCACAGTTGTGGAGACTAGAAGTCCAAGATGGTAGATTTTCTTTCTTCTAGGGCCTTTCTTCTTCCCTGTAGAGGAGGCCGTCTTCTCACTGTGCCCTCACATGGCCTATTCTCTGTGCATGTGTTTATCTCATGCCTCCCTATGTCAGTCTCATCTTCTTATAAGGACACCAATCTGATTCAATTAGAGCCCACCCTTATGACATCATTTTAACTTAATTACATTTTTAAAGTCCCTATCTTCAAATAAGTCCCATTCTGAAGTAATGAAATTTGTGGTTTCAATATATGAATTTGGGGTGGACACATTGGAAAAGACTGTGATGCTGGGAAAGATTGAAGGCAAAAGGAGAAGAGGGCGACAGAGGATGAGATGGTTGGGTGGCATCACTGATTCAGTGGACATGAGTTTGAGCATACTCCTGGAGACAGTGAAGGACCCGGAAACGTGGCATGCTGCAGTCCATGGCATCTGCAAAGAGTCGGACATGACTGAACAACAACAACAGCAATTAAGTCTATAGTAGGGATTTCAAATACTCTAGAATATGTATGTGTGGAACCCATACCACCTATGAAAAATGACTATGGCTTCTCGAAAGAGTTGACCATAGTGTTTTCTAAACAAGTTCATTTCTGTTCTTCTTGAAGTAATGTAACCTAGCAATGTAGCCTAGCCCAGCCTAATGTAGCCTACTCAATAATCGGTGCATGTTTGATAATATGGACTGAATTCTATCAGCTCACCCCCCACCCAATTCAAACTCATATGTTTAAACCCAAACCCTCAATTTATTTGGAGTAAGGAAATAATTAAGGTTAAATGAGGTCATAAGAGGATATAACTAATGTCCTTTATTAGAAGAGTGATTAGAAAGGTCATTCTTTCTTCCCTCCATATGAGTATACAGAGAGATGGTGGCTGTCTGTAAGACAGGAAAAGAGCTCTTACCAGAAACTGACCATGCTGGAACAGTCTTCGTCTTGTTCTTATATTTCTGGCCTCCAAAAGTGAGAAAATTTCTGTTGTTTAAGCCATCAGTCTGGTATTTTGTTATGGCAACCTGCGTCAACTAAGACATTAAGATACACATGGACATAAACATTCAAAGAAATAAAAAAGGAGAGGGCAGAAGATCTAAACAGATATTTCTCCAGAGAAGATACACAGATAACCAACAGGTAAATGAAAAGATGCTCAACATCACTAATTATTAGAGAAATGCAAATCAGAACTACAATGAGGTATCACCTCTCACCGGTCAGAAGGGCCATTCACAAAGTCACCAAATAATAAATACTGGAAAGGGTGTGTTGAAGAGGGAAACTTCCTACATTGTTGGTGGAAATGTCAACTGTTACAACCACCAAGATTCCTTAAAAAACTAAAAAAAGAGTGGGTATATGTATAACTGATGCACTTTGTTGTACACTTGAAACTATCACAACATGGTGAATCAACTATACTCCAATAAAAAAGAAAAACTAAAAATAGAACTACCATAAGATCCAGCAGTACCACTCTTAGGGATTTACCTGAAAAAGATAATTCTAATTTGAAAAGATAACATGTATTACTGTGTTCATAGCATCACTGTTTACTCACTAGCCAAATGATATTGTCTCAGAAATTCTTTTCAGTCATCAAAATCTCACTATCAGAAGGCTATAAACTATGCCAAAGCAGTCAAACATCCCTTCATCCAATTATTTTTGCATTGCATATGTTTATTGTGGATTTCTGAACCTATATGAAAACAGATTTATTTTTCAGTCCATGGTCATACTTAAGGAATGCCAAATAGACAAGCTTTTCCCTTTAATTTCATTCTTGTGCATTATTTCCCCCCCAGATAGTTTAGACGTCTTTTTTGATAGGAAATGAAAAGTCAGGTTGTTATCATGCCTTTTGTCAACATAATTCAACTTGGAAATAGTACCCAGGTTGTAGATAGAGATTTTATTTATATATGAGCACTGATTTTTACACTTCCATTCCCTTTCCTTCACATAATTAAGTTATGAAGAGATAGTATCATAATAGCCTCTTGGCCAAATCATAGAGTTATGATTCTCTGGATAAGCCATAGAACATTATTAAGTTTTGTTGTTTGGGTTGCATTTGTCTGTTGGAAGGATATCAAAGTTGGTTAGGTTGCTCTTAATTGCCTTTTGTTTATATTTGGGCCTACATAGTTAGATTGATCTTAGCTTATTTTCTGCTCTTTATTTGATTAACTTTTCAATTTTTCCTGTTGCTGTGAAGTCCACTGAACCTGTTTAAATGTGAATAATATGTGTGGTTGTCCAGTGTAAGCACTTCAGTAGTTTCTCTTTTTTTCAGGCAAATAACACAATCTTCATGTTACTATCTATGGGATACCTTGAGTATTTATTTGGGAACATCAGTGACAGAGAGAAATGACACTCCAAAATCCAGGCATATCCAGGAACCCTGTTTATGGTACATGGATTGAGACAGTTCCTCCTTTTCTTGTCTTTGGAAACTGTAATAGGCAAAATTCCAAGATGACCCTCCAGATATGCCCCCTGTTGACTCACATGTTTAGATTTTTATATCGACAGTTGACTTTGAGAAAGAGAGTTGTGTTCTTTTGCTTCAATAGTCTGATTTAATCAGGTAAGTCTTCAACCAGGGAACTCTTCTCTGGAGTACAGATGAAATTCATGGGACTTCTTGTTGTTTAGTCGCCAAGTTGTGTCCAACTCTTTTGTGGACATATTACCCCTTGGACTGTATTCCGCCAGGGTCCTCTGTTCATGATATTTCCCAGGCAGGAATACTAGAATGGGTTGCCATTTCCTTCTCCAGGGGATCTTCCTGACCTAGGGATTTAACCTGTAGCTCCTGCATTGGTAAGTGGATTCTATACCACTGGGCCACCTGGGAAATCCTGATGGATTCTTATCTTTTCAAAATAAACTGCTCTATTAAAATATTCATTAAATACAACAAGTTTTCATTATGTATGATGAAATTTGTTCATTATCAGTCTAATATTTTAACAGAGATGTACAACCATCACCGTACTACAATTTTTAAACTTTGCCATCACCTCAAAAATTTCCCTTGTGCCCATTTGAAAATTGGTGGAGTCTTACATTCCTTTGCAAAACTCATTAGAATTTGGTGGGCTGTTTTTTATTTATTGTTAAGTTGAATTTGTTGCCTTTCATCAGAGTTTTGCAATTTTTTAAAATTAAGATCATCCTGTGGTTCTTTTTTTGTTTTGTTACTGTCAGATTTGGGCACAGATTAGCTTTACTATTTTTTTTTTCTTCAAGCTCTGGATCAGATTTTGTTAAAGTTTTTAAAAAATTGAAGCTAGTTTAGTATGATTTTTGTCGGTAGCAACAGAGAATTATGTTTACTGTTTAATTTAGAATATGTTCATTATCACATTTTGTAATGATAATCATATTATTATTACATTGTGTTGGCACAGTGTTATGTTATTTCTGGGTTTTGATTTTTATCTTTTTATTCTTAGATATATAAGAAGTATGTCTCTTTTATATTTGTGGGCTTTTCTCCCAATTTTACTTTAATTTATTAATTGTATAATATTTAAATTTCCAATTCATTATGTAGTGTTTATTTTTGTAGTCTCCTTTCTCTAATCTTCCCCACTATTGCTTTTCTTGTTGTGTTAACTTTTTGTTCTCTGTAGTTAGGCTATTTATTTCTGTTACTTCCAATCTGGTAGAAAATACATAAGTTGATCTCTAGCACAGAATTAACAGATCTTGTTAAATGTTTTACTCATGTATTTATAATTTTCACTTTCTTAATTTGTAAGTGCTGTTTGTTATTTTTTCTATGACTCAGTTATAATTGTGGAGAGAATTTTTATTATCTTTATATTGAATAAAAATCTCTAGGTAATATGGATATCCAGTTTAAAATGTCATTAATTTTTACTATCCAGAAGGCTGTTCATGTAGTTTCTGAATTTTAATACCTTGATTTTCATTGTAGCCTACTTCATCTTCAGTTTGTGGTAATGTGCCCTGGATGCTCTGGAAGATGTGGTCTATATAAGTTACCTAATTTAATATGTATTGCTTGAGTCAAACTGAGTTCTGTAACACTTTATCCCCTGGGTCCCTTTCTGTTGTTTTATTTTCTTAGTGTAAATAGCATGTTAAAGTTTTTTAACTCCTGTTGATTTCCTTTTATAAAGAACGGAAGTGTAAAAGGTAAATAGTATACCTTTTATTGCTATAAAATGATTATCTTTGGCATATGACTTTAACCATTTATTTCTAATATTTTGTCTTTTTTTCTCTTTTAAAATTTAGGAGTGCTTTATGACCAGCAAATACATTTTTTTTTTTTTTACCTTACCCAATACAAACTAGATATCCTTGCCTTTAAAAATAAAAGCGAGCTTAATCCATGTATGTTATTGTTATAATAACCAATATACTTAACCACATGCTTGCTTTGTTGCTATTTCCCTTATTTTTTTCCATTTCTGTTAATTATTATTCTTATTCTTTTACATTTGATAGTAACTTAGAAGTAAATAATTTTAGTATTTAAATTTTACTAGTGATTAATTTTATGATTATGAAATCCTTAAAATTCTTTTTCTCTTGAAAACAATAACAGTATAACTTCTGATTCTGTGATACCAGAAAAATTTCACACAAATTCCTTGCACTACCCTAGTTTCCAGAATTTAATTTTTGCTCCTGTCACATGTTATTACTATGCATTTAAAAGTACAATATTTATTTTTTAAGAACAAGTTTTTTACTATTCAACTTTGTAATTTTGTTTGTACTAGGTATTTCCCGCTAGCTTGTTTTGACGTGTCCAACCTTTTCATTAAGTTATTTACTTTGGTGCTGTGCCTTTCCTCCAAAATACCTTTTAAAGCCTAAGAAATAAAACAGTCAAATGCCACTCAGTCTATGAAACTTTCTCCATTTGGGGACAGTTTTATATGGAAAAAATAAAACACCACTTTTATGAGATTAAATACTCACTGTTTTGATGTTAGTGGAGGTATATTTTAAAATATCATTGAACAGGAGATTTGGTGCTTATTGGCACCTTCAAGAAATGTTGTATATTGTTCATTTCGATCCCTGCAGGAATACTCAGCAGTCCAAGATAAGATTTATGGTGCTTTGAGGAACCAAAACTGGGGTAGGAGATTACTTTCGGCTGTTCTTGTGCATGGCACTGCGTAAGTCCCATCAGTCTTCTTGAGTTCTAGCCATAGGTATCTTCTCACATACTTTATCCCTTTGTGAGTTTTGTTTGAAGAGTTAATGGCACCTTCTGAACATCTTGCAACTTCTTGGAACTCTCCATACATACATGAAAAGAATGGCGCAGCCTAGCTCACAAATCTTGCCAGATGTGCACAGAATTGCTCCACCTTCCCTCAGTCTGGGACAGTGGGACTCTCTTACATGTTCATTAGCCATAACAAAACCATGTATCATTATTTTCGCAATTAGTCATTAATAATAGTTAACTCTGTAGTGACAGCACAGTTTCAGAGCATGGTAAATATACTGCTGACTACGAAATCTGATGAAAATACACTGGCTTCTTATATTTCACAAAAGGTGATAATCCTACTTGATAGTATTACAGCCACTCATGCTAGACGCTAGCTTCATTTCACTTTTTTTTTTTCTTTTTTCTACTTCTGATTCTTAAACTATATTATACCTAATGGGTAGAAACTTCTAAAACTAGAGTGAATTGTAGTAATTTTTAAATAAGTGAGGTCCTTAGATATCTAAAGACTGATAGTAAAAAATTTCATTGCATCATTTATAGCAGAAAATTTCTTATAACAGAGCTGCTGTGAATGCTAGGAGAAATCAATGCATGCAGATTGATTTTTCTTAGGTCTTTAAATGTTTAAGCCAGCACCTGGCCTTTGTAATGTCTCTTGGTTGTAGGTAATAGCTGGGAATTTCAGGTGAAGGATTACAACTTCTGAGTTAGTTATGCTACCCCGAATGATCCATTGGATGTGGTTGAAAATGCCAGTCTTAAATGTATTCATGGGATTAGGAAGGAATACTTCTTTGCCTGAAATCTTGTGGTTTAGCTTTAGTACTTACTGTAGTCAGTCTGTATCTTTGAAATATTGAGCTGTCTGACAGCTTAAAATCCTAAGTTTCCTTTAAACTTGAGCCTGGCTTTGGAGGTGAAAGGGGTAGTATGGGGGTGGATTTTATGTAAGGCTCTCTGAAGAGAATTCACTGAAGTGCTTTTGCTGGCAGGACATAAGGAAGGCTAGTAAGCTGCTTCCTCTGAGTTTTTCTTGGGTTTTGCTCTTAGCCTAGATCAACATTTAGTCAGATAATTTACATCAGGGCCACTGGGGTCTCTTGTTGGACCTTGTTGAAGTCATCCTTTTCCTTCCATGAAGAAATGTGGAAGAGACCCAAATGGAAAGTCTAGATTTTGTTACACCATTTGAGCATTAGGAAAAGTCTTGATTTTCTTATTCTCTGAATTCCCAGTTTGATGTTTATTTCTCCTCTAAGTTGGAGGTGTTAGTTTTTATAAACATTATTTGATCAAATGTTACCTAATAAGATTTCTTTGTGAATACAGTTAGTTACCACAGATGTATTGAAAATAAATTCTATGGGAGAATACTGGTCTACCACAGAATCATTATTTCCAGGTTAAATGTAAACATTTAAGCAAGCACTATGAATTACAATGAAGATAGCAGTAGGCAGTAGAGACATGGGGTTAGTCCTCAATCTGTTCCCTAATTCTGAGCAGATTTCCTTTATTAGTTTTTTTTTTTTTCCATTCCACCCACTGGAGTTAGTTTTACCTGCCTCTACTTAACTTAGAGATCCAATGAGATAGGAGTTCCGACATTGTTTATGAATTACATTCCACACACAGATTTTATCATCAGTATAAATATATTTAATGCAGGCCCTTAAAAACTTGATAAAATATATCACAATTATAAAATGAAAATGAGATGAAAATGAAAAATGAAATGCTTGCTAGACTTTGAAGGCATATGTCAGAAAATAAATATATAGAGAAAGAACGCTTTAAAGAGCATGGTGGAAGAGATAATATCTGAGCTTCAAAAAAAACTTTGACCTGAAAAGTGCAGAGAGAATGAGAGTGAGCATTCCCAACTGAGAAAATCTAGTGTGAAAAAGTGCAGGCCAGGAATGGACATGACATGTTCAGGAAATTGAAAGGAAGTGATGTTCATTTTAGGTTCAATTCGCCTTTATTACAAGTATAAAAATGAAAACTTGAAGAGAATGACAGTATTCTAAACTTTTATTCCATAGTAATAAGAAAAGGCTCATATAGCTTGCATCTGAATTAACTTAGAATTAGTAGGTTTAACAGTAACTTAGGAGGAAACTAAGTACTTAAGGGCTCAGGAGGATACAGAATAAAATTAGGATCATTTTTCTTGGTTCCATTAGAGGAGACTTCCTGGAGAAAGAGATTTTAGAAGGAAGTGATAAAAGTGGGTTTGTAGAAATGTTGAAATAAAAAAAAAAAAAAAGAATGCCTTTTACATAGTGGGGATTTGGGAATAGCTGATTAGATCGTATGGCCAAAAGTCAGGTCTGAACTGTAGTCTTTAAAGAGGCACATTAAAGCTGCAAGGAATGCTGATTTGATTTCATTCTCCAGTCATCTTGGTTCACCTTCCCCCATGGTCCCAAGAGCCACATGAAAGCCTGCAGCCAAGGTGTTTGGTACCTGTTACCTGTTCTGCTCTCTGAAGTTCCCTGCTATCCAGAAATAAGGGGCTCGTGTTCTGTTTGACATTTCCCTTTTTCCGACCCATGCCCCCCTCTACTGTTTCCTCTTGTTTCCTCACAAAAGAAGTTTTGTTTTTTTTTTGTTTTAAATTTTCGATAAGACTCCTGATCATTTCCTAGCATGTTGGTTTCCCTGCCTTTTCTTTTTGACTTTCTCTCATAAAGAGTATTTTTCTCTCTCCTTTCAGCCACAGGAACTTAATCTTCTTTTACAATCCAAGACTTCAGAAATTGCCTTTCCTCCTAACATCACTGGCTCGTTTCTGGTTTTCATTTAGCGTGTATGTATTTCCTTGTGTTGCTGTCTCTGTTTATCCTGCTCTTTCTCTTGCTAGAGTGAGCACATTGCAAAGGGACTGTGTGTTGTAACTTGCATCACATTGCTTGCATTCTCTGCAAACGTGGTTGGTGATAACATCACAGACTAATGGTCCATGTGAATTTGACTCAGTCTTATATAGACTCTTGGTTTGCTGTTCTGTGTGTTTGAGTGAAAAATCAGATCTGGGTAAATGTGTCCAATATCCTGAACATGAAAATTAGGGCCAGTAAATGTGTAGAAACTGGTAACATAGCTTTGTAAAGCTACTAAACAGCAGAGACTGTTTAAGTTGATCAGTAAGCACCATATCTCTAGTTTTACTTTCAGGTTCAGATGTTATATTTAATACATAGTCGTTGAATGGATGCTGGCTTAATTTACTTAAGCTGTAGGTCTTAATTTGGTATTTTAAAACATCTTTAGAGTATTATCTTGAAAAACAGGGTCTCCCTAGTGGTTAAAGGATAATATAAAGAATCTCATCATTTTCTCTTAGGAAAAGAAAAACTTGTTTTTTGTTCTGTTTGTTGTTTCTTTTTTTTCTTCTCCAGAAGAGGACAGAGAGAATAAGATAGAAATCATAGTTGGTGAAACCTGGATTGGAAAAATCTCAGGGAAGATTACCCTCCAAGATTCATGTTAGACTTTTCAAGTGTTTATTTAAGGCTTGCTCAGGTGTTTTATCTACATTGACATTTTATGCTAAATGTTTTACTTATCTTATCCTCCACATTTCTTTCTATAGCAGCTTGCCTGGCCCTATTCAGAAGCTGAGAAAAATGCTAAAGATCAGGACCTTAAATTGTTCATTTTTGACAAGGCTTAAAGAATAAGGGTGAAGGAGCAGTTGTGTGAGGAGACCACTGACACTTTTCTTTTTTCTCTTTTCTTCTTCCTTCAGCTCAAGCCAGGGCAGAACAGCTGCAGGGACAGTGACAGTGAAAGCGCCAGTGGAGAATCCAAAGGCTTCCACAGGAGCAGCTCCCGGGAAAGGCTCAGCGACGTAAGTTAAAAAAAAAAACTAGAACCACCAGACCACACATCCCTTGAGTCCAGTTTCCGTTCACCAGCACATCCCTTCTCTTCATTTTGTAAATATCCAAGCATTTATCCTCTCTTGGCAGACACATATTTGAGCCTTGCTTTATAGTGTCCTTCTGTTTTCTAGTTTGACTTAAAATGTGTTTTAAAGAATTATAATGTTGGTTGGGTGTATCTGTCAGCTTAAAAACAATAGATTACAAAAGGAAGTGATAATACTTTTTGGTATCAGTGTTACAAATGAAAAAACTAGTCTGGCAGTGCTGCAACTGGGAGATGGCGTACTTAAATGTGTGCCTTTCATCATTTCTTCATCTGTGAGATCAGTAACAGCCCCTTTCTTTCATTTTATTCCTGTTGGAAGGGATGACTAACCCACCACTTACTTGGCAAGTGAAGGAATTAAAATTTCCTTCTGATTTCTGGAGGAAACCCCCCTGTGAGCACACACCACATGCCTCCTAAGGGGGTCTGTCAGCCTTCTAGACCTGTTCTAACCACTCTCCAGCCCCCTGCGCATCAGCAAGGCACGGAACCACTTCTGCCCTCTTGGGGTCGTCTCACACCCCTCCCTGATGTGTCCTAGAACAGGATCCTTGACCCATCTTTTCACCTGAGAGCAACACTTTAAAACTTTCCTTTAAAATAGATCGAGTAGGGGGAAATTTTTATTCATGATAGAAAGAAAGGAACATTAACAGAATGAGACAGTATTCTTATTTTCTTCCCAATCTGTTTGATTTATTTGCAAAAAACTTTTACTTAGAGGAAGAAAATAATTCTACTGTCACTAAAAAAGTAATTTGGGTAACCATTGAAGAGCATTCCCATAAATAACACCATTTTACCTTTTGTGATTAGTGTACTCAATTTGGGAAATTTCCTTTTCTTTTCTTTTTTCTCTTCTTGTCTCTTCTCATCACTTCTTTCCCTGTCCCTCTCTCCGCCTTTCCTTGTCTTTCTTTCTTTCCTTTCTTCCTTTTTTTTCTTCCCCCAGAAGCTACAGATTACATTTTAGTCACCACAGGTGGTGAGTTTAGGATTCTAACCATCTTTCTTTTTCTTTTTAAATTGAGTTATAATTATATGGGTATCCCTGGTAGCTTCACTGGTAAAGAATCTCCCTGCAATACAGGGAACCCCAGTTTGATTCCTGGGTCAGGAAGATCCCCTGGAGAAGGGATCGGCTCCTCACTCCAGTATTCTTGAGCTTCCTTGGTGGCTCAGACACTAAAGAATCCACTGGCAATGCAGGAGACCTAGGTTCAACCCCTGGGTTGGGAAGATCCCCTGGAGGAGGGCATGGCAACCCACTCCGGTATTCTTGCCTGGGAAATCCCCATGGACAGAGGGACCTGGCGGGCTACAGTCCATGTGGTCACAAAAAGTTGGACACGACTCAGCGACTAAGCACAGCTCAGCAGCATATAATTAGTGTATAGTACTACGTTTGTTTCAGGTGTACAACATAATGACTTGATATTTTTTATACATTCTGAAATGATCCCCACAATAATCCAGCTTTCATCTATCACAATACAAATTTGTTGTGGTATCATTGACTGTATTCTCTATGGGTTCACTTATATCCCTGTGATATATTCATTTTATAACTGGAAGTTTATCCTTCTTAATTCCCTTTACTGATTTTGTCTGTCTATCCTCCCACAATCACCTCTCTGCTCTTTGACCACCACTTGTTTGTTCTCCATGTCTATGAGTCTGTTTCTGTTTTGTTTGTTCGTTGCTTTGTTTTGTAGATTCTATGTATAAGTGAAATCATATGGTACTCATTTTTCTCTGTCTGACTTATTTCACTTGGCATAGTATCCTTCAGTTTATCTACGTTGCTGCCACTGAGAAGAGTTCATTCTTTGTTATGGCTGAGTTGTCTTCCTTTGTATGTGTGCGTCAATCTATAGTATTTTTTTTTATTCATTTATCTGATGATGAACATTTAGGTTGCTTTCATATCTTGGCTGTTATAAATAGTGGTGCAATGAATGGAGGGGTACTTTTTTTTTTTATTTACTGTTTCTGTTGAAGTAGAAGTAGAATTGCTGGTTCATATGGTAGTTCTACCTTTAGTTTTTTGAGTAATCTTCATACTGTTTTCCATAGTGACTGCACAGATTTACATTCTCAACAGCCACGCACAGTGATTCCCTTTTTGTCCACCTTCTCACCAACACTTGTTGTTTCTTGTCTTTTTGATACCAGCCATTCTAACCGATGTGAGGTGATAATCTCATTCTGGTTTTGATTTGCATTTCCCTGCTGATTAATGATGTTAACATTTTTCATGTGCCTATTGGCCATCGGTATGTCTTCTTTGAAAAATGCCTACTTAGGTTCCCTATGTATTTTTTAATCAGGTTTTTTTTTTTTTTTTTTTTTGACATTGAGTTCTATGAGTTCTTTATACATTTAGGTACCAACTCCTTATCAGAAATATCATTTGCAAATATCTTCTCCGAATCAATGTTACTTTTTTGTTTTGTTGGTAGTTTCCTTTGCTGATCAAAAAGCTTTTTAGCTTTATATAGTTCCATTTGTTTATTTTTGCTTTTGTTGCCCTTTCCTGTGGAGGTATATCCAAAAAAAAATTGGTAAGACTAACGTCAAAGAGATTACTGCCTGTGATTTTTTTTGTCCTAGGAGTACTATGCTTTCAGGTCTTATATTTAAGTTTTTAATTCATTTTGAGCTTATTTTTCAATTTAATATGAGAAAGTGTTACACTTTCATTCATTTGCATGTAGCTGTCCAATTTTCTGAACATTATTTATTAAAGATACTCTCTTTTCCCTATCATTTATTATTGCATCCTCTGTCATAGATCAATAGACCGTGTGAGTGTTGGTTTATTTCTGTGATGTCTATTCTGTTTCATTGACCCATGTGTCTGTTTTTGTGCCAATACCATAGTATTTTGATTACTCTAGCTTTGTAGCATAGTGTCAAGTCTGGGGGCCTGATACCTTCAACTTTGTTGTACTTTCTCAAGATTGCTTTGGCTTAAAAATGAGACAGCATTCAGAGTCTCTGAGTTTCAAGAAGCAGTAGAGTTAGGATATATCATAAAGAGCAAAAACCTTCCCCTTTTGTTTTCCTCTTTTTTAATTCTCTAAAGTAGTTTTCTTGATTATGCTGTACAAGATGATCCAGTGTATTTTAGGAAAAAAATATTATGGCTTATTTTTTCTTTAAAAAATAGAAATTAAACTTTACTAATATTCAATTTAATAAGTATGGAATAGTTCTTATATATAATTCATAAACAGGTATCTTAGGGGTGTGTACTCAAAACTTTTTACTGTCCATTTCTCAGCCAAGGTGGGCAACCCTAAGACACAGAGATCTTGCTGTACCTCTCAGGAAAGGTTGTTAAATTTAGGGTGACATTTGAAATTGTGGATTATTAAATTCTTGGGCTTCCTGGGTAGCTCAGTGATAAAGAATCCACCTGCCAGTGAAGGAGCCATGGGTTCGATCTTTGGGTTGGGAAGGTACCCTGGAGAGTAAATAGCAACCCACTCTGGTATTCTTGCCTGAGAAATCCCATGGACAGAACAGCCTGAGTCGGACATGACCTAGTGACTGAGCATACAAGCAAATTTGTACAAGAATTAAGTGGGATAAACAAAACGTATCGCATTTTTTTTGGAACTCATTTAATATCTTAGTTGTGATTACCTTTTCTTTTAATGTGGTGCAGTATCAAATAAATAAATAAAGAATACTTAGTCTTTCACTGTGAGTATGAATATATATACAAGAATATTTCATTGTGTTTATATGTTTCGTTAAGTTTGTGGTGGAACTATAAATTTAAAGGTATAACTATTTCTTATCTAATTTGTTAACAATACTTAATCCTTAAATAAGTGTTCTGAGATTTTGTTGTGCTTTTAATACAAGATCATATTGACCCTGGAAATTATTCCAGGATGAGTTAATCATGATTTCATCACAGTAGAGAAATGAAAGCACAGTAGGTCAGGGGGCAAGAGCTCAGGGTTGTCTGGTTACTGAGATCTTTTTCACTGGTTTCCCTGAACTTGTTTTCTTTTTGATCAAAAAAAAATTGACAAAAGATATTCTGTGATTATGGATAGAAATACTGAGTATTGTTAAGATATCAATACCCTTCAAAGCAATCTACAGATTCAATGCAATGTCTGTGAAAATTCCAACATCCTTTTTTGCAAAAATGGAAAATCAGACACTCATAATCACATGAAATGGCATGAAGCCCCTAAAAGTCAACACGGTATTGAAATAAATCAAGTTTGAGAGAGTCACACTTCCCAATTTCAAAACTTAACTACAAAGCTACAGTGATCAAAGCTGTGTGGTACTAGAGTTAGTGTAAGCATATGGACCAATGGAATAGAATTGAAAGTTCAGAAATAAACTCATACATCTATAGCAAAGTAATTTTTAGCATGAGTTTTATATCCGTTTATTTGGGAAAGAATTTTCTCTTCAACAGATGGTGCTGGGACCACTGGATTTTCCCATGCAAAAGAATGAATTTGGACCCCTACATCACCCCATGAACAAAAATTAACTCAAAATGAATAAGTGACCTAAATGTTAAGGGCTAGAACCATAAAATTCTTACAGGAAAATGTGTGTAAATCTTCATGACCTTGAATTTGCAGTGGATTTTTAGATACGACATCAAAAGCACAACTAGGTAGAGAGAAAATGCATAAGTTGGACTTCATCAAAATTTAAAACTTCTGTGCATCAGTGGGTATTGTCAAGAAAATGAAAAGAAAACCTAAAGAATGGGAGGAAAATATTTGCAAATCATATAATTGATAAATGTTTAATATCAAGAATATGTAAAGACTACAACAAAAAGACAAACAACTGAATTCAATAATGGGCAAAGGACTTAAGCAGATATTTTTGCAAAGAAGATACACAAATAACCAGTAAGCCCATGAAAGATGCTCATCATTATAGTGATTCGGGAAATGCAAATAAAAACCAGAATGAGGTATTACTTTACAGCTACTAGGATAGTTATACTTTTGAAGAAAGGAAAATAGCAAGTGTTGGCAAGAATTTAGAGAAGTCGAAACCTTCATACATGCTGGTGGAAATATAAAATGATCAATCCACCGTGGAAAACAGCTTGACATTCCTCAAAAAGCTAAACAGAATTATCATACATGACACCAATTCTCCTGTTAGGTATATACCCAAACACCAGGTCCTCAAAGAGATACTTATATGCCAGTTTTCACTGCATCATCATTTATAGTAACCAAAAGATGTAAACATCCCAAGAGTTCATCAGCAGGTACATGGATGAACAAAAAGTGGCATATATGGACATGGCAGTATTAGCCATAAAAAAGAATGAAGTTCAAGTCTTGAAAACATTATGCTCAGTGGAAGAATCTAGACATAAAAAGACAAATATTTTCTGATACCTTTTATGTGAAGTATCTAGAATATGCAAGTTCCTAGAGGCAGAAAGTATAATGGGAGTTTTCAGGGACCCATGACAGGGGTAGGGGAGTGTGTAAGATGAGAGTTATGGTTTAACTGTAACAAAGTTTCTGTTTGTGGTGAAGAAATGGTTTTGGAAATCGATAGTTTTGATGGTTGCATAGCATTACGATATAACTAATGCCACTGAATTGTACACTTAAAATTAGTTGAAATATTGCATTTTATTATATATATATATATATATATTTTTTTTTTTTTTTACCATAGTAAAAAAAATTTTAAAAATACTAGGGCTGTAACAATCCTGTCAATCTTGTGTCAGGTCAGTCTGTGATATACTTTGGGTTTGTATTGCTTATTATTAAAATTCATACTTCTTGCAGCACTATTCAAAGATGAAAGTAGAAATGACACACATGAAAAAAGAAAAGGGAAGTAAAAGAAGTAGGTGGCTTTTAGTGAAATGTCTCAAAACCTCCAGTCACTTATTTCCTTCACACGAATAGCTGTGAGGTTGCAGAGCCTTACCTCAGGGCCATTGCAATCTACAATCTTTGAGATGAATGCATTTGACAAGTCAAGTCACAAAGTAACTCTTTTGGGTATGAGGGCAATGTCTACCCCATGATATTTTAAAGAATAAAGATACTTCAATTTTTTTTTTCTTAAAGGAGAACTAGTAATTAATTACTTTAATAACTGTCAGAAAATGAGGGGATAGAGTCAAAGACCACTGCTAGTTTTTGTTTGCTGAAATATCTCCTTGTTGCTCCTCACCTTGCTCACGCTTTCATTACTTTCTTGAACATGTGGAAAATAGTTACTGCTGTTTCAACGTTCATATTCTACTAACTCTGTCATCTGTGTCATTTTTGAGTCTGTTTCTATTGATCGATTTTTATCCTCATTATGGATTGTATTTTCTGGCTTTTGTCTGTGGCTGACTTTTTTTTTTAAGATGCCAAATATTGGGAATTTTTTTGTTTTTGATGAGTGCTGGATATTTTTGGTTTTCATAAATATTCTTGAGCTTTTCTCTGGGATACAATTATGCCACTTGGAAATAATATTTTTATTTCTTCTGAGGTTTGCTTTTAAGCTTTTCTGGGTGGGACATCCAGAACAACCTTTAGGACAAAGCTTGCTTTTCCCCAGTGCTGAAGACTCTGCCTAATTACCGATGTGGACAAGGTTTTTCCACTCTGGCTGGTGGGAGTGCCAGTTATCCCCCGCCCTCCGTGACTCTGCAGTCATTCTACCTGCTCCTTCCCGGTGGTCGTTGCCCTTCCCTTGGGTACTTTTGTCGCATGGATGTGCTGATACAGACTCCAGTGATGACGAGAGGGACGATGTCTCCAGCTTTCCTGCTTCTCTCACCGTGAACCTGCCTTTTCTCCCATCCTCTGCTTTACAAATTTCAGCTGACTTGGCTTCTTCTGACTGTCAACTCTACCTTCTCAACTCAGGGGTTCTTCTGGGCTCCACCTGGGTTACCCGCAGCCACCCTACTATAGCATGAAAACTCTGTCCAGGGACTATGCTGGGGCAGTTGTAAGAATTATTTTGTTTTCTTTCTGTCCCTCTAAGATCACTACACTCCTATTGCCCAGTTTCTTAAAATGTTTTTTTTTTCCCCCACACATTTTGTCTAGTTGTTTTAGTTACTTAAAGTGGGAGAGTGAATTTAATCCCTGTTAGTTTATAATGCCCACTCTAGATTTTAAGCTGAGATGAAATTCTCTTCAGTTTTTCACTCACTTGAAAGATATTTTTAGAAGCTTTGGAAGTTGAGACTTACCTCAAGTGTCTCTAATCAAGATAACTATGTTATTCCAGCTTTGCTTCTTTCTTTCTTTTTCAATTGGACAGGCAAAAAAGTTAAGAAAAAAGAATTCCAGTGTGGCTGGAGAATTTGACTCATGGGTAAAGCTCAAAAACCAAATGTGCTTGGCTTTTCCAAATTATGTATCCCACAGTACATTGCCAGGAGGGAATAATAGTCTACAGGGACTCTCACATTGTCCACATCAAGGAGAAACAGTAACTTGTTTAGATTAGTCACTAAGGAAAAGGTTAAGGGGAATAATTGACTATATAAATATTCATGATGAGTTATTCAGAGGGAAAAGTATTGCTTCTAAACTTAAACAGAATTTTGTAACTGAGGAAGTTGTCAAAAGTCTTGAGATAAACTTACTTAAAGACTTAATACATAGAACAAAACCTCAAATTTTGAAGTGATCATGGGCATTTGTTACAAACAGACTGAGTTTTAATAGCTAGCTTGCTATTTATTATCCATGTGACCTTGAGCAAAAAACTTGATCTTTCCAAGGCTTGGTTTCTTATTCTGCGAAATGGGGGTCATTTCATCTACCTTGTAATGTTTCTTTTAAAACTTACCTGGTACCATGTGTTTGAATTACTTTAACAGTTCTTGGCACATTCACTGTGCTCAAAAATATTTATTTCCTTCTTTTACATCAGATTTATACTTACTATAGAAGCCTTTTCTAAACTTTCTGATTTGAATTCCCTTGTAGCTGTCAGTTCCACAACACCTGCTTGTCTCAATCATGACAAACACCATTTTCCTCTCAAATAAAATCTTCATTATATTCTGTTTTCTCAAACCTGAACTCTTTTATTTCCCTATCCCCATACTGGATCTCAGAGCTATTACCTTCAAATTTGAACTCTTTTCCTTCCTCTTAGTTAACCTGTTTACGTAGTCACTCTCCTATTTCTGAGGAAGCATTTGACTATGATTATCCTTACCTTTACATAACTGATGCTCAAATGCCCTTATCATTTCTTACTTGGATGATTCCTGTGGCCTCCCAATGATAGAATCTGATCCACCTCTGTTTCCTTTGCCTGTTACACTACAAAGCTTCCACAGTTGTTTTTTTTTTTAAATATTTATTTACTTATTTTCTTTATTTGGCTGCACCAGGTCTTGGTTTTGGCATGCAAAGTCTTAGTCATTCATATGGGCTCTAGTTCCCTAATCAGGGGTGGAACCTGAGCCCGTCGCATTGAGAGCATGGATTCCCAGCCACTGGACTGGGACAGGCCCAACAGTTGTTTTTCTGAGAATCAGAACTCACTATTAAACTGTCTTGTTTAAGATCCTGTGGACGAAGTCCCACACTCCTGAGGCTATTAGCAGAATCTTCCCCTACCTCTTCATTCCCCCTTTCTTCCTCTACTTCCCTGTGGTTTGTACCTTCTACTTGTTTCTTCTGGAGCACTCTTTTTTTTTCTCTTCTGTAGCCCAATGTCACTTCTAGCAAATTCTTCCTGCCACCACCCTGTGGAAATAAACCCCTTTAATGCTTTATTCAAATAACTACATGGATGTGGCTTCTCTCTGAAAGAATTTGGGCTCAGAATTTTAATTGTGAAAAGGCAGACAAATATTTCATACTTTTAAAATGTTCAAGATGTTGAAAGAATTGAAATATTTCAAGTTAGGTGAAAGGGGAATTCTCGTAACTGTTACGCAACACAATTCTCTGATCTTATTGTTCTGTAGCTCTTTAGTCCATTTAATACCACAGTTGATGCATTTTTTTCTACTGCTTCTTGAAATGTCCCTTCTCCTATCTCGAATCTCCCAGGTTTCGGGGTTTTTATTGGTTTGTCTATCCCACCGTGCCGACACTCATCCATCTATGCAAGCATCTGTCCTAGCTTCCTTTCTTCCCACCCACCACCCAAACCTTTATTGCCAGGTTTACTAGTTAATTAAGGAAGAAACAATCACAGTCCATAGCATCAGTGAACTTCCCTGTATATAAGTAGAAAATCTAATCCAGACCTGTTACAGACTCTTGGTATTCTGTCTCTCCTTTCTTTTCTTTTTCTATTTTTGCCATATTTTCATTTTCCCTACCATTTTGTTTATGTCTTTTGTATTTCCTATGTAATATTTTTATGTGTTTTCTTGGATATGCCAGTGTTTTGATTGTCCAGGAGTATTTATCTAATACCTTCTAAGTGTCAGCTGTAGTTCTGGACACTTGAGGTTGAATGGGGAGCAACATGAAACCTTTCGCCTCATGAAGCTTCTACTCTGTTGAGGGAGGCAAACAGCAAACCTGAGAGCAAACGGTAACCTTACTTTCGATGTAATGCATTTCATGAAGTGAGCAAAGCAGGAGTGGGGGTGGCGAGGTGTTGCCACTCTAAGTGGAGTAACTGAATTAGTCCTTTTTGTTCTGGTGATGTTTAAACTGGAGCCTGAATGATGAAAGGAGGGAAGAACATACAGGCAAGTTAAGTGATAAGATCATGGCCTTGACTCAGGAGTAAGCCTGACATGTTTAAGTGTGAGGGGTGGGGGAGGCCTTTGTGGTTAGAGCAGAGGGAATGTATACAGGAGCTGATCACATGATATTTTCTAGTTCATAGTAAGGAGGCTATAGACTCTCTTAGTTTCCTGGGCAACTGTAATGCATGATCACAAACCAGGAAACTTAAAACAATACATTTATTATTATCTTGTAGTTTTTAAGACTGGAGGTCCAGCATTAAGTGTTGGCAGGGCCATGGTTTCTCTGAAGTCTCAGAAAGGAGTCCTTCCTTTGCTCTACTGGCTTCTGATTGCTTCTTATAATCCTTGGTGATACTTGGCTTATAACCACATCACTTCAACGTGTGCCTCTATTCATGTGGGCTTTTACTCTATTTGTAGCTCTGTATGTCTGATTTCCTTATCAAGAGAACAGTCATTGGATTTAGGTTCCACCTAAATAGTCTTAAACAGTTATGGAGGCTCTCAAGTCTCAAAATGTGCAGTCAGCAAGCTGGAGACCCAGGAGAGCTGATGGTTAGTTCCAGTCTGAGCCCCAAAGTCTGAGAACCAGAAAGACTGGAAGGCTTGACACCCTGGAAAAGTCTGTGTGGCAGCTTGAGTCTGAAAGTGGGGGAAAAAACCTGTTTCACTTTGAAGGCTGTGTCAAGGGAATTCCCTCTTAATTTGAGTACAGCCATCCCTTTTGTTCTGTTAAACTGATTGGATGAGGCCCACTTAATTACCCTTTACTTACAGTATGCTTTACTCATCCTGTTGGTTTAAATGTTAAACTCATCCAAAAACACCCTCAGGGTAACACCCAGACTAACATTTGAGCAGGTATCTGGTTACTCAGTGGCACAATTAAGTCAATGCATAAAATTAACCCTCACAATCACATTCTTAGGTTCCAAAAAGGCCCTATAATTTTAGTGGGACACTATTTAACCTACCATATAAGTTAGTATTTAAAAAGCCTCTCAAAGGTGTTAGAAGGAATGTTGTAATTTTTACTTTAAAATGTTTGCTTTTCCTTTTATGTGAATAGTTGCAGATAAAATTGAGAGCAAGAATGAAATTAGGGGGGAAAGCCAGAAGGCTGCTGAATAGAAATGAGAGCTGGTAACAACTTCAAATGGGTTGTAACAGGTTGAAAATTGAATTTGGAAGTGACTGTTTCCACCCCTGATGTTTTTTCAAGTTGTGCCCACATTTTTACTTCCACTAGTGGCTCATTTCTCTATTTAAATATATGTTGCATCTTTGTAAGTTATCAGTAATCTTATCTCCAAGGCACATTTCTTAGGATTAAAATTTTAGGTTCTTTTAATTGTCATCGTTTTCTAAAACACTATAGAAAATAAACGAGCTCGTCTTGTGACCTTTGTAAGAAATATACTTGGCCAAGTGATTCTTAGCATGATCCTTCTACTTTTTACTCCCAAGAAGGAAAAGTGTAACATGAGGGTGGATAGGCAGGGATGTCAGACACAAATGATAATTTGGAAGAACTTTAAAATGCTGTATTTAAATTAGCCCTAGGGTCAGAGCTTACATTTTCCTCTGGGGTGAAGCACACATCCATCACATGCTTAGGGAGCCGTAATAGTAGCCATGGCCTCTCTGTGTAGATCTCTAATGAAAGGAGTACATCTATTTTGGATGGATAACCAATTTTTGAAATCCCTTGTTCTAGGTAAGATGTTAAAACAGAAATGTTAACTTCATGAGTTTAATGAGTAGCTTCAATGATAGCTTAGTGACAGATATGGAAAGAAAGTCAGGTGGGGGCAATGAGAGGAGTAGAATGAGCGTGCAGTTAATGAATATCCACTGGCAGACTTGAATGTCAGCAGCGACATTCTCCTTCCTGGAAAATGTCTTTCAACTATGCATCCCATTACTATTCCTGCAGCCCGTGTAGCTTGGAGATTGAGGCAGAGTGTGTTTGTAAGAAAGCTCTTCTTTACAACGTAATGAGTTCGAGATAGGTAATTTGCAGAGATTGCTAGAGCAGTGGTCAAATCTGGGAAAAAACAATAAAACAAATGAAAAGACCATGTTAAACAGGAGGTAGCTTATAATGAGCCTGGAAATCACATATATGATAGCCAGCTGTCTGGAATTTCTTCATATTCTTGTTTTCTCATGGAAACCACTAAATACTTTCTTTTACTCTGTTTTCTGAGTCTCTCTATCCCTCTCATTTCTACCTAATGCATTGAAAATATGAATGAATTGGCAACTCTATCACTTAAAGAAATAAGAATTTCTTAAAGAAATAAAATCAAAGCCTTTTTCATTATTCAACAAACATATTTGCCTAAACGTGTGTATATGATGTGACTTCAAATGCTACTAAATTCAAGGATGCTTTTATTTATTGCATTAAAAAAAACTTAGTTTTTCAAGCCTCATTTTGACTTATACCCTTTTTTAGATTCTATGGCCACTTTTGCCATATAGTTTGGACAGTGTATGCAGTCTCTGTCCAGGCAACAAAAATGGAAGCCCCTTGCCCTCATTATAAATTGGGGAAGCACAGAAAGTTAAAATTCAACTTGATTTCATCAAATGGTTCAGTGGTTAGGGCATCACCACCTATCTGCTTTCCTGAGTGTCTGTCTCTTCTTCTGTAACATGAGAAAACAATAATAATCCCTAGATGCACATCTGTAAACAAATAGCTATAGAAACATAAAACATTTCTAACAGTAAAAAAAGCTATTTTTAAGTATTTATTTCATTCTTATAGCATAACCTGGGGCTTTCCTGGTGGCTCTGGTGGTAAAGAATCTGCCAGCAATCCCTGGGTTGGGAAGATCCCCTGGAGAAGGGAATGGCAACCCACTCTTGCCTGGGAAATCCCATGGACAGAGGAGTCTGGCGGGGCCACATTCCTTGGGGTCACAAGGAGTTGGACACAGCTGAGCTGTTAACACAACAATGTAGCATAATCTGTTGTTGCCCGTGGTTTAAGTTGTTCGTGGAATTTGTGACTTGGAAAAATGTTAAAACTATCAAGTGTTTTCAGCTTTTAAATATATTCTTAGATTACGTATAAGTAACAGAGACTTTTCTGGACCTTTGGATGGCAAGGCCTGAGGCATGTGGTATGTGACCTGAGCTGTCAGTGAAACCCTGACTCTGCCCTGTTGCTGGTCTCAGAACCTCTCTTATGCCTCTGTCTGATGGTGAAGGACCAGGGGTAGCATCCCACTGAACACAGGGCCTTAGCAGATTCTTGGGCTTATAGAACTAGACCGAGGAGAAATCATTTTATTTCAGAAACGTTTCTGTTCAAGTTTTCCATCAGTGATTGAAGGGAGCTGGCAATCCCCCAAGAAAAATATAGTGGAGAAAGGAGTTAGAGGGGAGGAAATGTCAACGCCATGGACATTTGGCAAAGTAGATTAGAAGGGTTTTTCTATGAACTTTTCTGCTAGGTCCAGAAATTATAGCTGAATGCCACAAATCTTTTTATTGACAAAAAAAATGGTGAGTCCAAATGTGGGTAGCCTCTGACTCTCTGGTTCTATATGCTTTCTAGCAAAAGTTGAAACTCCATCAGACCTTTAATGTACGTGAGGATCTTGTGTCTATTCCTTCATGTGTCTGTCTGTGCTCATGTGTGCGTACATGCGTGTGTCTGTGAGGGGGGTGTTGTAAGGCAGAGTTCTTAAATGCTTTGTTGCATTATGTTAATTCCTCGGCAGTGCAATCAAATTCATGTCGTAATTAAAGCTGTCAGTTGGAAGGCAAGCCAATCGCCACGAAAACACAGCATAACAAATGAAGTGAAATGATTCTGCGTGTAGCTATACAATGCTTCGCCAGGCATGAAATTAAATAAGTAATTTGATGTTGACATCAGAAATTGAAATGATACCCACTGTTCCCTCATTCAGTCAGACCTGCATAAACAATAGCCAGAACAAATATGCACAACAAAGCTCTCTTCTCCACCCAGCTCCCTGAGTAATGTACAATATATATGCAAAATGAGTATAACAGAGCTTCCCGGGACCTGAAGGATGTCATTTTCTGGGTATACAATAAGATGATATGTATGTGGGGGTGGGGAGGTGGGCTTGAAGGGGTCCTTCCGCTTCTGGGATGAAATACATTTGCAGAAAGGGGGAAAAAACACTGAAATAAACAAATCCCATGCTCTCTCTGAGTAATTCATCCTAAAATGAGTTTGCCTCCCAGGGGCACGACTCCAGGCTGGTGGAGATCTAACTTTGCTTTTGCCTTCCTGTGTTCAGTGGTGCGGGCGGGTAGGTGCTGAAAACAGGTGATGCCATCACATGGCTAATCATTGCTCTGAGGAGCTGTCTCCATGACTACTGTTGCTCTCCCTACGTACCATTTATAGGATCACAAATGCAGCAAGATTTTTGAAAATCCAGTCCAGTGTCCAGGATCACATATCTAGGTTCTTTCTTCCCCCAAGCCTGTCTGGAACACTGAGGGGAAGAAAGTTTTGCTCCAGGAGCTGCATTTAGGAATGCCCTGGAGCATCATGTCCTTGTTTGATGCAGATGGTCTTTGTACTTATAGCACCATTATTTCTTCTTCAAAACTGGTGTAAAATCAAGAATCATATCTGTATTTGGAGATATGATTTTTGGAGATGTTCAGTTCGCCTGAGTCCCATCCACATACAGTCCGTGCATTCATTAATTTATTTATACATTAATTCAACTAATACTTACTAAATGCCTCCTATGTGCAAGGCATTGAGCTAAGTGCTAGGAAAACCAGGATGAGTCAAGCAGATGGTACCTGCTCCCTGTGGTTTGCAGAGCAGGGACAAGGCATTTAGATAGAACAGTTAGAGGATACCCAAGTAGCTGTTGCATCACTGTGGAAGTCCGTTCTCTGTAGGTGGAAGGTGTAACAACTGGCCCAAGCCCGTCAGGGAGAGGCCTCGCTGGCACAAGGATTCCTTGCTGAGACCTGAAGACTATCTCAGTCTTAGCATTCTTTTTGTTTCAAGCTTATCTTGGGCCTCTCTCGTTCATAAAGAGGACACCGCAAATTAAAGAATTTGTAATGAGAGGTTTTGGAGGAAAAAACAATACAAACAGCCAAGTTTAAAATTCAAACCAAGTTCTTTTCTTGGGTCTCTTTCCCCTATGAAGTGATGCCTCAGGTACCTTTCAGCATCACTGTTTTTTGTTCCCCATGTTTGAGAACTATGGAAGCCTAAACTGATAACTTTGGTGACTAAAACCTTTGGAAGAGTGGTGCTTTTCACTACTCCCCTTTACCCACACATTCTTTGCATTTTAGTCTACTAATTATGTTTACAAAATGTCTCAGTTTTGAAAAGCGCTCTGTGTGTACTAACTGGTGCCTTGAGGGAATAAGCTGGCAAGTAGGTCACACACTGGAAAAGTCATCCAAACCCACTGGGCTTTTTATTTTCAAGTCAGTCTGGGCTCTTTCCTCTTGCCTGCCCCTTTGTGGCCACAAAACTGAGTAGCTTGAGACCAGGGCATTGAATGTCAGCAAGTCAGGGAGGCAGGCTGATGCGTGTCTGGTTAGTCTCAGTGCAGGGCGAAATGCCATCATTAATTCATTACCCAGCTGCCTGTCAAATAAATTGGCAATTACGTCCACCGCAGAAGCTTGGAATTCAGTAAATAGCACGTTAGCATCTCTGAGTTGTTGAGAGATGTAAAGGGGAAAATTAAGCAACACGGTGTTTGTATCAGTAGCAGATGACAAGGGGCCGCGTACACAGGCGATGTGGTGTCGTGATGAAAAGCCTGTGAAGAACTGGTAATGAGCTGTGTGGATTGGAACGTGTTAAAAACCATTGCTGATTTTCCACTTTGTTTTTATGCTTTCTTGCAGAGTTCAGCTCCTTCCAGCTTGGGAACAGGCTACTTCGTAAGTTTATCTCAACTTCCACATGTGTGCCTCGCGCTGACATTCATTTTCTTGTGTAATATATGCTCATTAGGGTGTGGGAAAAAAGTCCAGGAAATTCCCTCTCAGTCCTGAAGAGCAGGCTGATGTCCATCCTTTTACTAAGAGTTATTTTATTTTTAAAAGACATCGCCTGCTGGGCACTAGGGTTCACAAGTCAGTCTCAAAAATGTGTCTGGTTTCTAGCGCCCAGGACATTTGCCCCTCACCTGGCAGAGTAAGGAGATACAGGGAATCCTGCTTAACTTGAGCCACCTTTCCTGAAAAATTGTTTTTTTAGTGAGAAGTGTCAAGTGGAAGATGGAATTCAATTTATGCAATGAGGTATACATGTACTTTAAGATCCCTTGAAGAACTGCCCCGCTTATACAGTGAATTGCCATATTTTAATTTTTTTGAGAGGTGAATGTATGCTTTCCCTCACAGTCTGAGTAGGTGCCCTTTAGATTTTTTTCCCAACAGCCATCAAAATCCTCATTTTATTGACTATAGATATATTATTTAATTTTAAGACCTTTTTCTCTGTCCTTTGGGAAGTGTGTGGATGGTGATACACCTCAGGGCTTATCCCAATATTTCTCATTCATGAAGAAATTGTCACTTCCATTCCTTTTATCTATAGCTAAATTATCCTTCTTGGGTTCAGTAATGCTTTTCAAGATACAAGTAATTAAGAATTACACATAAACGTTATTTACACAGTAGGATAACATGCCCATGTAGACATTTGTTGTGGTATTTAAAGGAATTTGAAGAAATCTTATTTATGTTCTCAATGATGAACACACTGATACTCTAATATCTGCTCAGCATTTTCAGGGAAAATAATGAAATCATGAAAATAAAGTGGAAGATAATTACTGATTCTGTTGTGTTGGCTTTAAATTTCTCCCCCCTAGAATGCTGATTACTTTGGTTTTCTTCTGCCCACACATTTCTCTCCTTACATTTACATTAAATCCATGAAAACAAGCATCATTTCATTGAATAATAAGTCTTTTCCAAGCTTAGAAGAAGTGGCATTTAGTAAATATGAATTTTTTTTTTTTTTCAGTCTTAGCCTATGATACAAAGAGAAAGGGTTGACGATTTCTTAGTACCTGCTTCATACAGTCAGCACACTTATCCTTATTCCTTATTGTGGTTGAATATTCATGCTTACAGAAACAAGCAGGATGCTGAAACGAGATCCTGCTTCAGCAGCCGAAATAACAGAAGTAGTCCCATCTGCCATCTCTTCACACCAGGCTGGATGTGGGTTGAGATGCTGGAAGTAAAATCTGGAGCATGCCAATGTTTATTCTCTATCCAAAAACTAAATCCCCCCTCTTTACTTTCTTCAGCAGAAGGAGGCCAATGCCACTGACTCAGCCTCTGATTACTTCCAGACTGAGCATTCAAATATATATATATATTATTGTCAGTAGGAGCACTCTGAAAGAAGAAAGTCACCTCTAAAAGAACTGAAAATTTTATTATGGTTTTGGTCACTTACTTTTCTAATTCCAGGAATGTTTATTTTAATTCTCTAATGATAGGTTCTTATGAATAAAGAGTCTTTATGCAGTTATAAATCTCAAATAATTTTTACACTTACACAGTGCTGGATGAGTATAAGAGGTTTTTTTAACTTATTTTGGAAAAATTATTCTTAATATTACTTTGCTTATATATAAAAATCTGTAGTATTATTAGCTTACATGGAAGAGATACATACCAGATGTAAGTTCAGCTCTCAACTATGACAAAAATGTTCTACATAGAATGTGTTTCCAATAATGGGATTATCATGTTATGAAAGTGCAAAATCCATTGTTATTATTGCCAAGTCCTCATCAAAAAGCATCTTCTGTTTCAGTTTCTATCTCAGCAATATCACATGTAATATTTAGTTTCAGGTACTAACTAAAGCATTGGTGAGTTTCACACTTCTAAGTGGAAATAGTATATTCACAATTTTTAGTGATTTCATGCCAATGTATTCTTTGCACTGTGCTTTATGATCTATGATGTCATGATGACCTTAACCTAAGTCTATAGTGAAGGCTCAGCATCAGGTAAGTGGAATGGTGATATTTCGACTTTATCCTTAATCCTCTTCAGCATCACTTTGAAGTGTGGGCAGAACCAAATTACCTGCAGAGTCAGTGAGCTGTTAATGCAGTTGAACCATGGTGTGAGTCCTAGTATAAGAAAACTGAAAGCACTCGCCTCTTCCGTTTAACAACCCGACCTGTTTTCTTAGACACTCTCCCGTGCCCCAGCATCACTCTGACTTCAGAATCTTCTCTGACTTAGACTGTCTGCTCCTGTGGAACTTTTTGTTACTAAGGTAGAATGCTGATCATCATGTATGCTGATAAAGTAGATGCCCACATAACTGTATGCACTTGCAGGCATATATGTACACGTGTGTGTGTGTACCTTACCCACAGCCAGTATGTTTTACTTCCCTTCAGCTCTTTTCATTAATCAGTAGTAGTCAGTTAAAGGCTTTGAAGAATAGACTTTTGTTTTTGATGAAATTGTATTTGTTTATACCTCCTTGGTTTTGTGTTTCATAGATGTCTGCTTGGGTCTGTCACTTTTCCAATCCATTTATAAGCTGAATATTCGAGAAATGGGAACAGCAGCTAAAATCAGTATTTACATAAGCATATTGCAAAGAATTCTTAAAGTAGACAAAATAGAGAAGGATTGGAACAAACTTTTCACATTTTTGGGAGCTTATGAATAATGTGGGTGTTATACACACAGAGACACACACATATATATTCATTACATACTCATGCCCAGCTCATATTCTAAATATAAATGGAAGTATAGACTAGTTGGAATCTATTTGCTTTTTTATTTTTTTGGCAAGAGTACCAAAACTTGTTGGAGTGTGTGGGATTTTCTTTAAAAAAAAAAAAAACACATTGATGCAATGAACACATTTTTCTTTTCAATTTAAATGTTTTGGCCTATATTTTCTTCTTTTACATGTATTTGAAGTTTTATTATGCATAGCATATAATTAAGAACTTAGAGACAGGATGATATAAAGATTGCTTATATGACCTTGGATGAATTATTTCTTGTCTCTGAGTCTGTTTCCTCATCTTCACCTACCTAAGAGTTGTGACTATTAAATGAGGTAAGGTATTTAATGCACACAAAGCAGCTCCCAATAATAGGAAATAATACATGTTGTCTTCTGTGATCCCCACTGTAGAGTGTGATGGAATATATGTGGGCTCATTAAGTGGTTATGAAGTGTTGTGGTGATGGAGAAGTACCACTGGAAATTCACAATAAAAAGTAAACACTGTAATTTATAACTGTAGGATAGGAATATTTTGTTCTCATTGCATACTTTCTTGGGAGGCTAGGGTTTTGTGTTTGGTCAGCTGTATACCAGTTTACTCCATATACAAACATAAAACAAATATGGAATTCCTTCCCTGTCATCCTCTATGACATGATGAGGCCTATTCTGTAGGCCATCCACATATTATGGCTGTTTTAATTTGTCCGTTAAAGTTATTTGTTGATTTTTTTTCCCCTCAGATCTGAGGCATTTAAAGACTGCTGATAGCTCTTTGGGTTGGGCTGAGAGTAGGAAGGAGACTTGGGATAGAAGTCTCAGGAAAGAAGAGATTCCTTTTTAGGAACATAATGAGTTTGGAAGTTAGAGTACATAAGTTAGAAATTTAATTATCTTCAATGATAGTTTAAAAGAGGTGGCCAAAATAACAGGACAAACAAAACATTGCCACCTAAATTTAAATTTACATTAAACCAGTAATACCCTGTAATAACTTCAGTATGTCCTGAGAAGTCACCTGTGGGCTTATCACAGAATGTCTTTGAGATGTGACTGTTCTTGTATTCAATAATATCCCTAAGTGACCCCTAATAGTTACCCAGTAATTCACCTAAGTACATTTGAAACAGCTTCAGAGATTCTCTGTATCCAAAGTGAGCACAAGGTCACTAAAGTGGTTAATTATGGGATATGTAATATAAAAATTTAATGAACAGATTATTCTGATTATTATTATAAAACAAAAGCCTTGGAACCTATCAGTCACCTTAAAATCTAGGACATTGCTAATGATTTTGGAGCTGTCTGTGTACTATGCAGAAACACTGAACAAATGAAATCAGTTGTCCTTTGGAATGGTAAATTTGCCAGTTTTGTGCTGTAACCTTTAAAATACTACCCTGAGCTATATTTGCCTCCTAGAAAGTAACAAAACTAGAATCTACACTTAAGTATTATGTTTTGTTAAGATTAGGAACCACAGAATTATTTATATTGGAGGGTTGCTTTATATCCGTACTCTGACAGATTCTTCAATATAGTCACCAGTAAAGTCTAATTTCAAGGGACTTAGACTAAAACTTGGACTGCAAGGAGATCCAACCAGTCCATCCTAAAGGAGATCAGTCCTGGGTGTTCATTGGAAGGACTGATGGTGAGGCTGAAACTCCAATACTTAGGCCACCTCATGCGAAGAGTTGACTCATTGGAAAAGACCCTGATGCTAGGAGGGATTGGGGGCAGGGGGAGAAGGGGACGACAGAGGATGAGATGGCTGGATGGCATCACTGACTCAGTGGACATGGGCTTGAGTAAACTCCGGGAGTTGGTGATGGACAGGGAGGCCTGGTGTGCTGAGATTCACGGGGTCGCAAAGAGTCGGACATGACTCAGCGACTGAACTGAACTGAGACTAAAACTGAAATTCTGTTTTCTATTTCCCACTGTTACCTTTTTAAAATGTTTTTGATCGGTTTTTAACACTCTGAAATTCAGAATAGGGTCTGTGAGCCATGAGCGATATACTCTGATTAAGTGAACGTTACAGTTTAAATTTGGGTGAGTAGACATTTCATCATTTGTAGAATCTGTGCAATGGGATGACTCTTCTTTCTTACCCCGTGGAAACTGTCTTCTGTCTCCGTACCATTTTTACCTTCCTTGTGAAGTACAAGGTAATCAAGAAGTTTGGTGAATAAAATAAACAGAAAGGATGAGTTGGTGTCTTCAGTTGCCACCAATCCCATAATATTCTAATTTTCTGAACTTTTCTGTGAGGGAGTAGACTAAGTATTTTTAAACATCTACAAGAATCTTTGTGGTTGGCTGTTGCAAACTAATTACGGAGGTAAAATGAAAACCCAGGTGCTCCTCCTGGATGTGGGAACGAGCCCTCAGCCTGGCCTCCCTGTCTTCTCACCTCTCCTCTCTGGCCCCTCAGATTTGGAGAAAGTAAATCATTTTCAAAAATATGATCTGAGAAAAGAAAATGATTTGAGGAGAAAAAAGATTTTACCAGCCACTGGACTAGATAATTGCTAAAGGGCCTTTGGTTCTCTATATTCCAAGATCTGTAATTCTGTCTGCCCTGCATCTAAATGTCTGCCCCAGGATCAGCCCTTCTGATTGGCTTTGCTGCCTTTCTCTACTGTCATCTGAGAGACAGGAGTGTAAGGCCATAGTCCCCTTACTGCTTAATGAATGCCGCTCTTCAGTTGAGTGACCAAGTCTGCCTTTCTTTGAAATTAACAGTAGTGAACAGTGTTTTTATATCTGCATTATTCAGTTATATAAGCACATAGAAATAGGCTATAAGCTTTTTCTGTCCCATAGCTAGTATATCCGTATTTGGTCATAGAGATGATGCAGTAAAGCTTTTAGCAAAGTAAGCAAAGTGTATTGACAGTCCCAGAGGGAATGTACAGGTCACTGTCATGGAATTCAGAAAGTAATGTTATTTATTTTTTTTAAATCTGTTTCCCAGCATTGGCTTTAAAGGAGACTGTCTTATCCTTGTTGGGGATTTCCAAATTACAGAAATGTTGAATGAGTTGGTATGAGCAATATAAACTAAACCATGGGCAGTGTGAAGCCCCACGGTTTACTTTGACTACCCACACAACCTTTATTTTGATAGATTTAACTGTCCTGGAGTTTTATGGGCTATCAATCAGAAGAATCTTTCAGATCAAAGACTGATTTCTTTGCTTAACTGCTTTAAAAAATATTTTTCCTGAAATTGTAAATGAAATGCTTCCCAATCCATTGCATAAGGAACTTAGAGCTTGGTGAAATACCAAGAGTACCATTTGAAAAGAGGTTAAAAAACACAACTGGGGCTTGTTAAAAAGGAAAAGTGCTATTTTAACTCCAAGTGTCACATTTTCCTATAGTCAGCTCCAGCAGTAAACAAGAGTTATTGGAGGCTTAGATGGTTTGAGACACTTCACTTATCTCCTAGTACTTGACTTCAGAAGCCAAACATTTAAAATGCATTTTGCTCGTGCAAAAATGTTTATCCATTTAAAACACAATATCGTTTTAACAAAAGCACCTTGGTGACAAGCTGTTTAGATACAGCACAGTTAATAAACTGTCAGGTCCCATACACGTATACTCAAAAAGACCAACACAGTTACCCAAAGATTGGCGTTATAAGTCACTGTTAACAAACCTAGTTTGCTTACTAGGCCAATGAATGATCTCCAGTTTTCTTCTAATTAGCTTCACTAACAGTCACGTTAAAAGGACCTGCCTTATACTACATATACTACATGTGATTTCTTTTCTTTCATATTTTCGGTATTTGGTTTATAGGGTGCAAACAAAACAAACAAAAAAGACTTTCAGTCTCTCTTGACCACTCCCTGGTAATAAATTCAGATTGTAGCTTGGAGTGGAAGCCTTGCCAAAGGTGATGACTGTCTATTAGGGGCTTATAAACTGTAATGTACTCACATATTTGCAATGGAGTGGTGAAGCCAGATAATTGCAGTGTTTCCTGTCTAAATGCGCTGCTGTGTGTAGTGGCCTCTGATTTTAAGGAGCCATTAAAAATGCAGCAAGGCATAACAGCTGTGGTTCCCAGTGTACTTCTAATATTTCATATGTTCATTGCATTTCATAAAATCTTGCCCAGACCAACAAATGATTGTAAGTACCACTGAAAAGCTCCAGAAGGAAATTGGGGAGAATCTGAATGATGTAGGTAGCATTACAGAGATCAAGCAAGAACTCACTCAAGCCCATGGTGGGCCACATTTCTCAAATAACTCCCCAAAGTTCTCCATTTCCATTTTAGTCTCTGTGGAGAACATTCACGTTTTATCTCTTGCAGGAGGCTCCTGTAAGTAACCTACTTTTGTGGGAAATAGTCCTGACTCTGCAGAGGGAAGGTAGGGCTGTATCCTGTGCAGAGAGAATCATAGTAAGTTAACATCTCAATCCTAAACCCAAATGAGGCAAACAGTTTGGTTCCTTTAGAATTTATTTAAAATATATTTAAAAAATGACTTGGTAACAGTACTAACTCTGTGATATGACAACCTGACTTCTCTGAACAAAAGAAACGTTAATACATTCTGAGAGGCAAAGAAAACTATAGAGAATTCAGTGTTCTTTTAATCAGATATTAAACATCATGACCAAATGAAAGCTTTAAGGTGTGTTTGTACAGAGGCACAATACAGTTACAAGATATTTGCATCTATTTGCTGCTAAATTACTAACTTTCAATTTGTTAATTAAAATAGACCTATTAGTTTTATTTTATGTAGTCTGAGGGTTACAAAATCTCTGGGTAAGAAGAGACTTCACAGACCACCCTGTGGTATCATGTAGTATTCGTCTTTGTTTGATTTACCTCACTTAGCATAATGCCTTCAATGTATATCCAGGCTGTCGTGAATTGTAGAATTTCCTTCTTTCTCATGTCTGCATAATAACATATATACATATTGAACATATATAAGAACATGTATATATGTTATTATTCAGACATCATATCTTCTTTATCCATTTATTCATTGACAGATACTTAGGTTGTTTCCGTATCTTGGCTATTGTGAATAATGCTGCAGTGAATGTGAGTGTGCAGTTGGTAAGTTTGCTAGATCATATGGTAGTTTAATTTTTAATTTTGTGGTGAACTCTTTTTCTGTTTTTCATAATTGCCAAACCAGTTTACATTTCCACTAACAGCATATAAGGGTCCCCTTTTCTCCACATCCTTGCCAATATTCTTTTATGTTGGTGTTTTTTTTTTTTTTTAATTTTTTATAAAAGCCATCTGAACATCTGTGGAGTGATACCTTGTTGTTTTGATTTGCATTTCTCTGATGATTAATAATGTTGGGCCTCTATTCATCTACCTGTTGGCTGTCTTTCTTTGGAAAAAATGTCTGTTTTAGGTTCTTTGCCTGTTTTTAATTAGCTTATAAGTTACCACTTACATGTTGAATCTTAAGAAGCTGAACTTGTGAAAACTGAGAGTAGCATGGTGGTTACCAGGGGCTGTAACTGGTAAGCAAAGAACCCTTTGCTTCTTTGTCAGAGATTAGTTGACTATATTTTTGTGTGTCTAATTTTGTCTCTCAGTTCTGTTTCATTAATCTGTCTGGGGTATTTTGTTTGTTTGGTGGGATTTTTTTGGCCAGTATCACAGTGTCTTGATTACTATAAACAAATAATAATACTTACAAATACGTTTTGAAGTTCTGTTTTGTCGGTTCTTCAACTTTGTTTTTCTCCTTCATCATTTAAGTGGAAATTCTGGGTCTTTTGCCTCCGCATATAAGCTTTAAAATCAGTTTGCCAATATCCAGAAAATGTCTTGCTGGTGTTTTGCTTGGAATTGCATTGAATCTGTAGATGAAGTTGGGATGAAGTGATATCTTGACAGTATTGAATATTCTTGTTCATGAACATGGAACATCTCTGGACTTTTATTTAGTTCTTTGATGTCTTTCATCAGAGTTTTGTAATAGCTTTCCTGGTATAAATCTTGTGTGTACTTTGTTATGTTAATAACTAAATGTTTTACTTTGGGGGTGCTCATGTAAATGATAGTATCTTTTAAAATTTAAACTCCACTTGTTAATTGCTGGCATATAGGAATGTAATATTAATCTTGTTTCCTGCAACCTTACTTTTTTCACTTACTGTTTCTAAAGGGAGCATTTACTATTTCTTTTGGATTTTTTACATAGGTGATTATTTCATGTGTGAATAAAGACATTTTATTTCTTCCTTCCAAAACTATTTACTTTTTATTTCCTCTTTTGGTCTTATTGTATTAGCTAGGACATCCAGTTTGATGCTGCAAAGGAGTAATGAGAGGAAACATCCTTGCCTTGTTCCTGGTTTTAAGAAAAGCATTGAGATTCTTATCAGTGTGTATGATGTTTGCTGTAGATTTTTTTGTAGGTATGCTCCATCAAAGATAGGAAGTTTCCTTTTTTTTTTTTTTTTATTAAGAGGTTTGTGATTTATTTACAGAATTTTTTACAGGTCATTCTCAAGGTAAGCAGAGTAACTTTTTCCTGATCAACCTCATCAGAAACCTGGTAAGAGATAGATTTCACTGAACTAATTCTTCTAGAGTTAAGAAACGTTGTCTCATTTTGATATGCTTGATGTCTGGATAGTCTGAGATCTTTTCCTCTTCAAAAGCTGATGTTCAGACAGTGGTAAAGGCTCTTTTTTTTTTTTTTTTAATTTTTTTTTATTAGTTGGAAGCTAATTACTTTACAACATTTCAGTGGGTTTTGTCATACATTGATATGAATCAGCCATAGATTTACACGTATTCCCCATCCCAATCCCCCCTCCCACCTCCCTCTCCACCCGTTTCCTCTGGGTCTTCCCAGTGCACCAGGCCCGAGCACTTGTCTCATGCATCCCACCTGCGCTGGTGATCTGTTTCACCATAGATAGTATAGATGCTGTTCTTTTGAAACATCCCACCCTCACCTTCTCCCACAGAGTTCAAAAGTCTGTTCTGTATTTCTGTGTCTCTTTTTCTGTTTTGCATATAGGGTTATCATTACCATCTTTCTAAATTCCATATATATGTGTTAGTATGCTGTAATGTTCTTTATCTTTCTGGCTTACTGCACTCTGTATAATGGGCTCCAGTTTCATCCATCTTATTAGGACTGATTCAAATGAATTCTTTTTAACGGCTGAGTAATATTCCATGGTGTATATGTACCACAGCTTCCTTATCCATTCATCTGCTGATGGGCATCTAGGTTGCTTCCATGTCCTGGCTATTATAAACAGTGCTGCGATGAACATTGGGGTGCACGTGCCTCTTTCAGATCTGGTTTCCTCAGTGTGTATGCCCAGAAGTGGGATTGCTGGGTCATATGGCAGTTCTATGTCCAGTTTTTTAAGAAATCTCCACACTGTTTTCCATAGTGGCTGTACTAGTTTACATTCCCACCAACAGTGTAAGAGGGTTCCCTTTTCTCCACACCCTCTCCAGTATTTATTGCTTGTAGACTTTTGGATAGCAGCCATCCTGACCTGCGTGTAATGGTACCTCATTGTGGTTTTGATTTGCATTTCTCTGATCATGAGTGATGTGGAGCATCTTTTCATGTGTTTGTTAGCCATCTGTATGTCTTCTTTGGAGAAATGTCTGTTTAGTTCTTTGGCCCATTTTTTGATTGGGTCATTTATTTTTCTGGAATTGAGCTGCAGGAGTTGCTTGTATATTTTTGAGATTAATCCTTTGTCTGTTTCTTCATTTGCTATTATTTTCTCCCAATCTGAGGGCTGTCTTTTCACCTTACTTATAGTCTCCTTTGTTGTGCAAAAGCTTTTAAGTTTCATTAGGTCCCATTTGTTTAGTTTTGCTTTTATTTCCAATTTTCTGGGAGGTGGGTCATAGAGGATCTTGCTGTGATTTATGTCAGAGGGTGTTTTGCCTATGTCCTCCTCTAGGAGTTTTATAGTTTCTGGTCTTACATTTAGATCTTTAATCCATTTTGAGTTTATTTTTGTGTATGGTGTTAGAAAGTGTTCTAGTTTCATTCTTTTACACGTGGTTGACCAGTTTTCCCAGCACCACTTGTTAAAGAGGTTGTCCTTTTTCCATTGTATATCCTTGCCTCCTTTGTCAAAGATAAGGTGTCCATAGGTTCGTGGATTTATCTCTGGGCTTTCTATTCTGTTCCATTGATCTATATTTCTGTCTTTGTGCCAGTACCATACTGTCTTGATGACTGTGGCTTTGTAGTAGAGTCTGAAGTCAGGCAGGTTGATTCCTCCAGTTCCATTCTTCTTTCTCAAGATTACTTTGGCTATTCGAGGTTTTTTGTATTTCCATACAAATTGTGAAATTATTTGTTCTAGTTCTGTGAAAAATACCGTTGGTAGCTTGATAGGGATTGCATTGAATCTATAGATTGCTTTGGGTAGAATAGCCATTTTGACAATATTGATTCTTCCAATCCATGAACATGGTATGTTTCTCCATCTGTTTGTGTCCTCTTTGATTTCTTTCATCAGTGTTTTATAGTTTTCTATGTATAGGTCTTTTGTTTCTTTAGGTAGATATACTCCTAAGTATTTTATTCTTTTTGTTGCAATGGTGAGTGGTATTGTTTCCTTAATTTCTCTTTCTGTTTTTTCATTGTTAGTATATAGGAATGCAAGGGATTTCTGTGTGTTAATTTTATATCCTGCAACTTTACTATATTCATTGATTAGCTCTAGTAATTTTCTGGAAGAGTCTTTAGGGTTTTCTATGTAGAGGATCATGTCATCTGCAAACAGCGAGAGTTTCACTTCTTTTTTTCCCGTCTGGATTCCTTTTACTTCTTTTTCTGCTCTGATTGCTGTGGCCAAAACTTCCAACACTATGTTGAATAGTAGTGGTGAGAGTGGGCACCCTTGTCTTGTTCCTGATTTCAGGGGAAATGCTTTCAATTTTTCACCATTGAGGGTGATGCTTGCTGTGGGTTTGTCATATAGCTTTTATTATGTTGAGGTATGTTCCTTCTATTCCTGCTTTTTGGAGAGTTTTAATCATAAATGAGTGTTGAATTTTGTCAAAGGCTTTCTCTGCATCTATTGAGGTAATCATATGGTTTTTAATCTTTCAATTTGTTAATGTGGTGTATTACATTGATTGATTTGCGGATATTAAAGAATCCTTGCATTCCTGGGATAAAGCCCACTTTGTCATGGTGTATGATTTTTTTAATATGTTGTTGGATTCTGTTTGCTAGAATTTTGTTAAGGATTTTTGCATCTATGTTCATCAGTGATATTGGCCTGTAGTTTTCTTTTTTTGTGGCATCTTTGTCTGGTTTTGGAATTAGAGTGATGGTGGCCTCATAGAATGAGTTTGGAAGCTTACCTTCATCTGCAATTTTCTGGAAGAGTTTGAGTAAGATAGGTGTTAGCTCTTCTCTAAATTTTTGGTAGAATTCAGCTGTGAAGCCATCTGGTCCTGGGCTTTTGTTTGCTGGAAGATTTTTCATTACAGTTTCAATTTCCTTGCTTGTGATGGGTCTGTTAAGATCTTCTATTTCTTCCTGGTTCAGTTTTGGAAAGTTTCCCAGTGTGCTGACAGGTTTTTATCATGAATGAGTTTGATCTTGTCAAATGCTTTTTTTTTTTCGTTTATTGATATGATCACATGATTTATCTCCTTCAGTCTGCTGATGTGATAGATTAATTAGTATTCAAATGTTGTTCTTCCTTTTCTGGCATACATAATACTCATTTGTGATGTGTATTTCTTTTTATACATTTTTGGGTATGATTTGATAATATTTTATTGAGGATTTTTGCATGGATGTTCATGAAAGATATTGATCTGTAGTTTTTTTCTAATGTCTTTATCCAGTTTTGATATTAAAGTAATGCTGGCCTCATAGAATGAGTTATAAAGTATTCTTTCTTCTTTTACCTTCTGAAAGAGATTGTAGAGAATTGGTATAATTTCATACTTCAGTGTTTGATAGAATTCACTAGTAAACCCATCTGGTTCTGGTGCTTTCTGTTTGGGAGATAATTATTGCTTCAAGTTCTTTAATAAGGCTTATTCAGATTACTTATTTCTTCTTGAGTTATGACAGAAGTATCTTTCAAGGAATTGGTCCATTTCATCCAAGTCATATTATTGTGGCCTAGAGTTCTTCTTTATATTCGTTATTATTTGCTTAACATCCATGGGATTTGTAGTGATGTCCCTACTTTCATCCCAATGTTAATAAATTATGTTTTCTTTCTTTTTTCTTAGTTAGCCTGGATAGAGGCTTATTGATTTTTTTGACCTTTTCAGAGAACCAGCTTTTGGTTTTATTGATCTTCTCTATTGAGTTTCTGTTTTTAACTTCATTGATTTCTCCTCTAATTTGTATTAATTTTTTTTCTTCTGCTTAGGATTTAATTTGTCCTGATTTATCGTTTCCTTATGTGGAAACATTGATTATTGATTTTAAAAGTCTTCTAATATATGAATTCATTGGTATAAAGTTTCTTTAGGACTCTTTTCACTGTATTCCACAAATTTCGATGTTATATTTTATTTTCACTTAGTTGAAAATATTTATCTTGAGATTTCTCCTTTGACCTGTGTGTTTTTTTTAAGTGTGGTATTTCCTGGAAAGGTTTTTACTTTTCAAAAGTATCAGTTTCAGCACCTTCACCTCAGCTAACCTAGAAGCATTTGATTCATAATGTTTCTCAAGAGATTTTTGAGGAGTCATCCTGACACATGTTCATAGACTTTAGTTGTACACATGTATAATGTAATTCTAGAGACCTTTGCATTTGTCATTACCACATGATTTAATTATAAACACATTTGTTTTAACAAATTTTTGTCTGTATCTTTTCCTGCTGTAATATCGCTTGTCCAAGAGTCATTTAAATATCTATTTAAATCTGACCTCTAATTGTACTTGATATTTTTTCTGCCACATAGTTTCTTTGTCATACTTATGTGAAGACTCTCAAGTTTTGAGTAGAATGTTTTTATGTTTGCAGAGGGCAGGAAGAAGTTTCCATGAGTTCTTGCTAGAATTACTTTTAGGGGTCCAGGTACTCCTCTATTTGAGAAAACTATCCAATGAGTTTTATGTATAATAACGTTTGTTGTTGTTTAGTCACAAAATTGTGTCCAACTGTTTTGTGACCCTGTGGACTGTAGCCTGCCTTGCTCTCTCCTCTGTCCATGGGATTTCTCAGGCAAGAATACTGGAGTGGGTTTCCTTCTCCAGGGGATCTTCCTGACCTAGGATCAAACCCTCGTCTCCTGCCCTTGGTAGAATTCTTTACCACTGAGCCACCTGGGAAGCCCTATAATACATTACATTTTCGTTAATAGAAACTGTGTTTCTAACTCTGTCAGTTTGTATGTACAGAGGATTTCTTTAGGCAACAGATAGCTCATTTAATGTTTTTAACTCCTGATTTCAGTCGTTAGGCTAATTTTATTACATTTTAACTCCTTTTCCCATCATTCAGCAATAGTTTCACTCTTGGTTCATTTACTCTTTTGAAGTAATAGAATTATTTACATATTTTTCCTTTTCTCCTATTTTCTGCTCTCCAGCCTCCACCCTCCCCACCCCCCATTTCATCCTGTAGATGATAAAACTGCAAAATGTGAGCAATAAAGGATTGCTCCACTGATTGCTAAACATTTATTATAGCACTTTTAAGCTCATTCCAGGTCATTGTGCTGCCAATTAGTTTGATTACAAGCTTTTAAGCTGTCACATACAAAGCTTTCTGCTTCTTAGGGTTTCAGCTTCAAATCTTGAAAATTGAGTGCTCTGTACTTCTCTGTGGACACAGCTCTCTTCTAATATTTTGGAAGAAACCTTTGCATCTAATAAAGATCACTCACAGTTTCAGAGCATGAAATAATCTGATATGCAGTTTAGGATCAGTGATTCAATTTTATTTAAATATTTAAGACTGTGCATGTGAACATATGTGTGAGTAGGTGACTGTCAAAACCACCTCTTTATTTTCATTTTTGGGTATAGTCTACATTTGCAAATCATTAAAACTGTGGACTGTAAACATTCCAAATGTGACTGATATTTTGTCTGGGAGAGTGAAGGAATTTCAGAGAATTTAAACAAAAATTTCTAATGTAGCACCCTTAACACAAGGAAATAGTGAAAGAGTATTTGTAGGTAGAAATAGAATCTGAGGGTATTAAAGTTTTGAATAGTTGATTAGTTTGTTAAGAGATGATTTTCAAAGCAGAGGTAAAGCATGACTCTTATACATTATAAAATGTACAAGTTTCAAAGATTTCATTTGATTAGTAATGAAGAAACTGGGTAGATATAACTTTCACAATTCAAAGAACAGACAAAATTGTAGATGAGGAATATTAAATGAATGCAAAAATGAAAATAGAACTGGCTTTGAGGGCGGTCAGTTGAGCCTCAACGTGACAAGACAGAATTTGCTTGATTGTAGATAAAAATTATTTTGTATTGCTGTTGCATATCTATAATTTATAGAGATAGAAATTGGCTCTTATGAAATGAGAAAAACGTAATTTTGAAGAGTTCACTGTAGATAATGCATAATGTTCCCTTGAAGCACAGATCTTCCACTGTTTGATAAAAAAAAAAAAGTCTGAAGAAAGGTTGGTTTCATTAGATTTGGTGTGATTATTTACATAGGTATAGCAGGATTATCACTTTATATATAAACATTTTACAGTTTGCTTTTGTTGGAAGATTTTGTCGGAAGTTGATACGGTACTTTTGAACGTCTAATACTTGCTGTCTTGAGTCTGGAAAGTCAAACTCAGGAAACTTCTCCACCACCTGCAGTACCTGTATATTTAGGTGAATTTCTTTCTTCTTATAGTTCCCTAAATATCCCACAGTGGCCCACCGGGAAGTCACATTTTTCCCCTAGTCATTAGACTGGACCCTGTCAGCCAGGTAACAGGGTACTTTTTCTAGGAGCATTTTGTTAATAATGGCTCTGTAAGGTCAACCTTGATTCTTCAAACGTGTCCAATTATATCTGATTAAATAAGCATTACCCTCAAATATGGCATTCCACACAAGACCTTGGAATTTTTCTAGGCATATTCTGGTAAATAGGAAAACCAGTTCTTATTGAATCTTTGCAAATAACTCATTTCATGAAAAATAACAAGACTCAGAGTTTCTGAATTTTGAGAGGTCAGTGAGAATAAGGTATCATTTAAAAATATTTTAGTTTATAAAGCAGAATCTACTAAATTGTTACGGAGTGTAGATATATTAAGAAAACTTAAACAGAAAACAGGACATTAAAACTATCAATGATGTTTTAAATAAAAAAACTAACTGATGAACCTTCATCACTTCATTCAGTCCTTTATAATTCATTCTTGCTCCACTGGATCTTAGGTTATTAATCTTATGAATTTCTTTGCTTCTCAACTAAAGAAAGCCCTGGAAATCCTGACTCAACCCACTGATCTGCTCTTAAAGTTGTTAAAGTAATGACAGGAGAAGCCTGTCCTCATGAGCCTCTCCCTTGAAGTCTTAGTTATTTATCATACCTCACACTCCAATATTCTTGCCTTGAAAATCCCACAGACAGAGGAGCCTGGTGTGCATTACTCCATGGGGTCGCAGAATAGTAGGACACGAAGAGTAGGACATGACTTAGCAACTAAACAAGAACTCTAGCCTAGCCTATTGCTGGCTGCAGGTCTTAAAAGGAAATATCAGAGTAAAACAATAAACTATGTGTAAAATAACAGAGATGTAAATTAAGGCTGTGCTTAATTAAGCATGTATAATTTCAAAAGTGGAAAATTTGATGAGAGTTCATAACAGGAATATTGTAACCAAGAAGAAAACTTAGTTGTTTCTGTGGCAAGCAAAGCAAACAAACAAGCAAAAAGGTCTTCGACAAAAGTATAATGAAACAACCTCTTAAAATTGAACAAACGTTGGTATGATTTTAACACAGTTCTTTACTTTCATATTCAAAGATTACAAACCAATGCAACTAAAATTCACTTTTCATTTGCTGGAACAAACTGACACCTTACTTAAGGATTCATTTTACGGGTTCCATAAAGTCAGGATTAATTCTGTAATATCACTAATATGTTATTAATGTCCAGTGTGTTCATTGTTGCTAGTTAGAAATGAATGAGTAAATAAGCATGTAATGTATTTTCAATTTTCAGTATGTGCACACAGATATACAAACACAGAAACCCACACAAAATAAACTGATTGAGGTCCTCTATAAGTTTTGAGTGTTGAAAGGGTGTTTAGAAACCAAAAATGTTCAAAACCGCTACTTTAGGACAGAAGTGTTCTTTTCCTTCAAAAATAGAGCACATAAGAGTTTTAACATGCAAAGTTATATATATATATATATATATATTTGTGTTTTTTTTTAGAAATCATTGTTCTTAAATATAATGTCAACTTTTTGTATTATAACTTTTAACTAAAGTAACTAGCTTATTCACAGGAAAAAAAAACTGAAGGGGTGGATAATTGTGCACTGCCTGCCACATATTAGCATTTTAGCAAAGATCATGAATAAACATAACTAATTTTCTACAGCCATACACATCCCTTATACAGTCTCGTAGCAAAAATGAGCATGTTCATTAACTGAAATATTCAGCCTCTCTGTAGCTTATAAAAATAAAAACTGAAACCATATATACGTAAAAGTGGATTTAGTAATCAATATTTCAGTATTCATTCTTAGATATGGCCTAGGTAAGTAATGAATATCCATTGAGGAACTCAATTTAATATTAGTTTCAGGTTTTAAGTTACTTAAAGATCTTGGAAATTATGTTCAAACTGACATACTGCAACATAATTACTGTTGAATGAAGTTCGTTAGAATAATGATTCAATTCAGTCAAATTAAGGTTTTTGTAATCCTGAACATAGAGGAGAAATAATGGTAGCTTATTTGAGCAGTAAATCTGTATATATTTGGGAAGGACATGACAAGTAGAATTAAAATATGCACTTGTATTACATTTAACACTGATAAAATACTAAGAATACATAGCTGTTTTTTATTAAACAAAATTTTATTAAACTGATCTTGTTTGGCAGGTGTTCACCTAAATTATGTGAACCTAGATTTAGAAAATGTTTTTGAGTTTGTTTATGTAAGAATTATTTTTTAATCTACCACATTTAAAGTATTAGAAATTTAATTTCTTGCTTTCTGGTAATTTTAGTAATACTTAGTTTATGTAGGACCTTATTTATACTCAGTAGCCTGCCAGAACAGAACTCTTAATTTTAGAGATGTTATAAACTTCTTATTAATACCATATGGAGGTAGGAAAACATTACACACTTATACATATTAGAGGCCTTTCTGAATTGCAGATATTTAGATCTACAGATAAAGAGCTTACTATTCCAATTGTAAGATTTTAGGTGTGTATAAAGAATAAACATAGAAGCACACAGAAATCTCAGTGATGAAAAATGCAAAGAGCTCTTCTCCTCCTGAGTGGATATAAATTTCTTAGTTATTTGAGCTCAAAGCAGATAAATAGACAAAGAAGACTAACAAGTTAGAATTTCTGTTGCTTCTCAAGATAGAAATCTGCATTTGCTATTTGGCAACTTTCTACAGAATCTTTTCTGTGGTACAGTATACGTTTGTAGTTAGCATTGATAATTTAACAAATGTGCCTGCTTCTCTTTTAGTTTCTGTGGATATAGTAGCAGTAAGTAAACCAAAGTCTCTGCCTCTGCTGGATGATGGTAGGATATCTAAAGAAAAATACTTATGAAGAGATTTGAGCTTTTAACCAATATAGAGTAACCAGGACCGAATCTACTACCCCATCAGAAAAAAAGATGACATAAAACAGAACTTTCCAAGACGCTGGGTTTATGGCAGTGAAGGACAGCGGTGCTTGAGAGACAGGAAATCTATGTAGTGATTTTATGACTGTCTCAGCTTACTGTCTCAAGAGAATTGCAGACCTTCATGTGGGGTTAGGAGGTAGCTTTGAGGTACCAAGTGGAGCCCAGCAGACTTCTCTGCATTAGAAGTCACTGAGAATCTAGAAAGAACAAGGAAGCTAGAGTTCTAGGACTCAGGACTAGAGAGAAGGAGTTCCAGAATCTCCAGAGAATTCCTTTCCATTATTAAGCAGAGTCCTTTTCAGCTCATGCATAAATAGAAATTGCTTGAGACTGAGGAACGAATCATCTAAAAGGATTAGCAGGAACAGTGTCTGGCACTCACATATAGGGAGTAATAATGTCTGTTCCTCCCCAGATGGTGAAACCTCCAGATTCATGGGGCATTGGGTCATGTACCTAATAAGGTCTTAACTCAGTATTGAGGAATAATTAAACTGAGCATTGCTGCAGTCTCCCTTAACACATTTTTAAATCAATATTTACCTTAGAGGTGATTTTTTTTATTGGAGGGTAATGGCATTACAATATTGTGGTAGTCTCAGCTGTGCATCAACAAGAATCAGTCATAATTTTATATATATATATGTGTGTATATATATATGTATATATATATATATATCAGTTCAGTTCAGTCATGTCCCACTCTTTGCAACCCCATGGACTGCAGCAAGCTAGGCCCCTCTGTCCATCACCAACTCCTGGAGTTTACTCAAACTCATGTCCATTGAGTCAATGATGCCATCCAAGCATCTCATCCTCTGTCGTCCCCTTCTCCTCCTGCCTTCAATCTTTCCCAGCATCGGGGTTTTTCCCAGTGAATCAGTTCTTCCCATCGGCTGGCCAAAGTATTGGAGTTTCAGCTTCAACATCAGTCCTTCCAATGAATATTCAGGACTGATTTCCTTTAGGATGGACTGGTTGGATCTCCTTGCAGTCAGGGACTCTCAAGAGTCTTCAACACCACAGTTCAAAAGCATCAATTCTTCTACACTCAGCTTTCTTTATAATTCAACTCTCACATCCATACATGACTACTGGAAAAACCGTAGACTTGACTAGACGGACCTTTGTTGGCAAAGTAATGTCTCTGTTTTTTAATACACTGTCTAGGTTGATCATAACTTTCCTTCCAAGGAGGAAGCGTCTTCTAATTTCATGGCTGCAGTTACCATCTGCAGTGATTTTGGAGCCCCCCAAAATAAAATCTGTCACTGTTTCCATTGTTTCCCCATCTATTTGTCATGAAGTGATGGGACCAGATGCCATGATCTTAGTTTTCTGAATGTTGAGTTTTAAGCCAACTTTTTCCCTCTCCTCTTTCACTTTCATCAAGAGGCTCTTTAGGTCTTCACTTTCAGCCATAAGGGTGGTTTCATCTGTATATTTGAGGTTATTGATACTTCTCCCAGCAATCTTGATTCCAGCTTGTGTTTCATCCAGCCCAGCATTTCTCATGATGTACCCTGCATATAAGTTAAATAAGCAGGGTGATAATATACAGCCTTGACGTACTCCTTTCCCCCCTATTTGGAACCATTCTGTTGTTCCATGTCCAGTTCTCGCTGTTGCTTCCTGAACTGCATACAGATTTCTCAGGAGACAGGTCAGGTGGTCTGTTATTCCCATCTCTTTCAGAATTTTCCACAATTTGTTATGATCCACACAGTCAAAGGCTTTGGCATAGTCCATAAAGCAGAGATAAATGTTTTTCTGGAGCTCTCTTTTTCAATAATCCAATGAATGTTGGCCATTTGATCCCTGGTTCCTCTGCCTTTTCTAAATCCAGCTTGAACATCTAGAAGTTCACGGTTCACGTACTGTTGAAGCCTGGCTTGGAGAATTTTGATCATTACTTGACTAGTGTGTGAGATGAGTGAAATTGTGTGGTAGTTTGAGCATTCTTTGGGATTGCCTTTCTTTGGGATTGTAATGAAAACTAACCTTTTCTAGTCCTGTGGCCACTGCTGACTTTTCCAGATTTGCTGGCATATTGAGTGCAGCACCTTCACAGCATCATCTTTTAGGATTTGAAATAGCCCAACTGGAATTCCATCACCTCCACTAGCTTTGTTCATAGTTATGGTTCCTAAGGCCCACTTGACTTCGCATTCCAGGATGTCTCGCTCTAGGTGAGTGATCACATCATCATGGTTATCTGAGTCATGAAGATCTTTTTTGTATAATTCTTCTATGTATTCTTGCCACCTCTTCTTAATATCTTCTGCTTCTGTTAGGTCCGTACTGTTTCTATCCTTTATTGTGCCCATCTTTGTATGAAATATTCCATTGGCATCTCTAATTTTCTTGAAGAGATCTCTAGTCTTTTCCATTCTATTGTTTTCCTCTGTTTCTTTGCATTGATCACTGAGGAATGTTTTCATCTCTCTCCTTGCTATTATTTGGAACTCTGCATTCAGATGGATATATTTTTCCTTTTCTCCTTTACTTTTTGCTTCTCTTCTTTACATAGCTATTGGTAAGGCCTCTTCAGACAGCCGTTCTGCTTTATTGCATTTCTTTTTCTTAGGGATGGTCTTGATACCTGTCTCCTGTACAATGTCACGAGCCTCTGTCCATAGTCCATCAGGCTCTCTATCTGATATAATCCCTTAAATCTGTTTCTCACTTCTACTGTATAATTGTAAGGGGTTTGATTTAGGTCCTACCTGAATGGTCTAGTGGTTTTCCCTACTTTCTTCAGTTTAAGTGTGAATTTGGCAATAAGGAGTTCATGACCTGAGCTACAGTCAGCTCCCAGTCTTGTTTTTGCTGACTGTATAGAGCTTCTCCATCTTTGGCTGCAAAAACTATAATCAGTCTGATTTAGGTATTGACCATCTGGTGATGTCCATGTGTAGAGTCTTCACTTGTGTTGTTGGAAGAGGGAGTTTGCTGTGAGCAGTGTGTTCTCTTGGCAAAACTCTTTCAGCCTTTGCCCTGCTTCATTCTGTACTCCAAGGCCATTTTTCCTGTTACTCCAGGTGCTTCTTGACTTCCTACTTTTGCATTCTAGTCCCCTATAATGAAAAAGGAAATCTTTTTTGGTTGTTAGTTCTGGAAGGTCTTGTAGGTCTTCATAGAACTGTTTAGCTTCTTCAGCATTACTGGTCAGGGCATAGACTTGGATTACTGTGATATTGAATGGTTTGCCTTGGAAATGAACAGAGATCATTCTGTTGTTTTTGAGATTGCATCCAAGTACTACATTTCAGGCTTTTTTTTTGATGGCTTCTCCATTTATTCTAAGTGATTCTTGCCCACAATTGTTCATATAATGGTCACATGAGTTAAATTCTCCCAGTCCAGTCCTTTTTGGTTTGGTGATTCCTAAAATGTCAACATTCAGTCTTGCAATCTCCTGTTTGACCACTTCCACTTTGCCTTGATTCATGGACCTAAAATTCCAGGTTTCTATGCAATATTGCTCTTTACAGCATCGGACCTTGCTTCTGTCACCAGTCACATCCACAACTGGGTGTTGTTTTTGCTTTGGCTCCATCCCTTCATTCTTTCTGGAGTTATTTCTCCCCTTATCTCCAGTAGCATATTGGGCACCTGCTGACCAGGGCAGTTCATCTTTCAGTGTCCTATCTTTTTGCCTTTTCATACTGTTCATGGGGTTCTCAAGGCAAGAATACTGAAGGGGTTTGCCGTTCGCTTCTCCAGTGAACCACATTTGTCAGAACTCTCCTCCATGACCCATCTGTCTTGGGTGGCCCTACACGGCATGGCTCATCATTTCATTGAGTTAGACAAGGCTATATACCATCGTACACACACACACACGCACGCGCGCGCACACACACACACACCCTCTATTGAACCTCTCTTCCCCTACCCCATCCCACCCATCTAGATTGTCACAGAGTGCCAGACTGGACTCCCTGTGTTATTTAGCTGCTTCCTGCTAGTTTCCTAGTTTACACATGATGTATATTATATGTATATGGGGCTTTCCTTATGGTTCAAACAGTAAAGACAGTGCCTGCAATGCAGGAGACCTGGGTTCAATCCTTAGGTCAGGAAGATCCCCTGAAGAAGGGAATTGGTACCCGCTCCAGTGTTTTTGCCTGGAGAATCCCTTGGACAGAAGAGCCTCGTGACCCTGGTCCCTGGGGTCTCAGTGAGTCAGACATTACTGAGTGGCTAAGCACACGCACGCAGTGTGCTGCTTTCTCAGGTTCTCCTCGCTCCTCCGTACCCTGCTTTGTCCACAGGTTCCGTTCGTGTGTCTCCATTTCTTCTCTATAAATAGGTTCATCACTACTGTTTTTCTACATTTCATATACATGCATTAATAGATGATACTGGTTTTTGTATTTCTTACTTTACCCTGTATAACAGACTCTAGGTTCATCCACCTCACTGCAACTGACTCAAATTTGTTCATTTTAAATTCATTTTAGGTGAATTAATATTCATTTTAAATGAATGATCCAAAAGGAGGAACCTTTTTTCAAACAACTTAACTGAATCCTAGGATAATTATGTGGCACCCAATTAAGAATGTAATTGAATCCTAGAATAATTATGTTGCATTTAATTCAAAATAATCAGATTTGCAAGGAATTGAGAGAATATGATTCATAATGAGAAAGTCAGTCAATCAGAAGTGACCCAGATGTGATGTACATGTTAGAGTTAGCAATCAAGAACATTAATAAAGTTAGTATAGTATAGTTCTGTTCTATATGTTTAAAAAGGTAAATAATATAAGGACAAAGTTGAACATCTGGAAATAACTATATTTTATTTGTGTGAGATTAAAAGTGTAAGTGACTAACAGCAGATTAGATACTGCAGGAGAAAAGATTAGAGTACTTGAAGTTAGAGGGATAGAGACTGTGCAAAATGAAACATGAAGATAAAAGAAAATTTAATAAATGAATAGAGCACCAGTGGGCTGTTGTGTGAACTTCATACAGCTGAATGTACATCTTGGAATCCCTGAGGAGACAAAAATAAGAGAGAAATGATGTCTGGGCAATTTTTCAGTATGTTGTGAAAACTATAAACCTACAGGTTAGAGTCCAAGAAATATGAAGGAAACATTATGCCAAAAAAAGGACACTTTATAAGGAGATAAGGAAAATAAGATACATTATAAACAGTTCTCAAAACCAGTGAGAAAGAGGAAATTTCTTAAGTAGACAGAGTAACAAACACACAATTGAAAAAGCTAAGTTCAGGGTAGCAAAGATAAGAATAACAGTCAATTTCTTGTCAGAAAAAAAATGCAACTCAGGAGAAAATGAGCAATATCCTTTTTAAAAAAAAAAAAAAAAGTGCCAGCCTAGGATTTTATACCTAGTGACTACATCTTTCAAAGGTCACTGATAAGAAGATGAAAAGATAATCCACAGGCTATGTGAACATTTTTGCAAAGCATACATTTGATTAAAGACATACTCATAATATATTTTTTAAAAACTCAATATTATGTAATTTAAAACCCCAGCAACCTGGTTAAAATATTGTCAGAGATTTAAATGGACACTTTATGAAAGATGACAAATATGCACATGAAAAGATGGTTCATGTTTTTAGTCAGTACAGGTATCAGTTATCACTATGCATGTAATAAAATGACCGTAACAAGTTGGCGAGGATGTGAAGAAATTGGAATTTTTCAGCATTGCTAATGGGAACAATCAATTTGGAGAACAGTTTGGCAGCTTTTAAAAAGTTAAACATATCTACAGTGTGATCTAGCCATTCTACTAGGTACCCAAATACAAAGGAAGCACATGTCCATACAAAAACTTTACATGAGTATTTATAGCAGCTTTATTTGTAATAATCAAAAACTGAAACTGGTCCAAATGTCCATGGTCAATTGAATGAATAAACAGTTATGGTACACATACACACACCCCCCCGGAATCTTACTCAGAAGTAAAGCAAACCAATGTTGCAGGCAACAACATGGCATGAATCTCAGAATAGTTATGCTTACTGAAAGAAGCCACAGATAAAAGAGATTAAGTGTATTTTCAGTTATATCTCAGTTCAGTTCAGTCTCTCAGTTGTGTCCAACTCTTTGTGACCCCATGGACTACAGCACGCCAGGCTTCCCTGTCCATCACCAACTCCTGGAGCTTGCTCAAACTCACTTATATAAAATACTAGAAAATCCCAGTGAAACTGCAGTAACAGAAAGCAGATCTGTGGTTGCCTGGAGAGGCAGGTGCAGAGAGGGAGAGTTGGGAAGGGGGGGTTACTGAGAGGGATGAGTAAAATGTTGCAGGTAAAGGATATATTCTTTATCTTGATTGTGATGACAGTTTCACAGATCTGTTCATATGTCAAAATTTATCAAGTGGTACATTTCAAATGCATGAAATTAATTATATTTCAATTATACTTCAATAAATCTGTCTTCAGACTATTTTCCTAAAGTTTGTAATGCCTGTGGATCTGTCCCCATCTTTTCTTATCTTCCTATGTTTTAAATACACCAACCTATTGTACCGTAATACCTTTCTTTAGCTCAGACAGCTAACACAAAAATTCACTCTGAAACAGGTCACAGTGCACACTTCCATCAGAGAAATATCTCACGGACCTTTGTTAAATGTTCAGAGATACGTGATTGTCCTTTATGAAGCAAATACATCCTGTTTTTATAGAATTAGGGAAGAGAAAATGCATACAAAAGAGCCCAGTCCTTTTCTGGTAGCCTTTTATGTCAGAGCTCAAAATTGCTGTCTGATAAAATGTAGGCCACCAGATTGAATTACTTCATTGAACTACTGCTGTCCTCTGTTAATGGTAATTGCAGAGATATAGCAGTCTTTCTCGGCAGCATCTCAGATATTTACCTCCCACTGTTTTTCAATTCAAACCTTTGATGAAAATATTCCCAGTACTTCTTTAAAGCAGACATCCAGCTGTCTTTCTTGACAAAAGCAAGGCCTCTAAATCAGATCCTGACAATCTGTGACACAGCAGTCTACCCAAATCACCTTTTACCTATGTCACTATGTCATTTCCTGGAGAAAAAAGTGTCCATCAACCAAACATTTCTGTAGGTTTTGGAGGCTGGAAGTTTGGTGTGCCAGCAAAAATGGGAGAGGAGAAAGGGAAAAACAATTTCTTCCCCTGACTTGGAAGGAATTCAGTAAGGGGGCTGATTGGATCTCAGAAGCAAATAAAGGATTTGTATATTTTGATGATACATTTTATGGATATAGAAATGAGGTACTTGTTTGCAAGATAATAATGAGTAAAATGATTTCTGATAATTATCCCTTACATTATCGGAGACAGTGAAGCAAGGATTTTTGTTGTTGTTTATCTTAACTTCATCTATTTGGTTACTTGAATTACAACAATATTTAGCATTTTATTTCCTTTTCAGAGACTCAGTTTATTTTCTGTTGTACCTCCTGTTCTAAACCAAGTAGACTGCATCTCACCAAGTAATGACTGTATAAACAATGCCATTGGCATGTACCATGATTGACTGTTGATAGTATAGTGGCTGGAGTACAGAACATGGTGATAAGAAGGGAAAACATGGCATGAGATCAAATGGATTGGCCTCAGAGTGAAGCTCACTGCTTGTATCTCTGGCTGTGGGTGGTTGGACACTTTTTTTCTTTTTAGTATTGGAAGGGTATTTTTGGTAATTGTTTTCTTGGATCAAATTGTAGCATCATGTGTTTGACAGAGGGGTTAGCTTTAGATGCTGTGGGTGACCCTCTGAGGACCTGCTGTCCAGTTTTAGTGTGTGAGCAGCCAACAGCATAGCAAGCACATTCCCTGTTGCCAGCCTGTTCTTTTTTCCCCCAAGTTGAAATCTCCTTATAGAAATGTGCCTGGAAATCATGCTGGCCCAGATTTGGCCCTACTTGGTGGCCCTGGTATGATGGGATGTCTCTTACTGAGAGTGAGCTCACTCAGGTCTGTTCTGCTTTGGGGAGAAAAGGGAGCAAAACCATGGGCTGAACCCTGGAGAAATTAATTTGGGAATAAAGAAGCTCAGATTTAGGTTCATACTTTTAAGAAACAGTGAAAGGCTTCTAAGAGGGTGGGGCAAGTAGATAGTAAGAAAAGAGGTTTAAGAGAAAGAGGTCTTGAATGGAGGTCTGCATGGAGGTCTTGAATCCATCTAGTCTTTACTGTTTATGGCCTCAAAATACATTTAGCAGCAGGTAGTACTTGAAGAGTCCTTGCGCTCCCACCCACCCCCCTTTTTTTAAAGATCAGGGATTTTTGTTCTTTACAATGGGAAAGGGAGCACTTTTGCAGTGAAGCCTCCATTGATGACTGCCTGCCTTAGGTTCCTAGTCCTATGATTGGTATCCTTCCATGTCTGTCCTCATCTTCATTAGGATCAAAGGCCAGGTCAGGAGGGGCCACCAGGAAAATAAATATTAAATTCATAGCTTGTTAAAGCTTGGGTCCCCTAATACCCAACTTCTATCCTTTCCCCTTTGACTTGAATTCTCCACACTGAAGCATGAAATCACACTTTACCTGGGTGACCTGGTATTCAGGAAATAAGGAAGAAAAGGACTGCCCACCAGACTTACCTGAGGCATGGAAGGAAACGTTGCAGGCCCACTTGTAGAAGAATCAGTTGCACCTGGACTAGAACCCCGACCCAGAATGTTGCTGTCTGCCAGGGCAGGGAGTGCTCTCCGTTTCTCGCTGGGTAGGGGCATCTGGAGCATCCTGCTGGTTTTGTCTGCTGACATGTTCATAGTGCTGACCTTTTTGTCTGGCCTTGATCGCCTCCGTCCACAATTTCACTTAACCCTTTTTGCAGAAGAAGGAACACAAGTGACAACCTCAATTAACTTGTTCCTCAAGAATATCATTCCCTCTCTGCCTTGTCACCCCCAGCTCTCTCATACTGCCTTCTCTTCTTGGCTTCTGTCCCCTCGTGCTTCTCTCTGTTGACACAGAGTATGTAAAGTCCAAGAGATGTAGCAGTGCCAGTAAGAGCTAAATTACTTGCAGCTGGTGGTGCCACCTGTGCCTATTAGATTTCCGCCAAAGCATTTGCTGTCCCAGAATGCTCTGTTACAGGGAATTGGAGAGTGACTCACTGTGGGGGCAGCAGTGGGCTGAGTAGGAGAGAGGGCATTTTTTGGGGTTCTTCTGTGAGGACAGAATTATAAAGTAGAATTTCAGATGGTCTCAAATCCCTTCCTTCTGACTCTTATGGAATCACTGGCCGCAGAGGCACACGAAGAGATTTCTGAGTTAAAGTTCAGCCTTTTAAAGAGCTAATAGAGAACAGTCCTTAGCAAGCAGATCTCTTGTGGGCCTCCAGGACCAACCACTCCATACCCTGTTTCTGTTTATGTAGTGGAGGATCCTTGTGATTTCTTATATCTTCACAAGATATCTTTGCTTCCATTTTTGACTGCTTTAATTAAAAAAAAATTTTTTTTTGGTACTTTGTGTGCTTGTAGAACAGTTTCTCAATTTTGAACCTATTCCTCATAAAAGGTTCATGTAATTGGGAGTGGGGTAGGGAATGGTTGAATCAAATTAACATTTTCACTTAATCTAAATGCATTATTCTACAATTTTCTACATTTGCTGTTACTTAGTATTCTTTCTTTTCTGTGAAGTTGTTTCTAATTTCAGTCAGTGTAGGTTACTTGTATCTTGATGATCCTCTGGTACTTTTCATATGCAGTCTCTCTTTGTCTTCTTATTTGTTTGTTCACTCATTTCACCCTCTTCTAGAGCCTGTAATGATCTAAGTACTTTGAAAAGTCTCAGGATAAGGGGGTAAAAGATATAGTTTCTGCTTTTAACCCTTAAGACCATTCTAGTCTAAGGGCTATATTCTTAGACTAAAATGCCCATGGGGAAACTGAACATCACTCCTGGTAGAAGCTGTTTCATTTGAGAAGAGCTCCCTTAATGAGTTTGTGGCCTGTGATGGAAGAGAATGGTACAAGGAAACAGTTACAATGTAAGTGTGATGCATCTCTCAGGAATACAACAGTGCAAACTAGGGAGCTTTCTGGTGTGATGCCTGAACTGATTCTTGGAGTCGGAGTGTAAGTTAGCCAGGTGATTAAAGAAGGAGGGGTGCATTCCATGGAACCCCATGTGGAAGAGCCCAAAGGCTCGAGTCTTGATGGTTTCATTGACCTATAGGTGTTTTGAAATCTTTGGAAAGTATAAGAATGAGGCTAGGAAGGGGCCAGGTCACAAACAGTCTTGATGAGTCTTATTAAAGAGTTTGCATTTTATAATGAAGGTGACGGAGAGTCACTGAACGATATTAAGTAATAGAGGGATGTGAATAGATGTGTGTGTGAAACAGGTCACTCAAGCAGTATTGTGAAGATAATTTTTATAAGGGTGAATTTAGAGGCAGAAAAAGATTTCAGGAAAAATGATTGTTATGACTATGTGATTGGAAGAGAAGGGGGACATTTCTAGAGGTACCTAGGATACAAAATGGACAGGACTAAGGCAATGAGTGAATGTGGTTGTAAGAGGCCTCAAAGGATGATGGATATATCTGCATTCTTCAACTGAGTTAACACTGGTATGAATCTCCAAGAAAGGCAGTAGAGGGTAGTTATTCAGATCTGCTTGCTTTCTGAGTTACATTTTGGACACGTTGAGTCCTACGAGGCGTGTGGGGCGTGCAAGTAAAGCCATCCTGTGGGAGTGTGAGGTGGAACTCAGTGGGGCAGCATGCTCTATGGATATGGTTTGGTGTTCAGTGCAGTCCATGAATGGAATTTCCCTTCCCAAAGAAAGCATGTGATAATTTGTGATAATTTATGTGTCCAGCTTGTGCGAGTCTTACTTCTGTGTGATTTACCTAGAGGACTCTAGAGTTGACTGGGTCAAAGCCAGTAACTATGCAAATAATGCTCTATCCATAATCCATTGCCCTCATTATTATTAGTGAGGGTATATTACATATTTCTTTGGACCAAAGCATAATTTTAGGAAACCCTGGGTAAACAGCTTTCTTTTTTATTTATTGCTCTGCTTTCCTTTGATTGCTTTTGCTGTAGTATCAACTTCCATCTTATTTTTAATCATCACCTCCCAGAACATTCAGGATTCCGCAGCCCTGTTAGAATACATCTTGGGAGATTCCATTTCTCTAAAGCTGTTTCAAGGACATACAGTACAAGATGATGATGATATGGCATCTTTGGACAGTGCCTCGATTTCTCTCCTGCCGAATCACCCACACATGTTTGAAGCAGTGATTATCCTTTCCACTAGCTCATGCGACTTGTTAGATCACTGTTTGTGGGTGTCGCAAAATGTTGGCAGGACCCCAGTGTGAAACACAGTGTGAAATACATGTGGTTAAACTTCTCTGAATTTGTGTGTCAATCAAAACAAAGTGGCTTCAATGAGTAAATGAATTTCAAAAGATACTTGAAGGTTGTAGAGCAGAAAGGGAGCATGGAACTTCTTAGGTCAATTTTTTAAAATATATATATGTATTGAATTTCATGGACTCATATGTAGGAGGGAGTGTGTAGTATAGTAGCAAATTCTGACTAGTTAGGATTTTACATTATAAACACACATTTTTTTTTTTTTTATTATAACATGTATAGTTCCCAGACATAATGCCATGAAATACTGGGAATGTTTGGGCACTAAATTTTTGCACATTTTCAAGGAGGAACCAGATAACTTAAAACCACTACATATTATGTGCGTGTCTGTGTGTGTGTTTTAACCAGAAAAGATAGATTAAGAATGGTTAAACAGTGAAAAAAGTTTTTTATTTATATTTGGCTGTGCTGGGTCTTTGTTGGTATGCATGGGCTTTCTCTAGTTGTGGCATTGGGAGCTACTCTTCAAGAGGAGGCTACTCTGCTCTCTCTTGTAGCAGAGCAGAGGCTCCAGGTGCTCAAGCTTCAGAAGTTGTGGCACACAGGCTTGGTTGCCCCATGGTGTGTGGAATCCTCCCAGACCAGGGATCAAACCCCTCCCCTGCATTGGCAGCTGGATTCTTAACCACTGGATTACCAGGAAAGACCCAAAGAGTGAAACTTATAAATCATGTATGCAATATGTTTTGCAATTTTCGTATAACTTCACTGATACTTAATATGCCTGTTTACCCAATGAAGACCATAAAATTTCATTGTAGTTGAGATATCACAAGCATTTGTTTGTTCTCTTCATCAGGTTGAGGGATACGTACTGATGTCAACATGGTTTCTCCTTTTATCTCCTCTGCTGTTTTGCAGTGTTGAACAGGTGTCTTCTTGTGGCCTACCCTTACCCTTTGCTTTCATCTAATCAAAGGATCTTTAGATGGTCTTATTTCCATTTATTAACCAAAAAAAAATTCTTTTTACATGTGACTTTTTAGCAACACCCATAATTTAAGTGATATTTGCCTTAATATTATCTTTTGTCACCTTTCATACAAGAGGATTTATTATTCTAATAGGGTATGCTATATTAATGAAATGTTTGGTGGCAAAATACGTTTAGACTTGTTGAAAGACATGATGTTGCTGTTGAAATGCCTAAGAAAAACCGCCCCTTTGGTAAAGAAAGCAGCCTGGACTCTGGTGACCCTCTTGCTTTAACCAGTGATGACTTCAGTGATGATCTTTCTCATGCAGAAAGCCCTCTGCTCACTTTAAGTGTGTAAACTCTTGACTTGAGGACTTTATTAGAGATTACCCTCTTTAAGGCTCCCTGAAAGATTAACTCTTAACTCATTAAGCAATTCCTCAATTACCCCCAAATTAGCCTCATAGATATGTCTTTCATGGCTTGTTAGTCTGCATAGGTGACTAAATTTGAAACTCAAAAAAAGATAGCCTTACAATTTTTTTTTTCCATTTGCACACTTTTGTAAGCTTTCTAATTTTTATCCCTCCAGTACATCATGTCACAGTTGACTTTTCTTCTCTGGCTGTCAGTGTCAGGAACTGTGCTTCTGCACATTAACAGAAAGACATTTGGGAAAGGTCCTTTATCGATGTCTGACACTGGTGAATTGAAGAATAATATACTAGCTATATCACAGTGTTTATTCCTCCTAAGCCAATTGTTATCTTTTGCAGTATTTCCAATGAAATTGTAATTTTTTAGAGCAGATTCTTTTCTGATGGAGCTGTGATTTGCAATAATCTTGTCATGCCAAGCTCAAAATACTACTAAATGAAGACATTTCTGGAAGGGAATGATTGTAAATTGCATGCAAATTTCAGCTCGGCTGGAATTAATCAATATGGAAACAGAACTTGTACGTTCCTGATATAATGATGCTGAAACTAATCCCATGGAGTTTTATTTTCATGGGAATTAGGTATTTATTTTTACTTAAGTCTCTTTTTTCTTGAAGACAAAGGTCCAGTTTTTGAGTCTTTTAATAAAACTTTTGGGAAGATAGAGAAATGTTATAATGGAAACAGGAGTAAAACTAATCATCTGACTTCTCTTGTGGAGACATCAGTCATTGCCTATTCAATTTACCTATTTCAAGAGAATTTCCCAGTTTTTCTTGCTCATTTCTTCCACTGAAACTTCTAAGGCTTATGATATAGTAGGTGTCACCGTCTTTAGTATTTATTAGGTATGCAACATTCGTCTAAATGGCATGTTCTTTGATTTATATCAGTTTCCTATGGGGGGAATCACATCTCCTCTTTGGTGAGCATGTGTTTTCTTTTCATTTGACATAAAAACCTTACTTTCTGGGGAAACAGATCACTATCTTTGACTTTTTAATGCCTCCTTGAGTTTTCAGTATTTCTCATTTTCTTTGATTTTTCAGGATTAGGCTCACTGCCCTTTATTTTTGTACTTGGCCTCTAGGTCTGCTAGCTTTAGATTGTTTCTCACCTTTTCTTCTAGTTTGTAGGTCAAGAATTTGCAGATAGAGGTCTTATCACTGGTATATTACATATTACCAATGCATTAGTGTTATATCCATATATCCTCAGAGCCTGACATCTTACTTCCCAACCACTTTAGAGTACTTTAAGAGTTGCTTTATTTATAGCCCAGTTTAAATTCCACTGGGTAATAGTCCATAAACCTGCAGTGACATCCAGTGGCCTCAAGGTGTAATTTTTTTTTAGAAATTTTTCCAAAGAAATTATAGGGATAGTAATTCCTGTCAAGGTAAAATACTGGAGTTATTGAGGGGGTTCCCTCAGTATATTACCTTTCAAGTAGTTATTAGCATACTGCATCATAGGATTCTAGGAAAATGATTATGCATTTCTTGGTTTTTAAATGAAAGAATGACAACCTGTGATGAGATCAACTTCAATATATTCCAACTAAGATTAGAGGACAATATAAAATTGAAGACAATTTTCCTAAGAAACTTGCAGTATCTGATTTCATATTATGGATCTTTTTAAGAGGTTCATGATTTAAAGGAGAACATTTAGTTTGTGCTTCTGATCATGAAGTTAAAGTTCTGTGTTTTTCCTGCTTCTTTCTTTTGCTGTCAGTTCCTTTGAAAGTCATTCACTGTGTTAACCCTTGTATTTTCTGAGACTTTCTAAGATTGCTGCTATGAATCAGAGGCAAATGACTGATTACTGTCCTTGAATTATGTTATTAAAGGAGAGCATATTGTTTTTATAAAAGTGATGCACCATTAACCACAATACTATTAGCACCAGAAACAGTTTACAATAATAGAAAACAGTACAAAGATATTGCAGCATATCAGCTCAAATCTTACCCTTTCCACAGAAACAACCAGTGTGAACATTTGGTGAGCCTCTTTCCAAGTAGCTCTCTGTGCATTTGTATTAATAGATGAATAGATGGGAAACTAGGAAATAATTTCATATCTTTGAACTAAACAACACATGTAACTACCATGTTGACTTGGTTTCTAATCCTGTAATGTTACACTAGGTGAGGAGGGGGCCAGGCTAGAGGCTTGCGTTTTGTTTAAGCAGTGACTCTTTCTTTGGTATGTGACCGACAGGACTGGCTAATGAAGATAGTGAGAAGATCTACATAGAGGAGTGGTGGGCAGCCACCTCATGGCCTGGTCTAGATAAGTTAAATGAAGCTGGAATGGGTCAACATAATTTATATAGTTAAACACCCATTGTGAGATGTTCCAGAGCTGAGAGACTTAATAGAAGTAGGATCCATCATGTAGGAACCAAGCAAGTCGTATAACCCAAATTGGTACTAAGCACATTGATACCAAAGATGGAATGTTAGATTCAAAGACAGGTAGATTGTTCAGTCCTTCTCAAAATTGATACTGAATCTGAAATTTGATATTTAAATTTCTCTGTCTTAGACCCGCTCCCCCAGCCTTCTCGGATACAGAGCAGAAGCCATATGCCACTAGAGAGGGGCAAGAGATGTGTCTGACCTTCTGGTTCTATAAAAAGATCAACTGATATGAGGACCATGGCTATGCACTGCCTCCCACTCCCTTGAATGACACTGGGCAAAAACCTTCAGCTGCTGGGAGAGATTGTGGTACCCAGGATTCTGCACTGATGCAAACCAGTGATCAGCTGACTTGGCAGAGGAGCAGGAAACTTCCTCATGCCTGAGATATTCCATCAGTCAAAGAACTTGATTTCCGCATGGGAGTTATACAGGGAAGAAGAGAAACCCTGACTATACCCTGTGCCCTTATGAGTAGGAAGCAGTAGGAGGCAGAAATGCTGAGAGTCTCCCTCCTGAGTTTCAGATATACAGGGCCAGAGTGAGATGGAGGTCAGAGCAGGTGGGCTGGGAAATGTCTCCCCCACCACAGGACTTGCACGAAGTCATGGATAATTGCCGTCTGCTGCTAGAGAAGTGACGAGCATGGAGAGAATGTTCCCTTCACTTACCCACACATATATCCTATAATGACTTTCTGCAGGGCCTCTTGTGTTTTTCGGGTAGATCATGAATACAGAAGAACTTCCTTAATACTTAACAAAGTAAACTTTAAAAAATAGTTTCAGATTTACAAAATTTCATACAGGTAATACAGAAAGTTCCCATATGCATACCTTATAGGTTATCCCTATTGTAAATATCATACGTGAGTATGCTCTATTTTTATAACTAATATAGTGATATTATTATTAATTGAAGTCATACTTTATTCAGACTTCCTTCCTTTTTAAACCTAATGTCCTTTTTCTCTTTTAGCATTCTCTTCAGGACACCACGTTTTATCTTTATAGTCATTATGTCTCTTTAAGTTTCTCTAGATTGAGAGAGTTTCTTGGACTTTTTTCCTTTTTGATGATATTGAAAATTTTGAGGCATGCTGGTCAGATATTCTGTAGAATGTTTCTTGATCACTGGTTTTTAAATTTTTAAAAAAATTTTTTCTCGTAATTAAACTCTCAGTTGTTTTTTGCTTTGGAACTTTTGGACTCTCACAGAGAATTAAGTCGTGAGAGTCTATCAAAGGAGGAATTTGCATCCTTCAATGCAGTGAAACTAAATATATAAGCAGCAGTATCCAAACCCAGTTCAGCTACTTACTAGATTTACTCAATTCCCCACATGCTAATAGCCTGAGAGAAGTTACCCATTTCTAGGCATAATGTTCTTTACTTTGGTTTCTTACACACACAAAGTGTGGAATTCATTTTTTAAAATTTATAAGACATAGACACACACACACACACACACACACACCTTTCTCAGAAGGTTTAATAGTAAACAGAACCAAACCAAGAGATGCAGGCTTCAGATGGGGACTTCAAAATAACTATGATTATTATATTAAAAGGTTTACTGGATAAGTGGGCAGTACATATATATCAGTGGGCAATTTTGGAAATGTTAAAAATGTTGAACAAGATATCACGTATTAAAATGTTTTTTTTGTGGGTTTATTAACAGATTGGACACAATAGAGATAGACCTTGTAGATAGATTAGAAGAACTCTTCAAAAAAATGGAGTAAAAAAAGAGTGGAAATAAAAAACAGGAAATCAAAAAATGGAGTATGTTACTGTGGAACATATGTAGCAATCTAAAATAAACAAGGAGAGAGAAAATAAGGCAAAAGAAATGTTTGAGGAGAGAATGGTTGAGAATTTTTCAGAATGAAAGATAACAAAGTTTATCTATATATAGTCATCAAACTGCTGAAAACCAAAGAGTAAATTCTGAAGGAGGTCAGAGAAAAAAGAAACATTACTTAATGAGGCACATAGCTAACAGTTTGGCAGACATTTAATCGGAAACTATGAAAGCCAGAAGACAGTGGAATGACATCTTTTAAGAACTGAAATCCAGAATTCCATCTCCAGGAAATATGTCTTTTTTTTTAAAAAAGAAAAGCAAAAATAAAAATTTGTCAGATGAACAAACATCAAGACAGTTTTTTGCTAGTAGAACAGCACTACAAGAAATGTGAAAGGAAGGTCTTCAGGCAAGAGCATGCTGCTAGATAGAAAATTTGATATTATAAATGGAATGAAGGTCACCAAAAATGTAAAACTGGATAAATTTAAAAGATATTTTCTTCTTACTTTCAATATATGAAAAGAGATTAGAGCAAGGTTTGACAAAATGTACCCCATCGGCTAAATACTACCTCTAGCTTGCATTTGTGCAACCTAAGAGCTAGGAGTGTTTTATATTTTTAAAGGGTTGTAAAAGAAATTAAAAACAACCAAAGTGAAGAATATACAATGGAGATTCTATGGCTCATGATGTCTGAATTAGTTACTTTGTGACCTAGTCTAAAGCAAAAATAATAACTATGCATTATAGGGTTTGTAATATATGTCCAAAGAAATATTGAAAACAATAGGACAAAGGAGAGGAGGAAGGAAATGGAAATATATTATACTGTTATAAGGTTCCTATGCTACTCATAAAGTAATAAAATTACAGCAGCCTATGCTAAGTTAAAGATGCATATTGTGAACCCTAGAACAGCCATTGAAGGAAAAGATAAAACAAAGTAGTATACTTAACAAACTGACAAGAGAGAGAAATTGAATCATACAACATGCCCAACTAAAACAAAACAAGGCAAAAAAGACACAAACAAGAAACAAATTTGGAAAAATTTTAAACAGTATAATGATAGATATATACCCATCTCTATCAATAGTTATATTACCTATAAATGGTCAGTTAAAAAACAGTTTAAAAACTGGATAGAAAGCAAAACCCAATTATGTATTGTGCACAAGAAACCCACTTTAAATATGAAAACAGCTATATTAAAACTAAAGTGAATGGAAAACAATATATCATGCAAAATCCAAACAAAAGAAAACCGAGTTGGTTCTATTAACATCTGACAAAGTAGACTTCAGAATAAACAGTGTTATCAGGGATAAAGCATGATACTACTTAGTACGTTGTGATGAAGAGGTCAGTTCATCAAGAAAACAAGAATTCATCAAGAAAATTAAAGGTATATATACCTAATAACTGAGCCTCAGAATACATAAAAAGTAACAGAACTACAAGGAGAATTAGACAAATCCACTAATTTAGTTGGAGATTTCAACATTCTTTCTTCAGTACCTGGTGGAACAAATAAACCAGTGGGGAAAGATGTAAAATACCTGAGCAATACTATCCATCACCTTGACTCAATTGACATTTACAAAATACTCAGCAGCATCATACAGGTGTTTTTCAAGTGCACTTGGAATATTTATTAATACCATATTTTGAGGTATAAAACAAATGTCAATAAACATGAAAGCATTTAAATTATGCAAGTTATGTTCACTGATCAACCAGACATAGTCATATACCTTGTTTGGGGAATGTAATTTCTTTGGATAAAGTTAAATACCTAAAATGTGACAAGGCATTCAGCTTAAAAAAAACACCTGAAACCTTCAGATATATTAGTGACAGTATCACAGAATTTCCTTGAATCTACTTGAAGCTTTGCAGTGCAGTGGTACTATTAGATATTTGTGATTGAACTTGTTGATTTTGAAGTATGAGTTGGTGCTTAAAATGTGTGACCCATCAGTGTGTAAACAGCATTTCTTGCACACTGTAAGCAAGGGGCCCTTTCTCATGGTATTTTTAAACACTCAGTAGTTTTAACTTCCTGAATAGGAAGCATTTAGGCAAACGTGATATCACCAATGCTAGTGCTAAGTCACTTCAGTCGTGTCCAACTTGTGCAACCCCATGAACGATAGCTCACCAGCCTCCTCTGTCCATGGGATTCTCTAGGCAAGAATACTAGAGTGGGTTACCGTGCTCTCCTCCAGGGGATCTTCCCGACCCAGGAATGGAACCTGTGTCCCATATGTCTCTTGCATTGGTAGGCAGGTTCTTTACCACTAGTGCCAGTTGGGAGGCCCACCATTAGCGTTAACAAGTGAAAACAGAAGGTGGAAAGTTCTGCTCTGCTTTTAAAGAAGCAAAATTTGCGTGTATATTTTGGAAGAACAGTATGTAATAGAATAGCAGTAAGATAATATATTCTCAATATGTGTCCAAATCATGGTCTGAAAAAGTCAAAGGTGTATTTAGAAATTTATCTTAGTTTAACGTGTTAGAAGCAGAAGATATTAAGAAGAGGTGGCAAGAATACACAGAAGAACTGTACAAAAAAGATCTTGACCCAGATAATCACAGTGGTGTGATCACTCACCTAGAGCCAGACATCCTGGAATGTGAAGTCAAGTGGGCTTTAGAAAGCATCACTATGAACAAAGCTAGTGGGTGTGATGGAATTCCAGTTGAGCTATTTCAAATCCTGAAATATGATGCTGTGAAAGCGCTGCACTAAATATGCCAGCAAATTTGGAAAACTCAGCAGTGGCCACAGGACTAGAAAAGGTCAGTTTCCATTCCAGTCTCTAAGAAAGGCAATCCCAAAGAATGCTCAAACTACCGCACAGTTGCACTCATCTCACTCGCTAGTAAAGTAATGCTCAAAATTCTCCAAGCCAGGCTTCAGCAATACGTGAACCGAGAACTTCCAGATGTTCAAGCTAGTTTTAGAAAAGGCAGAGGAACCAGAGATCAAATTGCCAATATCCGCTGGATCATGGAAAAAGCAAGAGAGTTCCAGAAAAACATCTATTTCTGCTTTATTGACTACGCCAAAGCCTTCGACTGTGTGGATCACAATAAACTGTGGAAAATTCTGAAAGAGGTGGGCATACCAGACCACCTGACCTGCCTCTTTAGAAACCTGTATGCAAGTCAGGAAGCAACAGTTAGAACTGGACACGGAACAACAGACTGGTTCCAAATAGGAAAAGGAGTACGTCAAGGCTGTATATTGTCACCCTGCTTATTTAACTTCTATGCAGAGTGCACCATGAGAAACAGTGGGCTGGATGAAGCATAAGCTGGAATCAAGATTGCCGGGAGAAATATCAATAACCTCAGATATGCAGATGACACCACCCTTATGGCAGAGAGTGAAGAGGAACTAAAAAGCCTCTTGATGAAAGTGAAAGAGCAGAGTGAAAAAGTTGGCTTAAAACTCAACATTCAGAAAACTAAGATCATGGCACCACCCTTATGGCAGAGAGTGAAGAGGAACTAAAAAGCCTCTTGATGAAAGTGAAAGAGGAGAGTGAAAAAGTTGACTTAAAATTCAACATTCAGAAAACTAAGATCATGGCATCTGGTCCCATCACCTAATGGGAAATAGATGGGGAGACAGTGGAAACAGTGTCAGACTTTATTTTTTTGGGCTCCAAAATCACTGCGGATGGTGACTGCAGCCATGAAATTAAAAGACGCTTACTCCTTGGAAGGAAAGTTATGACCAACCTAGATAGCATATTAAAAAGCAGAGACATTACTTTGCCAACAAAGGTCTGTCTGGTTAAGGCTGTGGTTTTCCCAGTGGTCATGTATGGATGTGAGAGTTGGATGGTGAAGAAAGCTGAGCGCCGAAGAATTGATGCTTTTGAACTGTGGTGTTGGAGAAGACTCTTGAGAGTCCCTTGGACTGCAAGGAGATCCAACCAGTCCATCTAAAGGAGATCAGTCCTGGGTGTTCATTGGAAGGACTGATGCTGAAGCTGAAACTCCAGTACTTTGACCACCTCATACGAAGTGTTGACTCACTGGAAAAGACCCTGATGCTGGGAGGTATTGGGGGCAGGAGGAGAAGGGGGCGACAGAGGATGAGATGACTGAATGGCATCACCGACTTTATGGGCATGAGTTTGAGTGAACTCTGGGAGTTGGTGATGGACAGGGAGGCCTGGTGTGCTGTGATTCATGGGGTCGCAAAGAGTCGGACACGACTGAGCGACTGAACTAACTAAGAAAAGTTAGTGTTAGATATGTGTTAGATAACGTTATCTAACGTGTTAGATATGACTCATTAATAATGAAGACTTAAAAGACCTTTGTGGGCTAATGAGTGAGTCAACTTTCAAATTTTACTACTGTCAATACATACTTTGTACTGTTGAGGTCATAATGTTGTTACCCTAAATATTGTACTATCGTTTTCCTCTTATTTTGAGGTTACCCAAAATAAAAATTGTTCTTTAAAAGAATATAATTTTAGTTTACATGATCACAATTGACTTAATCATAACTCCTGTTCTCAGGAAAAGTGTGACCAGCTCTTAAACTAAAGGAGAAAGAAGAATGATCAGCTAAACTGGTGTAGATTTCTATAGAGTAGCATACTCATAATCTAGTATAAGATTCCCATTTTACAAATGTGTTTTAGATGTCCTTGGCAGATTTAGGGTAGTAACGTGAGATGGATATAGTAAAAATGGATTTGGGTTAGGGTTTGTTTTGATGACTCATTGCACACCACAAACATGGCCAGTCTATTTGTAAATTTTCTTCAAGTAAGAATTGTTTTATTTAGGGAAAAAAAAAAAGATCGTTTCTGGAGTGAGTACTTCTAATGAGTTATTTTTGGAGAATTGTTACAAAACTTATGTCAAATGATTGTTAATCCTTCTTGCAAACAATTACATAACTACTGTGTGACCACCCAAAGCCCTGTTCCTTCCCTAAGCCTTGAGACTACCTAACAGTCATGAATTTAATGCTTTGATTTTCAGTTTTTAAAAACCCTTAGTGTTACATGGATGTAGAATGGAGGTTTGCACGAAATATGTTCAGTGAAAGCCAGAATTATTTACCATGCCTAGGATTCATTTAAATATCTGTGATTTCATTGTATAAAATAATCTTCACTATAAATGTTAAGGGATATGATTTTGTTTTAGATCATAATACTTGCTAATTATTTTTCTTAGTGTTATTAACTGGGGTTTATCATAGGTGTTGATGCCACATATGTAAGTGGGTAACTTACAAAACTTTATTTGCTGCTTAATTTTTTTAACATTATTCTCGAAATAGCCTCAAGATCCAAATACAATTGCGGTAATATTTGCTGAAAATTAGAAACTATAAAACCTCGTATTTTGCTGAGAATCAGAATAGGAGAGAGAATTTCAAATAATGATACCTTCTATTTATAAAGCAGAACCTTCCATCTACTGTCTCTCAAAAGGCAGTTTGATAACAAAATGTGTTTTAATATTTTATATTATTTCCATTATTTAGGTAGTAAGTGTATAGACATCATAGATCACTGATGTTTGTGTTGTAAGGTCTCTTTATTTTATATGAGATTTACTAGTGACAAGTTATCTTTATAACTCTTATTTAGTTCCCTTCCTTGCACATTGAATAGTTGAAAAGATCAAAAAAAATTTAAGTCACAGTCCTTAATCCCACTTGGTTGTGTTAAATTCTCCAAATGATAGAGAAATTTCATTCTGGTAGGATCCACCTTGCAGTTGTAATAGTTATCTGTACTTGTAAAAGAGATATTCTTTAATTATACCGCATAACTAAACATATTTGAAAGAGATAACTGATCCTGTCTCAAAATTGGTATTTCTTTTAAAGTGTAAAGTCAGTACATCACTGTTCCCATTCGGTCAGATGGCATGCTACTGTCCCAAGCCCACACGAACTGATGAGGCAGAGAGGTTATAAGCATGTAGGGCCAAGGGAAGGATCACAATGGACGCAAACACTTTCCCGCTTTTCCTGAATGAGCTTTGACCACCTGTCTTTTACCCTTTGCAGTTCTATTCTGAGAGGAATATGATGAACAGCCTTGAAGATGGGGGCCACTGCTGCTAGATTGTTGCCATTAACCAGCTTTCATGGCTTTTGTGGGAGCCTCCTTTTCATTAGTATTTGCAACATGTTCACCAGCAAAATGATTATGTTAGGCAGAGACATCACATCACTTACATTTCATAGCTCAGTGCAATTTTCATAAACTGCGAGGCAACATCCAAAAAAACATGACTCAGAATTAGAGTTTCAGAAGATTATTATATAGACATTATTTCCCTCAGGTCACGGGCTTTAGTCAAATTTGGAGGAGAATGAAATTGCCAACAGTGAAAAGCAGACAGAAAGGTATGAGTTCATGAGCAGAGAAATAACATTTTCATTTGTTCCTTCCCCATGGGAAAGATTCAGCATTCCGGTAAATGGAGACGGTTATAAGAAATGAATTTTTGTCAGCAGGGATGTGATTTTAAGGCTCACTTATCCATTGGCAATCTAGATTTCTAACCCCAGGAATCTAGGAAATTGCTACAGAATGTAGTCTTTATTATAAACAAGTTTTTTTTTTTTTTTTTTTTTTGGTAGTTTCTTCCCCCCTTCCTTTTCTTGCTCAGAGATTTTAAGATGGACTACATTTCTTTCTGCCTTTCAGGGGTCAGATGCCTGCAGAATGTCTGCATGTGCCATGGGTTTCTCCTCACTGCCACTGCTTTGTGATGGAAACTGTTTCTTCCCTCCCAAGCTTCTCGCACTCGCCCTGGTCTTTCCTAACCGACTCTGTTGAGCATGCAAACGCTGACAGCGTCGGAAGCCACCGCGTCCACTAGCGCTGAATTCACGGCCTCCGCTTCTGTCCCCAGCATTTGTGGGGCGTCCTGTGGTGCTGCTGCTCCTCTGTGCTCAGTCCTCCCCAGCATTTGCAGGGCGTCCTGCGGTGCTGCTGCTCCTCTGTGCTCAGTCCTTTTGTGTCTGTGGACCTGAGAGCAAGGCAGGAAAAAACAGGCTTGCCAGGTAGCTCTCATTTTACCAGGTATAAAGAGCAAGGGTTTGCAAGGTTTCTGTCGGGTAATCCCAGACAACCTTCTTCATAATTAAAGAATGCTCTTTCATGGGAAATTTTATTTTGCTTCTTCAATTTCATCTGATGCTTCTCAGCCCATCACTCATTCAAATTCTGTTCAGAGGTTCTGCCGCCAGCTACAGGGTACATCCATGAGAGCAGACGATATTTCATATAACCTAAACCCTTCATTTCTAGAGATGCAGATAGGTTCTGTAACTTTAATCTCACCTTTATATTTTTTCAATTTTTAATAATGTGAAAATATGTATATCTAATACCTTCTTCCCCTGTGCATTTTTGCCCATTTTAATATCTCTTTCAATACCATAAACTATTTTCCTGGATGTATTATTATTAAAAAATGTTATTGCCTGCCAAAGTTTATCTTCATCATTATTAAATCTACAATGTAATGATTATTTAACATTGTGAAATTGTATTTGATTAATAAATGACAATTGATTAGCTTGTTTAGCTCATTGGATTTGGCCCATGAAATTGATCAAGATTGATAAACTTTCCCCTTGAACCTCCAAAGGTTCTCAAAGGAAGGGAGAAGGGATATTTGGGTTAGGAGGAGCATCTGGTTTGCTGCATATCTGTCCAATCACAGGTTTTGTTTCCTTGCAGATGCTCTAGCCAAGGAGTCACTGAATTAGCCATGCTATGCTGTGCTTAGTCGCTCAGTCGTGTCTGACTCTTTGAGACCCCATGGACTACAGCCCACCAGGCTCCTATGTCCATGGAATTCTCCAGGTGAAAATACTTGAGTGGATTGCCATGCCCTGCTCCAGGGGAATCTTCCCAACCCAGGGATTTTACCCAGGTCTCCCACATTGCATGTGGATTCTTTACTGTCTGAGCCTCCAGGGAAGCCATAGTCTTGGTATATGGTGATATTTTGTGGAGTTTTCAATTTGTTCCTGTTAAATTTTTCCTAAAATGTAGTCTCTTTATCTTTGATAGTTAGGGGACCTCTGTTTTAAAAAGCAGGGAAAGTGTTATATTCTATTTTTCATAATGGGCAATTCTTGATATTTGTGGAATTTTTCCGTGAATCATTTGAGGGGCAAAACAACGTACCTGCGATGTACAAAAACATGTACTTGTCTCTTATATGTCACTCATTCTTAATTCTAACAGCCTCTCCTCTACTATATGTTGTTCAGAAGTCGTGTGTCTAACTGTATCATACAGAAGCTAATAACCTGGAAGACACTGACATTGGCATATTGTTTGGAACCCTTTTGGATTCTACTTCAGTAGGAGTTAAGACTCTCATGGAAAATGATGGGTTTTTGCAGACGTTCTCATCACCTAACAGGGCTTCATTAGAGTTACTGGCTAGAATAGAACTTTTTCTTTTTATTGAAGTATAGTTGACTTACAATGCTGTATTTGTTTCTGATATACAGAAAAGTGATTTGGTTTTATATAGATTCTTTTTTTCAGATTTCTTTTCCGTTATGGTTTATTATGGAATATTAATATAGTTCCCTGTGCTATGCAATAGGACCTTGTTGTTTATCTATTTTACATATAGTAATATGCAACCGTTAATCCCAAACTCAAACTTTATCCCTCCCTCCCTTTTGTCTTTGGTAACAATAATTTAGTTTTCATCTGTGTTTCTATTTTGTAAATAATTTCATTTTTATCATATTTTAGCCTCGACATACAACTGATATCATAAAATGTTTGTCTTTGTCTGACTTACATCACTTAGTCTGATAATCTCTGGGTTCATCCATGTTGCTGCAAATGGCATTATTTCATCCTTTTTATGGCTGAGTAATATTCCATTGTACATCTTTATTCATTCATCAATGGACACTTAGGTTACTTTAGAATAGGAGTTTCTGATTAGTTCCAATGAAAGATGAAATGCTGTAAATATAATAATTCACAGCACAAATAAGAAAGCTGTAGATAGGATTAGTATGGTAATTACATAGTAACAGTGGTACTATAAGAAAACACCCAGGCAGTCACCTGAAAATTACTCATTGGCCATAACTTTAGAGTCTCATTGTCTACCATTTGGAGCCAGGGACAGGGTGTCTCAGATCTACATTCTTGATACTTGCTCAAGAGCAACTAACTCTAGAGAAATTACTGAACTTTCTGCTGCTTGGTTTCAACGTCTTTTGTGAAATGGCAACAATTTTGCCTGTCCAAACCACTGTTACTATTTTTTCTGAGCAGTGCTTGCATGAACCAAACATTATTACAGGATATAAACTCCCCGAAATAGTTAACCCACTTTGCTTTCACATACTATTTCATAATACTTAGTCCTCTTGATTAAGAGGATAATGCAGTAAAACCTCTGTTACTGGAGTAAAGTATTGTTAATTTAAGTTTAGATCATTCTTTAAAAATGTATTTATTTCAATATACTTGTTATTGAAAATCTTTCTATAATGTATTCCTTGTATTTTTGCATTAGAGAGCACGATCTAGCAAAAACAATTGAGTCTGTCTCTGACGCTGGATTGTCTTTCACAGCCTTGGGGCTTTGATGTTGGCGTCAGTTCTTTGTGCACTAAGAAATGGATATAAAATGAGACACTTATGGGAAGTTAGGCTAAATGCACCAATCTTGGCCATACCTTGGAAGTTGCATTTTAATAAGTGAATTGCTTATCTGAATTGTTTCCTCAGTGTTCTACATTTTTTCTTAAAATGAAGTTATAAAGTTGCCATGCTCATAAAAATGAAAACTACAATACCAATCAAAATATGTAGGAGACAAATATGTAGGAGACAGAGATAGCATGCTTAGTGTTCTATGTTTCAGGCAGTGTTCCAGACCACTGGCAGTGTTGTATGTTTCAGGTAATAACTGATATTCCTCCCAAGCACTCCATCAGGGAGGCACTATAATTATCTCCGTTTTCCTAAGAAGGAAACTGAATCTTGAAAAGATTAAGAGATCTGTCTGAGGTTATGTATGTAGTAGCTGGCTGAGCCAGGACTTGAACAGCCTGAGGTAAGACCCTGTTCTCTTAAGTACCGCGCCAACCCGCCTCAAAGGCATATGCATGCGGTGGTCGTGGATGAGGTGACCTAGACTCGGTGACTTTGTCGTGGGCCCTGCATGGTGTCCGATTTAGTACTTTAGTTTTCATTATCTCATTTAGTTTCGGAACAGTTCCACTGGGTCGATTTCATTATGCACATATTGCACATGGAGAAACCTGGACTCAGACAAGGCAAAGCTTCTATCCCAGATGAGGGGGCTTGTGGTAATTGATGGAGCACAGCTTTGAACCTGGTAAGCCCAATTCCAGCTCTGATCAGGGGTGTCATTAAGGAAAGGAACTTTCTAAGAAAGGCCATTGTTACAGTTTTAAGAGATTTAAGTTTCCAGTATAACACTCTGCCCCTAGCAAGGATTTGTGTTTTCATTTTAAGTTAAATCATTTGTTCTGTACTGGAATTGTCTCATCTATCTCGATCCATGGAATTTCTTCAAGTCATTGCTATTGCACACTGATTCTTCTGCCTGTTTGTGGTTGGTTGGTTGAGCTTCTGCAATTAACATCATTCTTTTCATGTATTCTTCTTAAGAAATTAATTTTCCTTTCAGTTTTAAACTCTAATACCACATCATTTAGCCCTCTGAAGTGTCAATATCCCTGTGATACTATTAGCCACTTACTTGTACAATGTCTTAAGAACATTTTAAGAGAAATATAAATGGTACACACATAAATGGCAGCATCACTTGGATACCAATTAAAAATAAATTTCTTTTTGAGTGAATGCTGTCTTTTAGCCTGCCAAAACATAGAAGTTGGTTGCCTCCATCTCCTTTGCCATTACTTAGAACTTTTTGGTGTAATAAAAAAAGAAAAGGTATTTTAATGGAAAGTTGGTTTTTTTCCTGTTGCAGTAGAACAGCCAGTTTTACATGTCTGTATGTTGTTATGAATATAGATTTTTATCAAGTCCTGCAGAGTCCTGGTGAGTCTCCACTGTTGTATGGCGAAGTCTATGGGATGCCTTTTGGATTGCCTTGGCAGCAAGTGGGCAGCATCTCACCGGCCCACTGTGACTCATGGGAAATTCTGTGTCTCGATGTTTTTTATGGCTGTGTTTTAGTGGGTTAGGCCTCCCTGCCATCTCATTTTCCTGGCTTGTCATCTCGTCTGTTTACCTTGGCTCCACCTTTGGCTCAGCTGGACACCACAGGCTTCACTAGAGTCATTTGGAATGCAAGCCCATCACACCAAGTCTCCTATTTCTCCAAGGCTCAGAGAGAATTGGAACTGAACTCTGAGTGGCTAGTTGTTGGTTGTCCCTAGCCAAGTCTGCACAAATGGAGAAAATGCATGTGTTTGTGAGTCTGCATATATTTTACATTTTCGTAGTCACATCTTTGAGTCCAGTAAATATATTTCTTTTCCTGCTTATTTTTGGTGGTTAATTTTGCAAGCCATGAAAAATGAGTTTTGGTCCCTCAGGCGCCAAGATTATGCAGAGATGTCACATTGTGTCTTGCATTTTTAACACCTGGACATCATAGCTTTCCTGGGCACCTCCAGCAGTGACTTCTGCTAGTTTGACAGACTCGAGAGCCTCTCAAACCTATTTCTTACTACTTGTGTTCATTTGGACTGTTTTTATTATGTAGTGATTTGGCATTTTCTAAAAATCTCTTTGCATTTTCACCTTTCCAAAAGAGTTGTCAACTATACCCACATACTTGTGAAGTGGCATTTCCCCAGAAACAGGAATGATTGGAAGAAACTTACCAAGAAAGGGGCTCTTTCTTCTGAAAGTTGATCTCTGTGCTTAGTATAATTTTTCCGATCTAGAGGGAATTACAGGACCCTGAGACCAACCCTACCAGCTTGCTCGCAGCCTTGGTTTAACTTCATTGCAGATGCTGGGATCAGTGCTTTAGTTGTGCAACGAAGGTTATTTCAGGGTGGCATTTTATCTCCCACTCTCAGGCTCTTTCAGATCGAGCTGGATATTCCACATAATCCTTTTGTATAACTCTCACAGGCTGCAGTTCTGTAGCTTGGGTAACGGTCAGAGGAACTCTAATGCCAGAACAAATGATGCTGCTAAACGGAAAGAGTAGGAGTCTTCTCTCTACAAAATGCCTCACAAAGGAGACTTTCTTTGCTCCTCCTGGTACATGTGGTAAGCATAGAAATAGTTTATTATGAAAGTCTTTCAGCCACAGGTCTTTCTAAGGCATAACTGTACCCTCCAGGGAAACCAAAATAAATACCAGCCTAATAAACTTCAGATTTTTAAAAATAAGTTATCCTATTGCATTTCTGCAAGAAGGAAAAATATGAGAGGTTGACGTGTGTTCTTATTCTGCTTTGATTTACTTCCCATGATGTCCCTTCCCAACCCAGGCTTAAAGTAGAGGAAAATACTTCATCATTTGAAGAAGAATGATGGTACAAAATCCAATCTTTTGGAAGAGAAGGTGACTTTTCTTAAAACAAAACTCATACACACACACTTGGTTTTCTCCTGGAGTTTGATTTCACACACGCACACACACACACACACACACACACACACACACACGCACACACTGTATTTCTTCCAAAGGGAGTCTTCCATCCTGGCTTTGACTTATTTGTTTCTAATATGGTTATGGTCCACCTGGTCCTCTAGCAAGCTTTCTCTGCCCTTTCTGTGTGCCGGTCCCTTGGTCTCTCCTCCTCTCCAGTTCTTTCACTAAGGCCTTTGTTGTTGTTGTTCAGTCAGGTCCAGCTCTTTGCGATCGCATGGACTGCTGCACACCGGACTTCCCTGTCCTTCACGATCTCCCAGAGTTTGCTCAAACCCTTGACTTCACTTGTCTCCCTGCCCAGTCTGGGCCAAGTATACGAACTACAGCCTACCTTCTGCCAGCCCTTCAGCTGCATAGTGACTGTCACGGTCCAGCTCTAGGGTGTGTCAGTGGTCTGACTTCTATGCTTTCTCCACTGCCCTTTCTCAACCTATTAGACCGATCACCTTGTCGTCTTTATCTTTTTTCTTTTTTTTGGCTGCACCACTCAGTGTATGAGATCTTAATTCCCTGACTAGGGCTCAAACCTGCACCTCCTGCATTGGAAGCTCAGAATCTTAACCACTGGACCACCAGGGAAGTCCCTGTCTCCATGTCCTTAAATGTGACTGGCCCCCCAATATTCTTTTGGCTGTTCATTATTATTTTTGCTTTATCTTTATTTTGTTAAAGATATGAGAAATAATGTATATCCAGGTACCCATCTGCCAGCTTGAAAAGTATATTATTTCCAGGATAGTTGATGCCCCTATTGTAATTCTGATCATATCCTCCTCTCAGAACCCAGGGGGTAATAACCACAATTATTCTGCATTTGTTTTATGTTATGAATTTCTTTACATATATCCTGTATATGTAAATCAACACATATTATATAGTAGGTTTAATTTTGAAAAATTGCATCTTGCTATATATGTATGTTTGCAACTTTTAAGCACGTAATTTTTTCCCCTAAATATTTGCTTGGCTGTGTTGGGGGTCTTAGTTGCAGCACGTGGGCTCTTCACTAGGGAAGTGCATAGGCTTCTCTAGTTATGGCACGCAGGCTTCTCTTGTGGTGCTCAGGCTCAGTAGCCCCATGGCATGTGGGATTTTAGTTCCCCGACCAAGGATCGAACCTGTGTCCCCTGCACTGGAAGGCAGATTATTAACCACTGGATCACCAGGGAAGTTTGGCAACTGCTATTTAACTGCACATTATGTTTGTAAGATTAACTCAGTTGTTCTCTTTTACTTTTCCCTACTGTATAATAATCTAGTTTGACTATGTTGTCACTTATCTATTCTATTTGTGAACATTTAGACTGTTTTCAAATTTTTGCTATTACAAACACTGCTGTTGTGAACATTCTTGTGTAGCTCCCCTTGCACATGTGTCCATTTGTTGTTTCAGCAAGTTGTATTGAGCACCCATCTGTGTTTCGCATGATTGATCTAAGACTGCTGAAACAAGGCCCTTATCTTCAAGCCGTATGCTCTAGAGAGGACTCCTGGGGAAATCCTGCAGCTGGAGACTTTTCACTGGTTTTCTTACTTCTCACCTTGCCTTGCCTCTCCTTGGTCATCTTTCACAGTTCTGTTATAGTTAATGTCTTGGACACAGTTTTAATCTTTATTGTTATACTTGAAAACATTTAATAGTTCCCTGTTGATTATGTGATAGAACAAATGCTCCTCAGCTTGCTGTTCAAGAATGATCCTAAGCCTAACCTTTATCAGTCTTTGTTCTATTTGCGTCTCAGCCATACACCTCATAGGCATCCCTGGTGGCTCAGTGGCAAAGAATCCGCCTGCCAATGCAGGAGACATGGATTCAATCCCTGGGTTGGGAAGATCCCCTGGAGAAGGAAATGGCAACCCACTCTAGTATTCTTGCCTGGGAAATCCCATGGACAGAGAAGTTTGGTTGCGGTCCATGTGGTCATAAAAGAGTCAGACATGACTTAGTGACTAAACACCAACACCAACATACACCTCACATTCCCGTTTCATGTTCTTTTCATGCCTCCCAGTGACATCTGTTTATCCCTAGTTGTCTTTCCTGTTTTGAACTTTATCCAGGATGTTGAAATTCTACTCAGCTTTCAAGATCCTAATGAAATACTTTTTTATCCAGATACATCTTCTGCCTCTTCTCTGATTGTCATTTTATATTACAGCTAGTTAGGTATATATTTGCTTAGCTGGTTCTGAGCAGGAATCACAAGGTAATTGCCCCGAACATAGTAGGACCTCATTAATTAAAATAATAATAATAATCAAATTGAATTGAGTGGATCATTTGGTTCTCAGCCTTGCTGTTAAAACACTCTAATGCTGCTAATGAAGGAGAAAGTAGAGAAAGAACAAATGTTTTAATTCTCTGTTGCAGTTTTCAAACATATTTGGCTGCCAGTGAGAGCTTGTAGCGTACTAACCAGGCAGACATCCTTAGTGGGACCCTTATCACATCAACGTGGGCCAAGGTGGAGGAGAAAACTGACTTTGGGAAGAGAGATGGACTCATCATTAAAAAAAAAAAGAGAGAGGCAACATTCTCACTTCAGTGGGATTTAACTAGAGCATGCCTGAGCCAGCTCCATTCCAGAGTCTAGGCCAGATCCTTCCAGTCTTTTGGGTGGTAGTACAGGTTGATGACCTGTCACTAATTATGCCCTTTAACTTATTGTCTGCTCCCCCAGTAGAAGGCAAATTGCAGCTTCTTATGAAAAAGAGAAACCTGAGTCCACTGTGTCTGCCTTTCCATCTTGAAGGAAGTGGGAGAAATGAGGCCAGTGGTTTGATAAATTATATCAAAAATAGTCCCTTCATGCTAATGGAGTGTGAAGAAGCTGATGTACTGAAGATGATCTATAATATTTCATATTTCTCTGAGGAGAAAAATGATAAACTTGATGATGTGTGATTTATTCATGTTTCTCCAGATGAAGAAAAAAAAGATCCTCAAGTCAACCGCCTGTTTCTCACTCACAGAAGCTGGCTTGTGGATTTTTACACCGGGGTTGGAGGCTGGGCTTGTTCAGAGAAATGCCTAGAGAGACTTTGATTAATCACCAGACCTTTGGCAGTTGGTTGGGAGAGGGTAATTATGCCAGCATTGTGGCTATTTTATCATCACTGTTTTATGGCTTTCCACCACCAGGTGACAAATGCGTTAATTATTACATTTCTTATCTGGGACTTCTCTTGGCCGCCCCTCCCCTCTTGGTTTTAGCCTTGAGTCCTTCCCTGCAGCTCAGCCCTGGACAGCAGTAACTTCTGCAATCAAAGAGCTGTTCCTTGGGAGTTCACGCTGAGATGGACATGGTTATCAGCCCTGCTGTGTGCAGACTCTGACCACAGGGGATCCAGCTAATTCCCTTTCCTCTTCCTTCTACCCATCACCCTTTGGGTCAAGTGCTGCTCAGAGCCAGAAGCTCTACTTGCTTCTTTAATAACTGAAAATGGCACCCCTGCCCCAGGCCATTTCACTCTAAATAGCCCCCTGGAGGAGGTTGGAAACAGAGGTTGTCTTAGGCAGAGTGATTTAGCAGGTAAAGTTGTCTCTCTCTCTCTCTTTTTTGACGACCCTTTCCATTACTGGCTACTTTCCGTAATAGGACATCTCTTCTCCCCACACCCCAGCTCGCCTGGGCATTCCCTTCCTGGACCCTAAACTTGTCCCTTCATCATTGGTCACCTGCCCTAACTTCCCAGGATGTAGTCAATACCTTTACTAATTTTACATTTGTGGCTATGTTAGTAGATACTAAAGGCTTTTGTCGTTTAATTGCTAAGTCGAATCTGACTCTTTGCGACCCCATGGACTGCAGCACGCCAAGCTTCCCTGTCCTTCACTGTCTCCCAGAGTTTTCTCAGATTCATATCCATTGAGTCAGTAATGCTGTCTAACCATTTCATCCTCTGCCGCCCTTCTCCTTTTGCCTTCAGTCTTTCCCAGCATCAGGATCTTTTCCAGTGAGTCAGCTCTTTGCATCAGGTGGTCAAAGTAGACTGCCTTTATAAGAGAACACATCTTAATATCTCGTATCTTAATAAGACTTTCGGAAATTCCTTATAGAGTGGTACCATACATATATGGTAGAAATTTGGGGAGAAAGCAGACCTTCCCAAGAGTCTCAGGAGATGCTTTGTAGAGTGATCATTTTCTGCATGTTTGCAGGATCAGTCAAATGGGTGTATCTCAGATCATGGCTGCATCTACCCAGATCCTGTTTTCAGTCTCAAGCCATACACTGAGTTCTTTCAAATCTGCTATACTTCCATTTACAGGTATACCTTCTTTTTATTACAGATAGTGTGTTTGTTGGTTGGTTGGTTTTTATCAGTTGAAGGTTTGCAGCAACCTTGCATTAAGCAAGCCTATCAATGCCATTTCCCCAACAGTATTCACTCACTTTGTGCCTCTGTATCACATTTTGGTGGTTGTTATTCTGTCACTCAGTCATGGTCCAACTCTTTGTGACCCCGTGGACTGCAGCACCCAGGCTTCCCTGTCCTTTACCACCTCCTGGAGCTTTCTCAAGCTCACATCCATCAAGGCGGTGATGCCATCCAACCATCTCATTCTCTGTCATCCGTTTCTCCTCCTGCCTTCAGTCTTTCCCAGGATCAGGGTCTTTTCCAGTGAGTCAGTTCTTTGCATTAGGTGGCCAAAGTATTGGAGCTTCAGCTTCAGCATCAGTCCTTCCAGTGAATGTTCAAGATTGATTTAGAATTGACTGGTTTGATCTTGCAGACTCTGAAGAGTCTTCTCCAACACCACAGTTCAAAAGCATCAATTCTTTGGCACTCATAATTCTTCTTTATGGTCCAACTCTCATGTCCATACATGACTACTGGAATGCCATGGCTACATGACTACCATGGTTTTCGTAGTTTTTGAAATATTTCAAACTTTTAATTATTATTTGTTGCAATGAACTGTACCTCTCAAGGGACTCTCAAGAGTCGTCTCCAGTGCTACAGTTCAAAAGCATCAATTCTTCACCGCTTCTAAATTCTTCTTTGTGGTCCAACTCTCATGTCCATACATGACTACTGGAATGTCGTGGGTATGTGACTACCATGGTTTTCATAGTTTTCGAAATATTTCAAACTGTTAATTATTATTTGTTACAATGAACTGTCATCAGTGATCTTTGATGTCAGTCCTGCAAAAAGATTACAACTTCCTGAAGGAGCTGATGATGGTCAGCATTTTTTAGCAGTACATTATTTTTAATAAGGCATGTACACTGTGTTTTTGGATGTAATGCTATTATTGCACACTTAACAGACTATAGATAGTGTAAATATAATTTCTGTATGCACCTGGAAGCCAGGTTCACGTGACTCCGTTTATTGCGGTATTTGCTTTATTGTGTCGGTCTTTCACCGAAACCACAGTATCTCCAAGGTGTGCCATGCTGGTGATTGTAGAAAAACAGATTTCATTGTGTAAATAGGTCACAGGTTCTTCTAGTGATTTAGCCATTTTAAAGACATCTTGGAATGTGTTTTGTGGATAATAATGGGGTCAGGACATGCTACTTCAGAATATGGCTCCTTGTTATATTGAGTATTTTAGGCTGAAGGAATTTGAGAATGGCTGGTGCAGGTGTAGGAAGGATTTTCTGACCTTCCTCTGAAGCAGGTCATAAGACCCTTATGTGAGAGATGTCCTTCCTATTGCCAGAGGAAAGGAGCATCCTTATCTCTGAAGTTGGAGGGATGCTGAGAGGAATCTGAATGTCTACCCTAGTTTACTACCTTGAGCTCATTCCCTTTGTCTTGTCACATTTTTCCATGATTTTTGCTTTTAGTCAGACCTAGCATAAAAACACCCAAGCTTAACCATTCCTTCACATCTCCATTTCGTTGTGAAGGCTGCCATGTCACGTAAAACTCACATTAAATAGATTTGTATGCTTTTCTGTTTTTAACCTGTGTTTTGTTTCAGGGGCCCCAACTGAGAACTTAGGTAAAGGGAAAGAGAGTTTTCCTCCTTTACAGTTTCTGACAATCTCAAGGTGGGCATTCCCACTCCACTAGCTCCAGGGACTGCAGTTGAGGCCTGGGACATCTGAGAAAAAGGTAAGAATTCTTACCATGTCAGCTTCCTGGATCTCTGTGTTGTCTTGTGGAGAGAGGAAGGTAAATATTTCTCCTTGTTACCTTCCTTTTGCAGTTCAGATTAGCAGAAGAAGAACATTAATAAATACGTTTATATGCTTTCCTCTTGTTAACCTTGTCTTTTCTTATGGGGTCCCAGCCAGTAACTTAGATGGGTAAAAGGAAAGGTATTTTTCTTCTCCAGCAGCAGTCTAGTTCCCTTTGCTTGGGCCTCTGAAAATAGTTTGTCTTCCCCACATGTGTTCCCTGTCTGCCTCAGTGAGAATTAGCATGCTGAGGCTGCCTCATTATTTGATAATTTCTGTGAAGTAGAATCTGGACATTGAGATGAATAGTGTGATTAGATGAGGTAATATTAGAGGTTTTGTTTGAATATACGTATATATATATGTGTGTGTGTGTGTGTATGCATATATATATATATGCGCTCATGAAAACAAATCAGCTCCAAAAAATTCTTATAAAACTTTCTCTTTTTTTAACAAGTCTAATGTACACATAAAGCAGTTTTGTTTGTTTCAACAAAAGGTTCACTCTCTTGGAATCCAGATACCTAGTTTCAGGTATTAGTCTCTATTATAGTCATTTAACTGCTCTGAGCCTTGATTTCCTCATCAGGCAAGAGTCTTGGCACTAATGTAAATAATGAAAATATAAATACTGTTTTTGCATCAAGTGTCATTTAACTTATATTGTATTTACCTTACTATTGTCAGGGTAATACTGTTCAAGTCTTCAATTTGGTTAATCTTTTTCTCTGTGGCTTTCTTTGCAGGAGCCATCTTCTGTGTTTATTTATAGTCAGGCCATTCTTACGACTTTATGTGGCAGGAAAAACCCCACAGAACAGTATTATAGAGCCATTATCTTCAGCTGCTATACCCTGCTGACTTGCACAGCCTGAGAACCAACCTCAGGTTGCCATGAAGTCTTCCCACTAATTACCCATGGAGTATGAGGAGTGTTCCTCTAACTGTTCCCCAGCCAAAATAGCTTGTGGGATAAAAGAAATCTTCACATACACACCTATAATGCAGTCATACCATTTTGTAGCAGCTGAATGAACTGAAATTTTAAAAAGTTCAGTAGAATGGAGATTTTAGTCAATGTATTTGATAGAGTAGTATCTATTCTAGTTTGGTCAGTGAGGGTGGATTGTAGGGGGAGAGTCAAAAGAGTCAGATTTTTTTTAAGGAGTTTGTGTATCATCCTCTTCTGTTCCTTCATCGTAATGGTTATATTTCAGTACTTCCATCAACAGTTTTTCTTTGACTCTTATTTATTCTTTTGATGGACAGCATATTCAATTGGCATATTTGAAAATGACATATTCAAATAATTGCCATGCCTGGCCTCAAGAAGAGTAGCTGCTTTTTTATCTAAAAAGATGAGTAGTCATAGAATGTAGGGAGTAATTCCCATACTAAGCACAGGGAAAGCAAGTGCCGCACTGGAAGGATTAGCCTCTGCAGAAGTTAGGGAAGGTTTCCTTGGATTTCCACCTCCCAGGAATGAGAATTTCTAGTCTGGCCCTCTATTCCTTCTGGAAAGAAGGTGCCACGCCTTATTCACTATGGCTCAGTCTTTGTTGGTTATGTTCCTGTCTCACTAGTATGCAATCTAATTGGTTACATGCTTGCCTGCTTTCCTAGGTTTTGGAAGGAGACCTGACACCTCAGTTTTGGTCAATAGGTATTTTCTGAATGAATGAATGACTAGGGAAATGAAACCAAGGACCCTGCATGTAAGTCTTCTTTTCTTGACTAGACGAGGGTTTGACTACATTTGAAGGTTTGAGGCTGCCTCAGCCCTCAGTGTTTCAGTCCAAAGGCTGTTTGAAGCCAAAGAAGGCAAGATTCCCTCTTACTGATCTTGTGGCTACAGACAAAAAGTGCCCTAGCTTCTCTGTCTTCCAGAAGTTACAGATGTGTCTCTGAGGAAACTGAACCCTGGTATGGTCCTTTTCTTACAATATTTTTTTTTTTCTTCTTTTCTTACAATATTAAATGTCTTTTTTTGTGTGTGACTGAGCTGGACGCTTATACAGATTCCTTTGGATGTTTCCTTTAAGCCTAATTTGTGTTTATCCCAGAGCTGTTCATCCTAATTGTGATTCTTACATGAAAGTGAGACAGATGTGTCTGGCACTAGAAGTGACTAGTAAATGCTTTTTAAATACTTACTTGTACCTTGTATTATAGTTATTTATGCATATCTCTCTCCTTCACTAGATTTTAAACTCTCTGAAGTAGTGTTTTATTTACTTTTATATCCCTATTGCTTAGTAAAGTGTGGTACAAGCAGACCCTTCATGAACTGATTCTAGTGTTCCGTGGGAATTCATTTCAACACTCTTGAGTGTGTTGAACAACTTTCTTATCTATCAGGGATAGTAAATAATTTAAATTGTAGAACCCAGTGGTTTTGGTTTGGGCCCAGATGATATTAGGTTACTTTTCTGATAGTAATTACCAATCAAATCAATGCTTCTTTGAGATTTTTTTCCTCTATTGCATGAGACCTCGAGACCTCTTTTCTTACTCTGTATGATTCAAAAGGAGATGCATCACATTCATCTAAAGACTGAAGAAATTATTTAATTGTAACCTGCAGAGGACAGCTAGACAGTGACTATGCGTTATGCTTTTTTGGATTGTGAATAATTTAGTCTGGAAGTTCTTTTTACCCTAATCTTGGTTATCATATCTGAATAAGCTTCTCAAAGCAATAATAACCTAGTCTCAAGACTTATGTAGTCTGTACCTTCAAATTGTTCTTTCCTCCATACATTTAATCAAAGAACAAGAGTTGATTGATATATATGAGAAGTTATACATTGTTCTTGAACTGTGTCATCACTAGTGCCAGAGTGGTGCTTAATTCCTGCTAGCCAACAGGATTGGTATGAGAGAGAGGGACCTAGACTTAGAGTTTACTAAGGAAAAAAATGTTGTTTTGAATATGGAAATTTTATATAAAAATAGATATGTTGTTTTGAATAATGAGGATTTCCAAAAGAAGCATGATCCACTTTGATGAAGGTAGTTACAGGAAATAATAGAGTATGGGTTGAGTCTACCTATCAAAATGAAATTTCAGCATTCATGCTGGTAAATGGTAATTTCTTGGTGATGGGCCTTAGTCAAAGTTCAAGATTGCTGTTGTTATTCAGTCGCTAAGTTGTCTCTGACTCTTTTACAACCCCATGGACTGTGTGGCCTGCCATGATCCGCTGTCCAAGGGATTTCCCGGGGAAGAATACTGGAGTGGGTTGCCATTTCCTTTTACAAGGGATCTTCCTGATCCCAGAATTGAACCCAAGTCCCCTGCATTGGCAGGCGGATTCTTTACTGCTGAGCCACCAAGGAAGCCCCAGTTACAACTTACGTAATAAGATTATATTTTAGGGGAAGTTGGGGATGATTTCTTAAAGAAAAAAAAAAAATCCTGAAGAATTTGTCTTTGTGTTTGAAAGCCAAGAGAAACTATACTGGTTGGTTTATCGGCATCTATCTTCTACTTTCAGGAGGTATTCTCTGTTTACTGACTGAACCTAAAAGTTAAATGATGTTTATGAGTTTAAAAATAAAAGATTTTAAGGAAGGTTTGATAAGGTCTCTTTTCTCCTAAAGGTAAGGTCTCTTTACTCTTGTCAGATTGTTTCTGTGTATGAGTTAGGGTGTTAGATGTTGTTATATTTTAACTTTTTATAAAACATTTTTTGCTTATTGCCATTCATGAATTAAGACCTAAGTTTTTGTTGTTGTTCAGTCACTCAGTTGTGTCTGACTCTGCAAAGCCATGGAGTGCAACATGCCAGACTTCCCTGTACTTCACCATCCACTGGAGCTTGTTCAAACTCATGTCCATTGAGTCGGTGATGCCATCCAACCATTTTGTCCTCTGTTGTCCCCTTCTCTTCCCGCATTCAGCCTTTCCCAGCATGAGGGTCTTTTCCAGTGAGTCGGCTCTTTGCATCAGATGGCCAAAGTATTGGAGCTTTAGCATCAGTCCTTCCAGTGAATATTCAGGACTGATTTCCTTTAGGATTGACTGGTTTGATCTCCTTGCAGTCCAAGGGACTCTCAAGTTAATCAGATATTGCAAAGACAGATGTAGTAATGATAATAATTTCTAACATTTAAGCCTCACTTAATATGTGTAATTTTATTAATTTATTTAACCCTTAGAGCAATTCTGTGAGGTAGGTACACTTAGTATCTTTGTTTTTCTGATTCGGAACGTGAAGCAACAGAGGTTACCTAAATTTCCCAAAGTCTTGTAAGTGGTAGAATATAAGGATATATATTCTACCAATATATAAGTGATAGAATATAACTTACAAGTCTTATAAGTGGTAGAAACTAGTAAGCGGTAGAATCAGGATTCAAACTCAGATATTCTGGCTTTGTAATCCATGCTCTTAACTACTGTCCTGTCTACTGCCTTTGCAGATCTGATTTTTACTTTGACAGTGAGTTTATGGATTGGTGAAAGACTAGTAGGGAAGCTGTTTCAAAGAGTTTTTTAAATTATATGGATTGAGAGTATTACAAATGACAGTGAAGAGGTTCCATTCCATTCTGTCTGTAATGTTTTAATCTTAATGTGATAGTCACATATGTAAGAACGGTGTTTTTGCAGTGTTTAGGATAAGTTTATAGGTTAAGAATAGTTAGAGATTTAATTTAAGAATAGTGTTTATGTTGGTGTTTAGGATAATTTAAGGAAGTGTTGATTATGTTATGCTTGATCTAAGGTATCTTCCAGAAGAGGAAGAAGAGGAAGAATATAGATTGTCAGGCATATTCAACTGGCCTTATTTTGGAATCACATCAAGAAAAGGAAGTTGTTAGTGATTGTGCCAGGTATCTAGGAGACGTCAGTACTGTTGGGCCATCGTTACTCCTGTCAGAATGACTCTCCAGTTCATCCAGTCAAGGAAAGAGTCTAAAGCCTCTGACATGTAATCATTCACTTGATAAAATCCAGGTTTTTGATAAAGAAGTTGTATTAAAACCCTCCAAGTTAGTTAACAGGTGATAAATCTTGCTTTTACTTCCTCACCCCATCCCATTCATCAGTAATGGTGATACACTAACAGTTACGAGCACCATTACATGCCAAGCACTGACTAAGTGCTGCTGTAGGGAGAAGCATGAAACACAATCACTTCTGTTTCATTGAGGGTAGGATTTTTTGATCCCACAACTGCTGCATGAGTAAGAACCAGACTTGAAAGGCCAAGTTTTCTAGAGGAGAGTCTTTGAGGAGGGTGAGGAAAACACCTGCTCCAGGAAGAGCCAGGAGGATGTGGAGGTTGACAGTGCTAAGTAACTGGGGAGAGCAGATACATGTAGAGGAGATTCTTCCCCATGTGGGAGTCATCACAGAGACAGAGATTTAGGAAGATGGATGCTGAAGAGCAAAGGGAGGGATTGTCTTCATCACTAGAAATGGAAGTTAGGTAGACCCATGGGTTGCCTGTGGATCTGTCTGTAATCAACAGCTCATCAGGTGTGAGCTTGAAGAAAAGAGCTGTCATGTTTGGTGACTATACCATGAGTTTAGAGAATGATGAGGACTGAGCCCTGTGTCTTCTCTAGAACAAGCTTTGTATGAAGCTGACTCTCAGCATCATCTAAATATGAGCTTTGTGCCCTGTTTTTAGGAATGCCATCATTTCCTGGCCTGTGGCCATAAATTGGTGTTCTGTTTCCTTTATGAACTAGTTACTTGTCTAATAGTCTAGATATGTATTTCTGTTTGTCTGTAGGAAAGCAAAGGTACGTGAAGGAAATTTTGAGTAAGAGTTCCATAAAATGTCAGAATTAGAGCAAGAACTGCCAGGACCGCTTAGCACTAGTGATTACCCAGAGTAAGGCGATGAGAGAGAGCGTGAGCCACGTGTTTCAGAGAAGGTGTCAGTGCTGCAGGAGGAGCGCAGACTGTACAGTCTTGTCCCTCTTTTCTCAGGAGAGCCTGCCTTTGAACAACCCTATCAGTGCTCATCAGGTGATAATGAGGCAAAGCGATGTACATCAGGAACCAAAAAGGGACATCCTATGGCTGACTTGATAAATATGGGATTTGAGAAAGAGGACAGGAAACAACAGAAAAGGAAAGCTGGGACTGTAGGTTTTTTTTGCCATATATAAGCCAGATTTGCTAACATGGCACTGCTAATCTTTGCTGATCTTCCTCAAGAAGGAAGGATTCTTGTGTCTGTAAAATGTGGAGCCAGATTAATGCTCAGGATACCATAGGGGGACAATCAATACTGCTATGTTAAAGGTTACTTTATGACCAGCCTAGACAGCATATTAAAAAGCAGAGACATTACTTTGTCAGCAAAGGTCCGTCTAGTCAAAGCTATGGTTTTTCCAGTCATGTATGGATGTGAGAGTTGGACTATAAAGAAACCTGATCTCTGAAGAATTGATACTTTTGAACTGTGGTGTTGGAGAAGACTCTTGAGAGTCCCTTGGACTGCAAGGAGCTCCAACCAGTCCATCCTAAAGGAGATCAGTTCTGGGTGTTCATTGGAAGGGCTGATGTTGAAAAACTGAAACTCCAATACTTTAGCCACCTGATGTGAAGAGCTGACTCATTTGAAAAGACCCTGATGCTGGGAAAGATTGAAGGCAGGAGGAGAAGGGGACAACAGAGGATGAGATGGTTGGATGGCATCACCGACTCAGTGGACATGAGTTTGGGTGAACTCTGGGAGTTGGTGATGGACAGGGAGGCCTGGCATGCTGTGGTTCATGGGGTTGCAAAGAGTTGGACACAACTTAGCAACTGAACTGAACTGAATGGTTACTTTGCCCACTTGAGTTTCTTCTGTAAAATGAATATAAACAGAGCTCTGAGATTTAAATGAGATAATATATGCAAAGTTCCTGGCACTTAACAGTTCCTCAGCTTCTCTTTCGAGCATCCTCAGAGATACTTTCATTTATTTCTTTGCTATTAAGGGAGAGGGAAGTAATTCTGACAGGTAGACTAGCTGAGCTATCAGCTTTATTTTTGGAAGGTGCTGATTCCAGAGCCTCATGGAATCTGCTGTTAGCCACTTGTTATACACCCAGTGTAGCCACCTTAGATAGACTTGTATGTATCAGTATGGTAGTGTTATTTGGCCCTGGTGCTGATTGTGGTTTGACGTGGATCATGTTCAGTTCAGTCGCTCAGTCGTGTCCAACTCTGCGACCCCGTGGACTGCAGCACGCCAGACTTCTCTGTCCATCACCAATGCCTGGAGCTTAGTCAAACTCATGTCCTTCGTGTCGGTGATGCCATTTAGCCATCTCATCCTCTTTTATCCCTTTCTCCTCCTGCCTTCAGTCTTTCCCAGCATGAGGGTCTTTTCACATGAGTCAGTTCTTCCCATCAGGTGGCCAAAGTACTGGAGCTTCAGCTTCAGCATCAGTCCTCCCAGTGAATATTCAGGAATGATTTCCTTCAGGATTGACTGGTTGGATCTCCTTGCAGTCCAAGGGACTCTCAAGAGTCTTCTCCAACACCACAGTTCAAAAGCATCAATTCTTCAGCAGTCAGCTTTCTTTATGGTCCAACTCTCACATCCATACATGACTACTGGAAAAACCATAGCTTTGACTAGATGGACCTTTGTCATCAAAGTAATGTCTCTGCTTATATTCAGTAATATGCTGTCTAGATTGGTCATAACTTTTCTTCCAAGTAGCAAGCATCTTTTAATTTCATGGCTGCAGTCACCATCTGCAGTGACTTTCGGAGCCGAAGAAAATAAACTCTGTCACTGTTTCCAATGGGGAAACAATGGAAACAGTGGATCATGTTAAGGATGAATAATAGGTGAGTGGCTCATGACTTAATATCCTTCAGAATGTTTATATAGTTGATATTTAGATTACTTCTGATCACAAGAGACTGCAGAGCAAAATGTTTGTTATGTTCCTAATAAAAATCACAATAAGAAGGAATTTTGCTCTTTTAGCTTGGCACCCTTTTTCTGCTATCATTTTCCTTTCCACTTTATCCTGTACCTGGCTTTAGCCAAAATTATAAGTGTTGATTAGTACTTAATCAAACTAAAACCTTTGCTCAGGAATGCATAATAGATTTTGTTTTGCCAAAGTGGATGTTTGAACAGAATGAGAAATAATATACATTAAAGGGTAAAGGGGGCACTCTTGTTTTCTTTTAAATATAATTAGTATTAAAACTGTCTTTTTCCTGCCAGTTGGCTCATCTCATCTCTTAGCAGCTGTTTTAAATTCCTTAATTGTCTATTGCTTACTCAGCCATCATCTCACAAATTTCCTCACTGCTGCTTTTTTTGCTGAACCAAATTCTGAAAAGGGGTTGTTTCTCTCACAGCCTCAGCTGAGCTGAAATCTAGTTATCTTCTTTCAGTGGCAAGATAAGCTCTCATTAGACATCACATTCTTTTGAGGTGTGATATTTCCCTAAATCTCACTGGAGTTCATTGCTATAGAAATGGGCATCTGGTGGAGCTTCAGGTTGCCAGTTGGGCTACTCTTTATTGATGTTGTATGGGTTCTATGTAACCCAACATAGCCTTTAAAAAAATTATTTATTTTTAATTGAATAATTGTTTTATAATATTGTGTTGGTTTCTGCCATACATCAGCATGAATCAGCCATAGGTATACATATATCCCCTCCTTCTTAACCTCCCTCCCACCTCCCAGCTCATCCCACCTCCGCGTTGTCACAGAGCCGCAGTTTGAGCTCCCTAATTCATACAACAGATTCCCACTGGCTATCTGTTATATATATGGTGATGTATATGTTTCCATGCTACTCTCTCCACTTGTCCCACCCTCTCCTTCCCACCCCCCTGTGTCAACGAGTCTGTTTACTATGTCCGCATCACTATTGCTGCCCTGCGAATAGGTTCATCAGCACCATCCCTCTAGATTCCGTATATAGGTGTTAGTATACAGTATTTGTTTTTCTCTTTCTGATTTACGTAACTCTGTATAATAAACTCTAGGTGCATCCTCCTTAGTAGAGCTGACCCCAATTGCGTTCCTTTTTATGGCTGAGTAATAGTCCATTGTATAGATGTACCACATCTGCTTTGTCTGTTCATCTGTTGATGGACATCTAGGATGCTTCCATGTCCTAACCATTGTAAATAATGCTGCAATGAACATTGGGGTACAGGTGTCTTTGTCAATTATGATTTCTGCAGCATATATGCCCAGTAGTGGGATTGTTGGGTCATATGGTAGTTTTTTTAAGAATCTGCATACTGTCCTCCATAGTGGCTGTATCAGTTTATATTCCCACCAGCGGTGCAAGAGGGTTACCTTTTCTCCATACCCTCTGCAGCATTTATTGTTTGTAGGTTTTTGATGATAGTCATCCTAACTAGTGTAAAGTGATATCTTGTAATTTTGATATGCAGTTCTCTAATAATGGGCGATATTGAGCATCTTTACATGTGTTTATTAACCATCTATATGTCTTCTTTAGAGAAATGTGTGATTAGGTTCTCTGCCCACTTTTTGATTAGGTTTTTGCTTTTTTTTTTCTGGTATTGAGTTGCATGAATTGCTTGTATATTTTGCACATTAATCCTTTGTCAGTTGTTTCAGTTGCTGTTCTTTTCTCCCATTTAGAGAGTTGTCTTTTCACCTTGTTTATAGTGTCCTTTACCAACATAGCCTTTTTTAAATGTTTATAAAGGAATAGGAATTTTCTATAGGATTTATAGTGTTTACACACTTGTGTGTAATCTCATTGCTTCTAATTTTGTTCAGAATGAAGAAAGTGGGCATTTCAACCATAGCAGTTTCATCCCACTGTGGTTAACCATTTCACACTTTGTTCAGTGTATCATATTTTTGGTTGAAATATTGTAAAATTTGTCTGTAGGTAATATATATTTCTGAGATTAGATCATCTGTTGTTTTCAGAAGCATAGAAACAGCCTCTTTGTCAAGCATTTTGTTCACATACAATGTATTATTGAAGACTTACTGAATTGGATTTCAGATATTGTGTTCTCTGGTAGTACAATGATATGTCGTATTATATATTATGCTTCTATAATGTAATCCACTGCTTTCCTAATGATGTGAAAGCTGGTAATACAAGCCCAAGTTCCTGTGTATATGTCAAATAAACTCCCTTCATAGCTTACTTCATAGTCATACATTGCAGAAGCATGTACCGTATACTTCAGAGTGACTCACTTTGTCATTTAAAAAAATTCTTGACAGTTGACACATTTATTTAGATTTTTACCTTGTTATTATGTTCCTGTCTCCCAGGTGAATAAATTCAGCACATGATTTGTAACCATTTCAATCGTCTTTATTTAATTTTAAAAAGACAATTTTTTCATATAAGAGACAAAGGAAGTGGGGTCACTGAGTTCAGACACCCTAATTCTGAAACACTTGCTTTAAGTAACTGTGTGATTTTAGGCAAAACATTTAACATTACCCAGTCTTAGTTACTCTCACTATAAAATTGGGACCAGTAATACCCTCAAAGTGATCTTGAGATGATTAAATGAAATCACGTTGATAATACCCTATCACAGAGTTTATCATAGGTACCAAAAAATGTTATATTCCTTCCTCTCTTTCTGTTAGGAAGAATGTCTCTTTTATTGATTATACTTTTGTCATCAAAGGGGAAAAATACCACTGTCTTATATAGAATTTGTTAGGAAATGCGTGAATTTAGTGTGGGCCTTCTAATTCTGACAAATAGAATATTGATTTTGAGTTCATTGCTCTAAATTTGCCAAATGAAAGCTTTATGCTACTCCTTTTAAGTCAGTTCTAATAATACCTTGAGCAGACAAAGTCTGTAATAGTAGTTTGCTAATTGGAAAACGCTGGCAACTGAACACAGATGTAGAAAGTGAGAACCTGAGGTGAGACCGTGGCACCAAATAGGAGAGTGGGCGTAAAAGCTGCCCCTGCTTCATCACGCTGGCCAAGATGGACTTGAGACCGCGCGAGGTCTCGGTGCTAATTACCTTTAACATGTCTGAACTCTCACTTCTCACTTTGTCAGTGTAAAGACAGGAAAATCCGTGTCGGCCTGAGCACGTCCTGCTGCGGGCGCTGAAAACTGAAGGCCCAGGGAACTCTGAAGGCCCTCAGTCTGTCAAGATTGCTCATATTCCAAATGGAATATGGGCAGATGGAGTTCTAATTTAGGGGGTAGCATTCCATGGAGGGGAATCAGGGTGCTAAAGGAAGGCTCCTTCCATTTATATCATCTTCCTTCTTCTATGTTAGTGTGTGAGTTTGGGTCCATAGGCAAAAATTCAGCAAGACTTGAACTCTAGAAAAAACTACCATAGGTTGATATTAGCAGCAATCTGAGAGAACCAAGATATGCAGAGAAGAGAGCAAGAAAGCCAAATGAGGAGAATGTAGTCAATACTGTGAGATTTTTTTTTTAATCTGCAGTTGTAATTGTAGATGGCATTTCATCTTTTTCATCTGGACCAGGCCTGACTACATCTAGACTTGCCAATGTAATGCCAGGTCTCTCTTCTTTCAACCCTGATGGCAACTCCCTTGGCAGAATCAGAAATCTAGAGAAGCCTGAGCCCTTCTTAGTCACTTAACATGATGTAAAACTATGTGTTTTCGACATAATGAGGGGAAAGAACTGCTTTTTTTCAAAAATTTATCTTATTGAAGTATAGCTGATTTACAGTATTCTGTTAATGTCTGCTGCAGAGCGAAGTGATTCAGTTACACATGCAAACACACACACATTCTTTTTCATATTCTTTTCCATTATGGTTTATCACAGGATATTGAACATAGTTTCCTGTGCTATACAGTAGGATCTTATTGTTTATTCATCCTATATTTAATAGTTTTCATCTGCTAATCCCAAACTCCCAATCCATCCCTCCACTTTTCCCCCCTTGGCAACCACAAGTCTGATCTCTGTGTCTGTGTGTCTGTTTCTGTTTCATAGGTAAGTTCATTTGTGTCGTGTTTTAGATTCCACACATAAGTGATATCATATGGTATTTGTCTTTCTCAGGAAAGAACTGCTTTTGAAGAAGAGAATGAGAAATGATGATAAGTCAATGAAGTACAAATGCAGACAGATACATATCTTGGAAACAAATTCTCATAGAAACTCATAGCCCTTACTCTATGTTGGGCACAGTGCTAATATTTTACATGCATTATTGTGTTTAAACCGTATCACTGCCTTCTACATATATTATCCTCATTTTTCCAGGTATAAATCTTGAGGTTTAGAGAGGTAAAGGAACTCACTCAAGATCACATAGTTCATAAGCAACAGAGCTGAGATTTAAGAGACAAACCATCTGATTTCAGAGCCTAAATGAAGAACATTTTAGGAGAAGCATTGAATTTTGCATCAGGACACAAATGCACCAAGCACTAGGAAGAAGATTCAGAACAATGCTAATTCCTACAGAGGACACTGTTCTGATTAAACTCACCAGAAAGAATGTCGTGACTTAGTAAGGCATGCCTATGCCAGCCACTGATAGGTTTCAGATAGGTTTTCTTCTGGGGAAGGAAGTGCAGTGATTAATATAACCTCCTGTCGGGGTTATTTAAATCTCAGATCCAGCCTAGAATTTACTTTAATAATCTTTTATTATTTTCCTGTATATTCTTATGATTTCTCCCCTTCTCTATAAAGAATATTGTTCAACCTAAATGAATTCAGTTAATTCTGGCTTTCTCATTTCTGCGTTTAATATTCAAAGCACTTCTTTCTCTTTGGTCTCTAATTTACCAGAGTTTGTCATCATGCTATAAAAAGATGATAAAGGAGACCATCTGTTGAACCTGAAAAGTGTCAGTTTAAGTAAGTAAGTTGGTGAACGTAAGCAATAAAATGCTTAGTGCGTGACCAGAAGACTGTCTTCATTGGTCTTTTTTGCAATCCACTTTTGGATTTTTCACAATCTACCTTTTGGACTAATGACCCATGTGTCTCATCCAGGGAACATTGACTACAGTTAGGATGGTAGCTTACCTTCGGGGCAAAAAGGTCACAATGAGGAGGGGACGTCTTAAGATTCAGTGATGGTATTTTTTAGAGCTTGTTAATATGTGTTTGCTATCTCTTCCTTCCCACGCCAGTCAGGGAGTTTAGCTTTGAAGATAATAGTAACTGTCTTCAGTAGGAAAATCCAGGTCTGTTTGGACCCAAAAGTTAATTTAGGATGACTTATGGAACCCAGAGCTAAATGTCAGATGTAATTAAATGTTACTGTGGTGTCTTGCCTTGAGACATGAGCTGCTGAGTTCTAGCAGGGTGTAAGAGCAGTTTGGATTAACTGTTTTGATTCTTTCCAACATTATATAAGAGGCATTATCTCGGGTAGCAGAGAAATTATCCCTGGGGGATGGCAAGGCATCACATTTCAGAAATAACTATATGATTTCTTCAGTCTGCCTTTAGGCCTGCGCTTCTCAATACTGTTTCTTGAAATCTTCACCTAGATGCGACCCAGGAAGATGGCAGGAAGGCCATGTTAAGTATGTGTAACCTTGAAAGAAGTAGACCCTTTTTTTTTTCCTTGAGGTCCTTGCCCAAAATGTGTAAATTACTCAATGGGAGAATTTCAGTAAGACACAGTTATTAACATAGGTGCTAAAGATTAAGAAAAACATAAATTACATCTGTGAAACATCTGTCTGAGGCCTTTGAAACAGTGACGTCTGCCTCTAGAAATCAGGCTCGTTTTCAAGACAGGTCATAATAGGAGTGACCTTTTGGATACGAATGCTAAATCTACTTCTGAATGGGGGAAGAAAGTGGGAGAATTTTGAAACCTTGGTCTTTGACCTCTAACAGCATAACACAGAGACCTTGTAAGTTTCAGGAAAACTGTTATTTTCCTCTTCCTTATTTTGTCTCTCAATCCTAAAATACTCTCTGGGCAATTTTAGAGGTCTTTCAAGGAAAGCAAAACTGGGTTTGTCTGCCTGTTAACTACTGCAAAATGTGTAGATTCCTGCTGTTCAGTGTTACTACTAACAGTCATAAGGAAACACCTATTATTGTCATTATCTGGAAAAAAGAAGTCCCTGGATTGGATTAAGTGAGGTTACTGTGCCCTTAAGAAATGCAGGTATTAGACCATAATGAAGGTATGACAGCAGGAATGAATACTCTGCTTCATCAAACTAGCCCCCCTCCACACACACACCTTTTTTTTTTTTTTTCTATGTGAGGAAGATGTGGAGTGAGGGAAGAGCTCTGATCTGTTTGGGGAAAAAGTATCACAGCCTATTAGTTAGAAGCGATGAAATTGAGACAGCTTCAGGGACTCCATTAAGTGTGTGGTGTTTAGGCAGACTGTGTCCCTAGGTAAAGTGTGCTGTTGAGGAGAAGAGTGTACAACGAAATAATTGGGCTTGGGAAATCAGTGGGCTTCAGTGGCCGCATGTCTCCTGGTGGAGAGTAGGGGGAGGGAGATAACATTTTTTTTCTCCCCGTCTTCAGCACACCTCCTTTCTTTTAGCATAAAAGCTATAGTGAATAAAATTGCAGGGAATTTCTTGCTGAGTGGATGGACAGCCAATGCATTTTGAATAATAAAAACAATGGGTATAATTAAATTTCATCTGATGCAGGAAGGATTTAGAGCATGTCACCTTGGAACCATCTCATTCTGTGTTATTCTCTAGGCATCTCGATATTTGGTTGCAGCAGCTGAATGATAATAATTCAGATTTGATCAGTAATGGCAGTGTCTGCAGGGACATGTATTAATGCACTGATGTGTCTGGAATTAGGTTCTTAAATAAAACATCATTCCTATGTATTTATTTTCATTTTAAAGGAAGAAATTGAAATCAACAGATGGAACTAGACTGACTTTTCCTATCAAGACATACTGAGTGGCAAATTTTTATGGACATCATTTGAGGGTAGGCTCAATAGTTTAGATACAATTAATGTTCATTTGCTGTTGTATCTTTTGAAGTCAGAAAAGATATGGTGATAGGAAGTCCAAGGCTCAGATAATCATTAAATTGTACTCTTAAGAAAATAATTAAGAAGTTGTCATTTTTATATTAAGCATATGTAATGATAGTTGCAGCTAATATCAAAATAAATAGAAATTTATAACATTATTACTGCTAATTACTTTTTCTGTGCCACTTAACCAGATACTTTAGGTGCGTGTGCGCGCGCACACACACACACACATGCACACACACACACACTCATAGACATTTGTCATATATGAAGAAAGCCCTGCTTTTAGAGTCACGAAGTGTTCATGTTTTTACCTCTGCTACCTATTAGTTCTTTGCTCCTAAGCCAGAAGGAAACCTCTTTTTAATACCAGTTTTCTTAGGAAAATGGGGAGCTTAGGCTAAATAATTGCTGAAATTCTGTCTGTTTCAGACACATACACACAGAGAGAGAAATTAGTTCTACTTCTAAAATCACTGTATAATGCTAGTTGTTTGAGCATTTTATATGCATATACACATCTGTCCACACATATACACAACATTTTAAGATAAAACTAATTATTTTCCTTCTTTAAAGTTTTTAACCATGTATTATCCTAATTGAGCAATATGATAACACCCAGGAAGAATATGTTGCAAGTTGAATAAATAAAAATGTTTTCTCCTGGCTCATATTTTGAGAATTATAAATATATACCCTTGGATGTCTTTAGGGGAAAACTGTGTTCAGGGTTTTAAACCAGAGTTTTCACCATAGCATTCCCACATCATTAACATCAGGTTGGTTGCCCAGATGTTCATAGTGGAACTGCAGGGACAGAGAGGTGGGTCTGTTTCCTCCAGGAGCTCATTTTCTTTTAAAATGTCATGAAAAATTTGATTAAGTACTAGAGTCACCCTTTACCAGAATAATAATCCATTTTTGCATTGTTCAACTCTAGCCGAGAGTGTTTGTTCTAAAGTTACTTTATGATGGTTTATGGCTCAATAAGAGGCCCTGTATATCAGGATAGATTTGTAGTTAGTTAAGAAAAGCTAAGTTTAAAGGTTTTAGCCCCCTTAGGATTCCTGTTGGTTAATTGTTTTTCCCCCACTGTAATGCATACTCTTGAAAGGCAGGAACCTTCTATTTATCATTGTATTCCCAGGGCCTCTCACAAGCACCTGGTAACCAATAAATGTTGAACTGATATATGAGATCTCCTTGATCTTAGAGATTAAATATTATCCTCACAGTCTAGGGGGATGAAACATCCACATATGCAGCATAGTAATTGTATGTCCATAGTCTGCCACCTATGGGTTTAGTAATTATTTTATATATTGTAAACTCACAGAAAGCAAGACCAGTACTTTAAAATTTAAATTTTAATTTAGTGTATAGCAAATAAAGCAGATTATTTGAGTTTGGTGGCTAGGCCCATCACCCTTGTTTCACCACTGGATTTACAGTGGGTAACCTAATATATATATCCTTTTGTGTGTGTGCATTTGTTTTATCATGTCAGTCCCTGGATTTTCTTTGTGATGCTAATCATAGCTATGATTAATTGTCTTTGTAATGACACAGCATCTGTTGTTACTGCTATTCTTTCAGCTCCATGGGGTCAGATATAGTGTCCATGTTGTGTGCCCTAGAAATCCCTGCTCTAGTACAGGCCTGGCATATAGTAGAGACTCAAATTTGTTGAACATTGAAGGGCTCAATCAGAACAATATGTAACTAGTAAAACCCAGCATCCCAGTGTTTAGACTAAACATCTACAACCATCATCCAAACAGTGCTCAACACACTTACTGTATACTAATGCTCATACAGTACGTTTGCTGAGCACTGTCTAGGTGCCTCGTGGGAGAGAAAGGAATGGGAAACTCTCCATTCATTCCTCTCCGGGGTTCATTTGGTGAGTGAGAATGGCATATGCAAAAATGATTATACCCTTGAACTAAGATCATGCTGGTTCATGTTTCCCTAACTCATAGGATTTTCAGTTGGTCGGTCATGGAAGTAGCTATTTTTAAGCTTATAAAACATAAGAGAAGTGATACACAAACATTTGGCAGGACAGCAGTGTATCTGAGGGCTGAGTGAACTCAACCACAACCACTGTACTAACATCTATTCATCACTTACATGATACGTACTATTCTTATCACTGCATATATTATCTTATTTAATCTGCTTAGTAATTCCAAGAAGTAGGTACTGTTATTATCTCCATTTGACAGTTTAAGAAACTGAGGGTCAGATAGGCTACTTTGTTTACCTAAGGTCACACAGCTAATAAAGTGATTAGAATTTAAACTCTGGCCTTTGTCCAGTGCTCTTGATCTACAGTGCTCAGATCTACTACAGAGAGGTACAAACATAGTAGAGTAAGCTTCAAAAGGATGGAAATGTTAGTTCCTACTAGCTATATCAGGCTTCTCAGGTAATGCCAATGCAGGTGATGCAAGAAATGTGGGTTCAATCCCTGGGTTGGGAAGATCCCATGGAGTAGGAAGTGGAACCCAGTCCAGTATTCTTGACTGGAAAGCTTTCATGGACAGAGGAGCCTGGCGGGTTGCAGTCCATGGGCCTGCAAAGAGTCAGACACAACTAAAGCAACTGAGCACTGACTATGTGAGGGAAGACTTCTTGGAAAAGATGGGCCTTAAAGAAATAGTTATATCTGAACTGTACATGTGCTAGAGTCATCGAATTTTAAAATATTAGATTTTTGAACTTCCCTGGTGGCACAGTGGATAGAGGTCTGCCTGCCAATGCAGGAGACACAGGTTCTGTCCCTGGTCTGGGAAGATTCCACTTGCCTTGGAGCAGCTAAGCTGGTGCACCACAACTATCGAGCCCACACTCTAGAACCTATGAGCTGCAACTACTGTGCCCGTGCACCCAGAGCCGGCACTCCACAACTGGAGAAGCCACCACGATGAGAAGCCCGTGCTCCCAGAGCCTGCTCCACAACTGGAGAAGCCACCACGATGAGAAGCCTGTGCACCACAGGGGAGGGTAGCTCCCATTTACCGTGCCTAGAGAAAGCCTGTGCAGCAGTGAAGACCCAGCCAAAAATAAATAAAGAAATCAATATTAGATTTTGAACAATAAACTCTAAAGGCCTTCTGTTCTAAGCCCGTAATTTACGGTGGAGACAACCAAGATCTCTAGGGTTAAGTGACTTGCCGTAGGACATATGGCTGATTAATTGGCTTTAGATCTGTTCTCCTGGCTCCTCTTTCCCAGTTATCTTCCCCTCCCCGCTGCCTACTATGCACGCTAGCTCATGTTAAGTCTGGGTTTTCACGACCGCATTCTGATATGATTGCCTGAAATATTTGACATCTTGAAAATGGAGACTTTCTTCCATGTATTGGGTTGGCCAAAAAGTTCATTCGGGTTATCCATACCGTCTTAATGGAAAAACCTGAATGAACTTCTTGGCCAACCCACAATTATAAGCCTGGAAAATCAGAGCAGTGTGGAAGAGAGAGATATGTAACAGAGATATGTAACAGATATCTCTATTAGAGCTATGTAACAACAAGGAGGTATAGTTATGTGTGTGTAGCATACACGTGTTCTTTCCTACTATTTTTTATTGTTGCTGTTGTTTCTTTCCTGAAGTGTAGAGAATTCGAAGTTGAAAGAAAGGATACAAATAAAACCCTAATAAGAAAAAAATAATGGTTTAAAATTCCATAAGGTCTATGGCAGCTTCCCACGATAATTTCTCAGCCTCCTAAGTAACCAAACTTGGGATATTTCTGTCTTCCACTAATGCTTCTTAGTCAGTGTCCTACCTGCCACCCACCCACCCCAAGTCATCACGAGTATAAAATAAGATAAATATGTGAATGCACAAATACATAGTCGTGCAAGAATCCGACAGGTTTATCTCTCCCCAAACCTAAACTGATCCTTACCTCAAAGTGTAGTGTTGATGTTCCTTAGGCTGTTTCATTAGCCAAGTGGTTGTGCCAGATTTATGTACTGCCTAACAATCAATTTGGGACTTGGGTAAATACTCATTGAAAAAACATTTATCTTCCTCTGAGCGCTCGCTGTTAATCCTCTTCTTGGATAGTGTTCTATAGTTGAGGATTGAGGTTATTTTCCCCCTGCTTTTTTCTTTGTTTCCTTCAGTGATTTAAAAAAATAAAATGAAACCTTTCCAGTACAGTCTGAATCAGCAGATATTTACATCACTTGGGTGTAGGCTTTTTATAGACCAGCTAGAAGATTATAGTAATTAGCCTATGCATTTCCTCATTAAAATGTCATTAGTGAAGGCTTTGTTCTTTTAAGATCTTCCCAATAAGGTTTATTGCACTGCATTCTATCATTAATAGCTTACTAGGAGCCAGATGTCCTATATAGGTACAGAATAGAAACAAGAATTGCTTTTGACTGTCTAAAGGGTAATGGCCTAAGAGCAGGACTTGCCATAGATAAATTTCTGTGTTTTGCTTGGGTGAGGTCCCACTTCATGCGCTCCCAGCGTAACTGCCAGTCCCTCCACACGGTATGTGTGCATGCTCAGCCGCTTAGCTGTGTCCAGCTCTCTGCGATCCCATGGACGGTGACCTGCCAGGCTCTTCTGTCCATGGGACTTTTCAGGCAAGAATTACGGGGTATTCTTGGAACATTCTTGGGATACTGCCATTTCCTCCTCCAGGGATCCCCAACCCAGGGAAGGAACGTGCATCTCCTGCGACCCCTGCACTGTAGGCAGATTCTTTACCATTGAGCCACCGGGAAGCCCTCTCCCCACAATGCCTGCTGGCAATCTGCAATGGTTTCCCATAGTATCTTAGTAAGTTTGTGGGTGATTCAAAAACTTACTAAAGAGTAAGAAGGAAATAAGTTTATTTTCTACTATAGCCATGTATACAGGGTTAAGAATGTAGGATATTAAGATACTAACCCTGTATTCTTATGGTTAAGAATATAGGATTAGAACCCATGATGGTGGGTTCTGATCCTAGTTTCACTATTTACTACGTGTTGTGTTACTTTGACCATGATTATACTTCATCTTCATAAACCACAGTTGTCTTAAGTAGAATATGGAAGGAACCTGGGTACTTACAGGAATATTTGAGAATTCAGTTAGATCATGCATATAAAGTACTTAGCGCCACTGTGTTTGTATCTGTGTTCCTTCTCTTTTCTTGTGCATCTTTCGTCTGATTTCAGAAATTCTAACAAGAAATTCCAAAATAAATATGTAAACATTTAAGGAGTAGTCATTCACATCGTGAAATGAATTCGGACAACTTTAAGAAGTCATTTATATAGTGCTTGAGAAGTATTATCTCACTTGCCATTTAAACTTTATTTCTACTATGTGTGGTAACCAGCATCTTGAAGGAACAAGTCAGGAAATGCATGTTGATTACTCCGTTATATTACTAGATTATTGATTAAATAGCTAAATGCATCATTGCTGTATTCCACAGGTAAGTGGGTTTGTTTGTTTTTTTCTTTTTAGCATCGGAGTATTCCAAGCAGAGATATTTTAATTTGGCTATGTCACATGGCATTTGGGATCTTGGTTCCCCACCCAGAGACCAAACCCACGCCCCCAGCAGTAGAAGCATGGAGTCTTAACCACTGGATCATCAGGGAAATCCCAAGATACTTTAAAGTTATTGCATGGCGTCCTGTTGTCATGGGCAAGTTCATATTAATAAAGTCATTCAGTTAAAGAGCATTTCTGCTAGATTATCTACTCTGAGCCAGGCCTTGTTCTTTGTGGTGGGATATAGTGATAAACAAGGAAGCACTGTTCTTGAGAAGCTTACTGTAAACATAGGTGGAAGGAAGCAGATGCTTATTTCAGATTCTGGTGAGGCTGTGAAGAAGACAATCTAGGGTAATGGGATAGAGTATGGCTTGTGAGGATCTGGGTTAAGGGCAGAGTGGTGGGGAGACCTCTTGAAGAACGGTGGGAAGAGGGTACAGGTTGCAGAGGAATGAGCAAATAAAAGCCCTGAGACATTTAGAAGCTTATCTTTGAGAGACAGTGTGACTGAAATTTAGTTTTCAAGGAGAGAGAGAGAGAAAAGAGGATGACTCATGCAGAGCCTTCAAGGCTATGGGTAGAGAAATCTGACTTTAATTCTGATTGAAGTGGGAAGTCGTTGGGCTGTTTTTGCCTATGGAGTGACACAGATTTTTACTCTAGACAAACACTCTGTTGCAGGGAGAATGGACTTTGTGCTCACAAGTATGGAAGCTAGGAGATCACCTTGCATGGAACAGGAAATAGAATGGTGACTTAAGGCAGGGTTGTAGCAATGAAATGTTAAGTGTCTGTGTCTGGAGGGACTTTGGGTAGATTAGATATGAGATGAGAAGAAAAACTTCCGGAACTTTAGCTAGAGTAACTGGATAGATACAGGGAAAGAGTATACGAAAATGAAATCGGAGGGTCAGAAGCAGGGAATCAATAACTTTGTTTTGACATGTTATAAAAGAAATGCCAATTAATAGCCAAGGGAAGATGTCAGCTGGTCAGTTGAAGAGTCTAGGAGATTGGGAAGATATCTAGAGTAGAGATAACAAATGTGGGAGTCATTTGCATATAATAGAAACTTTAAAGCCTTGGTTGGCATTTACTGTGTCCCTTAGGAAGAGAATGTAAATAAAAAGAGGGTTCAGAATATAGCCCCATATACAGCAGTCTGGTAAGGAAGAAAACTCAGTGAAGGAGATAGAGAAGAAATTGGGACTATAAGGTAAGCACTGAAACAGAGCAGAAAGTGTTTCATAAACAAGGATTCATGAGATGATCAGCCACGGCTGTGCTGTGAAAAGGTTAAGTATAATCAGAACAAGAACTGTTCGTTAATTAGAAAGTGTGTCTATACTGCTCCCTGCTCCTTCGTGGCACTGGGCTTCCCTCATGGTTCAGCTGGTAAAGAATCCACCTGCAATGAGGGAGACCTGGGTTTGATCCCTGTTTTGGGAAGATCCTCTGGGAAGGGAAAGGCTGCCCACTCCAATATTCTGGTCTGGAGAATTCCATGGACTGTATATCCCTCGGGGTCGCAAAGAGTCGGAGACAACTGAACGACTTTCACTTTGGTGGCTCTAGTGGTAAAGAACCCGCCTGCCAATGCAGGAGACATAAGAGACAAGGGTTCAATCCCTGGGTCAGAAAGATCCCCTGGAGGAGAAGGGAATAGCCACCCACTTCAGTAGTCTTGCCTGGAGAAATCCCATAGTGGAGTCCAGTGGGCTACACTCCATAGGGTAACAAAGACTTGGACATGACTGAAGCGATTTAGCGCACATGTACACTCTTTCATGCATTGGAAAAGGAAATGGCAACCCACTCCAGTGTTCTTGCCTGGAGAATCCCAGGGACGGGGGAGCCTGGTGGGCTGCCGTCTGTGGGGTCGCACAGAGTTGGACAGGACTGAAGGGACTTAGCAGCAGCACACTCATTAGTAAAACAAAAAATTAACTAAATAACTGAATTGTCTCTTACAGATGGTCTCTTCAGTCTGTATTAGTATTATTTTTTTTGTTATTCCCATAACTAAATATTAATTCCTTCTCCAAAAGGAAAGATTTTCCCCCCTGATATTGTTTGTTGGAAACCCCACCCTTGATTTTAAAAGCAAATGGACTTTTTATAGGAAAATAGGATATACAAGAAAATATGAGAGGTGTTTGTTTTTTTTTTTTTTTTTTAAGTAATTAATGGGCACTAAGAATTAGATTAGGGGTGTAAGAATTAAGTTACGTGCATTCTGTCTCTCACTTCAGTTTTACAGTAGTTTTCTGGGTACCTTTACCCCAGTGATACTTATGTCACTTCTGTCGAGAATCAAGTACCATCCAGTGCCCTGTCTTCCTTCTCCCTCCTCACCACCTTACTCAACTGTACATGCAGACACAGCGCTTTTCTGAGTTAAGTTTTAGCAGTACCTTCTTTCTAAAATGAAAGCATTTCCCTTCACGATTAGCATCTGTTTATAGACTAGTTCCTATTTTCGTAATTAGATCCTGCATAGAAATGCAGAGGCTGCTATGTAAAAGGATAATGAATCTTTATTGCACAGTTGAAATCAGATTTGGGCAAAAGGCACTTTGAAAACAGTAATAAGCAGAGACATGTATTAAATCACTAAGATAAGGCACCCTCTTTATATTTTCTATTTATAAATGGAAATTATGACTACCCAGTGGATTCCATATGACATTTCCTATTATGAACAAAGGTTTTTAGCGTTGACCATAAAAGTTATCTAAATTCAAAAGTCTCTGTGGATTCATGGCTCTAAAGAATACTTCCGACAGAGGCCAAGACAGGGTGGAGAGAGTCCTTTGTCTTTTTCCTTTGTCTGTGCACCCTGGCAGAAGCAAAGGGTATCGAGGAGTAGAAGAAAGAAGCCATTTGAAATAACCATGATAAGATCTAATCAGGAAACCCAGTGTCCATTGAATACATACAGTAACATTTTAAAAATCTTCTGGTTGGACTCCTTGAGAACCAAGTTCATGTCCTTATAAGCTCATCCTTATATTTTCATATCATACACATTACTTCCTGGCAGACACAGGATTTATTCCCAGGCTAAATCCATCTTGAGAGGTTTGTTATCTCTTCCTCACCTCCTTGGCAAGTCTCAGAAAGCTGGAATATTGCTGTGTGGAGAGAGCGAGGGGAAGAGTAAGAACAAAAAAAAAACTGTAGGGAAGCAGGGAAAGTCAATGTCAAATGAACTGCCAAGGATGGATATTATGGCTGCCGGGGACCTCAGAGAGTATCATGTGTCTTTTGTGTCTATTTTACAGTCAGTGCTTCATGTAAGATGGCAGTCTCGCCTGGGCTATGCTTAGTATCGATTTACTCTCAGGCATGCCAGACCATTTTAGCATTACTAAAGGGAGAAAATCCTATGTATTTCCCCTTATAAATAGACATAGAAAACATGTATCTTTTTAACCCTTCCTTTTCCTTTCTTCTTTTCCTGTTAACTGTTCTTTTTTTTTCCCCTTCTTGCAACCTTTCCCTCTTTTTTTTTTTTTTTTAAAGAAAAAGGAAGAGCTCCATATTGAGAGCATTATAAAGAGAACAAATCAGGTAGACTTTTTCAGAGAACAATAATGACAGAAACAGCACAGACCTATGAGATAAAGACTTCAAACTTTGCACATTCCTAGCCTTTCAATGGGATTCCCTCGTATCTCAAATGGTATAGAGTCTGCCTGCAATGCAGGAGACCCAGGTTTGATGCAGAGAGGAAAGACCTTCTTTTCTAAGGCTAGCTTTTTGGTGGCAGGCCCGCCTTGCTGAGTGTTGACAGAAGGGAATGGAAGGATGCTAAATTTGGAGACCGAAATCATCATCATTTTTCACCTGCTTGAACTCTTCTGTTGTGTTCCCTAGTTGCTGTGTTGCGCTTTTCCCCCAGTGTGGGGAGAGAAGCTGGTTGGCTGGCTGTCTGAACCCCTGGCATCTGCTTAACAGTTTCAGCAGTTCATAGATGGGACTCATTCCTCTGTCGGAATTTTTTTCCTTTCGCCTCTGCTCGGTTAGTAGGGAGGCTGGGACCCAGCTTCTGAGTCGATTTGCATACTTCCATATTACCTAGCTCAGACAACATATGGCAATGTGAAATACTTGGATTTATTTCTCTTCACTTAAAGTAAATTCCAAAAAAATTGGAAAACTCCAGGGTATGTTTTATGTTACAAAAATTCTTAGTTCCTTTCTCGATAGGCAAAAGCAACACACTTTTGGCATAAAAATCTCTGGCTCAGTTACATACTTTAAAAAGAGAATACTGATTTGCTTCCCCTCTTCTCCCCCTTTCAGGAAAAAAAGTAGGTTGGATCTTGCAACACTGCATCACACAAAAAGTCCAGTTAGGCACACTGAATTGAAAGCATCTTCAAGTCATTTTTGTTCTTCATAACTCAATGATTTTATATATTTCTTTTTTCTGTTTTTTTCTTTCTTAATTTCAATATTGTAACTAAGTATCTCAAACTTGGGACTTTTCATAGGATCTCCCTTTGTAAAGAGCTTCCCACGTGGCGCTAATGGTCAAGAATTCACTTGCCAGTGCAGGATACATAAGAGACGCAGGTTCGATCACTGGGTTGGGAAGATCCCCTGGAGGAGTGCATGGCAACCCACTTTGGTATTCTTGCTTGAGGAGTCCCATGGACAGAGGAGCCTGGAGGGCTTACTGTCCATTGGGTCGCAAAGAGTCGGACACAACTCAAGTGACGTAGCATGCACACATGCATGCCCTTTGTAAAAGAAAGTAGATATAATCATATAAACAATAACTAGATTAATGAGATTGGTACAAAAGTAGATTATTTTAAATGCACTTTACCTTTGAATGATACTAATTATGTAAATCATATTTTCTTCTTTAGGAGAATAACATGTTGCATTATTTCAGGATAGAAAGCTTACACTGGAGTAAATGAGTTCGTAGGAGTTGTCCCTTTAAATGGGAAAAAGATTTCTTTGGGTACTCATAACTTCTAACTTTAAAGGCTTCTTAGAAGAGGCAACATGGTAAAAGGAGATAGCATGAGGTTTAGAGTCAAGATGTCTTGAGTTTGAATTCTGACTCTATGATTTGTCCTTCTAGCATGGCCTTAACAAATAATGTCACCTCTTCAAAGGGAGAGAGTCATCGTCATGGTAATACATACTAATGATATTAGTGTAAGAGAAAATCGAAATGGCAGGTGTCAGTGTGCCTGGTTCAGGATTAGACACTGGTAGTAAATAAATATTTATATCATTTCATCCAGAGAGGTAACTGTTGAACTTCTAGTTAGGCTTGTGGGGTGCCCACAGAGGAGGATTGGACCTATTTATACTTCTAGGGCCTTTTAAATAGTAAGCTAGATTGTTCAAGTAGTATATTGAATTCTATTATTTCTTCTCTTTTATTTTTATTTTTTTTTTTGTCTTTTCCCTCTCTTTTACTTTAAAGTCAAAGGCAATTTGTTTCAAACTCTATGCTCCAAACTAGTGAATTAGTTAAGCTCATTGACTGTCTCAGAGGCCGTGGTTAAAAACTGGCAAACATCATGTGACTGGATTAGCGTACCTCTGAGGAAATAACAAGGAAAAGACAGGTTTCCGCCCTTTCACATTTTTTTCCTTCTCTTTTCTCCCAAGCTCATTCTTGCACTGCAACATTTCACTTATAATCTGTTAATTAAATCATTTCACTCCATTTTATATAATTTTTAATTTAGCATTCATTTTCAACTTAGCTTTTGGCTTCATTTACTGATAATAAACAGTGTTGCATACAACACATGTTCCGCAAAACACTCAGTCATACACATACAGATGCCAATAATTTTTTCCAGTATGTCAGGCACATTAAAATTAAAGGCAGCATCTCCCCTTACCCTTTCCATTACTGAATGTACACCCTGTTTGAATAATACATACTCCCAGACAGCCAGCAGTCAGCTAATGTGTAAAAATTATGTGTTGCATGTCACTAGTGCCTTTTTGAAAATTCATGGTTTTACCAGACACAGTTCTGTAGAAGGTTTCTGGAATGGTCACTCTGATACCTTGATTCTGTCCTTTTGGCTTAATGTATATAAGCAGTAATGGTTTTCTTGAATTACTGCTTTATGGGTTCACAGCTACCTGATGGTTTTTGAGAAAGAAAGCTCTAATGTAGTATGCAGATTACTTCCATTTAGATTATCATTTGAATCATAGTCTGAATTCTAAAGATACAAATTTCTTTAGCTTTTTAGATGATGCCCAAAAGTTTCCAAGACTACAAACTCCAAAGTTTGTGGGTCACCTCTAACTGATAGACTGCATTATTGGGATAACTATCCAGGCCTTAAAGTCCATTTACTTTGAATTTGCTCCGGCTTATGGCAACCCACTCCAGTGTTCTTGCCTGGAGAATCTCATGGACAGAGGAGTCTGGCGCGCTATAGTCCATGGGGTCGCAAAGGGTCGGACACGGCTGAGTGACTTCACTTTCACTTTCTATCATTTGAACCTTGTTCGTTAGAAAAGTTTCTGCTCTCACATTTAATATTAAGTTCTCATGTAGTAGGTAGGGCTTCCCTGGTGGCTCAGCTCGTAAAGAATCCGCCTGCAATGAAGGAGACCTGGGTTCAATCCCTGGGATAGGAAGATCCCCTGGAGAAGGGAAAGGCTACTCACTCCAGTATTCTGGCCTGGAGAATTCCATGGTCTGTATAGCCCATGGGGTTGCAGAGTCGGCCACAACTGAGTAACTTTCACTTTCATTTCTCATGAGGTAACTTCAGTTCTTTGCCATCATCTGTCATTAGTTAAAGGAGGTACCCTTGGTCATATTTTTAAAGATATTGGCCCGTGAGTCAGCAAAATTTATTAGGCATGTAGTATGTGTTAGGAACTATGGGAGTCACTAGAGGTCTGATGACAACCAAAACCAGTGTGACCTCTTCTCTTATGGAGGTTACCTTCTAGAATGAGAAGACAGTCATTTTGCAAGTATTAACTGCATGAAGGCAGTATGCTATGTGAGAGATACAGGGTTGTCTGAAAGAGCATAACTGTGAGATCCCGCCTTGTCTGGGTGATAGTATTTAAGTGGAACTGTGAAACATGGCTGGGATTTAGCCAGGGAAAAGGAAGGGCTTGGAGAGACATCCTATACAAAGTCCCTGTGGCTATGGAGAGGATGACTTGCTTTGCAAGAAGGCAAGGAGTAGAGTACCCTGAGGTTCACAGGGCTACGAAACACTGAAGTGAATGTCAGATTTAATTCTAAGGGCAGTGAGAAGTGAAGGATTTTAGGCAGGGACTGACTCACACACAGTCCTTTGTATTTGGAAAAACATATCTCTGTGATTTGGAAACTATTTGGCAGAATGGCTGGAGAGACAGGGTAGGCTTTGAAGTACAGGTGACAGATGGAGCTCACCTGGTGGACTGTGGTGGTGGCAGTGCAGTTAGTGAGAAGTGGGTTAATTTGAGTTCTTTATGGGTGACATCCTCACGTAGGTAGCAGCGCTCGTGGTAAAGAACTCACCTGCCAGTTCAAGAGACTAAGAGACGTGGGTTCAATCCCTGGGTCAGAAAGATCCCCCTGGAGGAGGGCATGGGAGCCCACTCCAGTATTCTTGCCTGGAGAGTTCCATGGACAGAGGAGCCTGGCAGGCTACGGTCCATAAGGTCGCAGTGAGTCAAACACGACTGAAGTGACTTAGCACACAGTACGTAGTGGGTGACATGGACAGAGCTTGTGATCAGTTTAACTTGAGAAAAAGAGAAGTGTCGAGGATGACACCTGGCTTTCTGGCTTGAGTGGTTGTACAAATGGCAGTGATTTTTCACATAGAAGGTGATAAAAATTCCTTTTGTACCTGTCTCATTGTTGTCTGAGCATCAAGTTCAGAGGTCAGAAGCTCATAAAACATGGTGGTGCCCTTAGAATCTCTTTATACGAAATACCTTCTGTTGCAGCTGAACAAAAGAATTTGACTTAAATCATAGACTTTCTTTTTCTCTCTCTTAGCTGTAACTGCTAAGATCTAAACATAACAACTTGCATGGTGACCCATAGAGAATTTGACAGATTGGAAAATAATTTCAGAATCCTTATATCCTAGCTCAGTTCTTTAGCACTTCTTATCCCTGAGTGTTAGAGCTATGTTTTATCTCTGTGAATTTTTCTACTCTGTAGCATTTTACTGTTTCCATTCCTACCTTATTGCAACTGTTCAGTCCTTCCCATACCTCTACACTATTCTCCTTCCAGTCCCACATTTCTAAGTATACCCAGGATGCAGCTTATGTCTAAGCTGGCTAGAGTGTTGGAAAGAAATGTGGATCCTGAAGGGTGTAAGTCTGGATTGAAGGCTCAACCCTACCACCTGGTTACATTTGCTTTGTTTAGTTTTAAACAACTCAGTCCTGGCTAATGTTTCTGGTGCCCTACCCACAGCCCCCTTGCTCCCTCACTTTAGTGCCAGTGGCCTCGTTTCCACCTGCCAGCTCCATACCTATTCTTCTGTGGGATTTTCTCAGGTCATTGAATCCTGGTTTGTCCATGGGGCAGCCAGGAAGTACGAGGGAATTAACTCCTACCTGAACAACCCTCTGTGAGTGCCTAATGAGAGCTGCAGTGTAAACGCCCCAGCTGCCTTGCTCCGTCAGTGGGATGACTCTGAGGTAGGCGTTCCTCACTGGCTTCTGAAGTCTCCCCACGCATTCATTTCTAGTTGCCCTTGATGGTCGTTGGCTTCATCAGACATCCTTTGTTCTCCAATTACGGTCCTGGTCTCACTTCCCCACTCCTCTGCTGCTGTTCACATTCCCTCCCAAGCAAACTTCTTACACTTATCCCAGGGTTTGCTTGTGGGGAACCTGCATCAAGACAAGCACAGTGAGCTTTAAGGATTGTGTTTGGCTCGCTGGTCACTTTCCCCTGGGTATCACCTCTCTTGCTCTGCCTGGTTGTGTATCACTTGGTGCTTGAGCCTTTAGCGTGAGTTCTCATTATTTTGTCCAGGTTAGCCTGTTGGTCTGGGACTCTGAGCTCTGGTTGAGCCCCAGGTGGTGAAGGAAGGCTGTGAAACGCAGCGGTGACTGTGCGGATCAGATTCCTCCAGGACTTGTGCTTCCCACATAGGCTTGTGGGGCAAGATGTGTGTCCAAAGAAAGGAGCTTAGCATCAACTTTAAGTATTTAAAATTTCCTCTGAATTCTTTCTTGGCACAAGTCTACCATACCCTGTCCTGATACTCCCCTTTCTTCTTTTCTCATCCTCCTTGCACTTTAAGATGTGCAGTTCACTGTTTAAAAAAAAAAAAAGTGTTTTCCTCATGTTGATACCACTTTTTTAGCCATATGTCTTCAATTACATATCTTTCAGCATCTTTTATATTTGATAGGCTTTTTTTGTGGGGGGTGGTTTCTTTTTCAGGCTACTACCACTATTTGGACTAACTGTTGCAACGTTTTACTTGTCATGCTTCAACGTTGATTAGCAAGGAAAAATGTTTTATCCACACTCTAGAATGAAACCACAGAGAAAAGAGGTCTGTCAAGAATATTGGTGTGCTGTCTTCTCCCTTTGGTCGTGTCTTGTCAGCATTCACAGTGTTCCCAGCATTCCTGTCACTGCTGCTCACGTAACATTGACCTTCCATTAATACACAGTTACTCTCAAACTGGGTGTTGGGAGATAAAGAATGTGGCTCAGAAGAAATCTGAGATACACATGTAGAGCCCAGTTGGAAGCAGCTAAAGAGAAAAGAAGAAAAATTAACTGGAACGTTTGATAGGCAGTTGTAGTATGGTAGCTTCAGCGGCACGCACTCTTCATTCCTGCCCATTCTAGTTGTTCTTTCTTAGCTGTAGAGACTAGAAAACTGTAAACTTGACGTGTCTCCTAGATCCCCCTGTGGCTGTGATTCTGAGCGTCAGTTAGATTTGGAAAGTAGAAATGAGGTAGAGGCCAGTCCTCTTCAACTTCAGTGGTTTTTGCCTGACAAGACAGGTTATAGGCAAGCACGATTTTTCCGCACTGGTGTTTCAGGGCTCAATTACCGGGTGTTAAAGACAATTGTGCTGTGACTTCTCGATCCTGAATTGCAGCCTTGCTAGTGTTTTCCTAAACTGAGCTGTTTCGATGATGGCTTCTTGTTTGTGGTTGAGGAGAGGCCATCCTTCCCCCCTACCCGGTGATTTTTGTAAGTAACTGATTCTTTGTGTTAAACCCCTTCCTGCCTAAAATTTCTCAAGTGGTCTGTGTTTTCTGACCTGCACCCTAACATACATAAATGGGTCAAAGCAAACTTTGTGCTTTAAAGGTTTAAGAAAGAAAAGAAAGAAAAGTCGCTCAGTCGTGTCTGACTCATTGTGACCCCATGGACTGTAGCCCACCAGGCTCCTCTGTCCATGGGATTTTCCAGGCAAGAATATTGGAGTGGGTTGCCATTTTAAACCCAGAGAAAAATGAGAGACTAGAAAGGAAAAGCAAGACAGTCTGTAGGTCTATAGATGTGCAGGCTACTCCATGATCCAGAGTCTAGAAGCAAACAAGGCAACTGTTAGTTAAGTTACAGAGCAGCTAATTTGTGATCTGGTCTCATAGGCCTTCTCCAAACTTCTCTGTATATTCATCTACCAAGGCTGGCCACCAGGCAGTCCTCTGTTGAGAACCACATTATTCCTAACTTAATGCTTTGAAGCAAGTGGAGTTTTACTTTTCTTTCCATCACAGAAATAAGGTTTAACTGTGGAAAAGTAGAGTAATTGCCTAACCTTTGGCTAAAAGGGAAAGGAAAGATTTAGTGTTCCTTACTTCCTTGTAATGCAAAAAAAAATTTAAAAAAAAAAAAAGGAGTGCATAATTTTCTGGAGCCACAGTGAGTTGGCTGAGGTGGGCATACTAGAGAAAGCCATACTCCATGCCCCCAAGGTCTGCTGTTGGCCACTGAGGCACGCGTTTCCACTTCCTGTGTTCTATTCGTTATGTTAATTTTCCACCAAGCTCCAGCCCCACCTCTGTCAATTATTTTTGTTTCAACCTTCTAATTACAACATTATATGACCATTCAGACTGGTACTAATTAAATCATTACCTAATTCACAAAGTGTGCGATAATGCTAATGCTTCTTGTCAGCTGAAATTGCAACATGGTACATACTTTCCTCACTCTCCTAGATGGGTGGGAGCAGGGCGCAGTTGTTTCTCTACCAAACAACTTTTGCTTACCCTCTGATCGCTAGCTGACGTCATCTAGAACCTACTCTTTTCCAAAAATGGGAAAACAACCTGTACCTGCAATTTATCACTGTCATATAAAATCATGATCTTGACTTTTTGTGGAACAAGTCGTGATTGTCAAGAAAAAAAAATTAGTGCTACAATTTAGAGTACTATTTGCTGCCATATTTTCTTGTCACTTTGTTCCTCATATTATATTATTTTTAACAGAGTAAAACAGTAGCTTGTCTTTTTCTCATATTTAAAACAGATTTGTTTTCCGCTCAATTAGACTTGTGATCACGAGAACACAAAGTAGTATTTTTCTCCTTCTGGATGAAAATTTGATGGGCAAATTGTCAGGAATAATTACGCCAAATGATGGAATAAAATCCAATGGAAAACATCTCTCTCCTTGCTAGTGATACATTTTTATTTAAGACACAATGTGCATCAAGCACATTTGTGACAAGGTGAAATTGACAAGTGGCCCTCTGCCATGATTTTATTTTTAATTGCTGGTAAACTAATTAGCTGGAACAACATGTTGTATAATCCACAAAACTGTCGCTCAATGCATTCTCCAATATAAGTGAGATATATATGATGTGGAAAAGTTCTCCTGAAGAGACAGCCACGCCAAAATACAGTTTTGTAAATATGGTTGTATAGACACCACAGAGTAAAAGCTTTTGTTCCCCACCATGGAATAACTTATATGTAACATTTGTTTTGGGATGTGAATAAGAATTAAGAAAGACGAACTAGGTACTTTTTTTTTTCTTTTTCAAGACCAATTGTGCCTCAAAATAGCAACCATTTCCTTAAGTGTGTTTGTAAGGCAGTTGATCAATAATTTCTCCAGTGCAAGGGTTGGCAAACATTTTCTGTAAAGACACCAACAGCAAATATTTTTGGCTTTGTGGGCCATACAATATTTGTCACAACTGCTCAATTCTGATGTTGTAGTGTAACACAGTCACAGACAATATATGAATGAAAGTGACAGTGTTTCAATAAAACTTTATTATGGACACAAAAATCCGAATTTGCTGTAATTTTCAGTTGTCATAAAATATCATTTTTTTGGACCTTTTTCAACCATTTAGTTCATGGCCCTTTACAGAGACCACTAGTGGGCTGGATTTGGCCTGTAAGCTGTAGTTTCCAGCCCTTGCTCTTATGCCTGCTACATGGCAGGCAGAGTCACTAGTTATTAGTTGTATCTTTAATATCTGCTTTGTGCCAGGCAGAGTGCTAGGCGCTGAGGGATATTCAGAAATAAAGAGAGCAAAGTCTCTGCCCTAAAGAAGCTTAACACTTGGACTGGGAAGAATATACAGACAGGACTGAAAGACACAGTATTAGATGTTACGGGGTAAATGTCACTTTGTGATTTGCTTTATAAGTTTGAAAGAAGGTGGTCATCAGCTAACAGAGATAACTCCACTAAGACTGACCAGGTTAGGTAAGGATGTACTGAAATGATGGGATTCCAGCCAGACCTTTAGAAAGCTATCAGGGGGACTTGCCTGGTGGTCCAGTGGTGAAGAATCTGCCTGCCAGTGCAGGAGATACAGGTTTGACTTCTGGTCTTGGAAGATTCCTCACACCTTGGGACAACTAAGCCTGTGTACCACAACTACTGAGCATAAACTGTAGAGTCTGCATGTTGCAACAAGGGAAGCCCATGCGCTTAGAGCCCTTGCTCCACAAAAAGAGAGGCCACCACAATGAGAAGCCTGTGCGCTGCAGTGAAGAGCACCCCGTGCTCTCCGCAACTAGAGCAAAGCCCTCTCAGCAACAAAGACCCAGCACTGCCATAAATAGATAAATAAAAGTGAAGATATTGGGGTGTAACTCCTTCTTCTGAGTGATGGTGACTGGAGACGATGGAAATATCAGCCATGAGTCAGTTAATTCTGTCATTTGTCCCTCTCATTCATTCATTGCATCTCATTATGAAAATTTTAAACATATAGCAAAGTTTTAACAAGCTTTATACTTAATACCCAACACTCACCAACTGAATTTTACATGAACGTTTTGCTGCACTTGTTTTACCACATTTCTATCCATTTTTAAAAAAAATTTTCGGTTTATTCCAAAGTAGATTTCAGATACCAGGATATTTTCTCATGGATACTTAAGCATACGTATCATTAATTAGAATTTACATTGGCTTATAGTTCTTTTCTTTTGGTGTAAAATTTACATACAACAAAGTGTGCATGCTTTGTCACCTCAGCTGTGTCCAATTATTTGCACGCCTATGGACTGCCAGGCTCCTCTGTCCATGCGGTTCTCCAGGCAAGAATACTAGAGTGAGTTGCTTTCCCCTCCTCCAGGGCATCTTCCCGACCCAGGGATGGAACCTGCATCTCTTATGTCTCCTGCATTGGCAGGCAGGTTTTACATCACTGGCGCCACCTGGGAAATCCAGGTACAACATGGTGTACCCACATTAAATATACATTCTCTGAGATTTTATGAGGTTTATCTCTGCAAAATCAAAATCCCTATCAAGATATATGTTTCCATTACCCTCAAAAGTTCCCTCCTGGTCAGTCCTTGCCCCCAGTTGATCCCTAAAGGGATAACTGTTCTGATTTTTTCCAGGATAGATTCTGTTCTGTTTAAGAATTTCAAATAAATGGAATCATACTGAACCTATCATTTGATGTGGACCTTTGTCATCACGTATTTTGTCTTTATCTGCTTGCTTGTAGTATTCTTGAAAGGAGAAGGATCTAAAGGCAGGCAGTTCCCCAAGAGGAAAATATACTCTTGAGTGGAAGCTGTCTAATATCCTATTTACAAAAACAATAGTTTTGTTTAATTTCATATATTATTATCTTTAATTATTATCAACTTAAGTGACCTATAGGTTTAATTTTTAATATTAACATTTCTATTGTTATGTCTATGTCTAGAATTTTACATATTTCATGTTATTTAATTAGTGATAGCAATGATCTTATTTTGCAGAAGAGGAAACTCAGGCAGGGGATTAAAGGAGCTGAATCACTTTATTTCCCTCCTCTTTCTGTTCCTGCTTCAGACATCAATTGGGGACTGGGGGTAGCCAAGGTAGAAATGAGTGTTTGAGGGGTAGATGAACATGGAGCTTCTTTCTTAGGTTTTTCTGTTTATTTAAGAAGTAGGTAGAATGTATTGGTGGAGACATTCATTAGGAACATACAAAATGGATTTTTCTATTGTAAAGGAGGGAGAGTACTACAGAATTCACAGATTACATTTATGATTAGAATGTGATTTTTCCTGTTGTATAGCACAGACTAAACCATGACCCTCCCTTCTTTAGTAGAAGGCTATTGGTGGTAGAGTTAAATTTATTAATATTTAAGGATCTCAAGAAACTTTATGAGCATCGAATCATTAAGTCACTTAATTGCACTGCAATGTTGGGAAATGGCTCCATGAATTTTGCAATCCAAGGTTCTGCTTTTTAAAGCCCCCAAACGTTTAGAGAAAACCAAATGCCAGTATGCAGCATTGAGAGAACAGTCTTTTATTGTAGAGAGTGGGGATGTGCTCATTTATCTGTTTTTCAAACCAGTTTATAAAGTATTTGAATGTTCTTTGCTGTGCTTTATGGTAATACTTATTTCTTTGGAAATTTTCATTATCATTGGTTTTCATGGTTATTATATCATCCTTACTTAACATTGAACTCTATTTGCATTTGTTATGGAAAAAAGTTATGCAACATTTAATGTCATTTGAGAAGCTGTTTATATTCCTTGTATTTAGTCTTTAAAAAGACTTGGTCTTTAGTCTTGGTCTTCACTGTTAATCGAAAGTCTGCATTTCTACTCATTTGTTTTAAGAAGCTTATTTAAAGACTTAAAGCTTCCCCTGATAAACCACTTCTATGTTAAGTCCTGAATTTAAGAGAGAATGTCCCCTTCTTTTAAAATAAATTTTACCTAGCATTTAGTACAATACCAGAGTACCATTATATTGAATCAGTGTTTCCTTTTTTTTCCCCAATGTCTTATCTTTTTAAAATTTATTCATTTTTTGAGTGAAGTACAGTTGATTTCCAATGTTGTGTTAGCTTTAGGTGTACAGCAAAGTGATACATACATTCTTTTTCAGATTCATTTCCCATGTAGATTATTGCAAAATATTGAGTGTAGTTCCCTCTACCCTCCAGTAGGTCCTTGTTGTTTGTCTATTTTTATATTTATATGTTACTCCCAAACTCCTGATTTATCCCTCCCCTCACCTTTCCCCTTTGGTAACCATAAGTTTCTTTTCTATGTTTGTGAGCCTGTTTCTTTTTTGTAAATAAGTTCATTGGTATCATTTTTTTAGATTCTACATATGAGTGATACGATATTTGTCTTTCTCTGTCTAGCTTACTGTATCATACGATTAGTATGATAATCTCTAGGTCTGTCCATGTTGCTGCAAATGGCATTATGCCATTATTTTTTAAGGCTGAGTAGTATTCCATTGTACATATATACCACATCTTCTTTAGCTATTCATCTGTCGATGGACATTTAGGTTGCTTCCATGTCTTCCCTGTAAATAGTGCTGCAGTGGACATTGGGGTGCATAAATGAAACTTTTCAAGTTGTGATTTTCTCTGGATATATGCCCAGGATTGAGATTGCAGGATCATAAGGTAGCTCTAATTTTAGGTTTTTAAGACTCTTCATACTCAGTGTTTCCTTTTTGATTTAACATGTTTAGATGCAAATGGAAGAAATAAAATCACTTATTGTTTTCGTATCTTAGTCTGTCAGTCTGTATCTCTTCCTCATTTTCCTCAAAACAATTTTTAAAAATCAATTTAGGAAGTCTCCTCCAAAATGCTAAGCTAACATGGTTTCAGGGTTGGAAATTTCTGAAAATTTATCCAGAAGTATTCTGTTGAATGCTCGAATCTCTTCTGTAGCATTCTTCATGGGTGGTTATCCAGTCCTAAGGAAAACTGAATCTATCCCATGTCTCAGGAGCTTTCTCATGTACAAGTTCATAGTCGTCTCTGGTTCTTCAGATGGTGAAGACCCTGTGAAATTCCACAAGGCAGCTGGCAGTTGAACTGAGGGCTTGCTAGTGCTTGGAGAGATGTTGATTCTTTAGTGTTTATACAGAGGTTTAGATGTAAGTTTACTAATTAGCATTTTTTAGATAACACAACCAGAAAACCACAAAACATCAAAAACATTTATTAGTATGTAAGATATCAATTTAAGAAAGATTATCACACTTGAAAAATTATTTAACTGGTAAAAATGACTGTATTTTGAACTTTTTCTGCTCCTTTTTCTCAAGTTAATGCCAACATAAAATGGCTGTGTTCATGTAATTCCTTTTTTCAATTTGGTTTGAGACTTGTATAGCTCCCAGTGGTAGGTTTTGCAGTTGTATTCCATTATTAAAGTGTCCATCAAAACTTTACAGTTGGTAAACAGTATTAAAAATCCATCTCTAGCTTCTGTAAACTGTTCAGAGAGCTATGAATACCAGAAGAAATGAAAATATTTTAATTAACTCAAGTAGGACTAATCAAAGCAAAGCAACCAATTTATTCAATTGAACATGTTAATGTCTATTCATCCATGACATGGCTGAACATTTATGTCATCTATTAAAAGCCATTCTGTTGCTTGTACAAGTATAAGCTATTGTTCAATGTGGAACTGAATCCCGTAGAGGCAACCTCACCCCTTTTAGCAATTACATGTCATAGATTATTTCCTTAACATCCTTTCTTCTGCATTCAGTTCACTTCAAATAACCGAACTCCTTTCACGAAGGAACACAGACTTGGATAACTTGGATCAGTTACCCTGCTGTCATTTCTTTTCTTCAGAGGAATTTTACCATCTTTGTGTTCTCATAATAAGGCTTAGGGATTGTTTACTATGTCCTGGGTACTAGTCTGAGCATGTTTTATGTATTATATCATGTAGTCCTTGCAAAAATACCATTTTCCCCCATTGTACAGATGAAGAGTTGGAACCAACATGTTGCCTTGTATTGTCAGTTATAGAACTAGGATGTAAACACACATCTCAGAATATCCATTGTATTGAAATGAATTGAAGTTGTGCCAAAGGTGATGGACATTAGATACCAGGAAGAAACTTCTAAAATGAATAGGTGCTTCAAGGAGCCTCTTAAGTGAGGAAAGCCAAAAGGATTTGGGGTTGTTACCTGGGATTTTTATCTCCATTAGGGTATTTAAGAATAGTCTATATTAAACTCTTATTTTTTGTGAGTTGATTTTATTCTTATCTTCAAGCAGGAAGTTAAATTAGAGACTGTCTATAGACCCCTTTAATACATTTTAATGCAGTCTCCAATGCGTATAAAAACTTAATGTTTATTTTTAATTTTAACAATTATAATGATTCTTTTTTAATAAAAATAAGTAGAATGTAGGAAAAAAATACTCAATACCCCTGCCATTTTAACATAATGACATTTTTTTGGCCTATTTCTTTATAGTCATTTTTTACATGTGCTTATTTTTTAATATATTCATTGCTGATTTACAGTCTTATATTTGTTTCAGGTATACAGCATTTTGACTCAGTGTTTTGCAGATTATACTTCATTAAAATTTATTTTAAGCCAATGGCTATAAAATTCCCTGTGCTATTCAGTATATCCTTGTTACTTCTCTCTTTTTTTTTTTTTTTTTTTTTTTTAGGGAATCTTCTTTATTTTTAAATTGTGAAAGTGTGGTGACACATTTGCAGGAGACTTGGAAAGTATTGAACAAAGTTACATCTAGTTCTACTATATATTGCAATTATTTTAAAGTAGATAAATTAAGATTTTTAGTTGGGAGTTTTAATATCAAACTCTCAAAAATTAATAGATGATAGACAGAAAAGTAGAAGGATATAGCAGAACTGAAAACACTATGAACCAATTCAACATAATTAAGATTTGTACAATTTTCATACAACAGCAGGATACAAATTCTATTCAAGTTCCCATAGACTATAAACCAAGAAGCAATTCAAGTTTCCATGTACTATAAACCAAGAGATAATTCATGTTCCCATACACTATAAAGCAAGAAACACTGGAACATATCCAAGGACATAAAACAAGGTACATAAACTTATTTTTAAACCACACTATTGAAGTATATTATGTATAAAATAAACCCATGTTAAACATATAAATAAATGAGTTTTAATAAGCTTACATTGTAACAATCACCACAGTCCATATATTAGAATATAACTTTACTTTCAGTGCTCATGCTCTAGTTTTTAGAAGCTTCTGTTATTGGTTTGCTTTTTTTTTTCTAGCATAAGTATTTTTATCACTTTAGCTAAGCCTATAAATCTTAATATATTGTAGTTTTATTTTTATTCAGTTCAAAATATTTAAAAATTTTGTGTGATAACTTCTCTGACTAATGGGATATTTATAAGTATGTTGGGTTCTTTCAGAGTATCCATGGATTTCCCAAATTTTCTTTTGTTTTGATTTCTAGTTTAATTAGAAATACAGAAAATACAATTTTTGTGATTTAAATCTTTTCAAATTTATTGATACTTATTTTGTGGCCTTAAAATATGATCTAATTTGGTTAATGTATTTTTGTGCTTAAAAATAACGTGTACTTTTTTTTTGAGTAGTGTGTTCTATATGTATCAGTTAGGTCAATTATTGATTTTTTTATCTGCTGTTCTGTCTGTATTGAAAGCACCAGCTCTCATTGCTGAGTTGTCAGTTTCTCCACACAGTTCTATCAGTTTTTGCCCCATGTATTTTATAGCTCTGTTCTTGGATGTGTATATGTATATAAATGGTTTATTGTCTTGACAGACTGACTCATCAGTATAAAATGACTCCCTTTGTCTTTAGAAAATCTTTTGATTTAAACTATTTTTTCTGATAGTGTATACTCTCTCCAGTTCTTTTATGTTTACTGCTTGTTTTGTATTTATTTACATTATTTTTCTTTGGGTTTGTATTTGGATCTAATGTGTGCCTCTCACAGGTCCCATCTGCTTGCATTTTTTAAAATGCAGTCTACCTTTTAGTTAAGATTTTAATTCATTCATATTTAATGTTATGACAAATATGGTTAGATTTATGTATCCACTTTCATATTTTTCTCCATTGTTCTTTACTATCTGCTTTGTTTTGAAAAATGTTTTAGCATATCATTATAATTTTTGCTTGTTTTCACTATATAATTTTCCAAGTTTTTGCCCTAGCATTTAAAGTATGTATCATACCTTGTAATTTATTTTAGTTTAACACTAACTTGATTGTAGTGATATGTACAAACTTTACTTTAGTATAGGTCCGTGTCACCCTGCTTTGTGCTACTACTATCATATATATTGTATATATAAAACTTGTAAACCCAACAGTGCAGTGTTCTACTTCCTGATTTATACAATCTATGTTTTATAAAGTTAAGACTGAAAGGAGGAAACATACATACCTCTGTGTGTGTGTGTGTATAAACCTCCAAGTGTTAATTGCTTAGTCATGTCTGATTCTTTGTTTCCCTATGGACTATAATGACCTTATGAACCTGCCAGGCTCCTCTGTCCATGGAATTCGCCAGGCAAGAATACTGGGGTGGGTAGCCATTCCCTTTTCCAGGGGATCTTCCTGACCCAGGGATCAAACCCTTGTCTTCTGCATTGCAGGCAGATTCTTTACCATCTGAGCCGCAGGGAAGCCCATATATAAACCTATCTGTTTACTATCCTGTGTGGTTGAGTTATTGCTGGTATCATTTCTTTGGTCCACTGCAACTCCATCACCTCCCCTCTTCCTTTGTACCCTTATTAGTGTGTCATTATTATTATTATTACTATATTATATGTTCATGTTATATGACCTGCAATATCATTTTATAGTTATTGTTTTGTACAGTTCTTTTAAATTGCTTAAGGAAATACAAAAACTATACTTACACAGTCTCTTTCAGTTACCTACATAATTCCCTTTACCAGCATTATTTCTTCATATGAATTTGAATTACTGTCTGTTGACATTTTCTTTCATTTTAATGAGCTTTGGTTCTTTTTTGTGATTCCTGTCTCTTTATTGATACTCTGTATTTGGTGAATCATGGTGTCATACTTTAGTCAAATACTTTATTCATAAGTCTTTGAGCATATTTATAATAGTTGCTTTGAAGCCCTTATCTGCTAAGTCCAACATCTGTGCCCCCATAGTGATAATTTCTTTTAATTGTTTTTTTTTTTCTTGTTTATGGGCCAATTTTAATTTTTTTGCAAGTTTCATAATATTTTGCTAAAAATTACTCATTTGGGGGAATACATCATAATAGCTCTGTTCAGATCCATATCCTTCACATCTCTATGGTGGTGGTTCTGGTTTTTAAAAATTATTTTTAGTTTCCTAGACTAATGCTGTGGAGCATATTTCTTCTATAATGTGTGGCCACTGATATCTCTACTTTGTCTTCCTATACCGCCGCCCTCCCTCCCCCCACACCCTCCAGCTGCAACCCCTCCAGCTTATGTATTTAAGTCTAGCTTCCTAAGAATCTCCCTTGAGTCAAAAATAGCTCAGTGTTTAACGAAACACTGATCTGAGGTTGTTTGAGCACCTTGAGCCACTAACTTAAAAGGCTCCCAGCTTTTTCTGAAGATTCTATGAATGATTTGGAGAATGAATCAGCCCAACCGGTTTACAGGACTATGATAAATTTTGCTTTCTGTGTTTGTAAGTTCTCATGCTCACCAGGAAGAAGTATCTTGCTAGGGCTTTATCCAGTCTCTCCTGAGGGTGTGCACAGCTTTGAGAGTTTATACAGCCTTCCATACCATTAAGAGATGAGTAAGATGATGTCAAGGCCCACTTTCATTCCCTGGATCTCCCTAATAATTTTTTACTGGCCTGCTGGTTTGTTGCTTACTTTCATCAGTCATGGGATTTCAGGCTAGCTTGCAGTGTTGTCCTTCCAGTTTGTTTACCACTTTTGTTTTTAACACCCCTAGGCATGGAGTTTTCCATGTTCTGCTCCAAATAAAACCAGTCCAGAATAAGCAGAGCCTTGATCCTCACAGCTTGCCCACCTCGACAGCACTGCTGCTCTGTGGAGCTGGGGAGGGAATGGGCATGGGAGTGCCCAAGATTTTAGTGCCAAGCAGAAATCTACAGACTCCCACTATTCTTATTAAGATTCAGCAGCTTTTCTTGAATAAAACCTCTCAATTTGTTCTATGCCTTTGGTCCATTTTCAGTGCCCTTAAAATGGTTGTTTTTGACAATTTTGTCAAATTTTATTGTTTATTTTTATGTTGTGGATTTGACTGGTCATGCAGCCATTCCAAAGTTTTATTTTCTTGGGGTTTTTGTTATTTAAAAACCTATATACTACAAAATACACCAATTGCTATGGTCTGACTGTTTGTACCCCCAGAAGTTAATATATTGGAATTCTAATGCCCAATGTGATGGTATTAAGGGGTAAGGCCTTTTGGAGGTGGGTAGGTAGGTCATGAGGATGGAACTCTGGTGAATGAAATTAATGCTCTTATAAAAGATACCACAGAGCTCCCTTGCCTCTTTCCCCATGTAAAGGGACAATGAGAAGCCAGGAGTCTGTAAACTGGAAAAAAAGACTCACTACAAACCAACTGTGCTGGCACCCTGATCTTGAACTTCCCACTTCCAGAACTATGGGCAATATAGTTTTGGTGTCATAGGCCACTTGGTCTGTGATGTTTTATGATAGAGCCCAAATGAGGTAAGACACTAATTTCAAAAATATAGCTCAATAGCTTATTGCGTAAAAACACCCCTCTCATCACCACCCTGGTTAAAATAAAGAACATGTCCAGCACCCCTTAAGGTTCCCTTCCTAATTTCTATGCCTGTTCCAGAGTTAATCACTTCTATCATCTTAATTTTTTCTATCATTAAAACTTCACTTGAATGAAATTTTAAGATATTTTACCATTTTTCTGTTTCTGGCTTCTTAGAGTCCAGATTCATATTCTTGCCACAGGACAGGCCAATAAAGAGATGAGTTGTTGGGGCAAGAAATAGCTACTTTATTCAGAAAGCTATCAAACTGAGAAGATAGTACACTTATGCCCAGAAAACCACCTTGCCAGAATCAGAATTCAGGCTGCTTTTATACCAAAAGGGGAGGGAGTAAAGTCAGACACTTCCTGGTTCCCATCAGCTTCCAGAGGTGGGTGTGTTAATTTCTTCCTCCCTGCTGTCATTCACAGGTGGGCCTGGTCAGGATGTTTCCTGTGAGCTAAACAAAGGTATCTTAGCTTAATGCTCATTACCTGGAAGGCAGGGTTCCCAGAGATGGGCCATTATATATAACTTACCGGCAACATATCTTTAGTGATTAACTTGTAATACGACTACAAAAGGTTCTTTCCTATTATAATCCACCACTATCAATGCCTATTTCACAATCTTGTGGCAAAAGGAATGAAGATTACTCTGGCTATTTCCTGCTGAACAGAGATGATGAAATGTTCCCTTGAATCTTTAGTCAGTCCTTTTTTAGCTACAGCTATTTGAACCCAATGAAACCTCTTAGTGTGTTGTCTGGTTCATAATTGAACTTGGGGTTTTGGTTCCAGTTCCCAACACATATACTAAATTCCTGTGCTGTTTTTTCAAAATTAAACCAATTGGTTGCCCCTGCTCCAGCCACAGTAGTGGTATTAATGTCATCTACTTCAGTTGGATAGGCAGATCTGTTAGAGGCAAGCTCATGAACAGTCTAGTGCCCAAAGTTTTAACGTAATTGGCAACTGCTAGGTCTTCTAGCACTTACAGATGCTAGTGCCGGGGCAGACACCTGGAATGGCCATACAGTGTTGTGCTGCTGCTGCTGCTGCTAAGTCACTTCAGTCGTGTCCGACTCTGTGTGACCCCATAGACGGCAGACCACCAGGCTGCCCCGTCCCTGGGATTCTCCGGGCAAGAACACTGGAGTGGGTTGCCATTTCCTTCTCCAGTGTGTGAAAGTGAAAAGTGAAAGTGATGTCGCTCAGTCGTGTCCGACTCTTAGCGACTCCATGGACCGCAGCCTACCAGGCTCCTCCATCCATGGGATTTTCCAGACAAGAGCACTGGAGTGGGGTGCCATTGCCTTCTCCGACACTATTGTAAAGGGGCTCAATTTAAGCCTGCTTCTGGGAACCACTGATTTGTAGCAGGGCAACTGGCAACGCCTCATCCCAAACTAGTCTGTTGATAACATTTTAGTGACTTTTTTTTTAAATGTAGGATTCATTTTCTTGGTTTTTCCTGTTGATTGTGGTCTCCAGATCAATGTAGTTTTAACGCCTTAATCCAATAGGATAAGGATAATTTCCCTAAGAAGGACTTTAACCACTTCATAGATTTCCTGTCCAGTTTGGATATGCTTCCACCCATCCTGAAAAAGGGCTTCCCAGGTCAGGGGTTGGTAAAGAATCCACCTGCCACTGTGGGAGTCACAAGAGATTTGATCCCTGGATCAAGATCCCCTGGAGCAGGAAATGGAAGCCCACTCCAGTATTCTTGCCTGGAAAATTCCATGGGCAGAGGAGCCTGGTGGGCTTCAGTCCATGGGTGGCAAAAGAGTCGGACATGGCTTAGTGACTGGGCACGGAGCACTATCTTGATAAAGTGTCCACAGAAACACTAGCAAGTTATCTGAAATTCATTACTGTTCAGGGCATTTGTGTAAAGTCTCTTTCATTCCTCAGTGGGGCAGGTTCCTGTGTTCGGCCCTTATCTGGGGAGGTTTAACAGCAGTCTTTGGGTTTTTTTTAAGACCTTGGAGGAAAGAGCTCTGTCTCCTTTTCTGGGGTTTTCACGCACACCATCTGTAGACTTAAAGCGTGTTCCGGTGGGATCTTATATCAGACTATTCTGGTGAAAAACTGCAGGGTGAGGTCTATCAGAAAGTTAATCCCTCATTCCCCAGTGTCAGTTTTACCTGGGGCTCCTGTGTGGAGCTAAGCATCTGAAGAGCCCCTGGGCCTCTTCATTTTGGGTGTTCCTCTCTTTACTATATGAGACTTGTCTTTTATTGTTCTTCTGTTTTAGCCTAGGGCTGTTTTTCCATGTTCCTCTTCCTTACAGTAAGCACATTATTCCCTCCCCAATGGCGAGTTACTGCCTTCCGGGAATCCAGTGCCACTGCCAAAGAAGTGGTGTTCTCATTTTGTATCTTTTCCTATTGTCGTTCCCTATAGAACACTTGAAAAGCAACATCTACCAATTGAGAAGGGTTCATTCCAAATATACCATCTAGTTTTTGTCTTTTTTCGTGGTATCTGAGGCACTTTGCCACAGAAGGTCAAATTTACCATTCTACTATTTTCAAGGGCCTCAGGATCTGCATTATTATGGTGCCCGTAGGCCTGATAAACCCTTTCCAGAAATTCAGAGAGGTCTTCACTTGTTCTGTTGAATTTTTAAAATTTTGTTCAAAACTTTTGCTTTGGCTTCCTCTTTCAAAGCCCTGCCAGAATGCACGATTAAGTAGTGCTCTAGTAAGGGCCTTCTTCCCTCACTGGGCTCCCAATTGGTTCAGCTATTGCTGCTGCCAAGTGGGTTTCAGGTGTATGGAATCCTCCCTATAAGGAGGGCTGTGATCCTTCCAATTAAGCAAGCCTGAGAAGCATTGCTGGTTGGGTGTTTGCATTGAGGACCCAGAAGATAGTGGCTTAACGAAAGTTGCCCTGTTTCAGAAGTGGCTCCTGGCTCCAACTGGATGCCCTGTCAGGTCTTAGATGATGATACCAGAAACTAACACAGGATTTTCTAATGGATCCCTAAAAGGAGGGGATGTGCTAAATCTCAGTGCCAGGAACCAAGGCTGGATAGGAACGGAAGGCAGTATTAATAGAAGGGGTGAACATATTGGTGTAACCATCAGAATGGCTGGGACAGCTAGCTCAGCCAGCGGAGTTAAGGTTTGAAGCAACATGTCCTCACTCTCCTTTCCTTGTCTTTTTTTCCCTGATCATAGTACAAGTGTTTCACATGAAGGATTTCTTTCTTCCCTGCTTCTTCACAAAAAGCTGCAGAATCATTCAAAAGCCATTGTAACACCACAGATAGCAACTAGTCATCTCACTGTTAAAAGGGTGCCTTTTTGCTTTGGCATCAACCAACTGGGATTACAGTGCCGTTGAACAAAAACTTGATTACTGCTATGACAAATGAAGATAATTACTAAAATTTATGGCTGATATTATATATCAGGATACCAGGATTTGGGGAGTTCCATATAACTTCTAGAATATGTATATTAACTTTCACCCATATGATGCAATCTAAGTTTTCTCACCACTCATTTAATAATGCCTCCTATGCAGTTCGACACACCAGATAAGCCCAGTTACTTTAGTATTCCTCTCTTTCAGATGGAGAGAGAAGTAATTTCAGATGGTCCATAGACCTTGCGGAAAAGCCCAAAGTTAACCAGATGTCAAATCAACCTCACTAAAAACTTGATCTTTGGGAAGTTTGTCAAAAAATATCAAACTTAAAACTTGAAAATTTTAAACCGTGATAAAAGATCTCAATGGCAAATTCACATCACTTCAAGAAACTCACAATTACTGAAAGCAGTTCAATATTTTAAGAAAACTTTTGTCTTCTTAGAGAACCAGATTCAGATTTTCTATCACTTTACCTGTAAGATTTGTTTTCTTAATTAAGTTCAGTCCTGTCTTAGAACTTAGCTTCAAGTACAAAAGTCTGGAGAGACTGTTGCAGATAGCATTCCCAAAACAATATTCCCATAGAGTTTATCCACAACTGTTTACTTATTTACCTCTATTTCATTGACTTAAAAGCACTGTCCATGTTTTTTTTTCTTGCTGACAAACTTTGTAACACAAATAAGGTCTTATTTGATTTTAAAAGTAGCTATAATAGAAGTATTATGTTTGATGACTAAAGACATCTGTCTCAAACCAACAAGCTTAAGCTAAGTCTAATATGAGATATTAATTCAATACTAAATATTTCCTAGATCATGTGAACCTGAAACTCACTCTGGACAGATTTTTTCTTTTAATATTTCAGTATTTATATAAGTACCTAATTTCCTTTAAGCCAGTTACATAGAGCTGTTTTACAAATTAATTTTGGCAGTGTCACACACACATCTATAATGCATGTACAAACACACTGACACAGGTACCTCCTAGTTCCCATTCCAAAATTTTAGCCATGGATCAGGTACAACAATGGAAAACCCGTAAGTTACAAAAGAGGTTGGATTCATATTGGGTTTCTGGCAGATGGGACAAGCCAGGGTCACCTGTCCAAATGGCTAAACCCTTTTTACTAATATTTCTAGAAAAAGCACTTCTATTTGTAGCTTTTGGTCATCTTTGGAACCAAGTGGGACCTTTCTGTTCTTCCTCAGAATGTCCCACTCTTAGCTGGGAATAGACAGGTTTGTTTCTTTTACCCTGGGGCCTTTCCTGCCTTTCCTCCGTTTGATGTCAGTAGAAGTTTTAAGTATCACAAAACTGACTTGGTTGTTAATGTATAGACAGTACCAAACAAAATGAAACAAGCAAACAAACAAAAAAAAATGAAGAACATTCAGAATCTTAAATAAACTTAAGTTGTGGTCTTGAGGTTTTACTTATACCAATGTCGCAGGAGACCATAAATGATGGAGTTAACACAGCAAGGGTAGCAGTCCATGGTGCACAGGGACCCAAGATAACCTTGCCTAAAGCCCTCCTGGAGATCCTAACAGGTACTGTGGCCACACATTGTTACAATAAAATAGCATTTTCCTCTCTCCCAGGGGTTGATAGCTGTAGGCAGGTCTTTTATCCAAAATGTGTTTCAGAGGACTTTCTTTAGGGATAGTTGAAACTGTCCCCATTTTTTTTTCCTTTCAAAATTCTTTATTTTTTATTGAAGTATAGTTGATTTACTATGTTGTGTTAATGTCTTCTGTACAGCAAAGCAATTCAGTTTTATATATATGTAGTATATATATACACTCTTAATTTTCTTTTCCATTATAGTTTATCACAAAATATTGAATATAGTTCCCTGTGTTAATGGGATTTCCCTGGTGACTCAGCAGTAAAGAATCCGCCTGCCAGTGCAGGAAATTCGGGTTCAATCCCTGATCCAGAAAGATCCCCTGGAGAAGGAAATGGCAACCTGCCCCAGTATTCTTACCCAGAGAACAGAGGAGCCTGGTGGGCTACAGCCCATGGGATCACAAAGAGGTGGACACTACTTAGCTACTGAACAGGAACCAAACAACCCTGTGTTACACAGTAGAACTTTGGTTCTTTATCCATTCTCCATATACTAGTTTGCATCTGCTAATCCCAAACTCCCAATCCATCCCTCTTCCATCCCCTCCCCCTCAGCAACCACAAGCCTGTTGCCCATGTCTGTGAGTCTGTTTCTGTTTTGTAGATAGGTTTTCATTAGGGCAGTCATTAAAAAAAAAAAAAGAAATAATGCCCTCTGTAGCAACAAGGGTGGACCTGGAGATTATCATACTAAGTGAAGTCAGAGAGAGAGAGGCAAATGCCATATAAATCTCTTATATGTGGAAACTATCATTTTTCAAGACAGAAATTCCAGACAACACACAAATGACACACACAAATGTGTGCATCCAAAGAAAGAAACTGGTTCACAAGTCTGTGGGTAAGAGTCCAACAACTCTTTCCTCTCTCCAGTGTGGTGCCCCACTTAAATGCAAAACAATTTGGCTTATTCCAGAGGAAAAGCCCCGGACAGAAAGGAAATAAAGTTTCTGGCTGAACACCTCAGAGTGACTTACGTTACTGAACAGAGACCAGTGGCTTGTTGATTTCTTGTTCCAGCTGCCAAGCACTGTAGAGCTGAGGGGCCTCTTTGGGAACTCTGAAGGGCAGATGCTCAGGACCAGTGGTCCCTGCTGCTGCTGCTAGGGTCTTACTTGAGAATCCTCCAGCGGGGTAGGCTGGCCACAAGCAGCAAGGCTCCTTGACTGACCCAATGAAATGTGTTACCAAGTCCATGCTCTTACTGCTCACTGCACAAACAGGCCAATAAGTCCAGAGAAGAGTTTTTGAAGGAAGGAATAACTACTTTATTTGGAAAAACTAGCAAACCCAAGAAAATGGTGGAAGGCCCCGCCTGCCCGCCCGCCCAAGAACTATCTTGCCTGAGTTACAATTCAGGCTGCTTTTATACTAAAAGGGGAAGGAGAAAAGTCAAGCGCTTCCTGGTTCTCATCAGCCTCCAGAGGGGGTGTGTTAATTTCTTCCTCCCTGCTGTCATTCACAGGTGGGCCTGGTCAAGATGTTTCCTGTGAGCTAAACAAAGGTATGTTAGCTCAATGCTCATTACCTGGAAGGCAGGGTTCCCAGAGATGGGCCATTATATATAACTTACCGGCAACATCCCTTTAGTGATTAACTTGTAATATGACTACAAAAGGTTCTTTCCTGTTACACTTCCATCCTGTGTAATAGTTTCTGAGATTCATCCTTGTTTTTAAGTGTAGCAGGGATTTGTTATTTTTTAATTGCCATGTAATATTTTATTTATGTGTGTCATACTTTTTCTTATTGGTAGACCCTTTGGGTTATTTCTATGGGCTTCTCTGGTGCCTCTGATGGTAAAGAATCTGCCTGCAATGCAGGAGATCCAGGTTTGATCCCTGGGCCAGGAAGATCCCCTGGAGAAGAAAATGGCTATCCACTCCAGTGTTCTTGCCTGGAAAATCCCATGGACAGAGGAGCCTGGTGGGCTGTAGTCCATAGGGTCACAAAGAGTTGAACACGACTGAGCAAATAACACTTCGGGTTATTTCCAGTGTGGAGTTGTTATTAATAAAACTGCAAAGAGTATTCTCCTATATGTGTTTTTGTGAACATGGATGTGTATAATTTTAATATGGCCAAGTAACATGATGAATATGTAATTTTGGCTGTTTCCTTTTTTTGTTTTTCAAAAGTTATCATTATATTGAGCGTTTTTTTCTTGTTTCTGTCATTGTCATCACAGGTATCACTAATATTTGTATGCTATTTTAGGTGGATGTACTTTAAACTTATTTGCATTTCTTTTATCAAAGGCCTACATTTAATAATTAATTATGACAAGTGGCAGGTGGTGCTCATTAATATTTGTTTGCAAATTTTTAAGAAAAATTCTAGTTCTGAGTTTTCTTTAAAGTATTTAACTAGTTCAAGGTTAAACAGAATTTTTTACTTTTTAATGGTCCTTTACATGTTCCATAACATTATCAGTAGTGTTTATTTTTTTCATACACAAAAGCAAGAATTAGTGGTCTCTATAAAAATATATATATTTTTACATATTGTGTATTGGGTTAGAAAAAACTTTATTCTTAGAGATGACAGAGGTCCTATGACCTTCTACATTGAACTTAAAGTATTGGACCTTTTTCTATAACACTCTTTGGTGTTTCTGCTTTTCCGCCTCTTTCCTATGTTCCCTCCCATGTCTGCAAGCACATATGCATGTATGTTTGTACAAGTACACACCACAGTCTCTCTGTGTCCTGGGCTTGCTTTGAAATGTTTTTGCCTAAGGAAATAAGTATTACGGTTGTGATAGGAATTGTGCACTTTTATCTTGATGGTGGTTTTTATTCTCAAAAGCGGTTGAAACTTGGATGGGTAACATGAGCTGTGAAGGAGACAAGGAGAAGAGGAGGGGAAAACAGTTGCTTAATGGACCTCAAGTAATTGTGACTATGACTCCGACTCTACTGAGTTTAAAGAGGGAATTGCAGGCAGATAAATTTTTCGAGTTTGACTTAGTCCCTTGGCTTTTATATGATGGATATTTTTTCATCAACAGCAGTGTTCCTTTCATCTCTGCTTTCACAGTCAAACGAAGGTCTGATTTTTGGTGGACTTTCCTCTCTGTCCTTTTTGATGCTGAAACAGTTCCTTCAGGGTCCTAATCAAGTTTTAGACTTTGGAGAGAAGACCACAAGGCTGATTTTCCCTTTGTGGCCCAGGACAGGGACTTCGTATGCAGCAGGCTTGAGGTAACAAATCAGGCATGAAAATGAGTGGCCTTATAGCCCAGTATCAGCTATACTATAGGGCTTCCCCAGTGGCTTGGTGGTAAAGAATCTGAAGATCCCCTGGAGGACGAAATGGCCACCTGCTCCAGTATTCTTGCTGGGAAAAAGCCTATGGACAGAGGAGCCTGGTAGGCTGCAGCGCATATGGTCACAAAGAAGCACAGCTGAGCACACTCAGAAACACAAGCTTTACTACAGGGGGACATTTGTTTAGCATCTACTGCTTTTTATCCGATAGTCAGAATAGGACCGTGGTTCAGACTTACTCAAAAGTTTGATCACAAGCAGAGTAGGCAACAGTTGTGATTTTGTAGTATTCACTGAAAAAGAGAAACTCTAGTTCATGATCTGTAATCACCACAGCTGAATTCCATCATGTGATGCCATGGTTTTATTGTCAGAAATTCTAGCCGGACATTTAACTCACATTTGTGGATCAGAAACCATGGACATGTGTCTGTTCAGTATGTTGTGCTTTTCTGCCATTGTAATTGTTATTATAGTGCTAGTAATATATATTAATAGGTAGCATGTTAATTTTATATTATGTATTATTTAGATCTCACAATGCGTACTAGATGGGTAGAGCACATGTCAAAACTTTGAAGCTTTGGGGATTATTTCTTCTTCTAGGACTGGTATTTCTTGTTAACGTTTCCATTTACGTCCCTGTGACAGCTTTCCCATTTCTTTTGTCTCAGTGTTTTTGTCTTCCCTATGAGATCTCTGATCTATCCTTCATACTCTTTCACCCCTCTACCTAATAATTATAATAATGTTATTATATGATATTATTATTCTTGGAAACATTTAATGCTTGCTTACATATGTACCAGGTATTGTGCCAGTTGCTTTTTTTATATATTTTCTTCATTTGCTGTTCTTAACAGTCCTGTGGTATTTTGTTCACATTCTACAGATGAGATAGCCTATATCTTGTTCTCTTTCACTCTCCAAGCATAAAGTCAGCCCTTCTCTTTAGATATAACTTTGTGCCCTCGCTCAGCAATTCAGACTCAGTATACCTTTGGCTGATTCATGTTGATGGATGGCAAAAACCATCACAATACTGTAAAGTAATTACCTTTTAATTAAAATAAATAAAAAAAAGAATTACATTTATTTGCTGGATCTTGTGAAGGTTGGTCCTTTGAACGTTTTTTTCTTAAAGGTCTTAAACATGAGCCTCCTTCTTGTAAATCTTGTGGTGCTTATATTAATTGCTTGTGAGAAACAAGGGACAGAGGTTGTGAATCTCCTCACTGCCCCACGCCAGGGGACCTCATGTCCTCAGAGTGATGGGAGGATTCCGATGGACCAGGGGTGGGAAAGTGGAAGTATAGTTCTCCGTCCTTGTGGTTGTAGAAAATATTCATATTAAAAAATCATTTCCTAACATTACTGATTAAAGGGCTTTCCTCAAAACCCATTGGTTTTGAAGGTTTATTGTGCCAATAATTTGGGGCAGAAAAGCCTCTGTGTTGAGAGAGCATGTTGACATACACAGCTGTTTGAATCTTATGAAATTCACATTAGTGTGTCATATGTCGGAGCGGCTCACAGGCTGTGTCCCTGTCATCTTCTCTGTGCTACCTTCTGTTGTTGCCTAAAACTAAAATACGTGCTATTGTCTGTAGTTTAGATAGGTGCGCTGCTTCTCCTAGATGTGGAAGCAGAACACCTTTCAACCTCTGTGTTTCTGTCACATGGCAGGATAACTGACATGGCAGGATAGAGTACATGTTTGTTGAATGGATGAGTAGTAGATGTTTAGTTTAGCCTGCTTTCCACCACGCAGGGCATACTAGATTCACATTCCATTCACCAGTCTGGGGGCAGCTGCCTGTGTGCCTCAACTCTTCATTCTTAGGAGCTGGATTGGAAAGAGGTAGCTGAGCACATTGGTTCTTTTTTAAAAAAATAATAATAATTTTTTAAAGATTTTTTTTAATTAAAAAAATTTTTTTTTTGGCTGACGTAGGTCTTTGTTACTGTGCATGGGCTTTTCTCTAGTTGGGGGACTGGGGGCTACTCTCGAGGTGCGGGGCATGGGCTTCTCCTTGTGGTGGCTTCTCTTGTCGCAGAGCACGGGCTCAATAGTTGTGGCACATGGGCTGAGTTGACCCTGCAGCATGTGGAATCTTCCCAGACCAGGGATCACCTGTGTTGCCTGCATTGGCAGGCAGATTGCCCACCACTGGACCACCATGGAACTCCTCACATTGGTTCCTTAGTGACTGGAGTTGCTGAGAGTAAATTACAGACATTTTTGGTCATTTTAACAGACCTTAATGGGAATGCTATCACAATAGTGATCTTCCCTGAGTGAGAACAAGCCAGAGGTAAGGAGGGAGGGTGGCTGAGCTGACATGGGTGCCAGAAAGAAAAGCAAGGAAGAAAATATCTGGGGTCCTGGAAGCAAGTGACAGAAAAGAACATGAACTAAGGTCCAGAATCAAGGGAAAGAAAGAAAAACGAACAAAAAAACTGAACATGTAATAATCACGAAAAAAGGAATGGAATGGATTAGTAATTAAATTACTAATTATTTTTTATGTATGTCTGAATTATCTTTGATATATGTTGTGTTTTTAAATCCAGGACTTCCCTGTAGCTCAGTTGGTGAAGAATCCACCTGCAATGCAGGAGACCTTGGTTCGATTCCTGGGTTGGGAAGATCCGCTGGAGAAGGGATAGGCTACCCACTCCAGTATTATTGGGCTTCCCTTGTGGCTTAGCTGGTAAAGAATCCACCTGCAGTGTGGAAGACCTGGGTTTGATCCCTGGGTTAAGAAGATCCCCTGGAGAAGGGAATGACTACCCACTCCAGTATTCTGGCCTGGAGAATACTATACAGTCCATGGGGTCGCAAAGAGTTGGACACGACCAAGTGACTTTCACTTTCCCTTTTTAATCCAGGTGATAGAGGAAAGAGATCTAACAAATTTTTTTGGACCTGCTTAGGGGTTTCCATTACCTTTCATATTTTTTTAAAGAATTTCCCTGAGTTTTCTTCTATGGTGTCTTTCATCATCACAGCATCATTTGTTCTTTCTTTGTCTTTCTCTTCAAGGGGTTGGCAGAGCTCACCTGCTCTTGTTTATGTTTCTTGTATTGGACTATTTGGTAAGCTTTCATCTGAGAAACAGTTTCACAAGTGAAAATTTGAAAAACACTAGTGTAAGAGAAAGAGTTCTTGGTAGAACTTCTCTGTGGCGGGATGACAGCTGTGAGGTTTTTCCTTCATCTTTGAGGCCTTTTATTTTTCCCATTGGTAAATTGAAGATGCTGAAGTATGTAATTTCCAAGAATCCTTCCTGCTCTCCTATTTTGCTTTATTTTTAAAAATTTTTTTGACTTCTGGCTTTCACAGTGATTTGTTCTTGATTGCATATAGCCTCCTGTTCTATCCTCAATGTTTCCAATTCTTTTTTTTTTTAAACAAGTTTTTATTAATTTAAAATTTTTGACCACACCCTGTAGCATGTAGGATCTTAGTTCTCTGACCAGGGATTGAACCCATGTCCCCTGCATTGGAAGGCAGAGTCTTAACCACTGGATTGTCAGGGAAGTCTCTCAGATTGTATTTTAAATAATGGATTATCCATAAGGAGAACAGAAAAGGGAGAAGTAGATGATTCTGTTTTGCTCCCTGTTCTGGGTAGTCTGTGTTCTTTATCTCTTTTAATTCTCCTAACTTCTTAGATGGGGAAACTGGTGCTCAGAGAGCTCATTACTTCCCTGAGATAACAGAGCAACTGGTGTTTGTGCTCCTTCCATCTTACCATGATGTTTCCCAGGAGACTGAGCCAGAATACAGTAAAGAAAACAAAAACAAACCAAAAAAAGAAAACAAAAATATAAAATGGAAAAATATGAGAACCAGATGGCTAATATTTCATGGAGGCTTCAACCCAGATGTCATTTCTTCGAAGGGGTTCTCTCTGACCACCCTTTGAAAAACCATACCCTCCATAATTAATTATTCTCTAGTCTCTGAAACTTGCTCTGTTTTTTTCACAGAACTTACCACTCTTTGACATTACTTTTTTTTTTTTGCCAGAAACCCAGACCAGAATGTCAGATCCATGGAAGCAGTGTCTGGACCCTATATCCCTAGTGTTGAGAGTAGTGTGTGGTACAGAGTTATGCTCAATAAACAACTGTTGAATGAGTGAACATAGATGGTTACTAAAATTCCTAGAAAATTTTAAAAGATGAATGTATTAACCAGAAACTCAATTTATATTTTTGCAGTTTTCGTTTCAGTGTTCAAAAATACATCAGCATTTGTTTGAGACTCAAAAGTATTTGTTATTTGTCATTGTTATAGTAAAGCAGGGGCTTCCCTGATAGCTCAGTTGGTAACGAATCTGCCTGCAATGCAGGAGACCCCAGTTCGATTCCTGGGTCGGGAAGATCCACTGGAGAAGGGATAGGCTACCCTCTCCAGTATTCTTGGGCTTCGCTTGTGGCTCAGCTGGTAAAGAATCCTCCCACAATGCGGGAGACCTAGGTTTGATCCCTGGCCTGGGAAGATCCTGCTACCCACTCCAGTATTCTGGCCTGGAGAATTCCATGGACTGTATGGGGTCACAAAAAGTTGGACTCAACTGAGCGACATTCACTTCACTTCATAGCAAAGCAGCTTGTGCGGTTTCACTGATGAACGTATTTGGCCTACTTTCCCTTGTGGAAGTGGAGTGAGTGAATGTTTTGTTTGGAACTGAAAAGCAGTTTTCAACTTTTCAGGAAGTTAGGTCAACACTCGCTTCCCACTAATGTATTCTCATTAATGCTTTTTCTTCCTGTCTTGTCTTTCTCATTGATGCTTATGATCCTGATCTGTGTGGCTGTTATAGTTTTGGGAGCTAAAGCGGAAATGAATCTCAGAGTACTTCCTTCAGAGTAGAACTTCCTCCTCTACTTCAGCAAGTATATTTTGTCTCCTCGATGAAAATTGCTTTTCTCTCCTCCCACTTTCAGCTTCTCTTTGGTTTTACATGTATAAACAAGTTTTTGCAAGACTTGGGGGCTCACCTGAGGTATAATAATGTACTTTTTAATGCATTCATTGGCAGTAATTCCACTTACTCCACAGAAATTTCCTTTGTCCAGTTGCATGATGTGTCTTTCCACTCCATGTTATTCTGCTTTGGCAGAGAATGTTATGGGCAGCTCTGCATGCAGACCCATCACCCAGACATGCATATGTGGAAAAGAGGGCTGACTGAACAGTGATTTTTTTACTTTGTGTTCTCTGCTGCTTAGTCCTGAGTCACATCATATACTTCCTTCATAAAGTGAGCTCAGCACAGTTACTTTTAATTCCTGTTGTAGAATTTCAGAGAGCTCAGTCGGCCCCACCTATTTGCCATTTAGGTGAAGAGACTGAGACCCAGGGAGAGGCCTTTCAATAGGCTGTTGGCCTTCTTAGACAGGAATTATCTTGGTCACTGGTGTCCTCTATGTCTAATATAGTGTCTGCACATAATAGATGTTCAATAAAAATTTCCTCCCCCCCCCCCCCCCCACCAAGTTCACAAAACTAATGATTGCAGAGTTACCTAGGACTTGAACCTGTGTCTTCTGGTTATGTGTTCATTGTCACTGCCACAATTGTCTCATTGTAGTTTAAATTAGGGAGTCAGCTTCCAGTCTTTTAAAACACAATTACCTTTCAGTTCATCTCTGGTAAACAAACAGCAGCTGTCCCTCATCGGCAGAGCTGCAGTCCCAGCGCTGAGCAATCCTAGAAACTGACACGGCTAACTGTTCTGCTCAGAGGAGGACTCTTCTGCTCACATGATATCCTGGCTGTGTGTCCAAAGTGTAATATTTAATTGCATTTTCTTAATCTTTACCACTGTATTGCTAAGCTTTCTAATACCTTCAAAATACCAAATCTCAGGCTTATCCTAATTAAAGAATCTCAATTTAATCCATATTGCATGACAATTCAATTTGTTGATTGCTTTTTCTCCCCCTCTTTGTGAAATTCCCGTCAAATGTATTAATTCAACATGATGAATCCTGTATTCAACCCACTGGAGTGAATAATTAAAATTAGCTGATAAAACTTTCAGCAGAATTACTTTGTGAAATTGCTGAACAGATGTGTCATTTTAATGAAAATCCACAGACAAGCTCCTTCTCCCCCTCGGCAGGATAAAAATATTATCCCCTCGGCACATACTTAATTTGGTGGTAAATACACTCGGAGCGATTGCTGGAAGGGAAGAAAAAGCAACTTGTCACACTTAGTAACTTGATTTTTCCCCAGCATGCAGTAACAGCTATCTACAGTAATTCATAGTGCTCTATTGTTGCTGCAAGTCCCAAAGAGAACTTATTAAAATGCAATAATCTCCTATTTAAACAGAAACAATAACCATTAAATTTCCTGTGGATCCAAAATTGAGCACAAGCCCCATCTGGTAAGAGTGATTAGAGGCCTGATGAGGGAATTTAATTTGCAACATTCAAAGACTAAATCTGAGCAGATCTTGTCACCTGGGACTTGAGTGCTGCTTGCTGTCTTCTTGAAAATCTCGACCTAAACCGAAAATGGAATGTGGGAGTGAAAATGTTACCCAGGGGCCACCCCCGACAGGGCTGTTTCATTAGATGTCTCCAGCAGGCCCAGTGAACAGAGAGGAATTCAGTGCTGTCCATCCTGGCAAGGCCTCTCAGAAGGGCTGACACTAATGTTGCCATTCCATGGGGGCGAGGTACTTCCTTAATGTGGTCGCGCCCTTGAACTGCCTGCCCCTCCCATCTTATTTCCCTTCCTCTCTGAGCCTGTCAGGGTTCCCTGGTGGCTCAGTGATAAAAAATCCACCTACCAATGCAGGAGGCGCAGGTTCAATCCCTGGGTGGGAAAGATCCCCTGGATCAAGAAGATTCCGTGGAGAAGGAAATGGCAGCCCACTCCAGTGTTCTTGCCTGGAAAGTCTCATGGACAGAGGAGCCTGGCGGGCTATCTTCCATGGGGTCACAAAAGAGTGGGACTCTACTTAGTGACTCAGCAAGAATTGAGCCTGTCAAGTTCTCTGCTAACTTAAAGTGATCTCACTGGCCTCCCTTTTCCATCCAGAGAGCCAGGATTTTTTTTCCAGTCCACTTTTAGCAGCTCAGAATCTGTTACACATTACATTTTCTGTCTTCTCCTTGTTGTTTTTGGTTTGTTGGTTGGTTGGTTTTGTGTTGAACTATAAGAAGGCTAAGATTCCTGTGTGTCCCTGGTAAACACAAATTGTCCTCTTCTTCCTCTTCCCAAGCATTATAGCCCTCCCTCCTTAGACAATTTTCAAAGCTGCAGTCATCATCAGAGAAAAATGAATTTCTGGCTCTGTGTGTACTCCTACACACACACACAGACACACACACACACAGACACACACACATGGCATGTATGAGCATGTGGTTAGAGGCCTGACCAGGCATGCACACACACACACACACACACACACACACACACACACACACACACACACGGCATGTGTGAACATGTGGTTAGAGGCCTGACCAGGCGCACGCACACACACACACACACACACACACACGCACACATGGCGTGTATGAACATGTGGTTAGAGGCCTGACCAGACACACACACACACACACACACGGCATGTGTGAACATATGGTTAGAGGCCTGACCAGGCACACACACACACACACACACACACACACACACACACACGGCATGTGTGAACATGTGGTTAGAGGCCTGACCAGGCACACACACACACACACACACACACACACACGGCGTGTGTGAACATGTGGTTAGAGGCCTGACCAGGCACACACACACACACAGACACACACACACATGGCATGTGTGAACATGTGGTTAGAGGCCTGACCAGGCACACACACACACACACACGACGTGTATGAACATGCGGTTAGAGGCCTGACCAGGGCTCTGTGTGTACTCCTACACACACACAGACACACACACACACACACACACACACACACACGGCGTGTATGAACATGTGGTTAGAGGCCTGACCGGGCAGTCACATGCCACAGCTGTCAGTATTAGTAATTAGTAAAACCCCTAATTAAGTGTTTGCTGTCATGAGCAGAGCTCTCATTGGCAGAGGTAATTTGGCAGGAAAAAGGCAGTTACTCATATGATGGAGATTCCTGATCTTTCTTTGTCCAGATACTCTGGTGACCTTTATCTGAGTTTCCAGAACCTCCTTCCTCACCTCCCTTCAGTTTTCCACAAGCCTTCGACCTCTCTCCATCTCCAGTGCCTTCTCCAGCTTCGATGCCTGGGCAGGTGAACTAATTCTCCTGGGCTCCCTAACTCCTCTCTTCACCAGGCCCTAGTATCTACTATGGGCTTCCCTGGTGGCTCAGCAGTAAAGAATCTGCCTGCAGTGTAGGAGACTTGGGTTCAATCCCTGGGTCAGGAAGATCCCCTGGAGAAGGGAATGTCTACCCCACCCCAGTTCTTGCTTAGAGAATTCCATGAACTGAGGAGCCTAGTGGGCTACAGTCCATGGGGTCGCAAAGAGTCAGACACGACTGAAGTGACTAACACGTACACACAGTACCTACTCTAGTTCTTAATTTGTCTTTGAAGAAGATGATTTTTCAATTATCTTCAATAGTTTGGAAAATTAAGAGGAATAATTTTTTTAAAAAAACTACCATCTCTTTCTCCTTCCCTATGTACAGAGTTTATGTAGAACCAACCCCATGACCTAAGTTTTGGAAATGGATGGAAAGAGTCATTCCATGCACCATACTCCTCTGGGATTCTGGAAAAAAATGTATTTATTGAGGACCTACTGTCTGTAATGCAATGTACCTGAGAATGGAGGAAATACTGAACCCTGTCCCTGCTGTCCACATACATTTAGTTATGAAAGTAGAGCATAAACACATAGTGTTAAGTGGTGCCATGGAGTAAGTGGGGGCTTCCCAGGTGGCTCAGTGGTTAAGAATCCACCTGCCAATGCAGGAGACGCAGGTTCGATCCCTGGGTTTGGAGGGCCCCCTGGAGGAGGACATGGCAGCCCACTCCAGTTTTCTTGCCTGAGAAATCCCATGGACAGTGGAGTCTGGCAGGCTACAGTCCTTGGGGTTGCAAAGAGTTGGGCATGACTTACTGACTAAACAACAGCCTAGGGTAGATAGTGGTGAGAAAGGGATTATAGGACCAGATGGGATTAACAAGTCACTGAACAGTATAATCAGAGCCATGAATGCAGAATAAGAGATGGCACAGGACTGATATAGTCCGTAGAGGCTGCCTGAGCTGTCTGGAGTGACTCTGCTCTTCCTAACAGCCAGAATCTCCTGACCGGAGTGGCCTAGGAGTACAGGTGCTCATCCAGAGAAAGAGATTTAATGCAACACAGCTGAGTTTAGAGTGGCTCTTCCGGAGCCCTGGGTACAATGGATGCAACCTGGTAAACTAGTAGCATTGACTTTGATGTTAGACACATTTGGTTGTGATTATTCCCTGAACCACCCTTTAACTCTTTGGGAATGTTTCTTAACTCTTCAAGTCTGAGTTTTCCTTGATTATAATAAAACAATAGTGTTTAATAATACTTGTGTCACGTGGTTTTCATGCGACTATTGTAACATGCCTGGCACTTGGAAGGTGCTACATAAGTGATGGCAGTGCATGAACTATCTTGGGAGCAGAAGGAGTGAATTGAGTACAGAACAAGGCCCGGGGGCTCCCTCTGTGCTCCCTCCTCCTGCTCATCCAGTATCACTTACATCATTTTAGAAACCATGCTTATTGATGTTAGTCTCCACCCTCTGTCTCCCCATCTCGAGGGGAGATTTAGTTCTTCTGTTTAGTTCTTCTGCTCAGGACTTACTTTCATTTTTGGTATTGAACATACTACCCTCTGGTTTTATATAGCATGCACAACATGGTAACTTAATTTGAAAAAATAACTATCTGTATGCAAAGAAAGCTCTGGAAAGACATCAAAACATTTACAGTGACTATTTTTAATTCATAGGGTTATGAATGTTTAGTTTTCTTCCTTCTTGCTTAAGTCTATGTAATGTTTATAAAAGCAAAAAATTCAGTGAAATGGTTTCCTATTTAAATTATCTTTTCACTCAAGACTGTGAAATGAGAAGTCAAAGCTTATGCTTCAGAGAAGGAAGCTTGAGGACTTTGGGTATCTGCTTTGGGTTTTGAAGAGGAGTGATGTGGTCTGAATCCAAGGTTAAGTCCTGTCTGTCTGGAAATATTTAACAGTGACCCCCCAGCCCCATGGCATTGGATAATTTATAGTGTCAGTAGCCTTGTACACATAGGATGCCTGCCTGGATAATTAGAGGAAGGCTTCCCAGCTAGGTTTTTTGGCATCCTCTAGATCTTGATTGGGTTTCCCAGGTGGCTCAGTGGTAAAGAACCCACCTGCCAATATGGGAGACGCAGGTTTTATCTGTGGGTCAGGAATATCCCCTGGAGAGGGAAATGGCAAGCCACTCCAGTATTCTTGCCTGGGAAACCCCATAGACAGAGGAGCCTGGCAGTCTACAGTCCATGGAGTCACAGAAAAGTCGGACATGACTTAACAACTGAAAACAACAAAGCAACAACAGTTCTTGATTACCATGTAGATTTATGGTGCTGAATTCTGAATTGAGACCTAGGTTCCTCTCTAGATGATGTCTTTACCAGCAACAGTCCCCTGTGATGCACATTTGCACTTATCCATTTTGGTTTATATGTAAGATTCTGGACCACAGTCATAGAATAATGGTGTATAATGGGAAAAAATAGCACATATCATTTTGATTTTTAGGACATTCAGTGCTTTATCACTACATACTTATCTTTGTTTTAAAGCTAATTCTATGCCCTAAGAAGTTCGATATAAAAGATCTTATTTTTAGCCATACACTGTAGCTATATATAATTTTGCTGTAAATATATCCCCTAGATAAAAGTGCTTATTACTTTTTTGAAGTTTTTTTTTTTTAAACCTTTCTTTTGGTAAATAAAAGTCTTTTAGGCTTTGATGTAACTATTACACCCTTGGTTTGGGTTCTTTCTCCATTCCTTCATCCCAAACCCCTGTGGGACCCCTGTAAGAAAAATGGGAGGGGGGAAAAGAATGGATTTCTTAATAAGCCCCAAAGGTAATCAAAAGAAAGATATGCAATATGAACAAACTCACAAAATATTCTTGTGCTCCTTTGGGGAATACTTAATGCACATAAGGTCAGGCCTTTGTAATGTTAATTTCAGAGTGATAGGGAAAAAAAGCCATCATTTTAAAGACTAATGTTGCTGTCTCTGAAAAAAAGCTTTGATTTGCAGAGAGAGGCTGTTCTAACACACCTGGGTTAAAGTGGTACCCAGCGAGCTGGAGATGGCAGGGCTGCAGGGAGGAGGAATGCTCCTTTCAGGATGCTTTCTGCATTCAGCTGAAGCTGCAGGAGCCTGAGTTACCCTGTTCTTCTGTCCAAACCTCTTGCTCAGTTCGGGTGCGGTACAGCCGTTGGTCTGGAGCCTCAGGGTAGCTCAGCAAGGACAGTCGCCCTTCTTCTCTCCCGAGGCTGGCACTCAGGAAGGGAGTCGAGGCAGACACAGTGTAAGTGTAGGTACTGTAGGTGTCTTTGGTTAAAGTGACCTGACACAGGCCCTCACCCCCCCCAGTTTCCTGAACAGATGATGCCAGTGGCTTCTCACCCAACCTGTAAACCTCCTCACTTCATAGACCAAGATTTTGTAGTTGGAAAGAGTGTGAAACTCGCATCCCATTCTTTCAGACGGGCTCCAAGGCAAGCAGTCATCCAGTCAAGACATTGCCAGGGTCTGCCAGTCTGTTGTCTTCAGAGGTCACCAATCCCGTCTTTGATTCTCTCTCTCTTCCACTTCACTTCCATACCGATCTCCTTCCATCCGTATTTCCCCTTCTGTCTCATGTATTTTCTGTTGGTCCCTCGTTTACTTTCTGGGGTTATAAAATCAGGCAACATTTTTACATTAAATAAAATTAAATATGGATGCCCTTTGCAAATGCCCGGCATACCAGTATTTCCGCATGTAATACCTTTCTTCATTCCTTCCTTCTACTTGATAACTACTCCAGTATTTTAGATAGTTATCATGTTTCTTCTGAGTTCATCTCATGCATCCTGGTTTCTTATCCCTACGTCTTCTTAGTCTCTTTCCCCTCAAGTTGTCTCACTGTGTGTGTGTGTGTGTGTGTGTGTGTGTGTGTGTGTGTGTGTGAAAGCATGATTCTCAAACTGGCTGTAGTTTTCTTTCTAAGGTCTGCTTTGCCAACTTCTTATTATTAAGGAATGAGGAAAAAAAGAAAGAGCAAGAGGGGAGGAAAGCCAGGCTTTTTCTAGAGGAGCCAATATATGGAAATTACTCTTGTTTCTTCTCTAAAGTAGTAAAGGTCACAGCAGTAGTTGCAAAACCCGTAGGCTGCCTGCTGCCCTCCACACATTCAGCATTACTATTCCTGCCTATTTTACCCTTAGGCATCCTTTATTTCTTGCACAGATGGTCTCACTCAGGCCTAACAAAATGTTTTAAGCTTTGCATAAATTAAAACAAGAGGTCTCTGAGTACAAAAGTGCAACTTTTTTTTAACTTGAAAACAACTATGCTGGCATCTTCTACAAAATTACAGCCTCAAGCCAGGCTTCCATAATTAGTTTTCCTTTAAAAAAAAAAAAAGGAGAGAAGGGTGAGACTGTGTTAGTGTGCATGCATATATGTACCAAACACACAATTGATTCTAATCAATGGTTAGATGGCTTTTGTGCTATTCTGTGTCCCTCTGGAGGTTCATCAGGCAATAGTCGTGATTCAGCTCGGAAAAAATAGACTTGGAAATATTATTTTGGGAACTTCTGAGTTCCTTCATTATTTCAATACATGATAAGTGTGGAGAGATCTAGGCTTGCAGGAACTCCACCCTAGACTTCTCCATACCATATCCAGGTCTTATCCAGGCTCAACCTGACTGTGGTTGAAAGTAGTGAGTTGGCTCTGAAAGAGAAATGCGTTGTTCCTCCCAGTTGTAACCTATCCCAAGGCAATGACATACAGCACAGTCCATTCTCGAGATAACTGGGAAGCAATTAGAATGACCTCCTGGAGACATTGCCTCCCTTTGATTCATCGACCAAAGGATGATGCCACAAATCATTTCTACCCAGTATGTGTACTCTTTATTAAGAGTTGACTCCTTTGATGGACTGAGACTTGTAATGAAGATTGTTATAAATTCATGACCTTTGGTTGACTTTTGAGTGATTAGATTGAACCTCCCCTTATATTTTAGGGCTTCTCAGGTGGCACAATGGTAAAGAATCTGCCTGCCAATGCAGGAGATACGAGAAACTTGGGTTCAGTCTCTGGGTTGGAAAGATCCCCTAGAGGAGGAAATGGCTACCTACTCCAGTATTCTTGCCTGGAGAATCCCATGGACAGAGGAGCCTGGTGGACTGCAGTCGTGGGATCGCAAAGAGTCGGACATGACTGAGGCAACTGAGCACACAGAGAAGAAAAAGTTACCTAGTATTTCTTCATTCTCCACAGTTAACCCTTCCCATTTTACCTCCTGATCTATTTTTCCTTACACAGTAGGGTTCATACTCTACCCAGATCATATTGTAAATATTACTCTAGATGTTATATTCTCCATTTTTCACTTACCCTAATAGCATAAGCCCACTTTCATATTATTAAGAAGTCTCTGTTAAAATCAAATTGTTTCAAAAGTTAAGCTACAGAGATTTTTATAGAATTGAGTAATGCCATCCAGAATGTTTAAACTACCTTTTAAAATGAATAGAACCCTTAAAGTCTTAATAACCTGTCCATGTTCATGTTGTAGGAAAATTCTTTGTTCTCTGTTATAGCATCTCACAGGAGTCTATTCCTGAAGGATTTAGTGGTCAAAGTGCTCAGTTCTTTAGGGTCTTGAGTGTCTCATTTCTCTAAAATAACCACTTTTAACAATTTCATGAGTAACTGAGGGGCAGCAGAAGCTGATGTCATGTGAATGTTGTCACCACTTGATACAACTGATAGGTTTCTTACAGCTTTTTCATTCTAATATAATTCTGCATGGGTGCTACCTATATTCACAGCCACTTAGATCTTATAAAAAAGTGGTGAATTTTCAATATAAGGGAGGGACATTTTGATCTTTGTCCTTAAACCGTTCAGAAACCTTAAACTTAGTTGTTAAAATAAGCACACAACCTGGGAGAGTCACGTTTTTTGTTGTTTTCTCTCTCTTTTTTTTTTTTTTGAAAACTTGACACAGTAACTTTATCCAGGTTGGTAAATCCTGACTCTTGAAGAATTTGGTAACAGGGCACTGCTAATAATGTAGTACTCTTAGACTGGATTATAGAGTCAAGATGGAAACTGGCAATAATACTGTATCCACCATTCCAATTCTGATAGTAAACAGTGATTTACCATATACTTAAAATGAATCACTTCCAGTAACTGTTTCCTTACAGTTTATGTTTGTATCACTCAACAACAATTCCTATCTTTAGTTTTATGGAAATGGAATCAGTTCTGCAGTTTCTCTGCTCCTTAGTTCCTGAAAGCCAACAATGTTGCTCTGCGTAGCTGTGATACATTCGTTTTCATTGCCATTGCAGTGTTCCATTGTGTCACTGTCTGTTGTTCAGTCGCTCGGTTGTGTGTGACTCTTGGAGTCCCCATGGACTGTGTAGCACACAAGGCTTCCCTGTCCGTTACTGTCTCCCAGAGTTTGCTCAAGCTTTTGTCCATTGAGTTGATGCCATCCAACTCATCCTCTTGTCACCCCCTTCTCCTCATGCCCTCAGTCTTTCCCAGCATCAAGGTCTTTTCCAGTGAGTCGACTCTGCACATCAGGTGGCCAAAGTACTGTTATAGTATGTGTCATTATAGCAGTGTACAAATTCTCTGTTGACCAACAGTGAACAAGAGAGGTTGTTTCCAGTTTTGAGCTATAACAAATAGTGCTGTATGACTATTCTTTGCATATTCTTGATCTTTACCTAGGATTAGAGTTATTCCAATTTAGGGTATGTACATGACCAACATTAGTGGATAATATCAAGTTGATTTCCAAGTTAATTAGCAGCAGTAGTTGCAAAACCTGTAGGCTGCCTGCCGCCCTTATATATTTTTGATTTTTACCTAGGATTAGAGTTGTTGCAATTTAGGGTATGTACATGACCAGCATTAGTGGATAATACCAAGTTGATTTCCAAATTAATTGTACCAATTTCCACTCTCACTAGCAGTATAAATGTGTTGCAGTTATTTTACATTCTTACCAACACTCTTAATTGTCAGACTTTTAAGTTTTTGCCAGTGGGATGGGTATGAAATAGTATCTTGTGTGTATTTAACAACATTGTTGTGGTTTTAATTTTAACTTTTTTGCCTGTTCTCATTTCCTCCTTTGAGAACGCTTTTTTGCGTCTTTTCTCCATGTTTTTGTTTTGATGTTGGACTTTCTCTTACTCAGTTTTAAGAGTTTTTTAAGAGTTTTAAGAGTTTTTAAGATTTTGCATATCTTGATCACTAATACTTTAGAGTAATCTGTGTTACAAATCATTTCCTAGATTGTAACTTCTTTACTCATTCTGTTTATGGTGTCTTCTGATAAATAGAAATTCTTAATTTTAAATTAGTTGAATTTGTTACTTTTTCTGTATAGTTTGTATTTTCTGTATCTCATTTTAAGAATTCTTCTCTACTCAGAGGCCCTAAAACCCTTTTATAGTATTATCTAAAGTGTTCTAGTTTTATCTCTCACATTTAATTATTCCATGCAGAGTTAATTTTTGTGTATTGTATGAGATAAAAGTTCAGTTTCATTTCTCTCTATATGGTGAAGCATATCTAGTACCAAAATGTATTAATCTGTTCATTTCTCAGTGATCTGAGGACCAACTCTGTTGTAAATTGAGTCTCCAAATTTACATAGGTTTGTTTTCCATTAGTCACTTTATTCATATAGTAACATTATATTGCTTTAATTATTATAACTTTTAAGCAGTATTTTTTATCTTTTAAGACAAGGTCCCTCCTCACACCACATGCACATATATACATACTATTTTTCGGGGATGTCCTAGTGATTCTTGGCTCATTGTTCTGCCATGTAAACTTTAGAATCAGCTTATCAAGTCCTACATCTTGAAAATATGTTGTATTTTCATTACAATTGCATTACCTATTGAATGATTTAGAAGGAATTGACATCTTTATAATATTGTTTCTTCCAACCCTAGAATATAATGTCTCTGTTCCTTTATTTAAAAGTTTTTGGCCTTCCATGAAATTTTATGATTTTTCTCTGTATGTTTCTTTATAATATACTTGCACATTTCCATTACATTTATTCACAGGTACTTGGCTTTTTAATGCTACTACAAATAATATTTGAAAATACTACATTTATAACAATCCTGTACATGGGTGCATGCATGCTTAGTCGATTCAATTGTGTTTGACTCTTTGCGAGCCTGGGGACTGTAATTCACCAGGCTCCTCTGTCCATGGGATTCTCAAGGTAGTAATACTGGAGTGGGTTGCCATGCCCTCCTCCAGAGGATCTTCCCAACCCAGAGACTGAACCTGTGTCTCCTGCATTGCAGGTGGATTCTTTACTCACTGAGCCGTCTGGAAAGCCCCCAGAACAATTCCATTTCTGGGTATATACCCAAAAGAATTGAAAGCAAGAACTTGAATAGGTGTTTGTATACCAGTGTTCATAGCAGCACTATTCACAGTCCACCAAAAGCCACAAGAGCCAAATGTCCATTGACTAATGAATAAATAAACAAAATGTGGTGTCTCTATGTAATAGAATATTGTTCAACCTTAAAAAAGGAAATTCTGACATAGCCTGTGACATGGATGAATCTTGAGGACATTATGCTAAGTGAAAGAAGCCAGTCACTAAAGGACAAATTCTGTATGATTTCCCATGTATAAGGTGGCTAGAGTAGCCACATTCATGGAGACAGAAAGTTAGAATGCTAGTTCTTAGGGGCTGGGGAGCAAGGAATGGGAGTTACTGTTTAATGGACTTGAGGTTCTGGAGTTGGATGATTGTGATAGTTCCACCACACTATTAACAGATTTAAGGCCACTGAACTGTATGTTTAATGGTTGAAATTATAAATTTCATGTTAAATATGTTATAGGACCAAAATTTTACGTATTGTAAAGTTAATTGCTGTTATATAAAAATGCATTTGATTTTTGTGTATTGATTTTGAATCTAGTAACCTTATAAAACTTACTGATAAGTTTCTTGCAGCTTCATCTGGATTTTCTATGTGCGTAGTCATCTCATATGTATATAATGACAGTTTTGTTTCATCTCTAATCTTTTTTTTTTTTTTTCTCCTTAGTTTATCTCTTTACTTAGGACATTAAGTAAAATGACAAATAGAAATCTTGATAGCAAGATTCCTCTCTTTAATCTTAAAGGAAGCACTTTCCATTTCCCATTAAATAGAGTGTACAGTTTTTGCTTTTTTTTTTGTGTTTTCAGATAATCTTTATCAGATTAAGGAAGTTCCCTTCTGTTTCTAGTTTGGTAAGATTTAGTATTTGTCATGAATGCTGTTGAATTTTATTATACAGTTTCTGCATCTATTGAAATGATAAGATTTCCCTCCTAATTTGTTAGCTTGATAAAATACAATAATTGATTTTCTGATGTTAAATCAATCTGTAATTCCCCAGTTAAACTGAAATTGATAATGATGCATTTTTTATACAGTGCCGGATTCAGTTTTCTGACATTTCATTTAGGACTTTTTCATCTATGAGTAAAATTGTTTTGTTATTTTTTTCCATCAAATGATCTTTGTGAAGGTTATTATCAAGACTATATTCACTTAATAAAACTTGAGTTACAGAATGGAATTTTTTCTGCGTTTGGTGTTATAGAATTTACTTTTCAAACCTGAAGGTTGTCAGTCTTTTTCTGTACAATACTAGATAGTAAGTAATTTAGACTCTGTGAACCACATGCCCTCTGTTTCAGGTCCTCAGTTCTCACATTGTATTGTGAGAGCAGCCATAGGCAATAAACAATGAATGAGTGTAGCTGGGTTCCAATAAAACTTTATTTACAAAAATGATGACTGGCCACTTTCAGTTCAGTTGCTCAGTTGTGTCTGACTCTTTGCAACCCCATGAACTGCAGTTCACCAGACTTCCCTGACCTTTATCATCTTCCAGAGCTTGCTTAAACTCATGTCCATTGAGCCTGTGAAGTTGTTCAACCATCTCATCCTCTGTCGTCCCCTTCTCCTCCTACCTTCAGTCTTTCCCTGCATCAGGGTCTTTTCCAATGAGTCAGCTCTTTGTATCAGGTGGCCAAAGTACTGGCCACCTTCCAGTACTTTGGAGCTTCAGCATCAGCCCTTCCAATGAATATTCATGACTGATTTCCTTTAGGATGAACTCCTTTGATCTCTGTGCTGTCCAAGGTACTCTCAAGAGTCTTCTCCAACACCACAGTTCAAAAGCATCAGTTCTTCGGTGTTCCCCCTTATTTATAGCCTAATTCTCACATCCATACAGGACTACTGGAAAAACGATAGCTCTGACTATACAGACCTTTGTCAGCAAAGTAGTGTCTCTGCTTTTTAATATGCTGTTTAGGTTTGTCTTTGCTTTTCTTCGAAGGAGCGAGTGTCTTTTAATTTCATGGCTGCAGTCACCATCCACAGTGACTTTGGAGCCCAAGAAAGTAGTCTGTCACTATTTCCATTGTTTCCCCATCTATTTGCTATGAAAGGATGGGATCAGATGCCATGATCTTCGTTTTTTGACTGTTGAGTTTTAAGAGAAGAGTTTTTCACTCTCCTCTTTCACTTTTATCAAGAAGCTCTTTAGTTCTTCTTCACTTTCTGCCCTAAGGGTGGTATTATCTCCATATTTGAAGTTACTGATATTTCTCCCGGCAGTCTTGATTCCAGTTTGTGCTTCATACAGCCCAACATTTCTCATGATGTACTCTTCATGTAAGTTAAATAAGCTGGGTGATAATATGCAGCCTTGATGTATTCCTTTCCCAATTTTGAACCAGTCCATTATTCCATGTCCAGTTCTAACTTTTGCCTTTGGGCAACTCCTGGTTTAAACCTTCTAAGAGTAGAATTTCTTTAGAAAGCTTTTATTAAAAAAAAACTATTTCTTTCTTTGTTAAAATTTCATTCAGATGTTTTATTGCTTCTTGCATCAGTTTTATTGTCTTATATTTATAGTCATATCTCCATTTTCACTGAGGCTTTCAAATTTATTAAATAATTTAAATACCCTCTTACCGTTTTAACAGTTACTGCTTTATAATTAATTCTCCTCATCCATTTCCTCTTATTTGTTTTTTGATTTGCTCTATTTATGTTTTTTGGTTATTTGTCTTTCTTGATTATTTTTGCTAAGAATTTAGCAAGAACTTTTGTAGCCCATCAAAGAACCAACTTTAGAAGAACCTTGTGTATTTTCCTCTTTGTTTATATACTCCACTATATGTATTTTTTTTTTTAATTTTAGTTTTTGCCCCTGACTGTCTTTTTCTCATCTCATTAGATTTTGTTTTCTTTTTCCCCTTAATTTTGAGATGAATGCATGCTTCATTCATTTTTAGCCTTTTCATATTTTTATGTTTTTTAATTAATTTATTTTAATTGGAGGCAAATTACTTTGCAATATTGTAGTGGTTTTGCCGTACATTGACATGAATCAGCCATGGGTGTACATGCGTCCCGCATCCTGAAGCCCCCTCCCACCTCCCTCCCCATCCCACCCTTCAGGGTCATCCCTGAGTACTCTGTCTAATGGGTCAAACCTAGATTGGTGATCTGTTTCACATATGGGAATGTACATGTTTCAGTGCTATTATCTCAAATCATCCCACCCTCGCCTTCTCCCACAGCATCCAAAAGTCTGTTCTTTACATCTGTGTCTCTTTTGCTGTCTTGCATATAGGGTCATTGTTACCATCTTTCTAAATTCCATATATATACATTAATATACTGTATTGGTGTTTTTATTTCTGACTTACTTCACTGTGTGTAATAGGCTCCAGTTTCATCCACCTCATTAGAACTGATTCAAATGCATTCTTTTTAATAGCTGAGTAATATTCCATTGTGTATATGTACCACAGCTTTCTCATCCGTTCATCTGTGGATGGACATCTAGGTTGCTTCCATGTCCTAGCTATTGTAAACAGTGCTGTGATGAACTTTGGGGTATACGTTTTTCTTTCAATTCTGGTTTTGTTGGTATGTATGCCCAGCAGTGGGATTGCTGGATCGTATGGCAGTTCTATTTCCAGTTTTTTAAGGAATCTCCACACTGTTCTCCATACTTAAAGCTGCAAATATTTCTGAGTACTGCTTTAGCTTCATTTCACAAATTTTTATATGTTACGTTTTGTTATTTAATTAAAACTCTATTTCCCTATGATTCCTTCTTTCATGTACATTTAAAGTATATTCTTGATTTCAGATATATGGCAGTTTTCTAGATTTTCTTCTTTTCTTTTACTAAGAACATAGTTAATATAATGCTAATCCTTTGTAATTTGTTGAGACTTAATGGTTCAGTATATTGTTCATTTTCCTAAATAATCTATGAGAATTTGAAAACATATACATACATATCCTGAAATTACTGAATTTAGTGTTATTTATATGTACAGTAAGTCAAGTATGGGCTTCCCAGGTGGCTCATGTAAAGAATCTGCTTGTCAATTTAGGAGTTGCAGGTTCGATCCCTGGGTTGGGAAGATGCCCTGGAGAAGGAAATGGCAACCCACTTCAGTATTCCCGCCTGGGGAATCCCATGGACAGAGGCACCTGGCAGGTTATAGTTCACAGGGTCGCAGAAGAGTCGGACACACCATAGCAAGTAAACAACAACAACAAAATCAAGCATGTTGATTTTGTTATTGAAATTACATGTATATTAGTACTTACTATTCTGACTGATACATCAACTACTAAGAAAAGGTGTATTAAAATCTCCCAGCTTAATTGTGGATTGTGGTTCTGTCATATTTTGCCATATAGTATATTTCTTTTCTTGAGGTTATATAACATTGTATTATTGTTAGAAATCTTAGATCCTACTTAGGTATTGAATACTTTATTATTCTGATGGCTTTTTTAATCTACAGAATTTTATTTTACTTTAAAATCTTTTTAGCCTGATTTTATTGTAGGTACAACAGCATACTTCTAGTTGCTATTTCTCTGATTTAAAAAAAAAAGAAAAACCTTTTTACTTATGACTCTTTTGTCTTCTTAGGACCACTCTTTAAAGCACTGCATACTTAGATTTTTTTATGCCAATCTGATCTGATAATCTTTTTTTTATTGCAGTTTTTTGTCCATTTACATTCATTGTAATTACTGATAAATTTGTGATTTATTTTATGCTTTCTATGCTTTCTTTTTCTGCCTTTTCTATATTTCTTTTTCCTCTAGTTCCTTGCTTTGCTCTGAGTTGATTATTTTTTTTTCTCATTTCATTTTCCTCTCAGTTATTTTAGAAATTACATGCACTATTTCAATCCTTTTGGTGGTAACTCTACAAATTTTATAGGAACTTACCAAAGTCTAAAGTCATTTAGAAGTAAAAGAAAGATATTTATTAATGCAGGAAACTTTGAATACTTAATCTCATCATCCTCATTCTCTTTTCTTACATTATATCTTAATTCTGTTGTTTAGCCCCAGCAATTATTACCACCATCTTCATCATTACTATTGAGTATTTATTTTTTTTTGAGTATTTATTATTTAAAAAAATTATACCATAGCTATTGCTTTCTTAGATTTGACCTTATATTTCCCCATTTTATACCCTTCATTTTTCCTTGCATCTCATACTATCTTGGATCATTTTCATTCTGCCCAATCCTGTGTACTTGGTAGAGAGTCCCTTACCTGGAAAGATACTTTGCATTGTATTAAATGTTAGGTTGTCAGTCTTCATTTGGCATATTGAGGACATAATTCTAGTGTCTTCAAAATTCTGTACTTTTGTGGTTGAAATATCTGGTATTTATTTGTTTCACTAGATGCAGTGTTTTTTTTTCTCTTCCTTCTTTTAAGACTTTATATTGGTTTTTGCGTTCTAAAGCTTAACTGTGGTGCATCTGGGTTTAAATTTCCTTTTGCATGTCTTACTCAGATATACCAGTTGTCATTTTATCCTGCGTTATTATTTGCTTTTTCTCTCTCATACATGCTTTTTCCTGAGGCTACATTGCATAGATTACAACATTTTGCCTTAAGTAGTTCAGTTTATATTTTTTAAGAATAGGACTGTTCCCTTACATTATCTCAGTATAATTATCAATTTCAGTAAATAAAACATTTGTACAATACTTTTGTCTAATTACTGTTTGTATTCCAATTTTGCTAGTTAACCTAACCAAATTCTTTTTTTAAAAATTGTATCTTTATTTAATTAATTAATTTGGTGTGCCACACATCATGTGGAATCTTAGTTCCCCAACCAGGGATAGAACCCACATCCCCTGCATTGAAATCATGAAGTCTTAATCATCGGACCACCAGGGAAGTCCCTAATATTATTCTTTATTGCATTTTTTTCCCCTCTATACAAGATACAGTATGGGGTCAAGCATTACATCTGGTTGTCTCTCTTTAACTTTCTTTAATCTGGAACCTTTCTATGATCTTGTCTTTTAACATTGGCATTTTTTAAAGAATACTGTCCTTCTCTCCTTTCCCACCCCTTTTTCTGAGTTAGACTGTTTCTCCTTTGGGGCTTGCCTGATCTGATGTTCATAGTTATATTGAAATTATGCTTTCTTGGCTAGGATGCTACATAAGTGATGCTCCTTTCTCAGAGTATTATATCTGGAGACCTATAATATCCATCTGTCCCTCATTGGTGATAGTTTTTATTACCCAGTCAAGGTGTTTTCCAGTTTTTCCACTGTATAATTACTGTGTTTTTCATCCCTGGTACTAATAAGCAATCTCTGGGAAACACTCTGAGATCATTCAAGTAGCTTGTTCAACATCAAAATTTCTCCCATTATTTAGCATTTATTAATGATTCTTGCCTTATCCAGTCTTTACCAGGATGGTTATAAAATGATGATTTTTTTTTTTTTTAAATTCTATCACTCCTTCCAAAGCTTCCAGTCTTGAGTATTTTAATATAAGTAAGAGCTGTGTTTTTTACCTTTTTAAAATTTAGTCAGTATGAATTTATAGATTCCGATTTTTTCCAACAGTCTTACACTTTGTTTTAGTAAAATTGTCCCAGATTTGACCAAGTGGTACATGCGTTTAAGCCATCCTCTGTGACCTTGTATTCATATTATTGTTTTAAGCACTCTTCTACTTCCTGGCATTATAAAAGATCATTTTTTTCTTTTTTTATTAGTTGGAGGCTAATTACTTCACAACATTTCAGTGGGTTTTGTCATACATTGATATGAATCAGCCATAGATTTACACATATTCCCCATCCCAACCCCCCCTCCCACCTCCCTCTCCACCCGATTCCTCTGGGTCTTCCCAGTGCACCAGGCCGGAGCACTTGTCTCATGCATCCCACCTGGGCTGGTGATCTGTTTCACCATAGATAATATACATGCTGTTCTTTCGAAACATCCCACCCTCACCTTCTCCCACAGAGTTCAAAAGTCTGTTCTGTATTTCTGTGCCTCTTTTTCTGTTTTGCATATAGGGTTATTGTTACCATCTTTCTAAATTCCATATATATGTGTTAGTATGCTGTAATGTTCTTTATCTTTCTGGCTTACTTCACTCTGTATAATGGGCTCCAGTTTCATCCATCTCATTAGGACTGATTCAAATGATCATTTTTTATCCACTCTACCTTCATCCTGGGAACCATAAAAGAAATTCTCTTTTCCTCTTTTTCAAAACTATTCTCTTTTTTAGATTCTTTTTTTTTTTTTTTGAAAATTTAAACATACTTATTTTAAATTCTTTGTTTGAAATTCCAATATCTGAAGTATTAATCTTGATTCATGTATCTGTTCATTGTATCATGAGCTTTCACTCAAGGTGTTTTATTTTGTTTCCTTACATGTTTGATGATTGATTGTGAGTTGCTTACGTTTCCTGGACTTTATTTATAAGAATTCTTTGATACTTGGAATAAAGGTGGCTTTAGCAGGCATTTGATTCTTTCACTCCTTTGTCAGAACTGCCAGTGTGGGACCTCTTTATAATCTTGGATTGAGGTTTTTCAGACCACTACATGTAAATTAAGACTTTAAATCTCTATGAGGGTTAACCTGTCATTATGAATTATCAAATGAGTATTTTTTTCTTCACAGTAAAACTTGAGATGGTAAATTTTCATTGAATTTACTCAAAGGGGAAAATAGCTCATTTCTAGTTCACCTGGCACTGAATGTGTGGGTCTTTCATGGCCAGCTCTGACGGGAAGTCTCTGGTTAGATTTCTTGCTGCAGGTCGGCCCTGTGCCTTTTTCTTAATCCCTAGATTTATTAGGACCTGAAACCAAGGCCAAATTTCAACTCAAGTTGGTAAAATATTTCTAAGGCAAAAACTAGAATCTTTTTTATTTTCCTCTCTTTGCTTTATTTTTGGCTTGAATATTCCTTATTATCTGGCCACAGATATAGATTAGAAGGGTATTTTAAATTTCATTTTATTTAGTTTTGTCATTGCATTCAGTGGAAGATTAAGTTTGGTAACATAATCTCCCATGGCACCAAGCTGGAAATAGATGTGTTCCTGCTCATCAGTGCTCTGCAACCAGAACCAAAATATTTCTTTATAAAAGTCAAGTAATTGTGTTTTCTGCCCAGTAAAATAGAAAGTGTAAACGTTAATGTAATTTAAATTATTTCTTCCATTCTAGTCTTTGTGCATATGCTTTTAAACATAGATTAGATTGTTCTTCCTTCTTAAGAGGGATTAATATTTCATTATTCTATAAAGCTCTACAAATAGCTTCTTGTTTTGCAGATAGCATCATGAATTCCAGGTGCTTTGTAACCTGATCGAGTTTGAGAACTGCTGATACAACCAAATTTAATCATCCACTGTTCTTCCTGAGCGCCCAGTGCTTTCCTGGTTCTCTGACTTGCTCTCTGCTCCACTCTGCGTCGGATACCTTCCATTTCTACGTGTTCCACTGTCACAATTTTTTTTTTTGGCAAATGCTTCAAAAGCTATTGCTTCTGTAAAGCTTTCCTTTATTTTTCTCTTCTGACTTCATGTACTACTTTACTAGTTTGTAAGCTCCTTAAGAACAAGTTCCACAAACATGTTACCTTTATCATATCTTCCCCAGCAGAGTATTCTCACAGATGAATGGTTCTTCTCTATTCGTTGAATTAAATGGGCAGATAGCAATATAATGGGATAATTATACTTTTGCCTCCTATGCTGTCTCAACCTATGTGTGCTTCCAATCCTCAAACTGGTTTGTGGTGTTTTGGTCGAAAGGGTCTTGACCCTCCCCCTCTTAGCACACCAATGCTCATAACTCAGAAAAGAGTGTGGCTGAGCTGGACTCAGTGGAACCTGACCCCCTCCACCTGCCTTTGGGAATCCCACAAGTGAATATAGTGGGTATTCTGAACTGGAAACCACTTTGTAGGCCTTTAAAAAGAAATGGTTGAAGACTAAAATAAAAAAGAATTTAAATGACAAAACAAATAATCTTCCCTTTTCCATTTCTCCTCTTCCTGTGATGTTCTTTCAGACATTTGCATTCCAAACCAAAGCCCTGCAAATAAATAAGTTCAACGCCTGCCCGCTTTGGCAGGCAAGACTTTCCCTCAGATGTGTTTTATAACTTTGGCTGATGTGGGAAGGACTTTTCTTTCCAGAAGTGGTTTCATGATAATATCCTTCAAAAGCTCACTTTGTACAGTTTAACTTCTTCCTCTTTATTGTTTTATTAGCTTTGCTTTGGAAGGTTTTATTCTTCATTTCAGCTGGCTTATGGAAAGAGACAGAACTTTTATACAGCTAATTTGATTATTTGTTTTCATGCATATTAAATCATTCTTATCAAAAGCACCATTTACCTTGTGTTGTCAAAACTAAAAGAGGTGAGCATAAACCATTGTCCAAGAGTTTTTGAGACTTTCAATTGTTTATAGTAAAAAAGAGTAACGCTCAGTTTTATTAATTATTAGGTTATGGTTTTATGCAGAAAGAACCAGCCTGCATCTTCCCCCAGGTTCAACAACATTTTTGCTGAAAACTTGAATAGACTTAAGTGTTCTGGAACTGGGGACTGAAACCTTATCTTTCCCTGAACACCAGGGTTGCTTTGTTATGGTGTTTCCATTTGTGGCATAATGAATGTGTAGGACGCTAATGATGTGGTCTCTAGGTGTTCCCCTACTACACAGAGCACTGATAATGAGCTACAAGTAATTGGTACGAGTCCCTGAAGATGAATTCTGATTACCTTCGTGGGGCCATTCGGCTCTGCTCCCTTCCTCCTTGATGTTTCTGTAAAGAACATTTGGATTTTGAAGAGAGTATTGTGTATTTGACTTTTAATTAGATTTGCAGTATGTTGGGTTAATAAACTAGGGCTCTCTTGTCTTCAGCTTTTCTGAAGGGATGTGTGTGGATGTGGCAGGGTGGCCTGAGAGAAGCTAGGGTCACATAGACAACGATGTGCTCCTCCCTCTGTGCCTCAGTGCTGAAGGCAGGGTTATAGTTGGTTGAGGTCTGGTCCTATTCCATGGCCCATCATCAGATTGCTCCAGCCATCCAAGGACCTGCCAAACTTGTGCTCGCTCTGTACCAGGAGGTAGCCTCCGAATGAAATACGAGAGTTGTCCAACTTCCTGTGTGCTGGCACTTGGAAAACAGATTGCCTTGGTTGACCACCGTTTTTTTCCTAGGATTTACAGGGACAACTTGGATTTTATTTGCCTCCTTCCCACTTCCTGCTGTTTTCCTCCCAGTTGGGTCTGTTTATCTCCTTTTCTGTGTGTTGAGCCTTTGCCTTCTCTGTCACAGCTTTCAGATTCATCAGGTGTAGCAAGAGAGGGTCCGTGAGCATCTTTAATCTACCCTGACTTCACATCTGGAGGAGAGATAAGGAAGGGGCATCATCCTTGCCATTAACCCACAGCATGGTCTCTGAGCTTTTACTTTGTTTAGTGACTCACATCACATCTCATGTCATGTCCCAGCCATGATAGGCAGTGTTCTCCCCTCCTTGTAAGAAAGGTGGGTATCTGGTTTCTGCTTTGGTCCTTATTGTTTGTTTGTTTGTTTTTTCCTAGTAACCTTTCAACTTCAGTCTTCTTTTTAAAGCCCTGGCCCTGTTAGCCCCCAGCCTCGTAATTAGGGTCCTGCTGTTTTCAGGTCAGGTCTTCCAGATGAGATGTATGCTCTCCTTCTGAGAAATTGTGTTGTTCTGTGTTCCCTGTCGATGTTCTTCACCTTCTTTGATGCCCACTCCTCTCTTCCCCCTTCATTCTGACTCCCTCTATTTATTTACACTTACTTTCGATTGCACTGGGTCTGCGTTGCCGCACGTGGGCTCTCTGTAGCTGTGGCGCCCGGGCTTCTCGTTGCAGCGCCTTCTCCTGATGGGAGCCTGGGCTCTAGAGCGCAGACTTAGTATGTGTGGCACACAGGCTTCGTTGCTCCACGGCATGTGGGGTCTTCTCAGACCGGGAGTCAAACCCACATTCCTCGCATCGGCAGGCAGATTCTTAGCCATTGGACTGCCAGGGAAGTCTCCATCTGACTCACTTCAGAGATTATTCTTTATTTTTTTTAAATCATTGTACTTACGTAATGGGCCAGACTCTCCTCCCTGCTCTAACGGCGTGGCTGAACCCTCCTTCTGCCCACCTGTCCTACTGTATTCTGTGTACGCCACTGCTCCTCATCTGTGAATCCAAAGATCTGGCTCCGTTGTCCTGCTTCCTCGTCAGAGTGAGAGCATAGCAATTGAGGTAGGCGGACAACAGGAGAGGGGGCAGAGGTTTCCTACTCACCCCCACCCTCCCCATCAGGGATTCTTTCTGGGCAGAGGTAGGCTCTGGTCCAGCTCGGGGCAGCATGAGCTAGGACGATGCGGCACAGTTGCCCTGAGTCTCGTGTGTGGCTGCTGCCCTGATTTTGTTTAGCAAGCTGCTGTGCCAATTTACTATGCATGTTGTTACATAGTCGGCTCTAATTTGACTGCCATTTTGCTTCAGTGAGACGATGATTGTTTATGGCAGGGCTGTAATGTGTTGTCAGCACAGGTTACTCGCTACTTGTTGGCAATGGCCTAACATTGCCTGAGACGTAGTGTCACTGTGAAATGGTTTGACAATGTTGAGGCTGTAGTTATGTTGAGCAGTAACAACTGTAGAGGTCGAGAAAGGGCATCGAGGAGGAACTGTGTTCGTAAGGCAAAGACAGAAAGGGAATACTAAGTAGGACAGCAGCAAATGTCATCAAAGAGCTTCATTTTCACACAATTTTCATAATTCGGTTTGTTTTCTGTGAACGATGTTGATTCAGCTGCTGCTGGGGAGTAGAAACACATTTCTGAGCTAGAGATGAATTTTGTTGAGCATGACCCTGTTTACTATTTTCTTCTTTGAGTACTTTTAGGAAGTTTGCAAGCCTGCTGAGGAAGACACAGATTCTTCATGCATGTGGGAGGCAAGGAATTCATTGGGTCACCTTCACAGTGTTTCATTTTTGGGACATTTATCTAATGAGTATCTTACTAACATGAGGGACCAGGCTGTGGCCCACCTTATGTTGTGTGAGAATGCTGTCAAAATGGCATTTGTGTTCTTGGCTCTAAGAGATTTTCGGGACCTATCACGCATGATAGCACAAATATGTGATTACAACAGATAAAGTAAACTCTAAAGTGACTAGAAATCCCTGAAAGTTAAGGACAGAGTAACCCTCTGTCAATAAGATTGATGGCCCTTTTAGGACTTCTGAGTATTTTATATTGGTTGGATGGCATCACTGACTCAATGGACATGGGTTTGAGCAAACTCCAGGAGATGGTGAAGGACAGGGAAGCCTGGCGTGCTGCAGTCCATGGAGTCGCAAAGAGTCGGACACCACTGAGCAACTGAACAACGGCAACAGTATTGGTTGCCGGTTCTTTTCCCAGGAATCTGTGAAGCAGGCTTTCTGGTTTGGGGCAGTGTCTCCATGAGGAGACATATCTCCACAAGGGGGTAGTGCGTGGCAGCATCCATCCTGGGCTCCTCTGCGGTCCAGGGTGGCTCAGTTGTCTCATCTACTGCACGTTGCCCTCAGGAACTCACTCTGTCCTGATTCTTTTCCTCTGTAATCTTACAAGCAGTGTGGAAAAGTATTATAACTCTTAGTAATGACACTTCCCAAGTGTGAACTTCTCTGAATGGACAAAAATGGCAAAATATGCATTCTATTTGTGATAGAAGAAGCCAGAACAATTTTGCTCCCAAGATACATCCTATAGTTGCAGAAGAGACTTCTGCTACTAAATACCTTTCTTCCTGAAAGTTATGACCTCCAGACCCTCCCTACCTCTTTCCTTTTATGTCCTGCACAAGTCCTGAGTCTGGACCACAGGAGGCTTTTTTGCCTTTTCATCTTTCTTTTTATTGAAGTATGATCGGCATACGTGTGCTCAGTCGTGTCTGATTCTTTGCCACACCAGATTGTCGCCTGACAGGCTTCTCTGTCTGTGGAATTTTCCAGGCAAAAATACTGGAGTGGGTTGCCACTTCCTTCTCCAGGGGATCTTCTTGACCTCGGGATCGAACCTGTGTCTCTCATGTCTCCTCCATTAGAAGGCAGGTTCTTTACCACTAGTGCCACCTGGGAAACCCGTCTATAATCCCATATGTAAACTCTCATCAAAGCATTTCTGTCACCATATTGGAATCATTGATTTAAATATCAATTCCTTCAATGAACTAAGCTGGATCCAATGGACCCAGTAAAATTTTGGATCCAGCTCATCCCTTACTGTTCTTATTACTGTTACCTGAAGGGCGTGAATAGGTGACTTTTGGAGTCAGAGAATACACTATGAGTAGCTTAGTAGGAAATCAGAATCCTGGCTTAGGGAGCAACACTTTGTTCATGAGTGGTGTTAATAGCCATTTTGTTCTCTAAATAGTATTTGATAGGATTCATTTCTTCATATCATCTGTCTGGCTGATAGTTTTTTTTTCTATTAACATTTTGATTTTCAAGTCTTTTTCTAGTAAAAGGTACAATTTGGTTTTCAGGCTTTTAATTTTGTATTAGTGAGAGTACAGAAGACAGCACATAAGATATAGTGCATTTAATTAAAAATATTTTACTAAGTAATATATTTTGAAAAATTGTTTTTTTAAATAATCCACACCCTTCAAAAAGCCAGTGTTAGAATTCTGTGGTTAGTGTCTTTAATAATCAGTTTCTTTTTGGTTTACACTTTTTTTTACACGTTTCATTTAAAGAGCTGATGTCTTAGTTGATTTTATGAACTCAGGTTTCTTGTTTTTTGCCTCATATCAACCTTGTTTTATATATCAAAGAAAAGGAAAGGTTTAAAATTTGCTTGAAGTATGGCTTTTGAGAAAGGTATGATAGGTAAAACTAATTTTGCAACGTGTGCTTTATGAATGAAGCATTAAAATTGATAGTTATCGTATCTGAAATCTCTTCATAAGATACTGTAAAAAAATTTTTGACGAGTGATCTATTGAATTAAAAAATTTTTCCATGCTGCAATCTATGTTAAAATGATTCCAAACAGCCCCTCTTTTATAACTGGCCACAGTAGAGTTACAGTGTTCAGTTCAGTTCAGTTCAGTCGCTCAGTCATGTCCAACTCTTTGCGACCCCATGGACTGCAGCATGCCAGGCTTCCCTGTCCATCACCAACTCCTGGAGCTTGCTCAAACTCATGTCCATTGAGTCAGTGATGCCATCCAACCAACCATCTCATCCTCTGTCATCCTCTTCTCCCACCTTCATTTTTTCCCAGCATCAGGGTCTTTTCAAATGAGTCAGTTCTTCGCATCACGTCGCCAAAGTATCCGAGCTTCAGCTTCAGCATCAGTCCTTCCAATGAATACTCAGGGTTGATCTTCTTTAGGATGGACTGGTTGGATCTCCTTGCAGTCCAAGGGACTCTCAAGAGTCTTCTCCAACACCACAGTTCAAAAGCATCAATTCTTTGGCCCTCTGCTCTCTTTATGGTCCAACTCTTGCATCCATACGTGACTACTGGAATAACCATAGCTTTGAACAGGCAGAATTTATCAGTGAAATAATGTCTCTGCTTTTTAGTATGCCGTCTAGGTTGGTCATAGCTTTTCTTCCAAGTGGCAATTAATTAATTTCGTGGCTGCAGTCACCATCTGCAGTGATTTGGGAGACTAGGAAAATAGTCTGTCACTGTTTCCATTCTTTCCCCATCTAGGGTTACAGTGTTAGCCCCTGCATTTATAATGAGGACAATTCTTGGTCACTGAGGGTCAGATGTGGGGTCCATGTACCCTACTGTGATATTTATGTCTGTGGACATGTATCATAAAGATAGATTATTTATTAAATTTATCAAGTTTGGAATACCATAGAAGTTAACTTGACAAACATACATAAACTACATTAAAAAAGATTAGTTCCATATTTAATAAAAATACATCATAAAGATTTTATCATGACATATGCAGCCATTTACTCTGTAGCAGTGGCAGTCACCTTAAAATGGTTGTCCATCAGTTAGAGTTTAACAACTGAGTATTTTGGGCCTTGTAGCATGTTGGAGTTCTTCTCGTTTAATCTCCGTCTTATATTGGACTGTTCATTGTAACATCCTTGGGTCACTACAGTACATCTTGTTAAGTTTTTTTCTGTAATGAATATTTATATTATGTAAATGGAAAAATTGGTGGGTCCCCTTGGTAGAAACATGATCCTGGTATTTTTAAAGTAAACTTAAATAAGGTCAGAATTTTTATCCTCTAGAGAAAATTTCACGTCTGATTAAATAGTTTACATAAACTTAATCTTTTTCTGCTAGATGCATTATAATCGCAGATATTATTCATGTAGCTATTCCTCTGTGAACCATAAAATGTTCATTTCTTCAAAATGAATATGAAGCTCAAAGCATTAGTGGTCTTAAGAGCATAAAAACTTTATTGCTTTGTGCTTAACATTTTTCAAGTAACTTTGGAAAGCCGAAACAAATTTTGCATTTAGATTAATGGAAGATGTTTTCCATTTGAAGGCACTGGCAAGGGAGCAACAATAACAAAGATCCCCCAAGGTTAAAAATGTAGTGCTTTTGATTCTTACCAGAACTGTGTTAGCAGAACAATCATTTCTCAGCATGGAAAGGTATCATAATTGGTCTATATAGTGGCAATACTGAAAACGAGTATGCTTCAGAGAAAGCTAATATGACTCTACTTAATAATTTCCTTCAAGAGCCTGAATTTGAATGTATATTCCACCCAGCTTGAGGCAAACAATTTGTTCCTATAAGTTCTAGTGGAAGTTACCAGGGGGTCATGCAATTTATTCTTGTCTTGAAGTTTTCAGAACTGTGTAGAACTAAAGACGAATTCACTTGCCTTGTTCCACTAGCAATTTGATCCAATTGGCAGTGCTGCTCTCTCTTCTCCCCAATTCTATTATGTTGGAAGGGGAGAAGCATTCATAAGATACTGTGACAAAACATTCTTCCTGGAAATATTTCCTCTTTGTGTTTGAACCTCTGGGTCACTTGTGAATGTTTACATTCTTGTTGTTGATCAAAATAGACTTACTTTTTGTTGTTGTTGTTCTCATGGGTCTTTTTTTAAACACCATCTTATTTGTGCTTTTCACTAAGATTGCCCAGTTTTCCAAAATGTTTCTTTATATACAACTTTTTGGCTGTGGGACTTATTTAAAGGCCCACCACAGAAGAGAAGGATCTATACATGAATATGTGAGCAATGTGAGAGAATATTTTCTTTTCCTTGAGGAGCTGACCATTTTAGGAGGAATGTGTCTATGTGTTAGAGGATGAAGATACAGAGATGAAAAAGGTGTCAGAGCAATGCCTTAGTATCTGCATTGCAAGTACCAGTACCAGGGATAAGGAAAAGCCAGAAAGTATTTCTGGGAGAGTGTGAGGGATAGTTATAGACTTCTGTTTCTGTTGTTTGATCTTACCTTTTTTTTTCCATTTTATATTTCTAAGAATTGACAAGATGTTGACGGTTATGTTGTCTTAATATCAGAGTATAGACTCTGGAATCACACCCAACCTTTGGGGACATTCCCCTTCAGTTTAATTCATATTCCCCAAATACTTCTATTTCTTAGTATTAATGGTTTTATTTTTCAAAAATAGTATTTATTGCCTTAATCTGAAAATAGTTATGGCTTCCAGTCCTCATGTTTTAAGCACTCAAAGATTAAAAATAAACTTTATAGTCAGCTTTGCTGCTAATTCTTATAGCTGAAGCAATTAAGAAGAAGACTGGGGAAAGGTATGTGGCAGGTTTGCAGATAGCCATGTTAGGGAAACGTGTTTTGTGAGGGTGTTCATATGGTACATCTAGAGCCTGTGTGAGAACAGCCACGTCTGGCTAGTTTCTTGTGACTGAAGTGTACACTTTGTCTTTTTTTAAATGTAGTACACTAGTGCATTTTCCTTAAGTGGACTTTGTTTATTTTTTTTAAGTGAACTTGAAGGAAATTTAATTTATCTGCTTAAGAAAAGTGACTAGGATAGTAAGGAATTGAGGACTAGAATAGAAAAATAATTGCTGAAGAGAATAAAAATTGTGATATCTTTTTTTCATTCCCTTCTTCCTGTGAACTTTTAAGATCAGTTCTCCTAATGAGAAGCCAAGTGTCATGCCATTCTTTTTTTGTTCGTTTTCCTTTTTAGTTCTTTGCAGTCTCTTTAGTTTCTTTTTAGTTTCTTTTCTGTATGACTACTAATGAGGATAATGTGAAAGATGCAGGGTGAAAGAAGGGAATGAAGGCTGGTGGTCCATAAGCAGAGATATTAATCCCTGGATGATAGGAATATTGAATATTAACTGTGACTGAAAATATTACGTTGGTCTTATTTAAGCTTAACCACTGACAACCACTTGAGAAGTTAGTTTGTCTTAAATGTGGTTTATAAAACTACCATCAACGGCAACTCACATCTTATTATGACAACTTTAACTTCTTAAGTAAGTAGAATAAATCAGTTTCCTTCTCATCAAATAAGGCTGCTTTTGTAAGTTGTGCAGTTTGCAGCTGCAGCATCAATGGTGTTCTCTGGGTTGTGCAGTATACAACGCACAGTACTCTATGAGGCAACCCAGTAATTCCATTTGTAGGTATATACTCAAGAGAATTGAAAACATATATCTATAAAAACCCACTTAGGATGCTCTTGCAGCGTTATAATAACCAAAAGGTGGAAACAACCCAAATGTCCATCAGCTGATAAGTGGATAGACAAAATGTGGTATATCCATATAATGGAATATTTTTCAGCCATAAAAAGAAAAATACTGAACCTTGAAAACATTATACTAAGTGGAAGAAGACAGACACAAAGGGCACATATTCTAAATTCCATTTATATAAAATGTCCAGAATGGATAAGTCCATAGAATCTGAAAGTAGATTCATGGTTGCCAGTAGCTGGCCAAGAAGGGCATGAAGAGTGATTGCTTGATGGATATGGATTTCATTTTAGGGATGGTGAAAATGTTCTGAAATTAGTGGTGATAGTTGCACAACCTTAGAATATACTAAAAAAAACCTAGTGAAATGTACAATTTAAAATGGTTAAAATGACGAATTTTGTGCTATGTGAATTTAATCTCTATTAAAAACTGGTAATAGAAGAAATAAAATAAATGTATCCAATGGAGTCTGACTGTAAATGAGTATGTGGGAACTTTTGGGGTGATGGAAATATAATACTAGATTGAGGTGATGGTTGCTTAATAGTATAAATTTATTAAAACTCATAAAATTGTACATTTAAAATGTGGGTGAGTTTTAGGGAATACGTTTATACCCCAGTAAAACTTTAAAAAAAATATAAGGCAGTAGTGAAGTCAGAGCCATTGACTGAATTTTAGAAATATTGAAGAAGAGCTTTCCAAATATGAATTTATCACAGTAACTCTGGATGGTGTTGTGTTTCCTGTGGTTTCCCAGGACCCTGTGATGCAAAAAGGCATTGTCATTTCCATGCTGAATTACTTGACTTGGAACATAGCCATTTGCAGATGTCCTGTTTGTCTGAGATTGGGCATGTTTTGTCATACAAACTCTGATTTCTATTGTTGGTGACACATTAATAACCATACTACTTTATTCTCTGCAGAAAAGCTGCTTCAGTGTTAATATTTGCAAATCAAATTGTATCTTCTTTTTGTGCTGGGTTGTCCTCAAAAATCTCTGATTGGTTTGTTACAGACATCCCTGTCTCCGCTTCTCTGTCCTCTTTTAGTTTAAATATCTGAATGCTGTAGCAAATTGCATTATGAAATCCTGTGTACTTATTTGCTGTCTAGTGTTTAGAAATGGTATTTCTTCATTACCAAAGATAAGCTCTAAACATTGTCATGTTCACCCCCCTCCCCCAAGTTATGCAATAATATATTCAAAAACCTTTTCTCCATAGCTTTATGCCTCTGAGCCATTTTTTTTCCTGAACACTGACCCCAGATGCAGTCTGCATGGACAGTAGTCCCAGGGACATCTTGTCTTCTCCCTCTGACGGGGAGATTACAGGAAGCAGTGCTGACTCCTCTTGAAGATTCACAATGTGCTGACACGATAATAGGCATGAATGGGCTCTGGAAGGCCTTTCTCGTTGAGCTCGGTTGAAAGAGGGACAGAGGCAGACAACTCCATGGTCTGAATCTCGTTAGCTGTGTGACAATGAGAGAGATAAGTAGATGTGACAGTTATGAATGATCCTCTGTCATGCACTTACGCGTTCAGACTCAGATAAACTGACACTGCTGTCAGACACCAGCTATGGAGAGCTGAGACCTCTGATGAACCTTCTAATATGGTAAATGGGAGTCTTAATTCTTCATTAACTGGAAAAAGGAGATTTGGCCATGTAATTTTCTCCTTGCTGCCTATTTTAAAGATTCCAATAACCCAGCATTTACAGTTGACTAGGCAGGGATTGCTTCCCCCCACCCTACACTTGCAACATGCAGACTGTGAAATCTGAGGAAACGCCGCTTAAACCCAGACTTATTGCCTTGGTTATCTTTAATGACTTTGAAATGTATTGGCCTCATTATGGAACAGTGCAGTTATCAATTCCTCTAATTAGGTGATGTGCTCCCATAAGAAATTTAACATTAAAGCACAAAACTGAACTAGTTAGAGGTGTGCAATGCAGGCTACCTCAGTATCAGTGATATATTTAAGATACTGTTTCTTTATCAACTCTTTTACACCTTCGCTCTGACTCCTTGAAGACTAGAGCTTGGGGCAGTTTCCTTAAGGGTTGTACCTTATTTAGCACCTCTGATACCTTTTGTGACATTTGAATGCTTCTTGATAGTAAACTGTGATCTCACCTTGCACTAAATTGACTGGGAGCCTGGGGAAGGGAGGGAGTGAATGGATTGTATTTAACTGCTTTAAGTATCAACACATCTCCATTTCTCAGTATTTATCTCATGGCTTGTTACTCTTTCTTATAGAGATAAAATAGCATATTATTCTTTCCTATCTAATTCCAAAAAATTTCCTTTCTATAAGTAGCTTGGCACAGACTTTTTTTTTTTTAAATAAAGATTGGGACCATTATTTGTTGATTAAATAGTGATGCTATTTCAATTAGACATGTTTCATCAGTTGCATTTCTAGAAGACTGAGATGAGGTTTCTGGGTTTAGGCTGCAGTGAGGGGATGCTAGTTATCTTTTTTAAAACAAAATATTTATATATTTGTCTGCATGGGATCTTTAGTTGTGGCATGTGGAATCTAGTTCTGTGACCAGGGTTGGAACCCAAGCCCCCTGCACTGGGAGCTCGGAATCGTGGCCACTGGACCACCAGAAAAGTCCCGATTCTAGGTATTGTAACTCTTCTTTACCTCAGTCATCCATCCGAACCACAAAAATAACTGTGGCTTCCCCTTTGGGGAAACTATATAGTTTAATTAGTGTTTTTTAGTAATGTGCAAATCCTTAGAGAAAAATTAACAAAATAAATCTGAGAAATTACCTTTGGGGTTTATTATTATTATTATTGCTAATTGTGATCGTTATTACTACATGGGACTAGTTATTCTTTTAAGTTGGCTACTTGAAGATGTATTTCAGATCTCATGGAGTGAAATTTACCTTTAATGTGACAGTGCTCAAATCAGAGTAGCTCGGCTGGTAATGAGTCTGCCTACAATGCGGGAGACCCCAGTTAGGTTCCTGGGTCGGGAAGTTCCCCTGGAGAAGGGATAGGCTACCCACTCCAATATTCTTGGGCTTCCCTGGTATCTCAGACAGTAAAGAATCCACCTGCAATGCGGGAGACCTGGGTTCGATCCCTGGGTTGGGAATATCCCATGGAGGAGGGTATGGCAATCCACTCCATTATTCTTGCCTGGAGAATCCCCATGGACAGAAGAGCCTGGCAGGCTAGAGTCCATGGGGTTGCAAAGAGTTGGACATGACTGATTCAGCACAGCACAGTACTAAATATAAACATATAGAACAGTATTTTTTTTTTTTTTACCAAATGGCTCTTGATTTTTTAAATTAATTAATTTATTTTTTAAAAAATTGAGGTGCACTGGGTCTTTGTAGCTGCACAGCAGCCTTCTCTAGTTGTGGCAAATAGGAGCTACTCGCTAGTTGTGGTTCACCAGCTTCTTATTGCAGTGAGCAGAAGTCTGTAAATGTGTTTAGTGATAATATTATACCTCTTTCTCAACCAGTTTTTATCCTTAACATAGATTTACTTTGAACTTCTGCAGTGTCTTGACTGCTGCCTATAACAGCAGCTGCAGCCAGGACCTTCCTAGTGTGAGAGTTTTTATAAACCCTCTTCTCACAGCAGGGACGGTCTTGTTGGGGTTCCACCCGTCACCCACGCTCAGACTCGGAAAACAGTCCTGGCCCTTGCTGTGGCACCTGCCTGCAGTCTGGCCCTTCCCTGGTGCTTCTGTTCTTTTTGTTATGCAGGGTTCTTAGTGTCTTAGTTTCTGCCTTGATCACTCCCTAGTATCTTGTTCAGTATCTCTCTGTCAGGAATTGGGGCCCTGATCTTGGTACACGTGGGTACACGTGGTACACGTGGTACACGTGGGCAGGAGGACCCACTGGCTCCTGATAGAACTTGAGAGTCTGGAGCTTAATTGCCTAGATTGAAATTCTCATTCTGTCACCTGCTGTCTAAATGACCTTAAGCACATTATTTAACTTCTCTGTGCCTCAGTTTCCTGACTATAAAATGGAGCTGATAATAGTGCCTATGCCATCAAGGTTCTTAAAGAAAGTTACCCGAGTTAATGCACGTGAAACACAGACCAGTGCTGGTCACATCAGTAAGCATTAATAAATGCCATTTGTTACTGCTTTTGCTTCTGCTGCTATCATTTTACCATTGCTCCTCTCCCACAATCCATAACAATAAACCAAGCCCTCTTAACTCTTGATGCATCTATTTTTCTTAGCATTTGAGCCCTACTACTTGCTATTTCCTTTTTCAACTCCTCTACTCACATTACTGTGTGTGAAATTGTAAATCAAAGCAGAATTGTTCACCATGATATAAAAGAGCCCTGGAATATACCAGCATATCCTTTCTCTCCTTCTCCTCTTTATCCTAACCATCCTGTCTAGTCTTCAGTAAAATCTTTTGTAAGGTAAGCCATTCATTTTGAATCTAATAAATATATTCATTGAGTTGAATGTAATAAGTCATATTCGTTGGAATACAAAGATGCATAGAGAAGCTCCCTCCTGTCAAATAGCAATAATAAAACAGTATTAACAACAACAACAACAACAAAAACAGTATTAACAACTTCTAAGAGAGTGTGGTATTGGAGTTGGATTTTGAGAGAGGAGTAAATGTTTACCAGATGAGAAGAATTAGAATATTCTAGGCAGAGACTAGCAGCACGTGGGTAAGGTGGTGAGGCAGTAGGTGCCAGTTCTGACTGGTACAAGTTGAGCATTTAGGAGGGTGAGGTTCACGTTTCAGGAGGCGGGAGTGAGAACAGACAGGGATGCACTGGCCTGGCACGAAGACCCTTTTGTACCACGCTCAGGAGTCTGGACCTAATCCTGAGGGCAGTGGGAAGCCTTTGAAAGATTTGCAGCCAGCAAGGGATCTGATCTGATTTGCCGGCTCACTCTAATGGCTCTGTGAAAGGACGTCTTGGAGAGGAGTTCAAGACCAGAGCCGAGGGACATGTCAAGTAGTGTTTCAAGTGTTAACTATCCCCTCCTGCTTCTCATGTTGCTAAATAGAGTGGAGCAGAATGATACACGTTTCTGAGAGATGGGTGTTTGAGCCGACTTCCCAGCAGTCTCTTGAGTACATGGAGAGGGTGCGTGGAGGGAAGACACATAATCCTTACCCTGCCCTCTTCCCTCTTAATCTTTTAAAAGAGACAGGAGCAAAGCTCCTATCACATTGGACTTGACTGAAGACAGAAGTCCTTGAGCATCCTTCCCCTAAGTGGTGGCAGGGCTGGGGCTCGCAAAAGAGAGATTAGAATAACACCCTCCCTGCTCAGTGAGAGGGCAGGCAGACCCTCACACTGGATGGTTCCATTCCCAAGCCTCTCCTGACAAGTGCTGCGAGCATCTGAGCATCCGACATCCTTGGCTTCTTTTTTGTGATGCTTACCCTGCAGCAGTTAAGTGTTCAGGGCATTCTGTGTCTTTCTTTCCCCTCAGTTGCTTCAAAAAGATGAGAGTTTGCTTTTTTTTTTTAAAAAAAAAAGTGTCAAAAAAGCTCTATAAAATGGCATTTAAAAAAGAAAATCCCACACTTCCCTCTTCTGCATGCTTCTCTCTCCAATTGCCATTGTCCCTTTTTGCCCCTCCCAAAGCCTTGCAAATTATTACTTATGTATATCATTGTAATTATTTGTAGGAAATTAGTAGGATTGCATGTCCCAATCGGCAGTGATACCTTTCTGCCTCTCTTCATCCTCTCTTCATCCATAACAAATTGTTATTTCTGAGAGTATTATTATTGTAATACTTTAAAGAAATTGACAAAAATACCACAACAATTTCATGCCTCAGAATCATTACACCGGTTTGGTGGGGGCAGAGATTTCTATATGTCACTGAGGTATGTGTTATTCCTAAATGATTATTCCAGAAATACTAATCAAAAATGTCTCCCTCCAGAGCAGCATGATGGCTTTAATATCAGCTGCTGTTTCTTTGAATGGGGTTGCCCAATCTTTCATCAAAGAAACACATCACCCATATCCCTGTCTTTAAAAACAGCAATTATGTGTAAATGCCTCCTGATTTATTTGAGCCAGGGCCACTGGCCAGTATGAGTCACCACAATTTATTGCTAACCGTCACTTTTACATGATAGGTCTGTAACAAATATCTACCGCATATTGTTAAATTAATCTTCCATTTAAAATTAATGGAGTTAGACTCCCCAGGTTCAATGTAATTTCGTGTTCACGGGCAGGGAGGGATGTGTGCTGCATACAGAATGAGACAAGGCCCAACGCCCTAATCTTTCATCACCTTGAACCTGGAGACTAGGACACGTCTCAGCACCAACTAATGAGATTGAGCCGGCGTCTCTCCTGAGGATGCCGGCTCAAAGAGGCTTTTCTGCTCAGAAATAGCAGGCTCCGTCTTATTTTAATAATTCCTCAGATATGACAAGTCTGATGTTATGTATGAAAGAGCCAGGCTTGAAAAAGAGATAAAATGAATTTTATATCATTACTTCAAACCTGAAGCCAGGGGAAGTGTGTTGCAGTTAAATTAGAAAAAAAAAAAAGGCAGGAAGCATTTTAGCCATGAAATATAGTGACTGTAAACCAGGAGCCATCCTTTCATTTATTTTAATGCACAATCACCTTAGATTTCTATAATTCTTGTACCTTTTCATGCATGAATCAAAATAATGTAGATGAAAGCAGGAGCTTGTTCAATAAACATTTAGATGAAAATATCAGCAGGAACATGTAATTCCTGATGGGATATGTCACATGAAACCTCTGAAGTCCCCTCACTTCTTTTCTCTGACATCTTTTAAAAATGCATTTTTCTTCTATGTGCTGCTTACCTACTATTTAGTCTTTTAAAGTTTAAAAATGATTAAGCCAAATTACACAGTAGTATTGGGTTCTCTGGTTTTCTATTTCTTAATCCTTTTTACAAACTCGGTGACTCTTTTTGCATCCATGAAAAGGAGGGCCCCACAGAATAGTTTTCAGTTCTCAAGCATTGGCTACTGTAGTTCTGGCAAATGGTTGCTGCTGTTCTTAAATTCTTAGAGATTAAGCTCCAGGAACAATGGGACCTTTACATAGATAAAGATAATGTGTCTAAAGAACAGTGAGTTGGGGCTTCCCTGGTGGTCCAGTGGGAGCAAATTCCATTATAAGAATTTGCCTTGCAATGCAGGGGGGGACATGGGTTCCATCCCTGGTCATGGAGCTCAGCTCAGGGAACTAAGATCCTGTATGCCGTAGAGCAGCTAGCCTGTGTGCTACAACTGAGACCCCAAAACTGAAACCTAATGTGGCCAAATAAAGTAAAAATAAAACAGTAAGTTGTAAAGGGCGAGAAAGGCACAGATGAGGTAAACATTCTGTTTTGTTTTTTCATTCTATGAGTTGAACTCTAACTTCAGTTACTTCTGATTATTTCAGAAAGGAATTCTAAGGGTATTTGTACTTTGTGTCTGATTAATAATGCAATATATACGTGAGTCCAGAACTCTTCTCTTTCTGATTTAGTTTGGTTTCAAAGTAAAATTTCCAAAGAAGTAGGGTTAGTATTTTTCTACCTGTAGATGATGGTGATACTATAATTATAATTATTATACTTAAAGTTCATTCTAAAACTTAGAATTCTGTTGTGTCATAAGCTCTATATACCTCAGTGAACATAGGGTTAAAGAAAAAAATGAAAACTCTGGTACAAGAATCAAGTATATTCACTAGTGACTTAGTGACACATGGCAGTTTTAAAAATTACATCATTTTGGTAGGCTATTTGTAAGGAAAGATTTTTAAAATGTTATTCCGTGTCGCTACTTGAATAAGATTTGGAAAATCTTAAGGGGATTTTAGAACTAGGTAAATGGGTAAAAATGATGAAATTACCTTACAAATTGGAAAATAAAGAAATGAATAATAGTGGGGGTCTCTGTCTTCATGAGACTGAATTGCTTTGCTTCTTAATAGCCTCTCTTTTGATGTCTTTATTTGTTGCATTTTCTACAGCAGGGTGGTGGTGAGTGCCATCTAACAGATCCCTTTTTCAGTCTTCCCCTGAAGACCTCCCTGCCTTGAGTTCTATGTTATGTTCTTCTGCCCTCTTTTGTATATCCTAACCTTCTTTCTTTCCTTTTCTTCTTCCTTCCCTCCCTTGAAAAGTCTTGTTATTCTGTGCTTTGGAAGCTTGATCTTTCTGAATTTTCCCTTTTTGTTGTCGGGGCAGAGGGCAGGTTGATATGCTCAGGCTTCAGGTCCCGTGTACTTCTGGATGTAAGCTCAAAAGAGTTGAAACTAGGGATTCAGATGGAGACTTGTGAGCCAGTGTTGGTAGCAGAATTATCACAATAGTCAAAAGGGGGAAGCAGCCCAGATGTCCCATCACCAGGTGAGTAGATAAACAAAATGCGGTATATCCATGTAATGAGATAGTGTTCAACCTTAAGAAGCAAGAAAATTCTGACATTTACTACCACATGGATGAACATTGAAGATATTATGCTAAATGAAGTAAAGCAGGCACACAAGGATACATATTATGTGATTCCACTTAAATGAAGTACCAAGAGTAGTCAAATTCATGGAGACTTAAGTTGCCAGGGGCTGAGAATAGGGGAAAAGAGTGAGTTATTGTTTAATGTGAATAGTTTCATTTTGGGGATTATAAAAAAGTTCTCCAGATGGGTAGAGGTAAGGGTTGCACAATAATGTGAATGTACTTAATGCCACTGACTGTTAAAACTGATTAAAATGGTAAATTTTGTTATGGATATTTTACTACAATAAAAATACACACACACACATCCTTTTTATTATCTGAGAAAATTTAGAAAAATTTGTTTGTCCTCCACCGACATCTCTGTAGGTAACATTTAGACCTTACCTCAAGTTAGTTTCTGACTTCACTGCCTGATGTTTTGAAGTGTTACCTTCACTCATTTTTCTAACATTTGAGTATGCACTCTGTGTTTGTTACTGGAGATATAAATAGCTCAGAGCCTAAGAGGGATTTGCAGGAAATATTTTAAACAATATGCATATTAAGCATTCAAAAGAATGCCCAGAAAATGTTAATTATAAAAGAAAGAAAATAAAAGCATTTCATATTTGCAAAATACGTTTTGTAACCATTTTCTCCAATTTGATAAATATTTCCCACCTAAAGCAACTTGTAGAATGTAGCTTTCTCAGTTAGGCCCTCCTGGTTCTGTAGGTTGACTAAGAAAATGCCACAAATGATTATGATAAAAGATAGAATAATGTAAATGTCCTAAGAGAAGGTTAATAATAGGCTTGAGTTTCAAATGAAAGAGAGTTTATTAGACCAAGCAAGGAACTTTGGCAGTTGGCCTTTAAAAGATAGATAAGGTTGCGACAGGCAAAGATATGGAGGAAAGGACTGAAATAGATAGCAAGGAGGACAGTGGGGTGTTCTTGGAATCGGCAGTTATCAGTCGGCAGTGTGAAATGCGCTTGGGTTTGTACAAGGTATGTTGGGATGAGTGGTTTAGAGTTTTGAGGGCCATATTGAGTTTGCATACATTTCTGCTCTGTATAGCATTGAAGAATCTTAGTTCCCCAACCAGGGATTCAACCCGTGTCCCCTGCAATGGAAGTGCAAAGTCCTATCCACTGGACAACCAGGAAAATCCCTCGTATACATTTTACTCAGTTTGAGGAGCTTCATGAACAACTGGATGCTAAACTTAGGATAGCAAAGCTGAAGTTGTAACCTTGACGATTACCTCCATGGAGGTAGAATTAAAGCTTCTGAGAGAGTGAGATTGTGAAGGTGGAGTAGAATAAAACCTCTTGGGCATTTCTTCTTTAGTGGGAGGAAGGTAATGGTGATGAGACGTTTTCAGAGAGGGAAGAGAAGAAGAGAAAGTCAGAGTGGTAGATAAAGGAGGGATTTTCCCAAAGAAACCTGATGAGAGGGTTGTCAGGGGGGTAAATGCTATAAAAGAGGCTTTAAGGAGGATTTAAAATGAGGAGAAACCCTTGGATTTGGTTTTGACTCTTAGTAACCAGTAAAACTGCATTCAGAGATATGGCAGTTTCAAGGATCCTTTGCAACTCTCCTGTTCAATGCCTTTTGTGATACCATGGTCACCTAATTGACTGAGGCGTGAGAGAGTGCTTTCTTGAAGATATTTTGTATCTTCTATGTATTATATCATAGTAGTAGTGTTAATCGCTCAGTCATGTCTGACTCTTTGCAACCCCACAGTCTGTAGCCCGCCAGGCTCCTCTGTCTATGGGATTCTCCAGGCAAGAATACTGGAGTGGGTAGCCATTCCCTTCTCCAGAGGATCTTCCCGACCCAGGGATCAAACCTGGGTCTTCTGTACTGTATGCAGATTCTTTACCATTTGAGCTACAGGGAAAATCTATATAATATCATATCATAGGGGGAGCTTTTATTTTGAGAAACACAGTGAGAGAGAAACAGATCCATCTATATAATGTTTTCTCTTCAGGGGGTTGGGTATGGGAAAAACAAGGTCTTTGCAAACTAGACACATGCAGGATAGATTCTAGACTTCTCTTTTTTGTTGTTGTAGGTCAGAGCCCAGACTGTGTAAATGATGGAGCAAAATATAAATAGCAATGTAAAGAGTCTTAGTAGAAACTTTTAATACCTATTAAAGAAAGCCAGGACAGGGACTGCTCTGGTGGTTTAAGAATCTGTTTGCCAGTGCAGGGGACATGAGTTTGATCTCTGGTCCAGGAAAATCCCACATGCCGAGTAGCAATGAAGCCTGTGCACGAACCTACTGAGACCACGCTCTAGAGCCTGCAAGCTACAACTACTGAAGCCCGCACACCTCGAGTCAGTGCTCCACGACAAGAGACACCACGCGCTGAGAAGCCTGTGCCCTGCAACAAAGAGTAGCCCCTGCTCATGACAATTAGAGAAGGCCCATGTGTAGCAACGAAGACCCAATGCAACTAAAAATTTAAAAAATAAATTAAATATATAATTTAAAAAAAAATCAGGACAAAAAAAGAAAGCAAGAACCAGTATCAACTTAAAAATATGTTACTCATTTTAGTGAAAAGATTCAGATTTCTTTTGCCTTTTATCATTTTACTTGATCAAACACTAATATATTAGAAATTCACCAGTGGGCATTTGGAAAAGTGGCAGGTGACTTTGGCATGAGCCATGTTTCACATCTTGGACAGGAGGTAGACCTGTGCACAGTACAGATATTATGGGCAGTTTTTTTTTTTTTAAGTTACTTTGAATCAAGGATCCAAAACTGTTATATTCAACATCAAACCAAATGGATCTTACCAAACATAGCACTGTAACCTTTCAGCATAAATGGTTGTTATGTAATAATAATATCATGTACCTTGTGGCAGGTAGTTTTTAATAGTATTCATTTTTAAAGGGCTTCCCTGGTGGCTCAGAGGTTAAAGCGTCTGCCCGCAATGCGGGAAAGCCAGGTTCAATCCTTGGGTCGGGAAGATCCCCTGGAGAAGGAAATGGCAACCCACTCCAGTATGGAAGAATCCCATGGATGGAGAAGCCTGGGTAGGCTACAGTCCACGGGGTTGCAACGAGTCGGACACGAGTGAGCGACTTCACTTTCACTTTCACTTTCATTTTTAAAAGCATTGACGTTCATATACCAACTGATACTTATTCACGTCCATAATTTAATTTGAAGGTAAAATTCTTTGAAAGGAAATCTCAGGAATTTCCTAGGATATGCTGAAAGTCTATCCCAGAGGTGGTGGTGGTGGTATTGTTTGAGGAGTTTATGGGCTACTCTGATTACTTATCAATTAGACAGAAGAGGAGTGTGACCTGTCAGCTGTCACCTTTTCTGCTTTCCTTCCTCATACTGATAAGTAATCAGGTTCATCATCAGAAGGAAGATTTATTGATTTATTTTTGGCTGTACTGTGTCTTCATGGCTGCATGTAGGCTTTCTCTAGTTCTGGCAACCAGAGGGTACTCTCAAGTTGCAATCCACAGGCTTGTCATTGCAGTGGCTTCTCTTGCTGTGGAACACGGGCTTAGTTCCCCACTGCATATGAATTCCTAGTTCCTGGACCAAGGATTGAACCCTGATCCACTGTATTGGCAGGTAGAGTCTTAACCACTGGGCCACAAGGGAAGTCCCAGAAGGAAGATTCTTACGTGCTCTGTTCTGTAACAGTTCAGGTGAAGTTTGTTAAAACTCAGCTTTATTTCATTGAATTTACTTTATTTCTGTCTTGTGAATTATACTTACAGTAAAGCCTTTTATTTTAGATATTGGGATTTTTTTCACACCTTTGAGAAGTCTTCCTCCTTCTGTCCCCATGTCTCTCTAATAAGCCCCAAAGATCAAATCGAGACCATAAGATTCAGAAATCGGAAAGTTTCTACCTTTTGCAGCTTATTTGATAGGAATAAAAATGACTGATAGCTCGCTCTCCCAGACCCTTTTGTTCGATTCAACTATGATTATGGAGCCTATTAGCTGGAGTTACAACCTATTTAAGAGCAGTGCTTACCAGTAATGGGGGCCAAATGATTTTGGAAAGTTCAGATGTACTGGACTCCCTGCAGAAATGAATTCAGCCCTGAACATATTGATGCAGAACCTGAATGAGGCTGCTCCGGTGGGACTAAGAGAATTGTGATCTCTGCAAGAAATGAGTGGGTAGTAGAATTAAAGATCAGATAGATGTTCGGCTCAAGGGCAGTCTCAACTCTGAAGTTCATCACAGCAATTTAATCAGGCTCCAATGAGTGTTGCCCAGAAAAGAATCAGCCTTGTGTGTGACAGGAAATAGAGTGTATTTAAGAGTCTTTTATTTCTGCTAATTCTGAGTGCTGAGGCTTCCTGGGTACACATGAAGACGAGGGAACTGCTACATTTGATTTGTGATGGCAGTTTGGTTTACCTTGGTTCAGAAAATGAAATCTGGAGAAGATTTACACAAGGTCATGGTCTTCTCCAGAAGGAGCATGCCACATCAAAAGTTTCAGTTTTAAAATTTTCACAGATTAAACTGGCCAAGGACCACCTTTGGCTGCAGCCGTCTCTTGCCTGCTCTCCTGTTTTGAAACTGTTTTTACATAAAGTATTTGTGTATCTTCAGAGAGAGCTGTATAGCATAGTGGTAAAAAACTTGAGCTTTGGAGGAAGGCACAGCTGGCATTGAATACCATCTCTTCCACTTGCTAGCTGTGTGACCTTGAGCAAGTTACATCAACTGTCAGACCGGAGTTTCTTTCCCTATGAAATGAGAATGAGAACTCCCACTTCACAAAATTATGGTGAGACATAAATTAAATGAAGCAGTATATATTAATTGCTTTATCATAGTGCTGCACATAATATGTGCTCGATAAATGGTAGTTACTTGACGCTGAAGGATTCTCATCATCTTCTTCCTCCTTCATTTCACTCTTAGGTACTCTTTTTGTGAGCCAGTGATCATTGTTTTAGGCATCATCAAGAAAACCTTTTTAGGGGATATCTGGATTCAGAAATGGGGAAAGAGAGCAGAGTATAACCCTCTGGAGGCTTGGGCAGCTGATTGATTGTCAAGAGCCTAAAGGAAAACTCACCCTCCGCCCGTATAGGAGTACATTATATTGACACATAATTAGCCAAGAAACATTTGGGGAGTCATGTTATGGTTTTATACATATGACAAAAAGAATCTGTTTTTCTTCTGTGTTACTCACCAGCGCTTAACTTTGTTTACTTGGTAATGTATAGGTATTTTTGTCTGACTGATAAAATTTGAAAATAATATATTAAATATATTAGGACTTTTCTTCTCCACTTTAGGGGTCTGTCAGAGTGTGTCTCTGTGTGTTAATATTCCTATCTGTATTCTTATATTTATCTGTGTGTGTGTGTGTGAGTGGAGAGAGAAAGAGGAAGAATGAATGAGTGAATGAATGAGAACTGAGAGCCAGATTATCAGCTTTATTGATGTCTGAGTAAACACCCAATAATTTGTAAAAGGCAGGGCACTCAGGAAAAAACTGGATTGGAGAAGGCTACCAAGTATCCTCTTAAAGTAGAGCCTCCTAAGCTTCTACCTTGGGACCCACAGTGACGTGTCTGGTCCTGCAGTCCATTTACTAGCCAGCTGCATGGATCAGGAGCACACACCAGCCTCAACTGTGCTGCACCGCAGTCCAGAGACATATCTAGAGAAGGGACTGCTTACCCTTGAGGGATCTCACCCACTCTCCAGTTGGCCCAGTCACATGCCCCCTTCTGACCATCAAAGGGCACTGGAAAAAGTTTTCTTCTCAGGGGTTAAGGTGAGCTGGTGAAGAGAGGTCCATAGAAAAAACATACCATAGAATAGAAAGTGGCCAACACTTTGAAAACATGAAAGATACAAGTAACAGGATAATTGTGAACACCTGGCTTCAAACATTTGTTAACATACACGATTCAGTTTAGTTCAGTTCAGTCACTCAGTCGTGTCTGACTCTTTGCGACCCCAGGGACCGCAGCACACCAGGCCTCCCTGTCCCATCACAAACTCCCAGACTTGAACCAAACTCATGTCCATTGAATCAGTGATGCCATCCAACCATCTCATCCTCTTTCATTCCTTCCTCCTCCTGCCTTGAATCTTTCCCAGCATCAAGGACTTTTCAGATGAATCAGCTCTTTGCATCAGGTGGCCAAAGTATTGGAGTTTCAGCATCAACGTCAGTCCTTCCAATGAACACTCAGGACTGATCTCCTTTAGGATGGACTGGTTGGATCTCCTTGCAGTCCAAGGGATTCTCAAGAGTCTTCTCCAACACCACAGTTCAAAAGCATCAATTCTTCAGCTCTCAGCTTGCTTTATGGTCCAACTCTCACATCCATACATGACCACTGGAAAAACCATAGCCTTGACTAGACGGACCTTTGTTGGCAAAGTAATGTCTCTGCTTTTTAATATGCTGTCTAGGTTGGTGGTAACTTTCCTTCCAAGGAGTAAGTGTCTTTTAATTTCATGGCTGCACTCACTATCTGCAGTGATGTTGGAGTCCCAAAAAATAAAGTCTGACACTGCTTCCACTGTTTCCCCATCTATTTGCCATGAAGTGATGGGACTGGATGCCATGATCTTAGTTTTCTGAATGTTGAGTTTTAAGCCAACTTTTTCACTCTCCTCTTTCACTTTCATCAAGAAGCTCTTTAGTTCTTCTTCACTTTCTGCCATAAGGGTGGTGTCATCTGCATATCTGAGGTTATTGATATTTCTTCTGACAGTCTTGATTCCAGCTTGTGCTTCCTCCAGCCCAGCATTTCTCATGATGTACTCAGCATATAAGTTAAATAAGCAGGGTGACAATATACAGCCTTGACCTATTCCTTTCCCTATTTGGAACCAGTCTGTTGTTCCATGTCCAGTTCTAACTTTTGTTTCCTGACCTGCATATAGATTTCTCAAGAGGCAGGTCAGGTGGTCTGGTATTCCCATCTCTTGAAGAATTTTCCACAGTTTATTGTGATCCACATAGTCAAAGGCTTTGGCATAGTCAATAAAGCAGAAATAGATGTTTTTCTGGAATTCTCTTGCTTTTTTGATGATCCAGCGGATGTTGGCAGTTTGATCTCTGGTTCCTTTGCCTTTTCTAAAACCAGCTTGAACATCTGGAAGTTCACGGTTCACATATTGCTGAACCCTGGCTTGGAGAATTTTGAGCATTGCTTGAGTTGCGTGTGAAATGAGTGCAATTGTGCTGTAGTTTGAGCGTTCTTTGGCATTGCCTTTCTTTGGGACTGGAGTGAAAACTGATCTTTTCCAGTCGTGTGGCCACTGCTGAGTTTTCCAAATTTACTGGCATATTGAGTACAGCACTTTCAGAGCATCATCTTTCAGGATTTGAAATAGCTCAACTGGAATTCCATCACCTCCACTAACTTTGTTCATAGTGATGCTTCCTAAGGCCCCCTTGACTTCACATTCCAGGATGTATGGCTCTAGGTGAGTGATCACACCATCATGATTATGTGGGTCATGAAGATCTTTTTTTGTATAGTTCTTCTGTATATTCTTGCCACCTGTTCCAAATATCTTCTGCTTCTGTTAGGTCCATCCCATTTCTGTCCTTTATTGTGCCCATCTTTGCATGAAATGTTCCCTTGGTATCTCTGATTTTCTTGAGGAGATCTCTAGTCTTTCCCATTCTATTGTTTTCCTCTATTTCTTTGCACTGATCACTGAGGAAGGCTTTTTTATCTCTCCTTGCTATTCTTAGGAACTCTGCATTCAAATGGGTATATCTTTCCTTTTCTCCTTTGCTTTTCGCATCTCTTCTTTTCACAGCTATTTGTAAGGCCTCCTCAGACAGCCATTTTGCTTTTTTGCATTTATTTTTCTTGGGGATGGTCTTGCTCCCTGTCTCTGTACAATGTTACGATACTCCTTCCATAGTTCATCAGGTACTCTATCAGATCTAGCCCCTTGAATCTATTTCTCACTTCCACTGTATAATTGTAAGGGATTTGATTTAGGTCATACCTGAATGGTCTAGTGGTTTTCCCCACTTTCTTCAATTTAAGTCTGAATTTGGCAATAAGGAGTTCATGATCTGAGCCACAGTCAGCTCCCGGTCTTGTTTTTGCTGACTGTTTAGTGCTTCTCCATGTTTGGCTGCAAAGAATATAATCAGTCTGATTTCGGTGTTGGCCATCTGGTGATATCCATGTGTAGAGTCTTCTCTTGTGTTGTTGGAAGAGAGTGTTTGCTATGACCAATGCGTTCTCTTGGCAAAACTCTATTAAGCCTTTGCCCTGCTTCATTCCATACTCCCAAGGCCAAATTTGCCTGTTACTCCAGGTGTTTCTTCACTTCCTACTTTTGCATTCCAGCCCCCTATAATGAAAAGGACATCTTTCTTGGATGTTAGTTCTAAAAGATCTTGTAGGTCTTCCTAGAACCATTCAACTTCAGCTTCTTCAGCATTATTGGTCGGGGCATAGACTTGGATTACCGTGATATTGAATGGTTTGCCTTGGAAATGAACAGAGATCGTTCTGTTGTATTTGAGATTGCATCCAAGTACTGCATTTCAGACTCTTGTTGACTATGATGGCTAGTCCATTTCTTCTAAGGGATTCTTGCCCACAGTAGTAGATATAATAATCACACTGACCACAGCCTTGTCTAAGTCAGTGAAACTAAGCCATGCCATGTAGGGCCAGCCAAGACAGATGGGTCATGGTGGAGAGTTCTGACAAAATGTGGTCCACTGGAGAAGGGAATGACAAACCACTTCAGTATTCTTGCCTTGAAAATCCCATGAACATAACATGGTATACCGTGCCTTTTCTATTAGTGATACTTAGTAATTTGATCATTTTGATTAAGTAAATTACTATCTGTTTAGTGCCTTGAAGATTCAGAGGAACCTGTCAGAACATGTACAGGTCATATTAATAAATAATATGAATCGAGTGTTTAAAGAATATTGTTATTTTCTGCCACTAACACAGAGGAACTATTAAAAGGTGAAGACTGTGTAACTTAGGGTTTTGGGTTTCATTGAGGAAGCCAGTGCTACTGTCTATCCATTTAAAGCTCTCTCACACCCACTCCGCCTCAACAACAAACAGAATAAAGAAAGTAGTTACATCGGAGAGGATAGCAAATTGTTGGCATGCCAAATACACAGGTAGAAAGTTAAAAAGCTTAAATGGTCATTTTGAGTTGATAGAGCAGTATTCTTTGATGACTGTGTGTGTGTGCGTGAGAGGGAGAGAGACTGATTGATTGATTGACATGGGGTGCCCGTGGCCCCTTGTGGGGCTTGCCTTGTTTCAGAAAGTAAGCCCCAATACCTAAAGAGAATTATGGAATCTTAGAACTTTAGATCTGAGGGGAAGGGGAAAAATTCTTAGACATCACCCAGTTTCACAGAAGATATTTAATTTCCTCATAGACTTTGGACTGTGACTTTGTGTTTTTGAATCTGTGAAGAAGGCGCGTCAGTAAATACTGTTCTGAGGATGTGGGAGCAGGGCTGCCACACTTGCTGTATTTAGCTGGTTGATGTAATGAACTGTTATGAGGAAAGATTTGTGCAGAAGAAGGAAAGGAAGACAGAGAGGGATAAAATATGCACAATTACTTCCTCTTCACGAAAGGACTCCATTCTGATGTGTATCAGCTTTCAACATTCCTGTAGGTATTTTACTGGAATCACTACCTGTTTAAACATTTATGCTATTAAAAAATCAGACCAATTGTTGACATAAACCTAACATAGCAGCTGCTATATAGACAGAATATGAATTTTTTATGCTATTGATGAGAAGTTTATGTCATTTATATGCTGTAGTAAGGGTGGAAGATGGATTTTTGAATCCTGTAAAAGCTGCTGTCGGTACCATTCAGAATATTAGCTGTGATTTGAATCAAAATATTAAGATGGCTCTTGTGTCAGTGTGTGTGTTTCTGTGCAAAATGGCTTATCTATGACTAGGATGGGCGAAATTACCTGGAGAAAAATAGTAATGGTTTTCCTTTGTTTATGTTTTGCTTTATGAAAGGAAGGATTGATCACATTTAATATTTGATTTATCTACCCTTTCCTTCACCATCAAAGGAATTAACTGTTGTGATGATAAAACCATATTTCATGTAATCGATGGTGCCATCAGGGGCAAGATGCAACATTATTTTATGTACCACTAAAAATATGCACTAACAATTAAACTGACATGCCATCCATTTTAAGATGCATTTCAATTTCAGAGATGTTTGAAATGTGAAAATAGGTTATCTTAGAGTCAATGAAATTGCATGTGTAGTTCTCTTATGTATATGTCTGTGTATACAAAATATACTTGCATTTGGTTATATTTTGCTTCATTTTTACTGATTCTGCTTAGTTGCTCACTTGTGTCCAACACTTTGGGACCCTTTGGACTGTAGCCTACCAGGCTTCCCTGCCCATGGGATTTTTCAAGCAAAAATGCTCGAGTGGGTTGCCATTTTCCTCCCCTAGGGTATCTTCCTGACCCAGGGATTGAATTCACATCTCCTGTATCTCCTGCATTGCAGGTGGACTCTTTACCAGCTAAGCTGTCAGGGAAGCCATCATTTTTACTGATTAGATTTTGTTGTTCAGTCGCTCAGTTGTGTTCACCTCTTTGCGACCCCATGGACTGCAGCAAGGACGGGTTTTCCTGTCCTTCATCATCTCCCAGAGGTTGCTAAAACTTATGTCCATTGAGTTGGTGATGCCATCCAACTATCACGTCCTCTGTCATCCCCTTCTCCTCCTGCCTTCAGTCTTTCCCAGCATCAGGGTCTTTTCCTGGTTAGGTTTTAAATTTGCTATTTACATTTGTTTGATACAGTTAACTTAATATACAATATGGCATGAATGTGGAATCTTTACTTAAAAGAATCATTTGGACACTTTCTCAGGCTTTCAAAAGGAAAAGAAAAGGGTCAGGTGTAAGGAGGCCAATTGGCATAAAGTAAGAGCATTTCTTTTCAGAAAAAAGTTTGAAAGAACAACAAAGTAAAAAAGGAAGGTAGAGGTGAGTGGTCTTAAGTAGGAGCCAGCAAACTGCTGTGTTAATTTTCTAAGAGAAAGAAGATCTTTGCTCGTTTATCAAAATCTAGTAGTTTATCTGATTGCGTAGTTGTACTTCTTAGATGGTGTCTCCGAAGAGTGAATACTCCAAAAACCAGATGACTGTAGTTAATGATAATGTGTACTGGAAGTTTACTAAGAGAGTAAATTTCAGGTGTGCTCACCAGGCACAAAGACACGTGCACATAATGGTGACTATGTTCAGAGAAGGGTACGTTAATGAACGTAACTGTAGCAGTAATCATTTCACTGTGTATATGTATATGTTGTTAGAAAGAGTCAAACACACCTGAGTGACTGAGTGAGCACACACTGAGCACATCAAAGCATGTTGTAAAACTGAAATACATGCAATTTTATTCAAAAGTAAAAATTATTATATATGCATTACAAGACAAAATACTAACAATAGATATAATAATAATGCAAGTCATATATTACATGCTCAGTAAATCATGGACATTTTTCCATAGTAATTTTTAGATACTGTTTAGTATACCACTGCATGATAAAGCATAATTTTTAACCATTTCCTTATTTTGAACGTTTAGATTATTGGCAGTTTTTTCAGTTTAATAGCATGGCTGCCATGAATATCCTTGAACTTTCTTGTTGTCACATGTACCTAGTGATTATTTTAAGATCAACTGCTAGGAGCTCAGATGCTGGAACAAAGACTATACATGTTATGGTAGCATTACATGTGTTGTGTGCGTAGTTGCTCAGTCGTGTCCAACTCTTTGCAACCGTTTGGACTGTAGCCCACGAGGCTCCTCTCTCCATAAGATTTTTCAGGCAAGGATACTGAAAGAGGTTGCCATTTCCTCCTCCTTGGGAATCTTTCTGATCCAAGGATCAAACCCACATCTCCTGTGTCTCCTGTATTGCAGGATGATTCTTCACCCACTGAGCCATTGGGGAAGTCCATATGTTGGGAAGTGGACCATTTCCTCACATACTCACCAATACAGGGTATCAACAGTCCTCCCTTACCCCATCTTTGCCAACTTGATTGGTTGAGGGGGAGGAAAGCTCCTTTTTGCTCTTATTAGCATTTTAAAAATTATAGTTGAGGTTGATGAACATCTTTTCACATGTTTTAGCCTCTTCAGAGTGGTTTTTGGTAGAAGAAATCATGGAAACTCAGGAAAAGAGCAAAATGTATTCAAGGACTTTGTTTTGCAGTTACCGTCCCCAATTTTTGAGGAAACTTCCCGAGTTCTTAGAGTAGATGAAACTGATAAACAACAATGGGGCTCCCTGGTGGTTCAAATGACAAAGGATCTGCCTGCAATGCAGGAAACACAGGAGATGCGAATTTGATCCCTGTGTTAGGAAGATCCTCTGGAGAACAGAATGACTGGCCACTCCAGTATTCTTTCTTGGAGAATTTCATGGGCAGGGGAGCCTGGCGGGCTATAGTCCAGGGATCTCAATGGGTCAGACACCACTGAGCAACTTTTGGTTTCATATTTTACTTTCAGTAGTGATGTGCAGGTTAGACATAGCTCACTCATCATGGAAAACTCACTGCATCAGAAAGCCCTGGGGGATTCAACAAGTTCAGGCTTGCCAGGAAACCTGGAGAATCTACTTTCTATGATTCAAATATCCGAAGGAGAGGAGAAAAGCAGGTTCCTTTCCTCTGAGTGTGATGCATTTCTTTCTTTTTTTTTTTTTTAATACATTTCTTTAATATTGTTTTCTTTTGGTTGAATTGAAATGTCGTCTTCATCGCTTGCCTTTATGGGTACAAATAACCAGATACTGTGATTTGGCGGGAGTTAACAGTAAAATTGCATAGTATGAGCCATGCTGATTTTTTCAAGTGGGCAAGTAGGGTGATTTCTTTATAAACCTCTCTGCTGTTAGAAGCTCTTACATTTCAGTCAACATGAGAATTATATTTGGAATAAATTAGTAAATCCCCATCCAAATCGCCTATACCATGTAATCTTCAGCAACCATAATGACTGTGTAGTTACAGAATATTTCTCCCACTTAGTAATTACAAAACACATTGGCTCTGAGAAGCCCTCAGTAACCGTCCTTGCAGGCCCAGCCCCAGTGCCACCTTCTCTGTCGGTCAGGTCAGTGTTTATGTTATTGCTCAGTAGAAACCCCTTTGTTTTTGGAGTCAGATGAGATGTAAAGTGTACTCTGAAGTCTGTCATTTACCACAGTTTTCTCATCTTTGGAAGTCATGAGCAATATAATTGATAAGCATCAGAACGGCACATTTTTGTCTTGCCTTCCTCATTTATCTTTGAGATCTTTTTCACCTGCCTCCATGTAGTGATCCTTGAAATTCCTTGAGTCTTGCTTGATCTGGATCGCACGTTGTTTATTTGATATCTAATATTGATAGTTATCTCTTGACATTTGTATACTTCGTGTATTCAGATGGTCTTCCATTAGCACACACACTCATCCATCAACTATTTCATTGGCCCCTTTTATGTGTTAGACCAAGAATAAGATGCTGGCGTAAGTTGGTGAACAAGAAATGTCATTACTATGCTCATAGAGCTTATATCCCAGTTGGGGAGACCTATATGAAGCAACTTTGAATTACCAAATGGAAACTCTGGTGATTACTGTGAGTGATGCTATAAAGAACTTTAAGTGTTGGACCAGCTCAGGGATGACATTTTAGCTGATGTCTTTTGGAAGAGTGGGAATTAACCAGAAAAAGGTGGGGATGGTCAGTCTCAGGGTAGAAGAACAACATGTTTGATGACCCTGAAACAGCAGAGAACCTGGTTTAGTCACATGGTGGAGGATGAGCAGGAAGTCCTGGGAGACTGGAGTGAAGGAAGCCACTTTCTCAGAGGGCATTGCAGAGTGTAAGGGGTTAAGGCTGGAACCAGGTTAGGATTCTGGCCTTTGGCCCAAGAGCAATAGAAAGCTATTGGAGGATGTGAAAGACATTAGTAAAATAGATAAATGGATACATTTGAAGTGGATCTAGCTTAACTTAGAGTTTTGAGTATAAAGTTCTGCCCTTTCAGACTCTTTAGGAGAAACAGCAATGAGAACACTGCCAAATATTTTCAAGTATCTCTTCAGCTCAAATACTATGATGATGGGTATAGAAGGAGGAATTTTATTTTCCAAACAACTTAAAGATATATTTCTGAGAAAAATAAAAAGGAATCTGAAGCTTTTAGGAGTTTTAAGATACTGTGTTTAAAGAGAAAATGACACTTGTATTTAAAATGTGTTAAAATGCTTAAAATGTGCTACTGAATATAGATGAAGAATACTAGGTCCAGAAGTAATATTCCTTAGGAGAGTAGAGAAGATTGTTTCCAAAAATCTTTGTTAGTCCTATAATTCTGTGAGCCTGGGGTCAAACCAGGTCACCTTCCGAGTGACTGAATCAAGGCTAGAACCCTGGTCTTCCAACTCTGGATCCACATGCATACTGTTTATGTACTTAGTTCATTCATTTTTTTCCATAGATATACCTGTTTATTTAGGCAGAATCCAACTTTTCTTAAGAATTTTAGTGGAGGATTCCACAGGCCCAGCCTCAGCATCTTACAAGAGCATAAAATCCACAGTTAGATGCGTGCATGCTCAGTCCAACTCTCTGCAACCCCATAGACTGTAGCCTACCAGGCTCCTCTGTCCATGGGATTCTCCAGGCAAGAATACTGGAGTGGGTTACCATACCCTCCTTCCGTGGATCTTCCCAACCCAGGAATCAAACCCATGTCTCCTGCATTGAAGGTGAATTTTTTTTTTTTTACTATCTGAGCCACCCACATTTGGATCCAGGGGCTGCCAAATTATTGATTTCTCTGAACAGAGCTTTGGACACAGGGATCTCTCTCTCAGGCAATATGGTGCAAACTCCCAGCATCACTTTATTCCTTGGTAAGAATCAAGATCTTTACATTAATCTTCAGAATCAAAAACCAAGATAATTAAGTATTCCTTTTACCAGGTGGAAACTTCTGTTGATTTACTATTAATCATGTCCTTCTCGATTTTTTGTTCTTGGTCCCAGCTTTGCATATTGCTGCCTTTCTGTTTTTGCTTCTCAGGAGTCACACTGACCCTCTGTACCTCTTCAGGGGAGGTGGGTTCCATGGCTAGGTTCAGAGCTTAGGGAAATAGTGGGCACAAGGAGTTGTCCTGTGATGGGGCCTGTCCACTGCATTTGCCTATGGTACTACCTTGGACTTACAGAGAAGAGTGACCTGTGGCCATTGGCCACAGAGGCTCTTAATAGGATAAATTATTTATTTGAAATGTACTTCCATATCTTTACATGCTTTAAGAATGTCAGAAATACAGTGTTTCCTATTAAAGTGCCAACTAAGAAAATTCCAGGAAAGCTGGATATGATTGAATTCATTAGCAAATTACTGGGACTATTGAAATTCAATAAGGATGTAGTTCTTCCCGCCAGTTGAGTGTTCTGGTGACCACATTTTTCTTTTTATTTACCTGAATATTAACATTAAAACTCCTAAAGTAAAATTAACTTCTAATCCCATTGAGGTGGGGAGAAGGATAGAAACATGTATGTTTAGTGTTGTTTCCTAATGTGCATTTGTTATGTATATTTTTGCATAAAATCACTGCTCGTTTTGGTTTGGACAAGTATATCAAATGAGACTCTGATATAGAGAATGGAGAAGGATTCAAAACCCACAAGCAATGACTTTAATGTGTCATCTCCAAAAACAAGTAAAAGATTTTTTTTGGTCTGATCAAAAATTTTTGTGTAATGAGGATTTAAAAACTCTCGCTACAGAAATCACAGTGATAATGGTCATATTTCAGCTCTTAGATATTCCCAGTGGCATTTTTGATCTGAGATACTCCCAAAGGTGTTGATAGGATCCTGGCTATAGCTGAGGGAGGGGAGAATTCCTGCTTGTCAGCTGGAGAGTAAAATAAGCCTCTAAAGATGAGATACAGAGGGAAAGAATTAAGCTAAAAGCTTCTTCAAAGTGGCAGAAGGGCACAGTTCTTGCCATCTTTATTATAAGATCCTTAGCAAAGGTGTCTTCTTTGTTAACAATTTAATACTTGAAATCCTCAGATTAGATTTCAGACTGCATTCACGCAGTCTGAGCATTTTTTTTTCTGCTTCTTCCTGATTTTTATCTAGTGCTGTGGGCTGCCTGTATTTCTTAGCCTTCAGGGTTCTTTTCTCTGGGTTGCTCACCTCTAATTGGAGATTTATTAGGTGCTCTTCAGTAAGAGGGGAGGAAGGCCAAAGGAGAAGGAAGACGGTGAAGCAGGAAGAAACTGAAAGAAGACAGCAGAGGGAGGAACAGGGGAGGGTGGAGATAAAGAGGGATAAATGAAGACAAATGAAGAGCAATGAGATAGGGAGGCCGGAAGGGGAGTCACATACTAAAACCAAGCTGGTGAGAATACATGTAAAATAAGGTCTTGTGGAAGATCTCCAGCAAAAGTGGTGTAAATCAATGATGAGTAAATTAATAGGGCAATTGTGCAAATGGGACTCACTCACTTAAACTAAGCGTAATACATCTTGGATGACTTAGAAATAATGCAACCCGCAGGGCATACCTTTTAATCTACTCAAGACCCAGTAAAAAATGTTGTCACTTCAAGGGTAAAAAGGCAGAAAGGATCAGAACATTGGGTGTGTCTCTCTATTTTAAAAGTGTTAATAAGACAGATTCTGAGCAATGTGCAAATTAACCAGATTCAGAAGCTTCTTTGTGATACATGAATTCAAATGGAGCCTCATGTATTCCAAACTTCTTTCCACCGACCCAAAATATTTCTTTAAGTAGTGTTTTAAAGTCCTCATTTGAATAGGTTAACATGTGCAATTGCCTTAAATTGAACTGAAAGTAAAATGAGTCACTGCACGTGTGATCAGAGGAACAGCTAAGTGCTGAGTGGGTGTAATCACACAAGAATCCAGTGCAGTAGAGGAAAGTGTTCTGGGACCAGAGAAGAAAATTCTGATGCGTGTGCCCCCTCTTCTTCATTCATTCAGTCTCTCACTCAATAGATGTTTCATGACAGCCTACTTCACAGGAGGTACCAATGGGCTGCTGCTTCTCCCCAAAAGAGAAACATTGGAATTTCTTGCCCTATTCTTGGTTAGTTTCACTGACTCAATGGGCTTGAGTTGAAGAAAACTCTGGGAGGTGGTGAAGGACAGGGAAGCCTGGCATGCTGCAGTCCGTGGGGTCTCAGAGTCGGACACGACTTACTGGCTGAACAGCAAATTCTTGGTGGTAGGTATTGAGGAAGGGAAAAGAAAGTGAACACTGGGAATGGATAGAATTCTTAGAACCTTTGGAATTCAAAGTCTATTGTACCATTATCCAGATAGGAAAAGAAGAAGTAAAACTCTCACTGTTTGCAGATGACATGATCCTCTACATAGAAAACCCTAAAGACTACCAGAAAATTACTAGAGCTAATCAATGAATATAGTAAAGTTGCAGGATATAAAATTAACACACAGAAATCCCTTGCATTCCTGTATACTAACAATGAAAAAACAGACAGAGAAATTAAGGAAACAATACCATTCACCATTGCAACAAAAAGAATAAAATACTTAGGAGTATATCTACCTAAAGAAACAAAGGACCTATACATAGAAAACTATAAAACACTGATGAAAGAAATCAAAGAGGACACAAACAGATGGAGAAACATACCGTGTTCATGGATTGGAAGAATTAATATTGTCAAAATGGCTATTCTACCTAAAGCAGTCTATAGATTCAATGCAATCCCTATCAAGCTACCAACGGTATTTTTCACAGAACTAGACCAAAGAATTTCACAATTTGTATGGAAATACAAAAAACCTCGAATAGCCAAAGTAATCTTGAGAAAGAAGAATGGAGCTGGAGGAATCAACCTGCCTGACTTCAGACTCTACTACAAAGCCACAGTCATCAAGACAGTATGGTACTGGCACAAAGACAGAAATATAGATCAATGGAACAGAATAGAAAGCCCAGAGATAAATCCACGAACCTATGGACACCTTACCTTTGACAAAGGAGGCAAGGATATACAATGGAAAAAAGACAACCTCTTTAACAAGTGGTGCTGGGAAAACTGGTCAACCACTTGTAAAAGAATGAAACTAGAACACTTTCTAACACCATACACAAAAATAAACTCAAAATGGATTAAAGATCTAAATGTAAGACCAGAAACTATAAAACTCCTAGAGGAGGACATAGGCAAAACACTCTCCGACATGAATCACAGCAGGATCCTCTATGACCCACCTCTCAGAATATTGGAAGTAAAAGCAAAAATAAACAAATGGGACCTAATGAAACTTAAAAGCTTTTGCACAACAAAGGAAACTATAAGTAAGGTGAAAAGACAGCCCTCAGATTGGGAGAAAATAATAGCAAATGAAGCAACAGACAAAGGATTAATCTCAAAAATATACAAGCAACTCCTGCAGCTCAATTCCAGAAAAATAAATGACCCAATCAAAAAATGGGCCAAAGAACTAAACAGACATTTCTCCAAAGAAGACATACAGATGGCTAACAAACACATGAAAAGATGCTCCACATCACTCATTATTAGAGAAATGCAAATCAAAACCACAATGAGGTACCATTACACACCAGTCAGGATGGCTGCTATCCAAAAGTCTACAAGCAATAAATGCTGGAGAGGGTGTGGAGAAAAGGGAACCCTCTTACACTGTTGGTGGGAATGCAAACTAGTACAGCCGCTATGGAAAACAGTGTGGAGATTTCTTAAAAAACTGGAAATAGAACTGCCATATGACCCAGCAATCCCACTTCTGGGCATACACACTGAGGAAACCAGATCTGAAAGAGACACGTGCACCCCAATGTTCATCGCAGCACTGTTTATAATAGCCAGGACATGGAAGCAACCTAGATGCCCATCAGCAGATGAATGGATAAGGAAGCTGTGGTACATATACACCATGGAATATTACTCAGCCATTAAAAAGAATTCATTTGAACCAGTCCTAATGAGATGGATGAAGCTGGAGCCCCTTATACAGAGTGAAGTAAGCCAGAAAGATAAAGAACATTACAGCATACTGACACATGTATATGGAATTTAGAAAGGTGATAACGATAACCCTATATGCAGAACAGAAAAAGAGACACAGAAATACAGAACAGACTTTTGAACTTTGTGGGAGAATGTGAGGGTGGGATATTTCAAAAGAACAGCATGTATACTATCTATGGTGAAACAGATCACCAGCCCAGGTGGGATGCACGAGACAAGTGCTCCAGCCTGGTGCACTGGGAAGACCCAGAGGAATCGGGTGGAGAGGGAGGTGGGAGGGGGGATCGGGATTGGGAATACATGTAAATCCATGGCTGATTCATATCAATGTATGACAAAACCCACTGGAAAAAAAAAATAATAATAATAAAAAAAAAGAAAAAAAAAGAAAAATAATTAATTTTTGATTGTGCTGGGTCTCTGTTGCTTTGCACGGGCTTTCTCTAGTTGTGGCAGGCAGGCTCTGCTCTCTGGTTCTCATTGCGGTGGCCTCTCCTTTTGCGGAGCATGGGCTCTAGGGCACACGGGCTTTGGTAGTTGCAGCACACGAGCTTAGTAGGTGACTCTCAGGCTCTAGAGCGCAGGTCCCGTATTTGTGGTGCGTGGGTTTACTTGCTCCAAGGCATGTGGAAATCCTCCCATGCCGCCTGCATTGGAAGGTGGAATCTTAACCACTGCATCAAGGAAGTCCTACTGTTCTTTTTTTATTCAGAAAATGGTAGCTTAGAAATGTCAAGTGTCTTGGCCAAAATCCAGAGCTAGTTGGAGTGTTGAGGATTATGTGATTGTGAACTTCTAGATTACTACTAGAATTTCTTCCTGGTTTTTATCTTCATGAAAGGGATTAGAGATACAGTTTTTAACTGATAGGGATTAGAAGTGGGACTAATGGCAGTTAGATGGCTGTACATATGTAAATTCTTCTGTTATTGGGAAAGCAAATGAATAACTATTCTCCAACAAATGCTGGGCCTGAATGTAGGAATACAGACTTAATTTAATAAAAGAAGATGCATTTTTGTATGTGATATCACAGTATGCTCATAAATTTCTGTCACTGATGAGGAAAATGACATTAGTCTTGCACCATCTAACAAAGGAGCTAAACAAAGTCAAAATTCCAGGGAGTTGTGGAAAACAGTAATTTGCAAAAAGTCTTACACACAAGGAGTTGTTGTATAGAACATCCAGACAAGTTGATCACAAGAGGTTTCTAATTTAAGAATTCTGTTATAAATGATCATAAGTTTATGTTTTCCTGTGTGAAAGAGAAGTTTTCCAAGGTCATCAAAAACAAATTACCAATAATGTTAAAATTTTTTTCACAGATAGTTTTGTATGAGAGGTCACTCTACAAACTTTGGAAGCAGCTTGAATTTCCATATTTCCGTTGCAGAGATCAAGGAATACATGCCTTTAGAAGGTGTGTCTTAAACGACAGAAAGAGACTCACAGACTTAGAGAACGAACTCATGGTTGCCAGGGGGTGGGTGAGGGAAGGATGAGGGGAGAGGATAATTAGGGAGTTGAGGATGGAGTTGTACACACTGCTGTAATTAAAATAGATAACTGACGTGGAGCTACTGTATAGCGCAGGGAACTCTGCTCAGTGTTGTGGCAACCTGGATGGGAGGGGCGTTTGGAGGAGAATGGACACATGTATATGCATGGCTGAGTCCCTTGCTGTTCAGGTGAAACTGTCACAACATTGTTAATTGACTATACCACAATACAAAATAAAAAGTTTTTAAAAAAAAATCTAGAGGTGATACATAGAGGGTGTCAGCAAGCTTATTACTTGTGTCAATAATAAGCAGAATTTCTTTGTTTTCAAATTGCTTAGAAGATTCTAATTCTTTTTCTTTCTACAGCCAGTTTGGTTTGGCCATTCATATTTGACTTCTAATGCTTTGTTTGATGTAGATTCTACTGACCACAGTTTTCCTCTGATGAGAAATTAAATAACCTCCCTCCTCATTTATAGTGTGATTTAGTTTAACCTTCCTTTGTCCCTTTTTTCTCTACACCTCACATCCCAATTCAGGTATCAGATCCTTTGACAATTGTTAACCTGTCCTTCTGGGATTGTTTAGCATTAAGCTATGACTGCTGCATTTCTTCTAATAAATTAGATTCTTAAAAGAATGCTGCCTGCCAAGAAGCAAAGTCATTACATAGTGTATATTTTCAGTGCACTGCTATAAAAATCTCCTTAACCAAACATAATAGGCAGTTAAAATAAATTTGAAATAACTGTGTCACTTCTACATTTTAAAATCATTAAGCTGAAGACAAGTAGTCTAATTTTGCTCTATTTCCATTTTCCTTATTCATATACCATGATACTTGCTCTATGAGATCACATATATATCATATATCTATAGCTCATATATTTGTATGCCTAAATACACATTTTCTCCAAAAGAATATTATTCAAAATTGAATTTTCTTTCACAATTGGAAATTAGTTTTACAGCAATCAAACATCCATCGGTTTTGTCAATCAGCATTCTTACTTGTCATGAAGAAGAAAAATGTACTTGGCATGACCCTTTGTGGTTCCTACGTTTAGACTGAACAGTTATGTGAACAACCTGGAGAATTGTATGAAGGTGTAACTATATTTCTGTTTACTGTTGACATTATAGTTAGTTTTACATCATCGATTTCAAAAAGGCATTTAAAGAGATTGGTAGGTTTAATGAAATAAGAATAAAAGTTAAGTACTAGATAAGTGAGAAAACAACTTTGAAAATTATGTATGTTCATATAGTTGCTGAGATTGTTTATAGATTTGAATCTGCAGTTCCTGGCAGTCAAGACAGTGAAAGAATGTGATAATTCCTGTTTTCAAAAAAGACAGCTAGCGCCTTACTTTGATGTTGGGAGTAGAATGAGAGTAAGCAATATATTTTGCCTAGTTCTAAATTCTTAGAAAAATGTGACACATGGGTTTTTTTGGAGGGAGGGTGATGGAAGGATATACGTGACAGTGTCCTCAGTTACAGATTCCTAGGAAACTCAGACATGAAAATTCATTATTTTAGTGATGGAAGTTTGGTGCATTGCAGGGAAACTCAAGGAGGTAAAGGCATTCTTCAGGTGACTATGGTTCATTCTAATCAGTAACCTTCTAAGGGTGTTCATATTTCATTCCAGTGATCAAGAATGGATTAGTAAGCTTGAAAAATAAGGTGAACTGGTAGAAGAGATTCTTTTCATAAATATTAAGGAGCCTGGTGAGCTTTCTGGTATAGGTGGAAACCAGTCTACTCTCCCAGATCAGCAAGTATAAACAAAACTGTCATTCACACCTTGAAAGTATTACTGCAGAGGGTTGCGATTATTTGTGATGTCAGGTTTTACAACCTCATCAGGACTTTTCACTGATTATTTATTTATTTGTTTTTTACCGATTTAAATTGTCTGTATTTCTGTTTATTTCTCCTGACCCACCAAATTGATTTTGTGGACCTACTGGTAGTCTTTGGATACTTCCAGAGTTAATGGTTTACTACTGTAACACCATTTATTGACATTTCCCCTTATGCCAGACATTGTGCTAGATTCGGGGAGTGTAGCAGTCAGGTCATTCTTGCCTTCGGTGAGCTGCTAGTAGAGTTCAGGTTCCCCTGCTATCTGAGCGTAGAGCATTCCTGTGAAAACTCTCGTTAAGTCCAAATGGCATAAAGAAGTAGTTACCTTAGGACACATCCTTCTAACACGTGGACAACATGAGTCGAGATGGACCACACATGCTCAGGGACATGGCTGAAATCTCTGAAAGCTGGATGCTGAGGCACTGAGTGTAGTCCCCGGGGACGGAGCTGGGCAGGGCCCCTCTTGCTGCACAACAAACCCCGAAAGCTATTTTTGCTTTCCAACTTTTGTTTTTAAACGTGAAAAATCCTCTTTGGATTTCATTCTGTTAGCAAATACGGGTAGTGACATGAGTCCTTCCTAAAAGTGAAGTGGTATCAGGCAAACTTTAGAAAAGGAGAGGATAAGCGTACTCTGGTTCTTTTATGTTTTAAAACTTTTTATTTTGTATTTGGGTGTAGTCAATTAACAATGAATGTTGTGATAGTTGCAGATGGATAGCAAAGGAACTCAGCCATACATATAGCCATTGTCCCTCAAACTCCCGTTACACCCAGGCTGCCGCCTAACACTGAACAGAGTTCCACGTGCTATGCAGCAGGTCCTTGTTGATTATCCATTTTAAATATAACAGCATTGTCCTTTGGTTCTTAAATCTCTTGTTCATGTCATGTACATATACAGTCATTTTATCTGCACAGAGTTTCCTTACTGTAAGTCTTCACCACCCGCTCTGTGTTCCCACCAAAATGTGTGTTTGAAAGTGTGGTCTTACTCAATCTCACTCACCAATGGGACTTTCGATCTTAGAGTTTCTTAGCGATTGTGTAAAAGCATGTGTATATTTCAGGAGTCAGAAATGATTAAAATGTTTCAGGAAGCACCCCCTCAGCCCCGATATCTTAGATGTATTGCCAACTCAGCAAGCACGGTATGTTTCTTTCTTTTAAAAAAGTACACTTCATAAAGTAGAATAGAGTGCTAGTTTGAACTTTGAAATGACGGAGGAAATACATGATTGGGATGGAGATTATCGTGGACTTTGTGAAAGAGCAGTAGCAAATAAAACATTAATTCTTCTTTCAACTACTTCCTTTTTCTTTAGTTCTGGTTGTGAGATGGTTACCTTCTAGTCAGAGAAGGAATTAAAAATGCTCTGTGAGTAAATGGTCTTAAATTGTTCACTTTATGTTATGCCCCCTAAACCTAAGTGAAGTGAAGTGAAAATCGCTCAGTCGTGTCTGACTCTTTGCAACCCCATGGACCGCAGACTGCCAGGCTCCTCTGTCCATGGAATTCTCTAGGCAAGAATATAAACCCAAGTGGTGCCCCTCTAAATGAGGAAAATTCTTATTAACCCTCATGCAGCATTCTATTACAGCTTCCCCAATAGCTCAATGGTTAAGAATCTACCTGCAGTGCAAGAGACACAGGAGACGTGGGTTTGATCCCTGAGTTAGGAAGATCCCCTGAAGGACGAAATGGCGACCTACTCCAGAATTCTTGCCTGGGAGATCCCATGAACAGAGGATCCTGGCAGGCTACAGTCCATGGGGTCACAAAGAGTCAGATACGACTGAGTGAGCATGCAGCATCCTATTCACCGAAGAAATACACCACTGTTGTCAAGCACTTTATGGGTAACAAAGTTCTATCACAGACACATTATCTTCATTTTGTAGACACAATTGTACATGTTATTCTCTTTTCTGCTTAGCAAACACCTTCATATCCTTCAAGAATTCACACCAATTGTGCAACGGCCTCTTGAGAGCCCTTTCTGAGCAGATAGATGGTCTCTTTCCTGTTCTTGCACAATCTGCTTACCTTATTATAGCACTGATCTCATCCACTTGGTTGTTTGCATTAGTATCTCCCCCTTAGACTGTGAAAGGCAAAAAGGGGAATGGAAGCTGTGTATTCTTTATTTCATTTCCTGGTGATTCCAAAGTGAATATTTGGGAGGCTCTGCAAATGGTGGTGGAATAAATACTGCAGGGTGTGGGGGTTAGGAGAGTCAGCCACTCTATCCTTAGGGTAGTGTTCAGTTAGTAGTAACTCAGAGTAGAACTTCCTTGGTGGCTCAGACCTTAAAGAATCTGCCTGCAATGCGGGAGACCCCAGGTTCAGTCACTGGGTTGGAAAGATCCCCTGGAGAAGGGAATGGCAACCTATGCTCCAATATTCTTGCCTGGGGTATCCCATGGACAGAGGAGCCTGGCAGGCTGCAGTCCATGGGGTCACAAAGAGTTGAACACGACTTAATGACTAACACTGACTGACTGACATAGTGAAACTTAGATCTCCTAACTCCCCATTTTTATCACTTTATTTAGTTTTTCAATTAGTTGGGAAAAGCTTACTCATCTGAAGACCAGCCATTCACCATCTTATTCATATTATTCTACAGAAATGTCCCATAGTAAATATGAAAGATGAAGGACAGTCCTTTGTGAGTCAGAATGAGGACATTTCAGTTCCATTCCCATGCCTGAACTCTTTTGCCATGTGAAATGACAAGTTTGGTGTAAGATACATGAATGATAGAGCGTTTCATTCACCCTGAATATCTTTTCTCCCAGTCCCACTTGGCACGTTACCGGTCATCCTGTGAAAGTATGCACTGCTGTGTCCATCTCAGGGTCATCATTCCTTCCACATCCTTCTTGCCATCAGAGCATCTGGATGGTTCCCTGTCCCCACCCACACCCCCTCCCTCAGTACATTGTCCAGCTGAAAGTCAGGTGCATTCATTATAGTATGCTCTAATGACAGTGTTGCATGTGTACCATTCTGTTTACCTCTCTTGGAGCACTGGAATTTGAATGACCAGTGGATTGAAGCTCTGCATGGTAGAGTGTTAGATGTTGGATGCAGACCGTAAAAGAAGATGCTTGCAGGCCAGAAGACGTTCCTGGCATGCCTAAAACTACCCTGCTGGGGACTATTCCAACCTGTGATTAACAAACCTTAGTTATTTGCTAGTCTCCACACGCCGCAGTAGGATATATATATGAGGCACAATACAGTGTTTATGTGAGAATAATGTAGATTATTTGAATCCAGGCTGCAGAACCTACCTGAAAATGAGTTTTATAGTTTTGTGTGATTGCCTTTTCTTTGTGTTTGCATAGAAGGCATTACGTAGCTGGAAGATGATGGCAATTATAATTTATTATGCTGTAATTGTTACCTAAATGTTTTTGAATAAGCAAAAATCACATCTGTTTAGGAGTAAGTTGCACAGCAAGAGAATTCCCTTTGAAATGAATGCCGTGTTCTCATATTCTGTAACTGTACACATAAAACAACATATTTATTTCCCCACTGAGTCCATTACATTCCCAAGTCAAACTGCATCTTCTCTTCCCTTCCCATATTAAACCCTTTGATTTAATGGAGGTTTTAACTACTGGTTCTTTAGGGAATTTTCAGTAGGCTTTGCACAGATTAGGTTATTGGAAAGTATAGTTATTTGCTTGTAAAGTGGCAGTTCTGTGTCAAAATTGATTTTCTCTGGAGCTGCAACAGTAAAAAAGATAAGCTTCTGCTTTGCATCCAAAATGCCCTGATGTTCCTACCATGATAGTTTTCCCCTTGCTTCTTGCTCAGCACCATTTGGTTGCAGGCTGGTTTGGACAGGCACATGTGAGCACATGTAGCCCAGAGGATTTTGATATCCAGTGGTGATAATAGACAAGGCCTCTTTTCCATTCTGGTTGCCACTGGTCTGTGACAGCTAGTGTTCTGGGCATGGTGAACATAGTGTTTCTTCCCTTCTCCATTAAATAGGAATTGCATAAGCCTGGAATGGCTTTGTTTGTTCCACAGAAATGGAGCAGTTGAAATAATTGCCTTGCCATGCCCAAGCTAACAGGATTTATCTTCCGTTATAGATCTGAAAGACATCTGCAAGAATAAGTTTACTCCTCTAAATTTACTAGACTACTCACTTAGAAATGACTTCACTGTGTCAAAGAGAACAGTCATAGCTGGTGGTATAACCTACCTAGAAAAGCGTTGATAGCTAGAAAGATGAAGAGTAAAGTATATTCTCCCCACTCATAAAGTAGAATTTGAATATATGAGAATAATAGGCAACCTTATTTTATTTTTTGTGTCCTTACTGCAAGTTTGGAGTCAAGATGGGCTTTAATCATTGATCTTATGTCCTTTCATATAGAGTATATCCATCTATCTGGTGGCCGCCAAGAAAGTATCTTACTCTGGTCAGAGTCAGCCTGGTGACTAAGATTTATCCATCCGTTCTTCCTCAGCCCTGGTGGAGGCCACATACTTGAGTATCACTTGGGTATATTGTCCTCTCTATGTTGTTCTAGGATGCTGACTTCTACAACTCACTTTTTAAATTTTTTAATTTTTCATGCTTGCTGCATTGGGTCTTCATTGCTGCCCATGGGCTTTCTCTAGTCGCGGCAAACGGGGCCTGCTCTTTGTTGCAGTGCGCAGGCTTCTCTTGTTGTGGAGCACAGTCTCTAGGCACGTGGATCTCAGTGGTTGTAGCACACGGGCAAGTACCTGTGGGCTGCAGGTTTAGTTGTTCCAAGGTGTGTGGAATCTTCTTGGAGCAGGGATTGAACCCGTGTCCCTTGCATTGGCAGGTGGATTCCTAGCTACTGTACCACTAAGGAAGTCCTGTTCTTCACTTTTTAAAAGAATCTCAGTTCTGTCTCAGGTCAGATGCCCTTGATAGAATTTTGCTTGTTTTGCTGTCGTGTTCTGGGCTTGGAGCTTCAGTTTGCATCCTGAATACCTTTACAAGCTGCATGTTTCCTGCAGTTAAGTCTTGGTCCCGTGACGTGGATCATCAGAATGTTACTGGGTTGCCTTTGTCTCCAACTCAGCTTTTCCAGCTTCTGAGTCTGGCTTTCACTACCTGCTCATAGGCAGTGACCCCAGTTCATCTTCATGAGATCTGAGCTTTCCTTAAGGTGCTAGTCTCAGGTGTTGATGGATCTGTGAAGGTATAAGACTTCAGGCTTGGAAGGATCAAGAAGAAAACCAACCAGGCTTCACTATTTATTTTTCAAGTTTTATTTGGTGGCCTGATAGCTCACAATATAGATTTTTTTTTTTAAAGTTTATTAGAGTATAGTTGATTGACAGTGTTGTGTTTGCTTTGTACGGCAAAGTGAATCAGTCATACATATACATTTATCCACTCTTTTTAAGATTCTCTTCCCATATAGGTCCATATACAAATTTGAAGCATTGAATCAAGACTCCTAGAATTTTAGTTTATCTTTGTTCTACCTCTTTCTTTATAGTTCATTCACACAATCCCTCTATTCGTTCTTGTATCCAACAATCCACATGGTAGTTAACATACACTCTTGATAACTTCTAGTGTTTTAAACACTTGGGATAGAAAAAAAAAAAAAAAAGAGTAAGACATGCACCTTTCCTTTGCAAATGACAAAACTAAAACTCTTAAGACCATTTGCTGTTTGCCTAGTGAGCCATGCAGGTAAGATATGGCAGAGTAGAGACCAGAACCCATTTCTAGATGGATCTTCCCCATTTTATTTAAGTCAGCTCTCCTTAGGCCTTTAGGACTCCTGTCTTCAAATTACTTGTAGTAATAAATTTCAGTTCAGCAAACATTTGTGTTTTGGGAGTATCATGTGCATGAAGAATTGGAGAAAACTGATGGAACTAGAATAGCTTTCACGTTTAAGTTCCTTAGATAACCTGTCTCTTGCTTTGCCGAACATTTAGGTATTCTTATTTATTACGGTAAAAGTGAAAAGTATATTTTTATATTTCCTTTGAGTAGATAAAATGAAGAACAACTTCATCAGCATATTCTATATATAGTTTTGTGTCCTGCCTTCTTTAACATTATGTAATCAGCATTTTCCCACATCATGAGATATTTTTCCAAAACATAGTAATTAATAAATATATGTTCTTTGAAAGTACAAGGTTTACTTAACTATTTTTGTGTATGTATTTAACTTTATTTTACATTTAGATTTTTAAAATAATTTTTTTACCCTATCACCATACAAATCATGCTGAGATGAACCTCCTTGCAGTAAATCATTATAGATATGTCATTATTTCCTTAGGATAAATTCCTGTGAGTGCTATTGCTGCATCAAAGGAAAAGAATGTATTAAGGCTGTTGATTTGTGTTGCCCTGGGTTTACATTTAACCATTCCTTATGTCATTTAGAATCCAAAGCATTGAATCCTTATCTGAATTGCACCAATGTATCTAGTATCTCGAGCTTAGGAAAGAGTGCTCTTTGGCCAAATATAGCCACAAAACTACTTTCCAGGAACACAGAGTCTGCCTGCAATGCAGGAGACCTGGGTTCGATCCCTGAGTCAGGAAGATCTGGAGAAGGGAATGGCTACCCACTACAGTATTCTTGCCTGGAGAACTCCATGGACAGAGAAGCCTGAAGGGCTACAGTCCATGTGGTTGCATAGAGTTGGACACAACTGAGTAACTAACACTTTGGTTTTCCAGTGGTCAAGACTACGCGCTCCCGATGCAGGGGGCCCAGGTTTGCTCCCTGGTCTGGGAGCTAGATCCCACCTCCCAATACTAAAGATCTCACATGCCACAACTAAGACCTGGCCCAGCCACATAAATAAATTAAAAAACAAAAACTAAACTGCTTTACAGCGAAGAGGTCCCCTTCACGGCTCAGCCTCCTATTGAGGGAGGTTTCAGAGAAAAGATAACATTTGGGCTAAGTCTTGCAGTAGTTGAAGCTCAAGAAGTTGGAGTTGTGAAGAGGAAGTTGAATTTTCCTAGCAGAACAAACAGGGTGTTCAGAGGGAAGATTTTATTAAAACTATACAGAATTTAGAGTGCATCTATTCCAGTGGTTATCAAATATTTTGAACCTAAGAAATATTTTTTCAACCCAGATCTTCTCTAGCACATCAGTATTTCAAACTGATCAGTGGGCAGTCTCCAGTTAAATCAGACGGGGATGTGGGAGCTCAGAATTGGGGGTAGAATCTCCTTTTCTCATTTTCCCTTGAACTTCCCTGTACAAGTCCTGAGACACACCTATGAAACCCACGGCCTCTTTAAATAACAAACTTAAAACCAGTTACTCCAGTTTGAAGTTGAGAACACAGAGACAGAACATGACTTCCCTCCAAGTCAGAACTGGTTCCAGAATAGCAGCCCAGTGCTTTTTCTCTGCCCTAAAGGAACTATTCCAGTGCTTTTACCCATCCATACTCCTGTGGAGGTTGAAAGCTTATTTTTACTTTGTTAGGTTATGTGTTGTTGGAAGGCCTCAAGAGATTAGTGTATCATTAACTTATCTATAAGATGTTTCCTCAATCCATATGAACCATGTCGGACTGAGACTCAAAGGATCTGTTAAGTTATACCCAGATGCCTATTAACTCACAGCACGAGCAGGGTACCTGGGCTCACCTCCCCCTTAACCCAGTTAACACCTGCTCTTAGTGGTCTCCAATCTAAGGCAGGTTCCTCAGGTGAAAAGCGACTGGGAAGACAAGAGAGAAGAAATTAAAATAAATGATAGTGACCTTCTCACACCACTCATGGTTTCTCAATTAACCAAGAGCCAGCCAGCTCCACACTGCCGTTCTTTCAGTAATAGGTTTCACCCTCCCTTTTAATGCCAGCCCACACGGGTGCACATGCATACACACACTTTGCTAATCAGACTGGCAGCAAATAGAATTAAAGCATTAAGGCAATTAAGCAATTCTTAGATAACGTTTGATCAGTTCAAGGAAAATGCAAATCATGCTTCTTTTAGAGAAATAAGTTGATGAAAAGTCATTTTGTGTTCCATAATCTTCATTAACTTTTCTTCCAAATAAAGAGTGCCATGTTTTAGGCTTTGAGCTGCACAGATGGAAAGGAATTTTTTCACTTTTTTGCTCCACTCTGTTCATCCTTTTGTCATACATCACGTTTTTCTGCCTCCACACTCCTTTGGCACCTTTAGGTAGACTTACCTCCGGTGTCTTCTTTGTGCCTGAAGGCAAACTTTGTTAATTTCCTCTGACAGGTGATGATGACTCATGTGTCAAACACCTCCTCAGACCTCCCGTTCAGACTGCATCCTTGGCAGCATCCTGAAATGATCACGGTGGGCTACTCTGCTGTATATGGCTGCGGCTCCTTCCTCTCAGATCCCTGAGTTCAAGGTCTCTACTCTCTGACAAGCCTGTGTGAAACACAGTACTGCTCCCCAAAACAGGTGCTTGGAAGTGAGTGTGCAGGCTTTGCATTTCCATTGCTGGGTTTGTACGAGGCATCCCCGAGGGTGCAATCTGCACTTGCCGCTGGGTTCCACACCCTCAGCGAGAAAATGAGGAGCCAGCCACCGCCCCTGTGTCCTCCACCCCAGCCCCTTTTCTGCTCTATCTCCAGTTTCCAAACCCCCTGGGCCGTCATCAGTTAAGGAGTCTTAAACATATTTATATTTAAATCAGTATCTCCAGTGTTTGGTTTAAGGAGTTTTTGTTTTTGTTTTTCTGGTTTGATTTGTTTTTCAGTCTTTCTATTTGATTATAGTGAGCAGTCAGTCTTTATAAGACTTGAGTCTGGAGCCATATTGGTCCCCCCACCCCCACCCCATAAATTAAAGACTGTAACAGAGATGACATATAATCTGTCAATTACATAAAAATCACTTGGGTCCAAAAGATGTTACGATTTCCTTCCTTATAAAGAAAAGTAGGACTCTTACATGTCAGGTCATTTTTTTCAACCCCATGGACTGTATAGCCCACCAGGCTCCTCTGTCCATGGGATATTTTTTTTCAGGCAAGAATGGTGGAGTGGATTGCCATTTCTTCTTCAGGGGATCTTCCTGACCCAGGGATCAAACCTGAGTCTCCTGCATTGCAGGCTGATTCTTCACCATTGAGCCAAGGGGGAAGCCCTCTGTCAGGTCATGTCATACATAGACACGTACATACAGGTATAGCATGCTGTATCATACACGTGTATTTATGTCTGTATGGTTTTTTTGTGTGTTTTAATGGTTTAGAGGCAGATCAAATATGAGAGGCAGTTGTTGAATAACATTGTAGCCTAGGACATTATATTAATACATCTCCTTTTCCATGTTAAATAAAGTATTGTAACAAACTCTCATCCAGCAGGACACCTGTCTGCAGACTTTTATGAGTATTAATATATACACCAAGGAAGGACTACCCTGATGGCCCAGTGGTTAACAATCCACCTTCCAGTGCAGAGGACATAGGTTCAATTTCTGGTCAGGGAACTAAGATGCCACAGGGCAGCTAGAGCTGCTCGCTACAATGAAGAGTCAATGCAGAAAAAAAAAAAAAAAACAGGAAAAAATGTAAACTCTTTTCAGGAATGTCACCAGTGTCTTTTCAGTACAAAGCAGCCTTGCATGCGTGCTGAGTCATGTTCAACTCTTCACAACCCTGTGGACTGTAGTGTGCCAGACTCCTCTGTCCAAGGAATTCTTCAGGCAAGAATACTGTAGCCATGCCCTCCTCCAGGGGATCTTCCCAACCCAGGGATCCAACCCGCATCTCTTACATCCCCTGCATTGGCAGATGGATTCTTTACCACTGGTGCCACTTGGGAAGCCCACAAAACAGCCTTGAAGTTTACTAATTTACTCGCCACTACATGGGAGTGGAGAACACATCTTTTTGACATTTTGGGGATTCTTATGAGTTACCTGGAGAAGGAAATGGCAACCCACTCCAGTATTCTTGCCTGGAGAATCCCATGGAGGGAGGAGCCTGGTAGGCTACAGTCCACGGGGTCGCAAAGAGTCGGACACGACTGAGTGACTTCACTCACTTATGAGCTACTATTGAAGCCATCAAGCCAAAGTGCCACCAGTATCTTAGGGAAGAGTGATATTTGGGGAAGCAGTTGAGCTCAGTGTTCCAGTATTTGTCAGTTGAGCTCAGTGTTCCAATATTTGTCACCTATTTGTTGCTATACACATGGGCTAAGTCTTTAGAAAGACTTCTGGGGTGCACTTGTGGAAAGTGGACACATAGTGTCCTCAGCAATATTGTAAAACCGTATTTGTTTGGTAAAGAAATAAGTGAGATTATAAAGGATCTTGCAAAGATCGAAAGGGGAGGTTTAATTGTTTTATGTTAAACTGGCTCTAAGAGAAGCAACTTGTTAAGTTCTTAAAATGATAGTTGGTCTTCTTTCATTAAATTTGTCTTCAAAGATCTTTTAGCTGTTAGTTAGAATTACATTTAGGACTTCAGGATAATTCTGTATTCCTTTTTAAAAAAAATTGTGTGTATGAGCATTTAGACTTTAATTCAAGCTGAAGTTTTCCACAGGTTGGTCTAAATTGCATTTTATTTGTGTGCATAGTTGTATTCATACTAATTTACTGGAGTATGAAGAAGGGAGGGAAAGTCAGCCAGTGTATTACATTTCTCTTTGCAATAATTTCCCAATGAATGTTTGCTTAAAAGAGGGAATCATAGATGTCAAGGACTATTATTGCTCATTAGTACATAAAATCTTTATCTTTCATTTTATAATTTGGTATCAAATTTCAGACTTGGTACTCCTTTTGTTTGATTTTTACTCATCTTAGAGGCATAACATATTTCAGCACGTGTTGTTCTTTCTTACTGAGTTTCCATGGCTCAAGAGTTTTTTTGTTTTAAAATATGGTACAAAAAGAAAATAGTCATCCTCCTAAACTTGTAAAGCTGAACCTTTGAGAACATGAGGCATTTGTGAGCATCTAAAGAGGAGACGCTGTGTTTTCTCTACCTCTGCCTCCATCCTACCTACCTCTCCACGATGCTATAATTTTATAATTAATTTTGTCAATGTAGGTAATATTAGGCTTACATTTTAAAAAAATTCTTAATGGATGATAACATTCAGATATCAACATACATTGTAAACCATCTGCCATACCAATTCCCAAATGGAGAGATTGACAGACACTTCTAATATTTATTTATGGAGCTCCAGTGTTTGAACGATGCCCTGGAAACCAAAGGCATCGATTAAGTTTATAGACCTCACAATAAGTCACAGTTATGCTAAACTGCACTGAATTCTATTACTTGTTTTGGTGTTTTAGTCCATGAAGGACACCATTACTTTCAAATGAATATAATTACAACCACCTATATTCTTGAGTTAATTTAATACATCCTTTCCCTGTCCTTTCTGTCTTCTAAGACTTGATTTCTTTCTGTCCCCTCGCCGATGTCCTCCCCTCCATTCATTCATCCACCCCTGTGCAGTGCACTTTCAGTAATAAAACCACCAGATTGTGTTAGGTGTTTGTTACTTTAAAGACAGCCAAACCAGGGTCCTTGGTTAAGAACACAGATGATCAGATGATGTTGGTCAGTCCGTCTTGGCTCATCCTTTTTGTGTCCACAACCTGACATTCACTCCCCAGGAAGCCTCAGGAGAGAGTTGGGGGGCGGGGCTGTGAGTGAAGGAGTTGGCTGTGTGTCTGCCCACACCCTTGTAGTGACTCGACCCTGTTCTCAAGAAGATGCTTCTTTTAGCCATCATTTCCATCCTGTGCTAATATGTCCTTTCTCTTCACAAACTATCTGTGAGCCCAGACCTTGAGGAACAATTTTCTGTGAGCTCCCCTGTGGCTGTGGGTTTATCAGTGAAGCTGCTCTCACCTAGGGGTAGATTCTTTGGGGGCAAAATGCTTCTTTCCTTGAGTTCAAGGAAACCTGTGTAACACTCACTCCACATGGTCAAGGACCCTGCAACGCTCACGTTCGTAGTCCCGCTGCCAAGCGCTCTGCCGTGCAGGGGCAGGCCGGCTCAGGGCCGTCCATCCACAGGCCTCCCTTCTCGCTCCCCCAGGCACCCTCCGTGCATTAGTAGAGGGCGACAGAGTTAGTATTGCCTTCCCCTCCATCTGATCAGGCTGGTGCCTCTCCTGTCCTCGTGAGGCTTCTGACCTTCTGTGATGCCTTTTGCAGCCTCTGCCCTCCTCCCATCTCGAGGGGCCCCAGGGATCTGTCATGGGCTTGCCATAATTGCTTGTTCAAGGACAGATGCAGTTCCTGCAAGGCAGATTGGAGATCCCTGAGTGAGTCCCACCGGGCAGAAGGGGGCTAAGGTTGATTAGCAACTGGCAGATGCTGCAGTGGTATACGCAGACACACACACACCGTCCTGTTGCATCTCCCAGGGCATCCCATAATCACTGCTCTGACTCCAGGGGCTTTCCTTTGGCCACTCTGCTCTTGTTTGATTTGCTTGCACAATAACTCAGAGGAAAGACACAGACTCTATCCATTCTAAGCCCCGTGTGGTGTACAGTAGTTTTAGAGGGAACACACCCCAGAGGAGGCTGTATAATTCAGAGGTTTATAAAGGTCACAGGTCACCTTGTGGCCCCCATTTCCTCTCTAAGAAATGAGCCTTTCCATCTGCATGGCACATGGGTCCTTATTGCCAGAAGGACTTTACTGGTATCCTGCACCCTTCTTTCCTTCCCTCTTCTCAAAGGAAAAAGTACGAAACTTGTCTTTTTCATCCTCATCTCTTCTTTTTGACATACCTGATGCCATTTGCTTTTTCTCTGGGGATGTGAGACACAGGAACAGGACACATCGAGGACTTCTTTCTGCTCTAACCACAGTCTCTGACTGGGTCCCGTCTCTCATCTCTCGCTGCTCTAGAGGAGACGCTCCCCGGCCCAGCATGGCACCCTCCTTAGAGCTCCGGGCACGGCATTTTGATTCCTCCCTGCAGTTCCATGCCCATCACCACCACCGCAGACATCTGCTACCACTTTCCTGCCTAAAGCAAGGGAATTCCAGCAAGTCCCCCTGTGAGCAGCAGCAGGGGTTCCTGTTCTCACTTGGCATTATCCCACTGTGTCTCCTTTCCTAGACTGTTATCATAAAACCCTGGAACTTTATAGCAGGATGGAAGCTTGAAGTGTTTGTCACCCCAGTTAACAAGGGAAGAAACTGAGGCCTAGGAGCCATGGCTAATAGTGCTTCCTTGGCTGCCAGTTCCGATTTAACCAGCTCCGAACTATACCTCAGCATTTTCCTCGGTGGGTATGTCTTTTAAGGGGATCGCAAGTGCCCCACAGCAGGCAGACTTGCCCTGGGTTTTTCATTGGTGGCCAGGGCAGTATTGGCGGCCTATAGAAATCACCCATAAACTTTTACTTGGGGTGTGGTGCCATGTCTGAAATTGGAAAAGTCTGAAGATGGTCGGTTCTGAGTTGAGTGTCTTTTGAACGTCCCCTCCAGACTTCTGACAGAGAAACCCAGAGGAAGGAAAGCTGCTATGGTGAGAGCAAGGCTGATTCCTTTAAAAAAGGTAATACCCAAAGGCTGCCTTTTAATAGAAGTTTTGGATTTGCCGATTTAAAGCAGCAGCATAGTTGCATTCTAGAGATTTTAGAAAATGTCAAAGAAAAAATTGCACTTATAATAAAACTGAGAGGTGATCACTCTTACCATTTTAGGCACTTTAGTCTTCCTTCTCTCTGCATCTCACATAAACTTTCAAGGTCATTAAAAATTTTCCATAGCTTGATTTTTAATGACTGCACAGTATCCTATTTTATTGATAATGTCATTATTTGTCTAACCTGTTTTTAGGTATTTGAGTTCATATCCGATTCATCATTATTATTATGAAAAACATTGTAGTGATTATGTTTTTGAATACGTATCTCCTTGCGAAATTGCTCAGTAAGAGGCGATGCACTCTTTTCAGAAGGTGCTCTCGGCTGTCACGTCCTACTTCAGTGGCCCAGTTTATGTTGCCATCAGTGACAGAGGAAGGTGCCCACTGAAGAGTCAGTGCTTTCCCTTTGTTTAAAAGATGTTTCACTGTATAAAAACCTGTCCTTATGTATGATTTATAATAATGTTCACCCACATCTTTGCATTCATAAAAATAATGAATTTGGATTCTCTCCAATTTTCATCTTGGTAAAAAGGCACAGGTTCAGTAAGAAAGTCTGCTTGGAATTGTATTGAGTAGAGAAACATTCTTTAATTTCTTCAGTTTGTGACAACTAACACACAAATGTTAATTAAAAACTGGTTAAAAATTTTAATAATGCAGAGATTTTGGTAGTATAACTTAAAAATCAAGCCACCTATGCTGATCTTCTTAGAGATGACCATCTGCAAGAAAGACAGACTTTAACCTATACTGTGCAAAGATAGAGCAAGTTTCTAGTTTTCTACCTTTTCATACTGCTAAAACCTCAGAAAATATGTAAAAGTCCATTGGATATATATTGTCAGATTTTGGGATATTCGTAATAAAACATTCACACTGTAAGTGTAAAACCAGTAAGCAGAAGAGCACTGACTACATAATGAAGGATTTAGGAAGGAGAAAATAATTCTACCAGACAACCTCAGCCAAAAGAAACAAATGAGCACAAAACTTAGGCTAAGTTTCTTGCGGCTTGTACGAAACATGTACAAAATATTTGTACAAAAAATATTTTTCACCTTTATAGCTTGCATTGTATCATGTACTGAAAGGAAATACTAAAGTTTATCAGAACCAAGAAATGTTTCTTTGTCACTAAACATTGAGAAGAAATTGTAAGGAGACTTAAAACAACAGACAACAGATAGTATAATTCACAGGACTTGCAGAGAGAAAGAGAGCTAGGGAAGAAAGAAAAGAAGGAAGGAGGTGGAGAGAGAGATGGGTGACCCTTGTTCACCATTTTGTCTGTCAGTGTGAGCTCAAGGCATAAAGTTAGACGTTAGGTTGTGGGTATTTGAAGACATTGCTGAGAGTAGCTGGACCTACCAGGTATGTATGTCTGTGGAGGTGTGATTAGATATGAGATAGAGCCTGGAAAAATCTACTGCATGATCCTGAGACTGGTGGTTCTCAAACTTACCTCCATCAGGGACTTTCTTGGTGGTCCAGTGGCTAACTGTGCTCCCAGTGCAAGGGGTCCAGGTTTAATCCCTGGTCAGGGAACTAGATCCCAGGCTCTGCTAGTAAGAGTTTGCTTGCCACCACTGAAGATCTCGCATGCCTCATCTAAGACCCAGCACAGCCAAAGAAATAAGTTAAAATATAAATATATATATATATATACATATATATATATATATATAAACACTTATCTCCATCAAAACACAGTTCTCCTATGAGCTAAGACTGAGCTATTTCGCCGTCTATAATCAAATGACGGCTGCCATTTTTCCACTGAAAGACTGGGGAAAAAAGAACAAGTCAATGAGTAAAATTATTTTAGATATGTGTTTTTCTAATACATATTTATGGTAAGCCATGACTTCTTACATAACCAAGTAACAAATATCAAAAGAAACAACTGTTAACTCTGGATTTAAAAAAAAAAAAAAAGAAGCACTTGTTTTGAGGAAGACCCTATCTTTCATTTGCTTTCTTTAATATGTAATATAATCATGTGTTTTCTGAGTAAAATTGTTCCTGTTTCATATAAGAAACATATTAGGCTTTAAAGGATATTCCGTAACCTTTAACACAGAGTTGCACATGATTTCCAGGTGCTCTGCTATATGAATCAGTCTGAAAGCCTTGCTGAGCATCACTGCTGGGTCTGGATGTACAAATATCCCTGATGCTGACTGGAAAGCTCTCCGTCGGCTCCTGACCTTATAAGCAGGATTAACAAATCTGCCACTTTACTTGTAAAAAAGAAAGACTTCAAATGCATTCTTGTCCTCACAACAGGCTTACAGCAATGCTTGCAGGTAGTCATTAAACAGTATAAGCTTGTGTGTCCACTAGACTTTTCCTTATGTGCCAGACGTATGCTCTCAGCTTTACATCCAGTATTTGTAAACCTCACCATAGCCTTGCAAGATAGAGGGCGTATCCTCCATCCTTCCTCAGTGGGGAGACTGAGGCACAGAGCGGCTAAGTGACTTGACCAAGACCACAGGGTTAAGAATAACAGCAGAGCAGCTTAAGTCTCTTCTCTTCACCTGCCTTCATTCCTCTATGAGTACTGCCTTGCAGTAATCAGGATTTCCAAAAGCTATTTTGGGTCTGCACAAGTACTTGAACAGTAACTTCATTGAAGTACCATAAAATAAAGGATATAACCTTGGCCTTGACATATTTTTAGGGAGTTAACGACTTAAAAACAACAGCTGTGTTTACCTTTGAACATAACCATATCCTAAAGAGTCAGTGAGCCTTACTACTCACAGTAAGTCCCCTGGACAAGTAAATAAAGAAATCTAAGTTAAGTAGTTTAGTCTTCTCTGTCTGCATGCTGCTAAAAATAATGTTTTGCTTTGACATAGAATTTTTGAGAGTTTTAGATGAGATAATATATCTAAAGCCTTTAGTTTAGCAACATAAATGCTTCATGTTTTGATGTCCATAACCCGTGGGCTGAAAGTCACGTCTGTCAAGGAGGGAGTAATAATTGCAACGTATGAGAGGTTTTTACTTTCAGAATCTCCTACTTTGAATCTTTGAGGAACTATGTTTTACTATCTTTGTTGATTTGTGTCCCCAGTATAGTTATTTCAAAAATAATTTTTTGAAAAGGACCTAAAATATATTTATTTGGGTAAAATTCAGTGAATATTTATTGACAGTGATTGAGACTTAGATCAGATTTATCTCAGGCCGATTTTTGCCAAGCTTTAGTTAACTTTAAGACTTTAAATAAAAATTGTGTCCAACTAGACCCCTGTGCATCAGATAGGGAGCAGCACTTGGGCTTTGTCGTTTCTGAAGAAAGAGGAAAGAGGTGAGGGAATTGTAAAGCGCATGAGTTTTTAAAAAATGTTTCCTAGGGCATACCCAATTTTGTCCGTCTTAGTCCTTTGCCATCAGCATTTCTGTGGATGTACTAGGAGTGTGGTATCTTCCCAGGTGGCTCAGTGATAAAGAACCCACCTGCCAATGCAGAGGATGCAGGAGACGGTGTTCAATACCTGGGATGGGAAGATCCCCTGGAGAAGGGAATGACAACCCACTCCAGTATTCTTGCCTGGAGAATACCATGGACAGAGGAGCCTGGAGGGCTATAGTCCATGGGGTTGCAAAGAGTAGGAGATGACTGAGCAACTGATCGTGCACATGCGCGCACGTGCGCACACACACACACACATTCGGAGTATAGAGAGAATATATCCAGCCTCAGGGGTAACGTTTAGAATATTTTAAGAGCAAACTTACCACTGTGACTCCTATGTCATCCATTTCTCAGATGGAGACAAGCTGAGAAAGACTTATTTTTAAATACTCTAATAAAACTAGTTGATTAAAAGTATGATTAAAATTCTTCTTAGAATTAGCCCTTGGATGGCCCTTGAAGTATTAAGCTGTGATTATCAGTAAATTTTGCCAAATATTGTCACTACAGCTCTTAGTAGTGAAGAGAATTTGGTCTAAAATTAGTTAAAATTAGGCAAGCCATTTAGCACAGTGCTTTACATAGAACAAGTGCTCCATAAATATTATCTATTCTTTAGAATGGTAGTTCTCAACTAGTGTGTTGAGGCACAAGTATACACTTTATCAGACATTCCCTGAAGTATCTGACTTCATATTTTTTTTTTTTAAATAATGTTCTGTATAGCTAAACATACAGATGAAACACACCCTGATGTTTCAGTTGGCTAAAATAAGAGGTGAGAAACAAAGTGTATTGTCAAGTCTTTGCTTGCCAAATGGGGAGATTGCCTCTTGGGTCTGTAGGAGGAGGGCCCTGAACACTCTGATCAAAAAAGACGTCTGTTCAAAGAAACATGCCAGGTGGGCAGTGTGTTAATTACCATTACTTCTTATAGACACTCTGAAGACACATGGCTTTGTTACTGTAACTTCTTGAGAACTTTTGCAGCACAGGGATCCAAAAGTGCTTCAGAACCATCACTTAAGAACTAGTGGGATAAGTTCCTGTCTGTGGTTTATAAAAGTGGTTTATTTCATATCTTACACCTCTATACTATATTAGTATACATATAGGCTCAGAAAAACCCTTTGTTAGACCTTTAGACTAGAGTTTAAATGTGTTGGTGACATTTTCTAAGGACCAGGTTTTGTTTTGTCTAAATTTATTTGTCTGTACTGAGTCTTAGTTGTGGACGTGGGAATCTTAGATCTTTGTTTTGGCATGTGGGATCTTTAGTTTTGGGATCTAGTTCCCTGACCAGAGATCAAACCTGGGTCCCTTGCATAGGGAGCAAGGAATCTTAGCCGCTGGACGACCAGGTAAGTCCCTACAACCAGGTTTTGATAGTATGAAAATCAGAGTGTCTCCAAGAATGCCAAACTTCTCTAATACAGTTAAGTCATGAAAGCATAGGGGAAAAAAAGCAGGGCATTTGAGACAAGATTCTATACCTTACATTTTGGCCTGAATCCTATAAATTTACTCACATAGAAAACCTGCCTTTTTATTTCCGTTTGCTATGGTTTGTGTCTTTCATATCATCTTGTTTGAAACAACACACATCACGTATCTGATTATTGTTCAGATACTCTGCACTGAAGGCTCAGATCACTTAAAGTGATGGCAAATACCGTAATGAACACAGTAGGAAGTCATTATTCTGTTGTATGGTAATTGGTTGGAACCCATGGATTACATCTAAAATATTACTACTGTTTCTACACAGTCTTAAAAATAAGGGACTATGAAGGTTTATAATTAGAGCAAAACTTGTTAAAGTAGGTACATCAGTAGAGAAAGAAACCATTATCCTTTCAACCCAATCCTGTTTCATAAATAGCATATTGACTGTTTAGAGAAACATGGCTCATCTTTACACTATGTTGCCTCTGTTCCTTTTTGCCCATAGATCTGAGAAGGGAGAGGTAAAGTGATAGAGGAATTCAAGCTCTGAGGCAAATTAAGTTTACATTTTCATTTAAGGATTCTAGGAACTCACAAGAGTCAAAGCTATGGTTTTTTCCAGTAGTCATGTATGGATGTGAGAGCTGGACCATAAAAAAGGCTGAGCACTGAAGGACTGTCACTTTCGAATTGTGGTGCTGGAGAAGACTCTTGAGAGTCCCCTGGACTGCAAGGAGATAAAAGCAGTCAATCCTAAAGGAATATTCATTGGAAGGACTGATGCTAAAGCTGAAGCTCCAATACTTTGGCCACCTGATTCAAAGAGCCAACTCTTTGGAAAAGACCCTGATGCTGGGAAGGACTGAAGGCAGGAGAAGGGGACAACAGAGGATGAGATGGTTGGATAGCTTGTGGGATCTCATTCCCTGACCACAAATCGAATTCCAGCCCCCTGCATTGGGATCACAGAGTCTTAGCCACTGGACCACCAGGAAGGTCCCTTGATTTATATTGAAAATGGAGGATCACTTAACCTAGATTTTGCCTTATACCATTTTAAAAAAATTAAATTCAAAACCACAGTTCCTATAGCTCTCCCTCTCCAAATTCATATTGCAAGCTGCATAGTATGTTGATATACATTTTGCTTCCACTTCAACGGCTTTTCTAAAACTTAGGTTGGTAGCTTAGTGCACGATGACAGGACTCCAGCCCATTGATCCTCTTGTCATCCCACACATGGGGAGTGCACAGGTCCCTGTCTTGTAGATGTGATGATGTAGTGAGATGATGCGAGGCAGAGTAAGTGCTTAGCTGTTGCTATCATCAGTGATACAACTTCATCGTCATTATTAACTTACTTCTCATTTCTTTGTCCCCTTCCTACACTTCCAGAGATGTCCTGCTCCTTATTAAAGGAAACGGCAACCCACTTCTGTATTCTTACCCCAAAAGTCCCATGGACAGAGGAGCCTGGGAGGCTAGAGTCCGTGGGGACACACAGAGTTGGACACAACTTGAGTGCACAGCATACAACACACGTCGAGCCTTTAGGAAAACTCTTAAGAGAATCAGAATAAGAACGTTCCTGTGTTTCTTCACATCTTCCCCTTTGTCTGTTTGTGGTTTATGGTCATCCTATTTGGGAGATACTCAATCACCTTCAAAGTGCCCACTACAGCTTTCCTAAATTGGGGGCTTTGGGCATCATGATAGTGGGTGTGGCCGTAGAAGAGAATGGGCTATAAACAAATGGACTATCACACGTCAAGTGGATGTTTGGGTGGGCCTGTCCATCCCACACTGGGTAAGAGGACCCTGAACTGGAATTCACAGACTAGGTCCTGGACCAAAATGACTGACACCTTCTGAGCTTCTGTTTCCTCATCAAGTAGGGGCTTTGGACTAGGTCGTCTCAGAGGTCCGTTTGTGCCTTTGCAACTGCCTCATCTGTACTGTCCGCGTTTTCCCATTTGTACGTGTTTAAAAAGCAACCAGGTCAGATGCCAAAGTCAATCTTCGTCAGGGTCAGTCAAACTATTTCAGAATTTCCAAGTCTCAGGATGTTCTTTTTTCTTCCTTCTCTGTGGAAGGAAGCCTTCACTTCCAGGCTCTCTAGAAGTGAAAGAGACATGAAGTCCATCTTCTGTGTTTTGTCAGTTTAGGTAAAAAGAACTTTTACTTCCATTTTAATAATAGAATTTTTGTGTATTTAACATAGGCAGTGATTTGGCCTCCAGCTGAGTTTAGATTTGAAAAGATGAGAATATTAAAGCTTGTCAGACAGCCTACAAACCAATTAAGTATGTCTAAGCTGACAGAATGTAAGGCAGAGTTCTTTTTCTTTTCTCCACCAGTACCCTGCCCAAGTATAAAAAATAAATTAGATAAACCTGATACTCTCTTTGAAAAGATGGTACTGTAAGTAGGTAATATTTGAAAAAGTGGTACTGAAAGTAGGTAATAAGAAAGACAGCTCCACAATGAGATGAATATGTAGGCCAGAAATTCAGACAAAGGCACTTCAAGGGTCTTAGAACAGAGTTATCCAGGAGAACTTTTGTTAGGATAGGAATGTGCTGCTCCGTCCAGTCTGGTGGCCACAAGTCATATATGGCTGATTGTGACTGGTTACACCAGTCAGCCATTTAAAATTGTATTTCATTGTAATTATTTTTCATTTTAATAACCACCAGTGGCTAATGGTTTGGACAGCCCAGGACAAGAAAAATATAGATTTTGACCCATTTTCATGTGTCAAAAAATAAAAGAAAAAAAGCCAAACAGCATGGGATTACTGGAGTTGTGGATGGCTGGTTTGGGACTAAGAGAATGTCAGAAGAGCTCTTTCGTGGAATACAATCAGATTTATACCTTGTTGTTCCAAAGGAAAAAAATAAGACCACTTGAGAGTAATTGCAGGGCAACACATTTAGGCACAGCATAAAATACTTCCTTACAGTTAGTCATATGAAATTATAATCAGATGTCTTAAAATGTAAGGACGTCCTCTAGCTCTGAGAGTACTCAAGGTCAGGTTTGGTGACAGTGTGGCAGGGACCTACAGTTTCCTTGTCAATAAAATGAAGATGATAATACTTGTCCCACCCTCCTCCCCACAGGCCAGTAGGTGCAGGAAGAATTAGATGAAATACTGTTTTTATAAGTGCTCTGAAACTACCAAGACATTTTATTAAGCATGACTAATACTAGGTTAAAGACAGCGATTAAAGGATTTTATGTACTTGGAGTCACCTTAAAGCTGCTTGTTCTGAAACAAGCAAAAAGATTCTCTTTAGGATCCTCCACCAGTTTTGACGGTAAATGTGCCTCCCCCATGAATATGGTAAATGGCATCTCTCATTCAGTTGTCGATCTTAAATTTTTCAGCGATTTTTTCACCCAGAGAGGATGCTGAATTTGGCACTATTGCCTTTACAAAGACCCAGAAAATTCCTGAAAATAAGCAAATGGATGAACTCACAGTACTTTGTTCATGGTAAATGCCCTCATCACAGAGACACCTGGTTCAGGCTTGTAGCATCCATCAGCCTTGTATCCTGCTGGTTCCTCCTGTTGGATGTAACAGATTCATGGAAAAAGGAGCCTTGTAGGTAATGTCACAGCAGTGGCCTGAAATTGCAAAGAATTGCTACCAGCCTTGTGAGCCAGGGCATGGCCTGGAATGCATTGGCCCTGCTTATCCTTCCATGAAGACGTGGGAGCGGCAGGACCGGGATGTGGACCTCAGCCACCCAGCGGAGGGGATCGGCCTCCCATAAAGAACTCCCACGAAATTCATTAGCCGCATTTTAGCACCAGAGCTGGAACCTCTAGCATCACAGGAGTGATGGTTCAGAAAGATAACGATGGCCCTCAGGTCGTTATTGATAGACCCTGCTTTCTTTTTCAAGCAGGAGGACATTTCCTTGTCCTTTTCTCTTGTTAAAATGATAAGTGCACGGCACTCTCATTAGGATGTAGCCCCCCAGCCTTCAACGACATGAGGGGTTTTCCTTCCTATTCTGTTATCTCATTTTCCAGGTCATCTCATTCCTACATCTTGAGCAGACAGTTATGTACTAATAAAAGCTACGAATAAGGAAAGCTAGACAACTCTCAACTTACACACTGGCATTAGGTCCTTCTCTTCTGTATCTTCTCTGGAGCGTAATGATACCCACCTGGACACAAGCCAGGGGAATTAAAATTCAGCCCCGATTCACAGACGGCTGCCTTCGTTCATGGCATGTGTGAGTACGTAAACATTCTTGCATATACTTTGCTGTCAGCCAAGGTTGATGCACACATAGGTTAAATTGCTGGAGAAAATCAACTCTTTCTCCTGCTGCATCTCATACAAATTTCTTAGTCTGGCTGGGCCTTGTGCTGAGTATTTGCTCATCTTCACCGTCTCTACAGTGGTTACCCCAGACTTAATCCTCTCATCTCGAATCCTCCACTCCAGACTTTCCTACCACACCTCATTGTCTATAGATAGCCCTGCAAGAATATCCAGGATGTCCAATAAGATCATGCTTGACTTCCACCTCCTCCATTTAACATTTTGTGTCAGAATCATTATTCATGTTTACATCACTCCCTCTTGCTGTCAGCGCAAAACGTGCTCTTCCTTTTCCCAAGGTCAAAACCGTGTTCTTCAGCCAACCCTTACTGTCTCTGCCATGGCTTTGTCACATCAATCATTTCTTTCCCTTTGTCTTATACCCACTATCTCCTTCACCACTTCCTTCCTTCTCAGCATATGAACTTGAGCAAGTTGTCTCCATCTTTAAAACAAAAAAATTAATCGTTCCATTTTGAGTCTCTCCTCTTCAAAGTCAAGACACTTTATACTCACTGCCCTCTGTTCTTCTTAACCTCTGAGTGAGTATATTACATCCTCTTGTGCTAATTACATCATTTCTTAACATCTACCAATGACTTGCTAATCACAAAGCGCAGTTGAGGATGGCGGGATTTTGCCCAGCTGATTCCACGTCCCCGCCCCACCTCCCCCTCCCCCGCCCCCGGAACTCTCATCCCATGGTTTTCTGATCCTGTCCAGTCCTCAGTCTCATCCTCTTCACTGTCTTTGTCAGGTTCTCCCCTCTTTCTCCTCAAATATCTAAGAATCCGTGTGTTAATAGAAAATGTTACCTAATAGCATGGCTGTAACAGCCACCTGTATGGATCTGAATCAGATCCTGCCTCCACCTCTTACTGCGCTGTGGAAACCTGAGTAATGTGTCTCAGGACATGTCCTCATACTTTTTCGGAGGGTTGTGAGGATAAAAGTAGCAAACACCACCAAGTACTTAGCACAGTTGCTAGCTAACTGCCTCTCACTTCGCCTTTTTATTTTTTTTCTCCCACCACCCATGCCCTCACTTTCTGCCTTTATCCTTTCTGCTCCCCGTCTCCCCTCTAGAGCTCCAGACTCACATCATCAACCACCTGCTGGACGCCTTCCTCAAATAGAAATCATCATTTTTTGCACCCAAAGTAACTTTCTTGTCCCCTGACTTGGCTTGAGAGTCTGTCAGGTTTGAATCACACTAGTTCATTCTACCACCTCTTCTCTCTCACTCTTATATCCAGTCGTTCAATAAGCCGTGCACGTTCTAGCCCCCTGATTCTTGGGTATGGAACTTTATTTTGATTCTAAAGCCAGTCACATTTAAGACTCCTTTCACCTCCAGCTTAGATTATCGTCCTGGCCTCCAAAGGAGTCCCCGCTCTCATTCCACTGTAAACCTTCTTCCTAAAATGGTACCCATGCAGTCACCTTGTTCCAGCTCAGATTGTACTCTGTGTACTTCCTATTATCGTTTACTTTGAACTGAAGTTGAGCCAATCTGTGGGTGAAGGAAGAGCAGGAGAAATGGTCGATGCCCTGCACGGAGTTAGAACTCATTAAATGCTGCATGTTACTGTAAAATAAAGTCAGTCATGCAATGCAATGTAAGACCAGAAGAGCTGCTTTGATGATCAATAGTTGATTAAACAAAACTTAGCTCTCAAAGGATGTATCCTCAGAATTAGTCATGGAATAAAATCTATAGCTTGATTGTTCTTCACTTGAGGCCTATCAGAAGAGGGGGTGGCTTGGCTGATTAAGAGAGGATCTCAGCCGAGCATCAATAGGCTGCCTTCTGCTCCCACCAGCCGGTGTGAGCTCACCCTGTGCACACTTCTCTTTCCAACCCAGGCTGAAGGGGCCAGTCTCCATTCCTGATACAGACATTTTGATCTTGAGACCAACGTGTGGAGCTTGAAAGGCGTTCCTTGCCAAATGTAGTGTAGGACTGAAATTGGGTCCCTGGAAAGGCGGTGTCCTGCAGGTCTTCTGGGGCCACGAGAGACCACACTTGCCGGTACCTGGGTTTGTCTCCCTCCACGCCCACTATGCCCTAGACACTCGCTCCCACCCGTGACCCGCAACACTCTGAGCAAGAAAAAGTGATGTTTCTGCACCTGGCAGCATGTGCTGTGTGAGAAGTGGCCAGCGGAAGGGGTTTGACGTGTGAGTGAAAGGTCCCCCAGGTAACACCGCTGGGGAGCGCTTGATCTGAAGCTGAGAACTCACCAGGTCATGCTAGAAATGGTTGCTGCTGGGCATGGCTTTCATCCTTGTTTATCTTCCTTTTTAAGAAAACCCTTCGTGAAGTTTTGTGGTGGGGTGGGGGGCATTTGTGGTTGGGTTGTTGTGTTTTTTTTTTTGTACAAATGGATATTTTTTTCCTGAGAACGAGAGAGAAAATGTGTGTGTGTGTGTGTGTCTGGAAGAGCATTTGTATATTCCTTTTTATCATCTCTTGTCACTGCAGGGCAAGGTTGTAACCTTTTGACGCAGATTGTGAATCTTAATGAATTCATCACTTGCCATGGGAAAGAGATACCTGTTCAAAGAGTGGGAAACCTTTTCTTTTGCTAGCAATATCAAGATGAACCTTGTATAGAAAATAATAACTAATCTTTTGATTACCTACTATGTGTTAGCTACCATTTTAAACACTTTGTGTATTAACTTAATCTTTGTAGAATCCATTATTGCTGGTTTTTCCAGTGGCATTTGAGGAAACAAAAACAGAAGGACATTAAGTCCTTTGCCTGAGGTTGTACATTTAGTGGGCTTCCCTGGTGGCTCAGAGGGTAAAGAATTCACCTGTGATGCGGGAGACCTGGGTTTGATCCCTGGGTTGGGACGATCTCCTGGAGGACGGCATGGCAACTTACTCTAGTATCTGTGCCTGGAGAAACCCCATGCACAGAGGAGGCTGGCGGACTACAGTCCATGGGGTTGCAAAGAGAGTAAATGAGAGACCCAGGGCTCAAGCTAAAAATGATTCCTGGGCATAAGCATGGAGCACTGAGGGCTTAGATAGACGTTCCCTCAGTCTGGTACCCAAGACATGGCCCCTGCCTTCAGGGTCCTACTGTCTAGTGGTCAGAGGAAGGGGCTGAGGCTGTCTTGTTTATTCATGTGTCTTCATTGCTGGGTGCAGTGTCAGGCATGTACATAGGAGGTAGTTAGTAAGATTTTGTTGAATCTTGAATCAATACAGGCTCCAGAAGGTTAACTTAGCTTATGGATGATCAAGATTGAATCATGATCAGTTAACAATAAAGGGGAATTTGAGACTTCTAAAACATAGTGGTCACGACATGCCACCTTTAGGAACACCAGTGGGAAGATAGCTTGGCACCAGCTGGATCACTGTTCTTACCCACTGCGGTATTTTTCAAACTCTTTCAAGGGTTAGGTGGGGGCTCCCTAGCTGTTGTCTGGTTTGTAAGTCTATTATGTGTGTCATGGGGTTTCCCAGGTGACACTGAGTGGTAAAGAATCTGCCAGTCCATGCAGGAGACATGGGTTCAATCCCTGAGTTGGGAAGATCCCCTGGAGGAGGAGATGGCATTCCCATGAATGTTCTGGGGAGAGAATCCCACGGACAGAGGAGCCTGGCAGGCTACAGTCCGTGGGGTCACAAAGAGCCGGACACAACTTGAGTGAGCATGCACACACATGCGTGTCACATAAAGACTTTCATGCTGTAGAACCATCAGATGCACTTGTTGACATATGACACAATGTCATGAAAGAGAGGGTGGCACAGTGAGGGGGTCAGAAATAGAAAATTATGGATTCAAAGGTGAGACATAGGACAGAAATGTTGGGGCCTGGAGGACACTTAAGACACCATGGTAAAGACTGGTATGACGGGCAAAGACACAGGTAGAGCGGAGGCACGAGAGGAGGGGGAGGCAGGCAGGGAACACCGCTTAGCAAAGCTTCAAATACAAGGGCCCACCAGTGACCTTAAACCTAGAGACTTAAGACTTTTTAAACAGTGGCCCTGTGGCTTACCAACTGTGCTTTAGGTTGACTGCCTTTTCATTGGGAAAGGTTTGGCGGCCACCTCCACCACCCCCATGTCGTTAATCCTCAGAGTGTTTGGACCATGAGTTCTGGGGTGTTCCAAGACAGCATGGATCAAGGGAGACGGACACTCATGGCCAAAGGGCTGCCTGCTGTCATGATGGAGGACTTCATGAGTGTCAGCAGATGCCAGCTCCCACTTCTCACTCAAACACTTGACTGCCTACTTCTCTCAGCAAAACTGAGCATTAGGTGCCCAGTGTTTGGTTTGAACTTTGGTTCTAGTTTGCATGAAAATGCACCATGCCTGTGAGTGCCTCTTCAGTGCTGCTGGGACAGAACCTGGGTGTTTTATGTGCTACCTCTCTTCCAGGAAGATGGAAGGTCCTTGCAAAAGTGGTTTCCAAGGAATAACCCAACACTTTAAAAGATTTATAGAACAAGTGTCCACTTCCAGGTTCATTTAAGTTTTACCAAACATGTCTGCTTCTGCTTTGCCGTGTCAGCAAAAGAGTCTGGGATTTAAATCAATAAAACCTGGTGGGACATAATAAAGCACACACACAAAAAATATGATGCATCAAGTTACTACTGAAGGGAATATTGTGACCTAAGTCGTCTTCTCGCTGATGCCTCCTAAACAGAAAACTGCTTTAATCTTGAGGCTCTGTGTTTTTTAAATAAGCTGAAGGATTGGTGAGCTGGGGAATGCTGCAAGGGGTATCCACCAAAGATAATGATAACATTTAGGATCATTATCATATTATGTTTTGAAAGGAGGCAGATGATGGCACAGGACAGAAATGTTAAAACTACCTGACCCTCTTTCTTTCCTTAGGAGTTTCTCAATGCAGCTAACTTGGCGAGATTTTTAAAAATAAATACTTTGGAGTACATCATGAGATAGGATGTGTTAGGGTGAGACAGAGAATAGTAATGGAAGTCAGGAAAACCTGTAGATATTAAAAAGAAGTGTTTACTAAGTCTCTCCTGTGTTTACTCTTGTGAGGATTTTTAGTAAAAACAAAATATGGTCTCTGCCAAGTTCAGAAGGTGTATTTTCTCTGTCTTCATTCGTTCTTCTTGGTTTCCTCAGGACCCAGGGCACCTAACACCTTCAGAGCACATGTCCCGTGAATGAGAGGCTTTGGAAAGAGGCTCTAAAAAACACTACACACTCTTAATCAGTTACATTGTAATGCCTTTATCTTGTTTTTCCATCTAACTAATCCTTTGAAAATTGCCCTGAGGGAGCTTTTATTTTACTGAAGAATTTAGACAAAAGAATAAGTAAATGAGTGAATGAATGAATAAAAGAAAATTATCTCTCATTCAGTGCATAGATGAAATTATCCTAAATCTGCTCATTAAGACTTGTTGGGCTGTGCTTTCTATACCACTGTCCCTAAGTGCTTTAATCACTTATTAATTATTAAACCTCCCCTGTGGCTTAAGGAAAAAGGGAGGCTTGATACCAGTTGGGAATGCAGTAAGTTTCTTTTTTATTTTCTGTAACAGCTACATGCAGTCAGTTAGAAACTGTACCCTGTTGGTACTTTGTTTTACTGAGCTTCAGTCTAAACTGTAAATTAAGTCCAGGAGGTCACTAGAGCGTCATCTTCAGGAAACGCCTAGTGTCAGAAAAGGGCACTGTGCATTCAGCCCCAGTGTCATCCTATTACATTTGTGTACCAACGAGAAGCCTGTAGTCCATGGAACCTGGCTATAACTACACAAGCCACCTTCACATCTGTGATGGAAATATTCTGAGAGTGAGGTTCACTTTCATCGAACTTATGCAAAAGCCAGACTTACCAGCATGTATTAAATTTGTCTTTATTTTGCATCATATCATTTAAGGGAATCCCTGGGGGCAGCTTATTGGATTGGAGAGCCAGAGATTTTATTCATTTGGTAAACATTTGTTGAACTCCCACTGTGTGCTGTACACCACCAAGGAATAAGACTAATAGAGTCTCTGTTCTCAAGGAGTAGGTAATCTAGCATGTAAATCCAATATGAAAAGCTAGCAGACTTAGGAAGTGATAGGCTGGGTAGAGGTAGTGGCCTTAGGAGAAGGGGGAAGAAGAAACAGTGGACCAAAGCTGGCAGCAGGGAGGCTCCAGGTTCCCCTGGGAATGATAGTGTTAGAGTGGGGAGAAAGCGTTTTGAAATCTCATTTCAGCAGCTAGGAGGGGAAGGCTCCAGTAGGATGGGTAGGGGAAAAGGAGTCAGGGCAGTTGGGTCAGGGTCTGACCTCCTTCCCGGAATGTGATGCAGGGACCCCCAAGAATCAACAGTGATACCAGCTGAGTGAAGACAGTCAGGAAACATCTTGCAAGAGCTGCCTTAATTTGGATCTTTGCTGGTGTATTTTAACAAAGTCATTTACCATGTGAATGACTAGATACCATAACTATACAGGTAGAAGCACTTAGACTGGCGCTTGCTATCTAGTCATTAAGGAGTTACCTAGGGCTTCCCCGGTGACTCAGACTGTAAAGAATCCACCTGAAGTGCAGGAGACTCGGGTTCAATCCCTGGGTGGGGGAGATCCCCTGGAGAAGGGAATGGCAACCCACTCCAGTATTCTTGCCTGAGAATTCCATGCACAGAGGAGCCTGGCGGGCTACAGTCCATGGGGCCACGAGGAGTTGGACACGACTGAGCCACTAACGCTTTCACTTTTTCAGAGGAGTTACCCAGCTAGAATGAATCAGGGAAGGTGCAGCAGCAATTCAAGTCCAGTATTGTTTAACACCTTTGCTCTTAACCAGGAAGCAATCGTAACTCCTTTAATACAGAAAGTCCTTCCAAATATTCCAACGCCAAGTTTCCACATATTTTCATATTAGAATAGCTTTGCATTAGGTCTCTTCTCCCCTCATTTTCTTTCTCCATAAGTTTGGCAGAATTCCATAGGCTACACTTAAAACATCATTATAAATGATTGCAGTGCTGTTTTAAATACTTGTGAAGAGAGTTAGGAAGCATATGCACTCTGATTTTTTTGTGTGTCTATTTCATTATTTTTAAAAAATCCTGATTATAAGCCACCAAATTGATTTAGTAGTTTGGAGCCCCTTTGAGTATTCTCGCAGACACCAAATAAACAGTATTTCCAACCACAGTGACTAAATCAGGTACTTCCATGTTTGAAAAATTTATAGGGTAGAAAGAAAATGTATGTTGCTAAATAAATATCCAGGCAGTTGGGACATGTCTGAAATGAAACACTAGTTTCCTGAAACATATTCACTAAACATACAGCTGTGTCACCAAAAAAGATTACTCTCAAGAGAATTTATTATGATATGTTTGCTCCCCAGGAGTATTGCCCTTAGTTTATGGGGCATCTCCATATTGAAGTCATTTGTTTCAGATTCTGTTTATGAAAATGTAATGTTCCCTTGAATCTTGGAAAACTTGTTTGGTCAGTCCAGTTAAGAAAAGAAAAATGAATTTTGTATTTAGCAGTCTAGTTCTGATATTAGAAGGGGCATTCAATAACTATAGTAAATTCAGAGGTTACTTAGAGACTGAATTGATTGTCTTGTTTTAACATTTTGACTTTCAAGATTTATCAGCCAAACTTCTTTACTTGTATAAATTCCACTTGAGTTTGGGACTTTCTTTTTTTTTTTTAAGGAAAAAAATTCTTTGTAGGGATAATTGTTATATGTATCATAGTATATTTGTGCAGGTGAGACTTCCCAAATCTTGATAAAAATGAATTGAGGGGAATGTGTTTTGAACAAGGCTGGTCTCTACTGTGTGAACAAGGCTGGGGTCTCTACTGTGTAAACAAGTCTTCATAGTGTGGTGTAATGTCTCTGCAAAGCTGTGGAATTTTATCCTCTGCATTCTGAAGCTGTTAGATGGTAAAGTCTCAGCTTTGTTCATGTGGAGCCAAGAGAAGACAACCACTTACATGTCGGCCTTATATCCAAGCAGAGATGGTCACAAAATGATGGCTTTTGCAATGTAACAAAATGCCTACCAGAAGTCAGATGATTTGTTGTTTTCATTTTGTGTTCCTCTCTACTGGTGAGTGTCTATTTAAATATAAGTGAGAATTCAGCAAGTGAAAAAGTGTCACACATTCCTTTCTCCAGGGGATCTTCCCAACCCAGGGGTCACACCCCAGTCTTCTGCATTGCAGGCGGATACTTTACCATCTGAGTCACCAGGGAAGCCCACACTTTTTAAAACCGAAGAAATGTGGCCATTTTACTGAGAGAAAGAGACAGTCTAGCACAGGGGTTCAAGGTGATAGCTCCGCAGTCCCCACCAGTTGGATTTGAATCCCACCACTACTATCACAATGCAGTCAGCCACCCTGTAGATACAAATTCTTAGGCAGTGGAGAGTGATTATCAAATGAGTCCACGCAAATAGATTGTTCTGTCCCCAAACAAGACATAGACTGTGGACCTCAGCCTGACCGTCACATCCAGACAGCCTCGGGCCCTGTGCTCAAAGGATGCAGCAAGCTCAGGCTGATGGTAGTGCTGCAAACAGCCTTGTGGGCGCACCTCCCAACCGCCAGGGTCGTGGGAGATAGTAGAGACCAGGTCATGCTGAAGCCTTGTTCTACTTTTTTTTTTTCGGCTGTGCTGCAGCATGTGAGATTCTAGTTCCTCAACCAGGAATCAAACTTGTGCCTTGTACAGTGGAAGATCATAGTCTTGATCACTGGACTGCCAGGGAATTCCAGCCTTGTTCTACTTCTGTCCAGGGCTCAAAGGATAGCATAAAGCCCTAATTTTCTTCGTCTTCTTGGCGTAAGAGCCTTACATGTATTGCTTTCCTTTGACTTGAGTCTAAGCTCAGGTTCAGATGGGCATCTCCCAGCAACATCACCCTGTCCCTTCCTGGCTCACACCAGTGAGAACCATCCTAGAGCTGGAGTGGGAGCTAACCCCACAGACTCTGAAAGTGGAAGCGAGAATATTTCCCAAAGGAAAGCTGGAGTGTTGTTGTACCAAGAAAATGGGAAGGATGAAGTGACAGAAACGACAGATGTCTATACAGAGTGAGTATTGGGCCAGGGTCACTTGGTTCTCCAATTAGCACTGACCCAGAGAAGGGTTTGCAGAAGACTGAGGTTTGCAGGGGAAGCCAGTGCACAACCCAGCTCAGAGGCTCAGACAGGTCAAGTCAGCGGAAAGGAAACAGACATCGGAAAGAAATAATAATCACTGGGTGTCTTACACCATACCGGGATCTTTACATGTGTGGTCTAGTTTAAGCCTCAGCACACCATGAAGTAGAACTGAGGGTTTATTGGGACTGGCGATGAGGATAAAGATAAATCTGGAGTCACCCAGAGCTTCGGGTGACCCCAGGGCAGGCCGAGAAAGCAGGCCTCATAGAGGTGAACATGGGTGCTAAATGGTGTGGGGCCTGCCGGCAGGTTAAAAAAGGAACTGCTTGTGGTTGACAATGAAATTCTTCTTTTGACGTAGATGTGAAGTGATTAATTACTTTGGTTGTTTGGAAAGCAGTAAAGCCAGCGAACCATGCCACGGTCTCAATCTTGCAACCCACATATCTTAGTTTTCAACAATGGAAAATAGTTTTTAAGAGATAAATGTGACTTCTGTGTGCCATGTATATATTTTTGCCACATTTAATTTCATTAGCTGTGATATCACATAGCTGTGCTTATTTAACTGCTTAGACCAGATGGTAAAGCTTTCTGAAGAAAAACGGTTCCACAATGTAATTGAACATGTCCTGTTGACAGAGTTACAACCACCCATTTTCCCAATTAGATATAGGTGATTCAATAAAATGGACAGAGTCTTTTTCTCTACCACCACTTCTAGCTCAAAACATAAAGGAGAAAATATGCTACGAAGTGGGGAAATTGCATAATTATGGTGGATCACACAGGGTGAGGCAGGCCTCCCCCTCCCACTCTGGACGAAAGAGGAGCCGTTTGCTGATACCTAGGCTTGGCTGTTGACCAGGGGCAGAGGCTTTGGCTTTCTTGGTTATGACCAGTCTGAAAATGGACATGAACATTATGAAGACTAGCCAGTACCTTTTGAAACACCATGTAGAGTGCTGGCTTCTGAGAGGAATCAAGTGCAGAGGAAACATTTGTGTTGACTCTGGGCAGATGAGGATGCTGGGTTTTATAACTTTTCAATCAATACAGAAATATGCCAGTCAAATTAATGTTTGTGAACAAACATCTGATGGAGCTATTACTTAAAATATTTCTGTGTTTACTGAACAAAAGATTAAGTAACTGTAGGCAAGATCACTGGAGATGATGACAATAATGGTTATCGCTAAAGATGATAATAAATGAGACATTCTTATGGAGAAGTTGGGAAAAGGCACCTGACCATGTGGAGGAACTTAAATGAAGCAGTTGCTACGTGTGTATTTTTCTTAGCTAGCTTAGTGTTGCGTGAGTAAAAACCTGCAGTCATCCTCACTCTCTCCTTGTAGAGAAGTTGAAATTTTGAGAGTCAGAAGCAACCAAATCCTCTCAAGGTCATCCTTTTATTTTACCAACGAAGAAATAGAGGCTTAAAGAGAGGAACTCACACACCTTAAGAGAAATTAGGGCTGGGAACTTTCCTGGTGGTCCAGTGGCTAAGACTGCATGCTTCCAGTGCCGGGTGCTCAGGTTCAATCCCAGGTCGGGGAACTAGATCCCACTTGCTGCAACTAAAAAGATCCTACATGCCACAGTGAAGACTGAAGATCCTATATGGCTGCAACTAAGATCCAGTGCAGCCAAATAAATAAATAAAATTTTAAAAGAGAGATCTAAAGTTGTCTCTTCTCCCATGACTGGCTTTGTTCCTGTTCCAGTGCTAAGAAGATGATGGAGAGAGTGGGGGTGGGGTGGGGTGTGAACATGTGAGGGTCGACTGCCTCGCTGCTGGTCACCCAAAGCAGCTTCACTTCTAGCTGTTTCATATATTGGGATCCCATGTAAACATTTATTTGAAATACTGTTCTCAGTGTGGAGATTTCTTAAAAAACTGGAAATAGAACTGCCATATGACCCAGCAATCCCACTTCTGGGCATACACACTGAGGAAACCAGATCTGAAAGAGACACGTGCACCCCAATGTTCATCGCAGCACTGTTTATAATAGGCAAGACATGGAAGCAACCTAGCAGCAGACGAATGGATAAGGAAGCTGTGGTACATATACACCATGGAATATTACTCAGCCATTAAAAAGAATTCATTTGAATCAGTTCTAATGAGATGGATGAAACTGGAGCCCATTATACAGAGTGAAGTAAGCCAGAAAGATAAAGACCAATACAGTATACTAACGCATATATATGGAATTTAGAAAGATGGTAACAATAACCCTATATGCAAAACAGAAAAAGAGACACAGATGTACAGAACAGAATTTTGGACTCTGTGGGAGAAGGCGAGGGTGGGATGTTTCGAGAGAACAGCATCGAAACATGTATATTATCTAGGGTGAAACAGATCACCAGCCCAGGCTGGATGCATGAGACAAGTGCTCGGGCCTGGTGCACTGGGAAGACCCAGAGGAATCAGGTGGAGAGGGAGGTGGGAGGGGGGATCGGGATGGGGAATACATGTAAATCCATGGCTGATTCATGTCAATGTGTGACAAAAACCACTACAATATTGTAAAGTAATTAGCCTCCAACTAATAAAAATAAATGAAAAAAATAAAAATAAAAAATAAAATACTGTTCTCATGTAAAAATGTATGAAGTTTGAAACCCGCTATCCTCAACCACAGGTGGGTGTGTATGATGCCTGCCTGTCTTCACTCCTGCCCAGAGGACCTTACAATATGGACTCTGTATCTACTCTTTTCCTAAATCATATGACAAAAAGTAATGTGAAAGTCACTCAGTCGTGTCCAACTCTTTGTGACCCCATGGAATATACAGTCCGTGGAGTTCTCCAGGCCAGAACACTGGAGTGGGTAGCCTTTCCCTTCTCCAGGGGCTCTTCCCAACCCAGGGATTGAACCCAGGTCCCTGCATTGCAGGTGGATTCTTTACCAGCTGAGCCACAAGGGAAGCCCAAGAATACTGGAGTGGGTAGCCTATCCCTTCTCCAGCAGATCTTCTCGACCCCAGAATCGAACCAGGGTCTCCTGCATTGCCGGAGGATTCTTTACCAACTGAGCTAAGCTGAACCAAATCTTGTGGAGAAAGAAGGTAGAATAAGGAAATGTCTCAGGGCAGTTGACTGTTTATAGCCAGCATAGAACATTGTCACCCTACCTCTATCCCAATTAGATTTGGGAAGATTGGACTTGGGAATCTGAATCCAGGATGTTAGTCCCAGCTCTGCAGGGAGCTGCTGTTTGATGTTGCACACTGCCGGTAGACCAGTTCAGAGAACCATCAGTCCCACCTGATAAAGGAAGTAGGAAAAGACAGCAAACCTTGTCCAGCTGCTGAAGGAGAGAATCCAGGCAGGGAGAGAAATGCGGCCTACCTTGAGCCCTTTAGCACCAGCCTCCTGCCTGCGTGGACCTTCACTCCGGGCCTCCTCTCTAAAGCACCTCTGCTGGTGACTCAAGAATCTAATTGTTCTTTTGACATGTTTTACACTTGATTCCTTTAATCGCCAAGTCTTGAGCTACTTTCCCTGCTTTTTGCCCTGTGGGTGGGGGCCAGCCTCTTGTTCAGCCCAGCAGGCTGAGCCTGGAGAGGCAATCAAGGTTCCCAGATGGGCTCCTTTGTTCCCAAAAGGGGCCTTTCTAGGAGGCTCCCCAGGGGCTGTGGGTCTGTTCTCCCAAGGCTTCCTGATTGCCTCTCCACCCGGCCCCAGAGGGATCTGATTGCAGCTCTGCTTTCCCCTGGGCCTTTGCTTGCTTTTTACCCACTTGCAGCCTATCTCCTGAAGGCCTGATTGGCCTCTCCACTTCTCCCAGGGCACGGGACTGTTCTGCAGCTCCTCTTCAGCTGCCTCAGCCATCTAACTTCTGCCTGCCTGGTTTCTAGGTTTTCCCTACTGCCTGAGTATCCTTGTGGACACAGGTACATGCACACACAGGCATACAGCCCATCTTAAAAGCGCCTCTGCATCTTTCTCTCAGCACTGCTTAATATCATCCCCACCATAATATCATCCCCACCTTCTCCCAAACCTAACTTCCCCCACTAGCCAGCCAGGGCTGAGATAGCCACGCCTTTTGCTTTAGTTTACTTTGAACTGATAGAAGAGGCCCAGGTATTGTGTGCTTCTCACGTCGTCTTATTTATCTGAACACAGGGCGCATAGCTGCTTCTAAGAGAGATCAGTTGTACTCTGAGTGGTTTCTTTTAGCCATGTTGGATTTTTTTTCTTCCCAACCCAGGGATGGAACCCACATGTCTTATGTCTCCTGAGTTGGCCGGCAGGTTCTTTACCATTCGCACCACTTGGGAAGCCCAAGATACACAGGTGGTAGATCATGTAAGTCAGGGTTTGGATGTTCTGGGCATCATGCTGTGTCCTTCCAAACTCAATAAAGGTATAGTTGGTCTAAGTCATCTTTCTGTAGGAATCTCTACAGACTGCTATTAGAGTAGTCTGTTCCCATCTGCTCTTAGACTCCCTGTTTTGTAGTATGTTTTCGACAGGCGTGCATTTGTCATATAACATTTGTCGTTTAATTTTCATTTTGTTCCTGCTCACAAGTCATCAGCATGGGATGACTATGGTGACATCTTTTCAGCCTAGAGAGGAGACATTGGTATTTAGTCAGCCTCTACAGCCTCAGTGGAGGCATCTGTGGTTCCTCAAGTCTTTTTAAATATTGAGAAGAGCTCCCTGACCCCCAGTCAACTCCATGGACCCTTGCTCCCAGGCACTGAATTTAGCAGTGGTTAGTTTCTGTCTCAATACTATGATGAGGGAGAGAAGCTGCGTTTAGGATTTTCATTTGAAGGGTTGGACAGTAAGACCTTTTACTCCATTGGATTTTTAAAATAGGCTTAATGTTTTCTACTCCAGAGAACTGAATGCCTTTTAGGTAAGGAAACTAAAATATAGTAGGTCAACTTTAAGATCACAGTGCAAATTTATGTCAGAATCACTTGGACAGCTTTTCTGTGCATCTTTTGGGAATAAGCCAGTGGGCTAGAAACCCAGAAGTGACAGAAAGAGGTGAAAGTCAGACCCTGCCCTCAAGGGGTTTCTATATAAGAGAACAAATAAAGTATAAATAAAATTAATGACATTCAGCAGCAGTGAATGAGTTTAAACCACTAGTTTGTGAAGATTTCAGAAAATGAGAAAGGAATTGATTTCTTTGTTTTAAAAAAACAGCTTATTGAGATGAAGTTCACATAACAAAGTTAGCCATTCGAAATGGACAGTTCAGTGGCACTGAGTGCATCCACAATGTTGTGCAACCACCTAGTTCCAAAGTATCTCCATCTCTCCAAATAAAACCCCTCATCTACTGAGCAGTGTACTAATTCCTGTCTGCTCCAAGCCCTGGCCGTCTCTGGTCTCTCTTAAAAGTTTATTCTGGATATTTCATATAAAGGGAATCATGCAATATATGACCTATTTCTCTGCTTTTTTTTGCTTAGCATATATTTTGTAAGTTTATCCATACTGTAGCATGTTTCAGTACTTATTTCCTTTTTATGTTGAATAATATTCCAATGTATGTGTTTACCATAATTTTTTATCCATCAATGAATAATTTGGGCCATTTCTACCTTTAGGCTATTTTAAATAGTGGTGCTGTGAACATGTGTGTACATGTACTTATATGAATATCTGATTTCAGTTCTTTTGATTATGCACCTAGGAGTCGAATTGCAGGGTCATATGGTTAAGTCTATGTTTAACCTTTTGTAAAATCACTAAATCCATAGGCTGAATCTTTTGGGGTACCCGCCAGTAGTGAGGGTTCCAGTTTCTCTACATCCTGACACTTGCTCTTTTTCTTTCGTTGCTTTCTTCTGTTTTTTTTTTTTTTTTTTTAAGTAGCCACCTTAGTGTGTGTGAAGCGATACCACGTTGTGGTCTTTATTTGCATTTTCCTGTTAATGATAATAACATGTTTCCATGAGCCTGCATATCTTCCTTGAAGAAAGGTCTATTCCTGTCCTTTTCTCACTTTGAGTTGGGTTCTGTTTTTGTTGTTGAATTGTAAGAATTCTTTATTTATTGTTTATATTAGACCTGTATCAGATCCATACTTTGCAACTTTTCCCCACTCTTTAGCTTATGTTTCCACTTTCTTGGTAGTACTCTGTTGCAGTTTTTAATTTTAATGGAATCCAATTTATCTGGTTTTCTTCTTTTATTGCTCATTTTTTTTTATGCTATGTCTAGGAATCCGTTGCCAAATCCAGGGTCCTAAGGATTTACTCCTATGTTTTCTCTTAAGAAATATATGGTTTTAGCTCTTATATTTAGGCTGATGATCTATGTTGAGGTAATTTTTGTACATGATGTAAGGTTGTGATCCAACTTTTTTTTTTTTTTTAACATACGGCCATTTGTTGCAGGGATTCTTCCTCCTCATTGAATAATCTGGACACCTTTGTCTAAATCAATTGGCTGTAGATATTTATTTCTGGACTCTCAGTTCTGTTCCATTGTTATGTATGTCTGTCCTTGCATCAGTACTACACTGCTTTGATTATTATATTTTTGTAGTAAGTTTTAAAATGTGAGTCTTACTAACCTTGTTCTTTTTCATAATTGTTTTGACTATTTATAACCCCTTATTATTCCATACACATTTGAGGATTGGCTTTTCCATTTCTGCCAAAGAGCATTGAAATTTTTAGAGGAATTTCATTGAATCTGTAGTTCACTTTGGCTAGTACTGACATTTTAACAACATTAAGTTTTCCAATTCATGAATATGGTTTGTCTTTCCATTTACTCAGATCTTCAGTTTTGTAGTTTTAGTGTGCAAGTCTTTTACCTCTTTAGTTAAGTTATTCCCTATCCTTTTGGATACTATTGTAAATGAGTAATTATTTTAATTTCATTTTTGTATGGTATGTTCCTGGTATATGGAAATACAACTGATTTTTGTGTGTTGGTCTTACAACTTGCAATTGGCTGAATTCATTTTATTAGCTTTGGGATTTTCTGTATAAGGAGTCATTTCATCTGTGAACAGAGATGCCTTTTATTTCTTCTTCTTATCTAACTGCTCAGGTTAGAACTTCCAGCACAGTTTTCAGTAACAATGGTGAGCACAGACATCTTTGTTTTGTTCATGATCTTAGAGAGGAAAGGTTTCAGTATATCCCTGCTGAGTATGAGGTTAACTATGGGTTTTTCATAAATGCTGTTATTGTGTTAAGGAACTTCCCTCTCTTCATAGTTTTCTGAGTGTTTTTATCATAAGAAGGTGTAGGATTTTGTCAAATGCTTTACCTACACCTGGGCTTTCCGAGTGGCACTTGTAGTAAAGAATCTGCCCGCCAGTGCAGGAGACAAAGAGATGTGGGTTCGATCCCTGGGTCAGAAAGATCCCCTGGCATAGGAAATGGTACCCCACTCCAGTATTCTTGCTTGGACAATTCCATGGGCAGAGAAGCCTGGCAGGCTACAGTCCAAGGGGCCACAAAGACTCAGACACGCCTGAACACACACACATTGCCTACCACATTTGAGATGTTTGTGTGGTGGATAGAATCTTACAGAAGGAGGAGAATGGATTAATAGAGATAAAGAGAAATGTGAAATCTGGAGAAGTAAGTAGCTAAAGTATAGTGCTAGGAATGTGACTAGTATCAGAGATTACTGCACAATCTACAGTCACTGGAGAATACAGCAAAGCAGAGGACTAGATGACAAGCCTAGAATTGACAGCTTATTTTTCTCCGTTTCTGTGTATCCACTTCTACTTTTGACTTTTTCATCCATTTAACTAACAGCTAACATCCTTCCTTTTTAATTTTGGCAGTGAAGTGTCACATACAGTTGATGAACAAAGGAAATACTGAATTTCTTCAATACCATGTAATGAATCCTATGATTTTTTAAATTTAGGATAAATAAAAACAATATTAAGAAGCCAACTCTTTGTGGTGGTTCGTTTCTAGTTATATACAGGGACAGACCTGGTAACAAGCCAACAGCTTTTGTCGGGGCTGTAAATTAGACAGGAGAGAAGAACGAGCTGCACACTCCTAGCTCCCGGCCAAGGTTCCTGAGATTTCTGCCAGCCCTCTCACAGACAGCAGCATGGTTCCTCAGCTGTCCTTCTAGTCAGAGAGACAGATGGAACCTCAGGGGCTTCCTGTTCACGCGTCTCAGAATTCAGAGTTGTTAGGATGTGTGGGCTTTGAAAATGCCACACTTTAGGGAAGCTGAGTTTGTGCATCTCAGGCTTTCTTCTATTGAGCATGTGTTCCTTTCCATCTCTGTGGCATTAATTTTTGTTGTGTGTGCCTCCAGGATCCTAAGGATTCCAGGTCCCTGGAATCTCAGCAGAGGATGAGGTCTGGTTCTGCTGGAAGGCAGGCTCATTAAGTGTACTTGAAGTTTGCCTTCCTGCACGCTCTCCTGCCTGGTTCTCAGGTCAGCCTCGTTCCCTCCCTCTTCTCGTTTAGTTAGTCACTCTCTTCTCGAATGGACAATCATTTCCTGGAACTTTGCTCCCTCCAGATAGTGGGCTTTGACCTGAAGGCCAGCTTGTCTATGTAAATGTCCAGTGTGTATCAGAGATGTGACTATTTAGCTCTTAAACCAGGTGCCTCTGTCCTTTCTAAAGACCTTTCCAGCATACTGTTAACCTAAGTGCCAGGGGCAGAAGACCCCGGGACACCTGATGCAAATGTTAATGACTTTTTCATTAGGACACTTTATCACCGAATTCCAGGTGTTGGTGTCAGCAGGTGACAGTGAGGCCTCTCTTGGATAAGAAGAATATGAAGAGCAATGGAAATCAGAAATGGAAAGAGGAATTGGATTCAGACATCAGAAAGCTATTTGACATCTAAATTTTAGCCAGTAGTGGATATGGCTGCACGGAAGATGCATGCATACATCCAGGGTTGCAAGGTCATAATTTCCTTATCACCATCATCAAGCCATGTTAATGAGGAAGCCAGTTGTGCATGACTGTGTATGCAGCTATGCAGTGATACTTCCCAGGTAAATGGCCTAGGGTACGTAAAGTGACTGAGACTTGATAGTTAGCACAGCTCTTTAATTGCAGCAAAGCAGCTGAAGCAAACAAGAGCGTCTAATCTTTGAGAAAGCCTAGAACTAAAAAGTCTAAATTTTGGAAGCAAATCGTGCTCTTTCATGTTACACATCATGGCATCATCGAGTCAGTGGACATGAGTTTGTACAAACTCTGGGAGATAGTGAAGGACAGGGAAGCCTGGCGTGCTGCAGTTCCTGGGGTCACGAAGAGTCAGACAGGACTGAGTGACTGAACAGCAATAGCACATCACACAAAGGAGTCTTTCCTTCTTAAAAGACTCACAGACTTTTATGCTGGAACATCTCATACAGATTTTGTTTTTCTTTTTGCAACAGTTGGCTTGCTATCAGTTAGAAAATCCTTATAGGTTAGTTACCAAAAAAGTTGAGCAATATAAAAAGAGCATCTAAACTAAAAGGAAAAGCCATCGATTCACCCCAGCACACCAAACTTGCTTCCACTCCCACTGGATGACCACTGTTAACATTTCTCTGTTGCCTTCCCGTCCTCCTTTTAAGTACAGATATATGCATGTGTGTTCAACATTGCTTTAAGTTCATATTGATACACGCGTATGTTTTCTCTGATTGGCTTTGCCTGCATGGAAGGTTAGGGCTGTTGTTTAGACCTGCTCCCCTTAGCTTCTGGAAGAGAAAAGCCAATAGCCTTACCCCTTTATTCTGCCTATTGCAGTAGCATTAAGCTTACTGATCACTACTTTTGGCTTTACTTTTAGATGGCTGCTTTTTATTGGTTTTGATGCCACAGCCAGTTAGCCTTTATATCTTCACATTCAGAATTTGTTTCTTTTGTTTGGAGTGAAAATAATTTCTGCCACCAAGTGCCCATTTGCTCAGTAAGAATGCCTTTAGCAGAGGCAGAAAGCACCAGGACTGCCTCTCTGGTTTTTACAAGGGACACTTACCTCTAAGGCTATAACTTTTAACTGAATTAGATACAGGGTCATATTTTTCAAATGATAGACATCTATGTGGCCGTCAACATGCTATATGCTCAGTAAAACATAAACGTATTCTCTTCTGTGGCTTTTCCCTCAGCAGCTTACTTATCTGCCTCAGTGTCCTCTGTGTCAGCCTGGTTTTGTTTTGAAGTTTATGGTTTGTTCCTGGACATTGTAAACCCTGTTCATTGACTATGGGGTTGACTACTGATTCAGAAATCCAGTCCCTGGAGAGGTAAAGCTCAGCAGACATGCACAAAGTGGGCCCCTGCTTTTGCTGAAGTCCCTCTTCATCTCCAGGAACTGAATTTTTCATGCAGTAATTAAAATTTGTAGGTCAGGCCTCCCATGGCACCGTTTGCTGCTAATGTGGGAAAGCAGTGATCAGATTCGCTTATGCTGCTCTTCACTGAGCTGAGACTTAAAGGATGAAGGGTGACATTTTCCCCCATTTTGTAAATTAATGCCATTGATCTGCCTAACAAGAACAAAGTTAGGCTTCAAAATACCAAATGATAAAGAGATTAAGACTTTAAATGGCTTTCCAAAAGGCAACCTCTATTGTAAGGCTCCAAGCTGACTATTGAACTTTCAATTAGAATTTCTAATAGGCTATTGACTTAAATGGATAAAATGTTGCAAGTGATAGCTTTCAAGATGACAAAGATTGCTTCTTACGTTCTGCAATATTACTTGATGTAGCTTATACCATTCTGGAAGGTGAATAAGCAGAATAATAAACTGTTAGCCTCTCTTTGTAGCATGTCATCTGTATCTGTGGTATAGTTTTTCTCAAAGATGAATGAATGCATTTTTAAAAAATAAATGTGTTTTTGAAATGCTTTTGTGTTTTCTAACCCTGAGCTCCATGAAACCTTTCATGGCATGGAAATCTCTCAGTCTCTGACATTGTGGCAGTGTTCTTCTTTCATAGAGGCAGTCAGTGTGCATGTGTTTCTCTGCGCCCACAGGCGTTCCCGCGTACCTGCATATATGTTCATAGCTGACTGCTGCAGCGGTGTTGTCTGTTATTGCTCTCTGCCTCAGTTTACTGTTCTTGGAAGATAAGATTTTCCTCCCTGATGGGCCACCAGGGAAGTTTGACTCAGTCTGGGCCTTGCTATAAAACACTAGCTCTAATACGTTTTTTCCAATACTAATTTTCCAAAGACCAGCTACCTCTTCTAGGATAAAGGGTTAATATTATGCTTATGTTACAGTGCATTAAAAACTCTAATTAAAACAGCATTACGTTCCCATCTGCCAATCTCCAGTAATCTTCTTTAATTGCAGTAATTAAACTATATTTACATGTTCAGAATACTTGTAATTTAGCAAATTGCACTCTCTGCTCTACATTTAATCAAACAACCAGTTCCAGTATATTTAGTGTGGAAAGAAGTAATTTCAATGTTTTGATTACTATAGCAGATTTGACAGAGTAAGTGCCCCTCTAGTAGAGGGCTTGGAAGGGAAGGCAAACATGAAATACAGTCATGGTTCTGATTGTCATGTGAATGCCTAATTACATGTTGGAGGATTAACTATTCAAGGGTATCATGGTTGCACTTGATGTTTAGATACAGCCAATATTACAGATAGCAGAGTCTGTCTTTTAGGGAAATTTGACAAAAGAAGCTAAGTTTTCTCTCTAAAGGTTGGGAGAACGTTGGAAATTGTAGTGAAAATGTTGCCTGAATTGTGTAATTGCCATTGTGTCTTTTGCCTGTGATAGCAAAGCCAGCTGTGCGAGATGATTATCTTAGCCTCCCCAGCTAGCGTGCATGCCTGCTCAGTCGTGTCCGACTCTTTGAGACCCAATGGACTGTAGCCCGTCAGGCTCCTCTGCGTATGGGATTTTCCTGGCAAGAATATTGGAGCAGGTTGCCATTTTCTTCTCCAGAAGATCTTCCCAATCCAGGGATCAAACCCGTGTCTCTTGCATCTCCCACATTGGCAGGCGGATTCTTCCGCACTGCACCACCCGGGAAGCTCTCTCCCCAACTGGAGTTCAGAAGAAATTCAGTGAGCGGCAACACAGGGAGATCTTCCTGACGATGGCCGTTCAGGAGTGAGTCCCTCCACGTATTCTATCTTTTGTGTGGTCTGTTTCACTCTGGAGCAGACCCGAGGTTTCCTGGAAAGGCCCTGTCAGAAGTCAAGCCTTTTTCCTTCCTACCTTTCATACCAGACCATTCCACCTAACCCATTGCCATAGCCAGCCCCATCTCTGCTTCTCGGTTTCCTCATTTTATTTTATTTTTTTTTTGTGGTAAAAGTCACATACTGTAAGACATATTATTTTAACTATATTTAACTGTGCCGTTCAGTGGCACCAAGTACATTTACATTATTGTACTAGACTCACCATATCCATGTCCTGAATTGAATTCAGGACAACTGAAACGTCCCCAACTGAAACTATGTCCCCATTAAGCACCAACTCCCCATCCCCCACTCCCCTCCCCTCCACACACCCCTCCCCGCCCCCACCAACTCCTAGCATCTACCAGTGTACTTTTGGATTCTGTGAATTTGACTATGCTAGGCACTTCATATAAATGAAATCAAACAGTATTTGGCTGCACCTAGTGTATTAATATATTGGAATGCAATTTTAAGGTTATAAGTTTCCTCATTTTAAAAACAGAAATAATGTTGTGAATATTGAATGTAATCAAAGAAACACTCTCTTCCTCACCTTAAAAGTATTTTTGTTACTGTTACTACCTAGATGCACCACTACAATAGTTTCTGTCTCATTATCTGTCTAAATTTGACAGGGATATTGGGTATTGCCATCACATCTCTGCTTTCCAAAACAACACGTCAGTTTTTTCAACATAGAATTTGAAATAATGTTCTCTCTTCCAGTAGCGTCATTTTAATTAGATGATATCAACAGTATTTTCTAAAATTTGTATGTCTCCTCACTTCTGGGCCATCTATTGTATTAATAAGGATTATACATTAATGAAAATAAAAAGACAGTCTAGCACTGCTGTTGAATACCAATGCCAAATCATGGTTCTTGACCATGTGAGAAGAGTGAAGCTATTGAATTGTTAAAAATGATATGTGGGGGTGAGAACCTGAGATTTTCTTCATGGTTCAGTTAGTAACTTGCCAGATGATGTTGAACAACGTGTTTCACTTCTTTAGCTTTTATATTGTTAGAGAAAGTGTAGAGAGTAGGCCTTGGACTTTCTTTTTTTTTTTTGGCTCATGGAGAAGTCACTTACATGAAAAACCTTGACCAGAAAAATATTGGACTATAGACTGTCAGAGAAGAACATTTGGTTCAAATCGAGACCCATTTCTGTGTTATACCAGTGAGAATCTAACTTCTGACCAACCAGTGACTTGATTATCATTTTTTTTTTCTGCTGCCTTGTCACAGAAACTCTGATTAATTTATGATGATTATTTTTAAAGCGTTTTGGACAAAATTAAGCCTTATGGTGAAATTCAAAGCAAAATACTCTTTTAGCTGCAGAATGGAGGGTTGGGGGTGCTAGAGATGCTTTGAAAGGAAAAGAGACATAATTTGAAGTTGAAGTCAGGGCCAGCAACGATTGAAATCCCAGCTCTGTCACTTAGCTGTTTAATCCCAAGAAAACCAGGTGATTTTTCTCAGCCTCTGATGCCTCATTTATAAAATGGAAATAAATATATACATGGGAACCTCACTATTAGTTTTTTTCTCCCATTACCTATAATGTGTGTTCATGTATGGTAGACACACACACACACACACACACACACACCCCATAATAACTTAAGAGTCTTTGGAATAATATATGGTTTACAGTGCATAAAAAGTACTTTTAAGAATGTAGCATAGCTGTCAGGAGAAATACACCTAAAGGGTGAGGTATACCTAGAAACTGAAATTTCTAGATTTTTCCCAAACTTTCCTATAACCATTTTTTTTTAAGTCCCTTGTTCTAACAAGTACTACTTTCAAATTGTTAACAGAAGACACAGTTGAAGGATGTAAATCTTGCTACTTCTTTCACACTTTGCTTAGAAGTGCTAATGAGCAGCAGAATACCCCAAGAAGGCCCTTTATCTGAACTTTATCTACTCATGTTATGGGTAATTAAGAATGTACTGTAGGGAACACACCTACACGGCAAATAACATCTAGGCTTGCCAGAGGTTGCTACAGATGCAGAGTTCAGTTCTCATTCTTGACCCTTTTGGAAATTCAGAAGTTAAAGTCAGCATCATTGTACTGGAACATGTGAAACTTTGTCTCCTTGAAAACTTTCTACCTTGAGGTTAGGGAATGGGCACCGCAGATACACATAAATCCTAGAGAGAAGCTCTAGGATTTAATGCCAAAGCCACAAGTTCTGACATTTGTATTTTGTTAATTTCACACGTCATCTTGCAGAATATAGGGTCTGGGCTCTTGCCAATAGGACTGCAAAGTCTTCCTGAAAAAGTGTTTTGGGGTAGGAAGGGTGTTGAGCTGCAGAGACATTTCCTTAATATTGTTCTTTAAAGGGACGTAATATGTAAATACATGAAATTCAGAGCCCTCCTCTGAATTTCACTTTTCTGAGAAAGCATTTCTATAGCCTTCCTCCTAGTAATGTGGCTGATTTTCTGTTTTCCAGTGTTTACTTGTACTGTATAATGTTTACAGTATAATGAGTTTATCATATAATAAGGGACCCTGATTTATTAGCTCTTCATTACTCTCATTCCATCAGCTTCCTGATAAATGCTACAACCCTTGGCAGGGACGTGCGTCTCAATCAGGTGATATCATTGCTTTTTAATGAACTCTTCCTCTCGGAGTAACAGCATCACATGTGAAATTCCTTATCCTGCATTATTAACAGGCCCCAGAATAAAAGGCACAAAGGCCCCGAGAAGGTTGCACTGAGAAATGGGGCAGAATTCATTACAGTTCAATACACTGCTAGTTAGCAGTCTTTGATCTATCACATTTACCCTTCCCAAACAGCAAGAAGGCGTGGGCAGAGCGGTAGTCAACTCTTTCTAGCTTGTGTAGGCATTTTGTAAGTGCAGCCTCGGTTGTTTAATGCCTAGCCTGACTGCTGGAATTTAACAGAGTGACAAGTTTTTCAGAGGGGGCATGAAAAAAAAAAGTGATATTTTACAACCTGAGAAGTTAAGCACTGAGATGGTTAGGGCCCAGCTCTCATTAGCTGAATGGTAGATTTTTCTAATTAGTTCTTTCTAGTGCAATTAGCACGAAAGAGTCTAATCACCTCATGTGAAACCAATCTAATGCTTGGCGAAGAATGCCCTTGGCTTCTCTTTCAGACTGGATCTTAGAATTTTCGGTTTACCTCCTTACAGAGTGGGATGTGCCTAGTGAGTGTTTATTTAAGGTGTGAGCACATATCTGCAGAAGGGGCAAGACACAACCAACTTGTTGACTCCCAGTGGAAGGATAGCTGGAGAATGTGCTTAGAAATCTTCACTAGTTGGCAGTCATCAGTGTAATGACTTCAATTAAAGAATCTGTTTTCCTTGATAGCTTTCATTTACAAGTTTTTGACTGGGCCCTGGAATAGCCCCGGTTCATCATGGTGACACCTCCTGAGGGTACGAAACATGTTGCCTGTTAGACTCAAAATGAACCTGGAGTCCTGGGCTTCCTGGTTCGATTTCTCAGGCTCTGTGGTGCAGGCTTTCCATCAGTTTTGGCTAATTTGCGCCTTTGGTGTTCTGTCTCTTCTCCCTCCCTCTGCCTTGGAGCGCTCCATAGGTGCCACATTCGATTTTGAAGTGTTCTCAAATTTCTAGTATCTATCCATCACTTGATAGATGGATAGATGGATAGTTGGCTCTTAAGGGTGCCAACTCTGGGTGTGTCAATTGGTATTTTTCATGTTTACCTGAAAAGGAAACTATAATGGCGACATCCGGTCCCACAGCATAGAAACTGTTGTCCCTTTTGCGGGGAATGGCACCCCACTCCAGTATTCTTGCCTGGAGAATCCCATGGACAGAAGAACCTGGCGAGCTACAGTCCATGGGGTCGCCAAGAGTCGGACATGACTGAAGCGACCTAGCATGCACTTGCTTGCAAGTAGGTGAAAGAGAAAATGCTTAGTGTGTGCATATTTACTATGAACTAGGGAAAGGAATGGGCATCCTTGCTCCCCAGGCTGCAGAAGCTAAGTACATGCAAGCTTCCATAGTGCTCTGTAGAACTTCCTGAGATGATAAAAGTGTTCTGCTTCGTCTAGTACAGGAGTCACTAGCTACGTGTGGCTGTCATATGCCTGAAATGTGAGGCAGAGGGAATACATTTTTTTTAATTTACTTTTAATTTGTTCAAGTAGCCCTTTTGTGGATAGTTGGGTACTGTATTGGACAGGGCAGATCTAGCCCTCTTCTACCACCCTCACCAGGGTACACACAGCTGCGTCCGTACCAACAGGAAGCATGCTGCCCCCTGCTCCCCCGGCTCTCTGTTCTCCTCAGCCTGGTCTTCAGACCACTCAGACCTTTTTCTCAGTGCTATGAGGAGTTCAACACAATGCTTTCTCTTGGCTTGCGTTAACTGAAGATCATGCTATACTCCCCCAACCCAGTGTTTTGTTCTAACACTTGAAAAAATCTTGTAGTTTTTAACATAGCCCACATACTAGTTTGTCTCTAAGGTGAGAGGGGGGAGGAATCAGTCAGCTGAAACTTATGAAACCTTCCCAGTCTCAGAGATAGGACAGTGTCAAACACTTTTCCAAAAAGCTAGATTAAGTAGATGCAAATGGCTTTTACAGACTCCCTGTGATGTTTTAATTATACTTAATTAAAGTAAACAAAATGGAATATTTAATCATCTTTATCAGTGATGTTTAACAAATGTGCTAACTTTGCTCCTGGTAGCCAGCTATGCCGTCATGGAGCTGACTCTTCAGTTCACACTGAAGGGAAGTCAGCAACCTGGACACAGACCTGCCTCTGTGATGACCAGTCTGGCTCCTTTTCCCGTGGTTGGAAGTCCCTTTTGTTGCTTTGGACCCTGGAATGGATTCTGTTTAAAGGAGGAAAGATAGAACACTAAGCTTGTGTATTCAACAGAATGCATGTTCATCTATTCAACAAAAATGTATTGAAGGCCAATTCTGGTAGGAATTGTGGGGACCTCTGGGGATGTGTAAGGAAATGGCAACTCACTCCAGTGTTCTTGCCTGGAGAATCCCAAGGACCGGGGAGCCTCATGGGCTGCCATCTATGGGATCGCACAGAGGCAGACATGACTGAAGCGACTTAGCAGCAGCAGCAGCTGGGGATATGTACATGAAAAGACACTGCATACCCCCCAGAAGACTGTGATCGCCAGCAATTGACACATGCGTGCATGCTTAGTTGTGTCTAAACATGAGTGTAGTTGTTTTGTGACTGCCCAGGCTCCTCTGTCCATGGTATTTCCTAGGCAAGAATACTGGAGTGGGTTGCCATTTCCTTCTCCGGGGTATCTTCCCTACCCAGGGGTTGAACCTGGACCTCCCATGTCTCCTGCATTGGCTGGCGGATTCTTTACCGCTGTGCCACCTGGGAAACCCAGCTGACACGTAGACAAATAAAATTCTGTGACAAGCATTGTGATGGAAGTAAATATACACTCTGTGGTAGAATCTGGAAGAGAAAAACAAAGTGATGATTCCACAGGAAGCTTCTAAGGTGGAAACATGTAAGGGAAACTTATTTTTTATATGTAAATGTAAATAAATATAAGGGAGACTCGTACGGGAATTTGAGGGTTTTTCCAGGGATTTTCATGAAGGGGAGTGTGGTGTGATGTGGTATAGCTCTGATGTGTGAAGCAACAGTGTGTATTTAGGGGCCTGCTGAGAGGAAGGGAATGCAGTATTTGGTGTGAGACGGTGAGAGTAGGAGAGATGGGGACGGAAGGGTAGCCCCTGCTCAGCTCCTACAGGGGAGTTTATGGTATGGACATGGTGGAGCATTAGAGTTTGATGCTAAGTTTTTGTTTGGGGTTCTTATTTTTTAATATTTATTTATTTATCCAGGTCTTCGTTGGCAGCATGTGGGATCTAGTTCCCTGATCAGGGAATGAACATGGGCCCCCTGCATTGGGAGCTCAGAGTCTTAACCACTGGACCACCAGGGCAGTCCCTGATGCTAAGCTTTAGAAACGTAATGGAACCAGGATTAGGATGAGGCAGGAGAAGCACTTGGGGTACAATATACAAGGAAGCACTCCCTCTGAGGGTCATGCGTGTTCAGGGTTTGTCCTTACACAGTCCTGAGATGATGGCTCCTTAAATTTTGTGCCGGGGCACCTCACTTGCCTTGCCCTAATCCAGGCCCCTAAACATGACTAGCTTATATGCAGAGAAAGGGGTTGAAAGGGAAGTGGGTGGACATCTGAGCCAAGGCAGTCTGGTGGACGTGGCAGAGTAGACGTTCGTGAGACACCTTTACAAGGTAAAGCAAAGAGACCTCGTGACAGAGAAAAATGAGGCATGGGAGAGAGGAGCCAGGATGTCCTAGTGATTCTGAGGGTTGTCATATTGCCTGACACTGGTTGTTCCCTAATTTCTCAGTTCCTGCCCTGTTCTGTGAAAGTAAAGGCGTTAATCGCTCAGTCTTGTCTGGCTCTTTGCGGCCCCATAGCCTGTAGCCCAGGCTTCCCTTGTGGCTCAGCTGGTAAAGAATCTGCCTGCAATTTGTGAGGCCTGGGTTCGATCCCTGGGTTGGGAAGATCCCCTGGAGGAGGGAAAGGTTACCCACTCCAGTACTCTGGCCTGGAGATTCCATGGACTGTATGGTCCATGGGGTCGCAAAGAGTTGGACACGACTGAATGACTTTCACTTCAAACTGTAGCCTACCAGACTCCTCTGTCCATGGAATTCTCCAGGCAAGAATACTGAAGTGGGTAGCCATTTCTTTCTCCAGGGGATCTTCTTGACCCAGGGATCAAAACGCGGGTCTTCTCCACTGCAGGCAGTCACACCCAGTTCAAGGTAGCCTATGTAACTACTGAGTCTGACACCTTTGACTGTTTTGAGAGAAGGTCGTGAGAGCTGGAGTTTTTAAAAAAAAGTGTCTGACTTTAGGTAGATCTGCTGTACTAGATGGTGTTAACACATGCAGAGGGCTGCAGTTCTTGGCTCTCTAAATTCAGTGACCTTATTTTAAAAGATGATCAACATGGCTTAGAACCTTCTGAGGATTAGGAGACATTTTAGCAAGTTTATCAAGAATAAGCAAAGATGACATTTGGCTAGCAGTATTCCCCCCCCTCCCCCGAATAACCATTTGTTTTGGAACAAAGCTTTTTCCACTTAACAAGTTTTGTATTACCAATACTACTTGAAAGTCCTTCTCCTCCCTCCAAACTCTGGGATGTTTTCAGGAGGGACTCTCTCCTTCAAAGGCATCCAAGAATATAGTTAATTGGGAAAACATGCAAGAAAGGGCTTCTTGGCTCCTCTGGCCGCCTGTGCTTGTCCAACACCTGCTAGTACTTGCCTCAGATAAGCAGACAGGTGGCTGTTTGCAGAGCAGGGTCTAATGTGCCTTTGACTCAGACGTTTGGGAAGAAAGCCCTCTGTACAGCGAGCCTCTTGCTCCCTCATGGAGTCTCTGCTCTTGCCTGCTCCTTCTCACCTGGGTCCAAGGAACTTGTGGAGAAAGCAGGGTGGTACACATCTTTGTCATAGTCCGTGTGCCACACTTAGTCTCTCAGTGACATCCAACTCTGTGAGACCCCATGGACTATAGCCCACCAGGCTCCTCTGTCCATGCAATTCTCCAGGCAAGAATACTGGTGTGGGTTGCCATGCTTTCCTCCAGGGGATCTTCCCAACCCAGGGGTTTAACCCATGTCTCTTCGTCTCCTGCATTGGCAGACTGGTTCTTTCCCATTAGCACCACCTGGGAAGCCCTCTCTGTTGGCTCATGTTATCTTTTCCCACTCCTTCTGGTGGAGGGTTTCCCTTGTGGCTCAACTGGTAAAGAATCCACCTGCAATGTGGAAGACCTGGGTTCAATCCCTCAGGTTGGGAAGATCTCCTGGAGAAGGGAAAGGCTACCCACTCCAGTATTCTGGCCTAGAGAATTCCATGGACTCTTTAATCCATGGGGTCGCAAAGAATCAGACGCGACTTTCACTCATTCAGGTGGAAGTTCTAGAGAGTGATGTGCAAGTGAGTCGTATGCTTCCTCAGTAGTCCAGTTGTAAACCAGCTAGTCAAGTGGGAGGGAGACGACAGCCCTAGTAGGAATTTAGAGCGGGTCTCGCCCTTCCTTCCCTTGTAGCCCGTGTTGCAAAGTCCGCCCCCCCCATGCAGTCACCACCACAGGGTGTCAGTGGGAGGGACGCTGTGCTCTCTGGGAACCAAGGCCCCAGAAGTTAAAGGTAACTTTCTAAGACCACTCATAGCTAATAATAGGCAAAACAGGATCATACATTCAGATCTATTCAGTTGCTTCTGTGTTTGCATGAAACCACTGAAAAGGTTATCTGATACGTGGCTCCTTTCAATCTCTTTAAAGTAAACTCTGTGTGATGTTGTCTCTGCCATTCCACCATCCCCACCACCACCAGCCTCTCACAAGTCACTGTTCATCAGGCAGTTGCTGCCTAGGAATTCCAGCTGAGTGACTGTGAACTAAAAGGATTTCATCCTGTGACTTGGCAAAACAAACCCTTTTCTAGAATCCAAGTGTGTGCCCTACACCTGTGGTGGAGAGCCAGGGAGTTGGGAAGTGTATAGAGAGCAAGAGCGGTTCCTGGCTAAGAGGTGGCACTGGTGTAAAGAACCTGCCTGCCAGTGCAGAAGACATGAGACCCGGGTTCCATCCCTGGGTCGGGAAGATCCCCTGGAGGAGGGCGTGGCAACCCACTCCAGTATTCTTGTCTGGAGAATTCCATGGACAGAGGAGCCTGGTGGGCTACAGTCCATAGGGTTGCAAAGAGTCGGACTTGACTAAAGCAACTTAGCAAACAACACACGTAGTAAAAATGGCTGAGATACTGAAGGTCAAGAAATCTAAGCATTTTGTAGTCACTGAATCCCCTCAAATCTCCTAAGAGAAGAGCTACTACTTCACTTTACGAATGGCCTGGGGAGGGTAAATAACTTGCCATAGCGGTCCCAGACCTGACCCCGGGCTCCGACTCAGAGCCCTTCACTCCCAGACACGTCTCTGGCTCCGGTTCTGGGGCGGTAACGTGGGGGATGTAGAGCAGCCTGTGGGCTTAGTGACTGTGCTGCTTGGCGCACAGCAAGACAGACCGTAATCAGCCCTTGAATAATAGAATTTTCATGAGCGATTAAAGTAAAAGCCAGGATTTAGAGATTGAGAGCTGATTGTTAAAGGATAAATGATATTTGGAAGGTCTTACTGGATTTGATTAAAGTGAAATTCAAAAACCATCACAAAGATGATTATTTACCAGTGGTACTTTGAGGACTTTTTTTGTGGCTTCAGTCATTGGCACTCCGGTGCTTAAAAAGCTCTGTGCTCAAAACCAAAATGTAATTGATCCTCAGAAAATCAGAGGTTAGTGCCTTCTTTGGCAAGCTGCTTCTGAGCTTTGTTACAGTGAAATATAATCACCCTTTGAAGACTGAGATCTTGTTTTTTTTTTTTTTTTTTCCTCCCATAGTGCCTAGTATCTTGCCTTCTACATAATAGATACTTTGAGATGGATAGACAGACAGAATTTATTTAGTATTGTTTTAGGGGCTGTGAATTTAAGGAAGAGTTGATTTCTGAATGAAGTATGTTAGCAAAGATTGCTTAAACACAAAACTCTTATTAATCTTATTTCTCTTCTTAATCGCCTGAATGTCAGTGCCCAGGTCCCAGTCCAAGTGTTGTACTGCGTCTCGGTAAAGCTGATGTTTTCTGAAAGGGAAACCAAATATGAAATAATAGCAGGCACTGGGACAGAGGCAGCATCTCTTCTCTTGGCCTTACTACAGAAGGTTAGACAGCAGAGGGGCTGGATCAGGGTTTGTGGTTGGAAGTAGGCATTTGGAGCAAACTTGTGATTTCAGCTCATAGCCAGTGCTAGATGCTGTAGCAACAGGACCAAAGGATACATGAACGTATAAGCGGGCCTCACCCAAATGCTGAAATTGATGGGCCAAACAGATGAAAGTTAGATGGGGTTAACTAGTGAACAAGTTTCCATTTAAGAGACCAAGTATTTTTGATTGCTAATGTTTATTGAGTGCTTACTACATGTGAGATAGGATTCTAAGCACTTTACAAGTATTTAATCCTCAAGACTAATCTGTGAAATAGATACAGCTATTATCCCTATCTCATAGATAAGGAAATGGAGGTGCAAGGAGTTTAAGAAACTTACCAAAACGTCACGATTTATTAAGTCATGAAGTCAGATGATCTGACTCTAGAGATACTGCTCTTAACCCTTGCACTGGGTGCTTTGTCTTGGTTCTCAGATTTCTGAATAGTTGGCTGCCTGTGTACCATTTCTCTTTTCCAGACTGTAAACTCCCTGAGGGTAAAGAATCTATCCCATTCATGTTCATTCAGGAAGGAATGAACTCTATAAGTTTTATTCTAGATTCCTTTGAGATCTAAATTATTCCATTGGCCCCTGGGATCTTTATTGGTGTTTCTTGGCTCAGGGATTGAGTCTGCAGCAACAGAGGAGGCATCAGAGTTCTCAGTGGTGTTCAGCAAATAGTTCAGGTCTGAGCATCAAGAATTGAACAGGACAGAGGTTATCTGTGCCTTCTCAGATGTTACATTTCAGCAAAGAAACAGAAGACATAAGCACAGTGTGTAGGTGCTATTTATTTATTTTTAAAAAATATTTATTTGTCCTTGCTGGGTCTTGGTTGCAGCATACGGGTTCTTCAGTCTTTGCTGGTGCATGCAGAATCTTTAGTTGCAGTACGTGAACTTTTAGTTATGGCATTTGGGATCTAGTTCCCTGACCAGGAGGGACTTTCCTAGTGGCTCAGACAATAAAGAATCTGCCTGTAATGCAGGAGACCCGGGTTGATTGCTGGGTTGGGGAGATACCCTGGAAAAGGGAATGGCAACCCACTCCAGTATTCTTGCCTGGAGAATTCCATGGACAGAGGAGCCTGGCAGGCTCCAGCCCATGGGGTTGCAAAGAGCCAGACATGACTGAGCAACTACACTTTCACTTTTTGCTTCCCTGACGAGGGATCAAGCCAGGTTCCCTGCGTTGGGTGTGTGCAGAGTCTTAGCCACTGGACCGCCAGGAAAGTCCCTGTGCTGTTTAAAAGAAGGAAAAGAAGAAAGAAAAAAAAAAAACAAGTTCAAGAAGCTGAGTGGAGAATGAAGGAGATGGAGAGTGGAGTAGAGCCTACTCTAGATAGAAATGCACAGGAAGTTCCTCCTTGCAAGTTAACTTCTAAGCTGAGACTTAAAGAAGAGAAAGACAGGTGAGAATGAGAAGACTGTAGGGAAACCACTTTGTAGACAAAGAAAACAGCGTGTGCAAAGGCCCTGAGATTTATTCAACCTGCTTAATAGTGGAATTCAAGGATAATCATTAGGCTTAGATAGTTGCTTCTTATACATTCTGGCCAAACTTTTTGTCTCCTGAATTGCAGCCTATTCTCATTTGTCAGTGGTTCCAAGTCCACTTCCCAAAGCAACAACCAATATTCAGAGCTGTTTTGACTGGTTGCTCTGAAAACAGAGTAAATCAGAAGCAGAGGCAGTTCCATGTGGCCAACAGGGTGTGGAGTGTAACTTAACTTAGTCCATTTTATTTCATTCTGCATCATAAACCTTGCCTGCATGGGGCTCAACAGTAGAACTGTGTCAAATTCCTTATACTTGTTATATCTCTTTTTTGATAGACTTAAAGCTTAGGAAGAAGAAGAAAACCAGAAATTAAAAAAAGGGGGAATGATTTTAAATCATCAGAAATTATTTTTTTATAAAAATTTCTAAAGATTGTAATTATGTCTCTTACTCCCAGGGGTGGTGATTTCACCATGTTGCGCTCAAGAGAAAGTTGCTTACAAATCCCAAGAGAGGTACATTCCCAGCCTTCCACAGGTGGGTGCCCAGCAGTTTGGGGTCCACAGGCCATCAGGTGAATGTACCTGACATCAGGGTAGTCCACACGTGAACAGCAGCTTACGTGACCTCCCCCAGTGTTCTACCTGAAATCCCTTGAAAGCTCCCATTTCCCCACCATTCATAAAGGATCTGTAAATTATTTAAGAAAAGGAAACACAGCCTCTTATCCCATCAGATTTTCCCCCTCAGTCACATGAGTCTTTTTCTCTGAGCACACACACATGGCCCAGACTCACTGTCAGGGGAGATGTAAAGCTAGCATCTGGTATTAATATCTATTGTTGACATTTAGGGAATGAGAACATGAGCTATTAGGGAAGATGTTTGCTTGTACCTAATTAATGTCCCATTGTATCCCCTCTTGTTGTCAGCTCTGCCTCACCACCCTGCCTTGGCATTTTCTTTTACTGGCTAACTTTAAAAGTTAATTATTTCTCTGTTGAATGTTAAATGCCACCGTTTTTTAATGCTCTTCCTTGGTGTGAATTATCCGTTATCAAAAATCACGATGGCCTCTGCAATTATCGACTCTTTACCTAAAGCCTATGCTCTTGCTAACCGTTCTTCTCAAGTGTGGTAGCATTTGCGCATGTCTGGCAACCCAGATCTCCATCAGATGTGGAGTCCTGACTCACCACATTCCTAACCTTGTCTACGCGTCCTTAGCGTATAGCAGAGATCAGGTCCTGGTATATTATTTAATTGAAGCAATCAGTTAATCAGCCTTCCTAAGTGATTTTGCTTTAAACCAAATCACTGTTAGAACTCATTTGGCAACTCCAATAAATACAGGTAGAAGTGAGGAATCTCAGGTAGTTTTCTTTGTCGTGCAAAAGCTTTTAAGTTTAATTATGTCCCACTTGTTTATTTTTGTTTTTATTTCCATTACTCTGGGTAGTGGGTCAAAGAGGATCTTGCTGTGAGTTATGTCATACAGTAGGAACCTCAGATAGAATGATTCCCTGAAAGCTTTTATAAAACATACATCTCAATAGGAAATTGCAACTTTCTTTACTTGAGATTGGTTTATAAAAAATAATGGTAAAAATTGTAGCTGGTAGTTATTGAGGTGCCTTACTCTGTGCCAGGCTCTGTTACTAACTTTCCCTATGGATTATTTTATTTCATTGTCTCAACATCCCTATGAGGTAAAGTAGTATAATTATTCCCAACTTTTTTGTTGTTCAATCGCTAAGTCATGTCCAACTCTTTGTAACCCTATGGACTGTTGGGTGCCAGGCTTCCCTGTCCTTCACTATCTCCTGGAGTTTGCTCAGACTCATGTCCATTGTGTTGGTGATGCCATCCAACCATCTCATCCTCTGTCACCCCCTTCTCCTCCTGCCCTTAGTCTTTCCCAGCATCAGGGTCTTTTCCAGCGAGTCATCTCTTCACATCACGTGGCCAAAGTATTGGAGCTTTAACATCAGTTCTTCCAATGGATAGTCAGGATTGATCTCCTTTAGGATTGACTGGTTTGATCTCCTTGCAGTCCAAGGGACTCTCAAGAGTCTTCTCCAACAACCACAGTTCGAAAGCATCAATTCTTCAGTGCTCAGCCTTCTTTAATTTCATGGCTACAGTCACCGTCTGCAGTGATTTTGCAACCCAAGGAAATAAAACCTGCCACTGTTCCCACTTTTTCCCCTTGGATTTGCCATGGAGTGATGGGGCTGGATTCCCAACCTAAAGTTGAGCAATTTAAAGCACTAAAAACTTAAGTAATTCATGCACCATCACCTGGTGGGGCAAGTGTCTGAACCCTTGCTTCCTGCAACACAGAGGTGTGTTGTCCAGGATAGTGGCCTTGAGTCATAGATGGTGACTGAGCACTTAAATGGGGCAAGTCTGAATTTGTGTGCTTTGCCTGTGAAATAGACAGGAAATTCCCAAGACTTAGTGCACAATGATAGTGTGAAACAGCTCATTAATAGTGTGTTCATATCCCTTACTTGTCACAATAATAGCATTTTGAATATATAGGGTTAAATAAAATATGAAAGTCAACCTCACCTGTTTCTTTTCAGTTCTTTACTGTCTCTACTAGAAAATTGTAAGTTTCTTATGTAGCTGGCATTACATTTCTGCTGAGAAGGGCTGCTGTAGACATGCACACATGGGGCTCCAGAGTTTCTAGATTCTTTCCCTGCCTTAGGAGCTTCTGATCCTAAATTATTGACCCTTCCCCTCCCTCCTTTCTGGTCTATTCACTTGCAGAAAATCCAGCACAGAGTATAAATTCATACATCTGAGTCTCCACCAAGAACCCATCTGTTGGCGCTTATCAAGTATGGGAAGATAAAACGCTGACATGTTATGCATTAACGAGATCAAAAGGAGGGCTAATGACAGGAATGTGGCTGCTATTAAAACGTCCTGAGAGGATAATCCGCGCTGACTTTCTGTTCTCCTCAAGGCGACCCCCTTAAATGTCTTCCAGAGACCCGCCCTCCAGGCTCCTTCCCAGGCCCTCCCCGCCACCACTTCACCCTCCCTTCCAGTCCCTGCTCACCCCTTTCCCGGCCCACCCTCCTCTCTCCGGGCATCTGTGCATCAGGGGCAGCCCCTCTGCTAAGCAGTTCTGACACGAGGCAGGTCTTTTTTCCCTGCCTGTGAGAGCAGTGTATAATGGTGCTGCCCTCCGCCAGGGAGCTTTGAGAAGCTTTATGGCTCTAGCAGGCGTGGGGGAGCCAATCGCAGGCACTAGCAGCTGATATATGACACTAATATAGGGTTCACTTTTATTCTCAACCTAAAAAAAGATAGATTGTTCCAAGTTTAGACAGGCTGTAAAATGGTGTGCTTCTGGAACCACGCTGCCTTCCCCCCGGGACCACTCTAATTGCTTTACATCTGTACAAAGGTTCCTTGTAATCGGGCTTTCTGCCTTCATTTGTCTTCTTTTCAGCCTCTTAGTAAAGACCTTAATTGGTCTTAGTGGGGCTTTTTTCAGTTAGTGCAACTGTACCTTTAGGGCTGAACAAGTACCAGACACTACCTGCGGGGAGAAGTGGGGAGACGGGAAAGACATCAATACTCCTTTACCTCTAACGGTTTAATTAATGTGCTCGGAACAAGGAGCGGTTTGAAGAAATTTCTACTCCTCCGGGACCCTGCTACAGACATCACCAGGGTTAGGTGGAATTTTCTAGATTTCTTTCCTGCTTCAGTCTCTGTGAATACTCATTAGCCTCGTAATTGTCTCACAGTAAACGGTGTCAGGTTCCAGTCCATCCTCTTCGGAGGATCTGGTTGCTTTCCATCAACAAACTGAAGTACTAGGGGATGCTTGGGTAAGGAAGTAGCCTCTAATTTCTGTTTCTTAGCTACTAATTATTTAATAATACATTTTATTGCCTATTAAAATGTGGCATAACTTGCTTGTCAGCAAAACGAGATGGAACCCAGTCATTTGAGGAGCAGAATAATTGGCACTTGTGCAGATGGCTTTTACTGCAAGTTGGGTTTGTTATTGCAGATCGAGTTCCTTGCCAGGTTTCTTGGTTCTGTTTGTGGGCTGGTCAGTGCAGTGAGGGGGTTACTGTATTACAGCCCAGGCGGTTAAATGCGGTCTTCCTGCAAAGGCAGTGTGTACTCAGTTATAGATCATAAAGGCTTCTGCTGTGTAGGTACTTTTTTCCCTTCTCCTTCCCCCCACTCCTCCACCCCTGGTTTTAAAGGACCCTAGTGAGTTCTGTACCACACTGAAAATTACCTTATGCGCTGGAAAATGCATCAGTGGAGACTTTGTTTAAACAAAGGGCGTTTTTATGATGGATGGAAAAGGCCAAAACTTCTGGATTTCCATCTAGTAAAAATTTGTGTAGGAAAATTGGACCAGTCCCAGTTCCTTAGTAGAACTTCATGAAGGTTTTCCTGTTGCTTCAAAATGACCCCTTCAGGAATGTTGCATAAATTCCAGAAAACTGCCCACAGTGTTTCCTAGAGCACATTTTAAAAAAAAAAGAAAAAAAAAACGAGGTGGAGGGGAGCACATGGTGTGCGGGATAGTCTGATAGCAGGATTCGTTCACTGGATAGCAGAAAGGGGGAGCCCAAGCATTTTAGCTCTAGGTGGGAATCATTCGCAGGAGGCGGATTTAGTCTTAAGCACTTTGGTAAGGAACGTTTTGGTGGCGGTGGAGTGGGTGGGACAGTTCCTGCCGAGAGAGAAAAGTTTACCTGCCCGAGCCCTGGGACCCAGCACCCAGCTTTCCCATCCCCTGGGTTTATTTCTCCTTTGCATCCACATGGCACTCACCCAGGTCTTACTTCCCACTCACATCCAGCCCAAATTCACTGAAGGCCACCATCCGTATTTGAAAATCTCTCTGGTGTTCTGTCGCAAAGAGGGTCCTTTGAAACCCAGGGTGATGTCCATGTTTGTATATTTTCCAGATCCCATCTTTCCATCTCTCACTACTTTGAGATTACCTTTTTGTCTAATAGTAGAACGTTTGGAGTCTCTTTGTACCAGAACATATCTCCTAATCTGTCTGCTATATACCTCAGCGACTGCTTTCCTCATTCTTTAGAAGATGTACACAAGCTCTTGACCCTTCTCTCCAAGGTTCCAAAGACTGTGTGTTTTGCCCGTAAACACATGCCATTCTTAGCTATGGAATAAAATACATATCTTGGCATGATACTTTAGAAAGTTAGTATGAAGTAAGCTTGGTGTAGATAACTCTGTTTCTTAGGGGTTAAGCTTGGGAATGACTGTAATTTAACACCTATAATAAATGTGTAAAAAAGAGGGAAGAAAGCCAATTCTGAGGTTTCATGTGTTATATGAAGGGTAGGTGTTATACATTATCATAAAATTTTCTCGAGCTAAAGCTACTGGCAAGTTGAAGCCAGTTTAAAAGACATGGAGCTGCAGAAGGAAATGGCAACCCACTCCAGTATTTCTTGCCTGGAAAATTCCATGGACAGAGGAGCCTGGCAGGTTACAGTCCATGGAATCACGAAGAGTTGAACATGACAGAGCACCAGACTCTATGTGTATGTAAAAAAAAAAAAAAAAAAAAAAGACATGGAGCCATAAAATGGTTTGGGAGCTGATTCGGGAAGTGAAGATCCTACAGAACAATGATAGCATGGAAATTGGCAATGACCTAAAATGTCCATAACCTTGGTGGTCATAGTCTATAGCCCACTTTGGATGGTGTGTGTGTGTGTGTGTGTGTGTGTGTGTGTGTGTGTGTTGAGGCTTTAGACACATCTGTTGATTTCTTTCTCAACAGATTCTCAAAGAGTCTCAAAGACTCTCAAAGAGTCTTTCTATAGTTGATTCTTCTGGAGTTTATTTGTAAATAGACAGCTGATAGGATATTCTGATCAGTCCTTATCCTGGTAACTTTCCTCTTGTTGATCTGGATGGGAAGACCAAAATGAAGGGGTAGGATTTTTTAATATTACGCCATTCTCTGTTAAATTAAGCACCATTAAATATACCTCTATCTCTGAGTCTCCTTTTGCCAGACCCACCCCTAATATCTGCAGGGCAAGAGTATGTATGGACGCCCACCTTACTTCCTTCTTTTCAATTCTGGTTCTTTCCAGGAGCACAAGGAACTTTGCACATAGGAACATGGGCATGCACCCCACATATTCAAGTTCTCATCCATGCCTTATGCCCTCAGCACTGCAGCACACAGCTGCCTCTTAGCCACTGTCAGGCCTGCAGGTTTCTATATAAGTAGCATGGCCTGGCCTCAGGAAGATGGTCCCCTGGGGAAAAGCCTGCCCGTCCAGACCCTGGAAGGGGTGGGGGGCCATCTGGGCAGGGAAGTCCAGTGTTTCTGGTATGGAAAACATGGTCCTAAAAGGAAGATGTGTGAGCTGGCTGGGTGCATCCTCATGACCCCACAGACCATTGCCTCACAGAAAGGCGCACAGCTTGCAGAGAGTCTGAGAAGGAGCCTCTTGTGCACAGATCTCAGGGCAGGGGCTCATCTGTCTGGATATGACCAGTGTTGCCTCTGTCTTACACTTTTAATTTTGATAACATCACTCTCCATACCCCATGGAAAGCAAAATAAAATAAGAGATATAAGATGGATCCAAGTCTTTTCCAAGAAAGCTAAATCAGATGAGTTATTGTTAAATCATCAGTGTCTATGGACACAAGATGTGATTGCTTCATTTTTAGATTCAGTACTGGGAAGTCGGCTGGAATCTTGTGCAAAACGATGTTATGTGACGTGCTTATATAAGCAATGTGCTTTTCCATTAGCATTTAAAGTGTCACACACTGTCCTCCAGATGCAGGGAATGCCCTACCGTACTATGCAAGGACTATGTAAGGGAAAAGTGTAGCTGAGGAACTAAGTTAGGAATGTTTTCAATTTGGGGAGAAACAAAGCCTTGTATTGATATGATTCAAAGTAAGGCAGTTTGAAGGTTGCTAGCATTTTAAAAACACATCCTGAGTCAAAACACATCCTCTTTAAAAAAAAAAATGGGATAATTGCGTTGTTACTGATACTATTTGTAATATGCAGAGGACTATTGAAACTCATTCTCCCTCCAAATTTAAATATGGTGCTTGGCCTTCTAAAATGACCCAAATTCCAACAAGAAGTCAATGCAGTACGTTTTCTCTACTGTGCTACAGTTACCTAGATTTTTAAGACTTGGAATTCTCACTTTGGTGTGGAAGTGATAGTCCTTAAAGTATTTGAAGGTCTTGGTAGGTATACTGTTAGTTGGGTTTTTTTTTTAAGGAGGGTGTTAGTGGTAGTCACTCAATCGTGTCTGACTCTTTTGTGACCCCATGGACTGTAGTACCCCTCCAGGCTCCTCTATCCATGGAATTCTCCAGGCAAGAATACTGGAGTGGGTTGCCATTCCCTTCTCCAGGGGATCTTCCTAACCCGGGGGTTGAACCTGGGTCTCCTGCATTGCAGGCAGAGTCTTTACCATCTGAGCCACCAGGGAAAACCCCTGGTAGGGGTAGGAGCTCATAAATTTGGGGGTGGGTTGGTAAGAGCTCATAAATTAGGCTCCTGAATAAATTGGGAGGAGTAGGAGCTCATAAATTTAATGACCTTGATTTTGAACTTTAAAAAAGTTCAGTTGATCTGTCATCTTCATCCTACATACAGTGGTTAATATTATTATTTTAAAAAATGAGATACTTTGCCCTCCAAAAGAAAACCCTTTGGGAAAATATGCTAATAGTGGCTTTGAACGGGAACAAAGGAAAATTAAGCAAGTATCTTGAAGTGGGTCCTTGTCAATCTACTTTTCTCATTGTTTCAAGAGATGACAGTATTAGGAGACTGTGTTTTTGGCTCACTTTTCTCATCTAGGAAAGGACCATCATCCCTGTATCAGGTGTTTAGGGTACAGTAAATGCACGTCTGTAGAGCGTCAGGCCCATGGTGGTCTCAGGGGCAGCTCTTTTCCCCACCTACCTGGCATGCGGGATGAGTTGCTCAGTCCTGCCCACCTCACTTTGTTGCTGTTGTTGAGTTGCTAAGTCATGTCCGACTCTTTGCGACCCCATAGACTGCAGCACGCCAGGCTTCCCTGATGCTGGAGTGGTTTGCCCTTCCCTCCTCCAATGGACCACATTTTGTCAGAGCTCTTCACTATGACCCATCTGTCTTGGGTGGCCCTGCATGGCATGGCTCATAGCTTCATCGAATTACACAAGCCCCTTCGCCACGAAAGAACATTGACCCACGAAGGGGCCACCTCGCCTTACTCAAAAAATTTAGATGAGGTGAGGGAATAATTTTACATAATTTTATATCTTAGAAATGGCTTTTCTCCTTTCCTTTTCTTTCATTTCTTGTACTTTCGTTTTCATTGACTTTGCTCCTGTGGCCTACTCTCCAGCAAGACAAAGAGAGAACCGAACCAGGACAAGTGAGTTTCAACTTGGAATATTTCTATGTCTGAAGGCTATGTTTATGAAGGGTTCATTGTCACCATTCTACCCAGAGGACTCTGAGCTTCTCTTTCCTGGAGTATCAGACTGGCTTTCAGGATATGCAGTATGTTTGCTCTGAAAAATAATCCTCCCACCCCAAAGTCATCGTCTGTTTATAGAACTGGCCTTGGCCTTACCTGCATTTCCAGTGCCGTCCTGTTGCTTACTTCTCATTCCTACCTGGGGAAAAAGTCGATATGTAGCAGATTTGCTTAAAATTGTTATCAGCCAGCCCCTCATACAAGTAAAGATTCTAGAAAATCAAGCCAGGTAACGATGATATGACAACCTATTCAGCTTGTGTTTTTTGGCCCAGTGTTCATTTTTCAGTATGCTTCAGCCTTCTTTCCTTTGAGCTTTGCTCTGATCTACCGGCCTGTGCTTATGTCCATGGCTATTTTCCAGAAGGTCACCAGGCTGCTTGAGTTTTGAAGTTCCTGTCTAAGTAATGACTAGGTTCCTAAGATGTCATCACCACCTCCAGAAGAATCTGGCACCCTTTGAATTCTCTAGCAGCACCTACAAAGAGCTAAATCTTACAGTCCAAGGAGGTCAGGCATCCACCGAAGAAGCAAGGAGAAGAGTAATAGAAAAGGAGAGAGAGGCCCAGGTGAACCGGCACGGCAGAATACACGTGTGCCCAGAGAGTTAGGTGGTCGGGTTCTGCCTGAGACATTTCAACTCTGGAAGCTATTAAATAGAATAAAGACTTGCTGAAATTAGAGAATTTGAAGAAGGACATATGTATTTATATATGTATAAAACCCACTCCAGTAGTCTTGCGTGGAGAATCCCATGGACAGAGGAGTCTGATGGGCTGTAGTCCACGGGGTCACAAATGGTCAGACACGACTGCAATGACTGAGCACGGGTGTGTGTGTGTGTAGGTATGTATTGTTGTTTAGTCGTGTCTGACTCTTTGCAACCCCATGCACTGTAGCCCACCAGGCTTCTCTGTCCATGGGATTTCCCAGGCAAGAATACTGAAGTGGGTTGCCATTTCCTTCTCCAGGAGGTCATCCCCACCCAGAGATTGAACCCCCTTTTCCTGAATTGGCAGGCAGATTGGATTCTTTATTACTGAGCCACCTGGAAAGCCATGGATATGTATATATATGCACATTTTTACACATGTACACATACATGTATATATATATGTATGTGTGTTTTGATGTATGCATGCATAAGTAAAACATATGTTTGTGCATACATTCATGCTCACTCACACACATTTAATTCTACTTTAGGGTAGATTTAACCTTTTGACAATTCAAAGAGAAAACTTAGAGTCTATGAAGTGATTATTATGGAAACTCAACTGAGCCTTTCCTGGAAATGCTGGAACCACAGAAATTTTTTAGCATTTGAAAAGATGACAAACGCTGATTTATGCAGACCTCAGGATTCCATTCCTAGGGCACTGTCATTTATTACTTCCATCAGCGGGAATGGTTTCTTTTAAGAGCAGATTGGGTGTTTATACTGATGACAATTAAGGATGGTGAAATAATTCCAATAAAACAAGAACCAGACCAGCTTGGGAAATAAAGCCAGTCTGTCCCTAAATATCCCTCTCGTCACTATTTCCTTCTTTTCTCCACCTGGCTTCTTTTTTTCTTTCCTCTGTTCCATTCTTCTCTTTACCTGGTTTCTCCCTTCACTCCCTTTCCAACCTTCCTTCTTTACCATGGAAAGCTAAGCAAGTTTGAACAACACAATTCATGGAGATTCTGGCTCAGATAAGACATTCAACTCCAGAAATACCATACTAGGATCTAGTTTTTAAATGTTTCTTCCCAGGGAAACTAAAACATTCCATGCCATCTTAAGAAACAAGTATGTTCTCTGATATTCCAAACCAGAAAAATTCATTTTAAGAAGTTGGAGTATTTATCTTTACATGTGACAGGATAATAGTTCTTTCTTTGTTTTTCTATTTTTAATCAGAAAGAAGATTTTGTTTTTAAGGAAGACAACTATCAACTTTGTATATTCTAAAACAGGCAAATCCTAAGTCCTAGAAAAGTAGACTATCCATTAGCAAGTATTCCAAATTCTTTATACCAACAGATACTGAAAAGACAATTTCTCCAGAACCATGCAAGGTACTAACACATGGAAATCTATAAGCCACAGTGGCGTCCATGGACCATGGTGTCCACTGTTAGGTGGGAAAGAGGCAGGTTCTCAGCTCTTAAGTAGCAGCCATGCTTCAAGAAAGATAAATTATCTCCATAACTCTGAGGTGACATTAGCCCCTTTAGAATTCAAGAAACAAGAGACTTTGGGATACATAGCCTCTCAATCTTTTCCTATATGTATGTTTAATTTTTTGTTCTTGTTAATACACAGATGGTAATAAACTAGTACAATAATATTTATCCCCAAGATATTTTTATTAATAGTATACATTTTCATTTTATTAATTATTGTCCTACAGCTGTTTTGATCCATTCCATGGGTACACGGTAACGTGAATAACTAATCTCTAATTGCTACACACTTAAGTTTTGTTCAGTTTTTCATCTTGGTGTTTATTAACTGAGTTTTGGAATTTCTTAGAACATAATCTCGGAAATGGGCATTTTTGAAGGTTTTGGTAGTCTTATTTTTAACTGCTCTGAAATAAATATTGTGTTTATCAAAAGAATTATTTATTTAAATGGAGATATTTTTGCTGATGAAATATCCAAGTGTTATGGTTTGCTGTTTATTCTCCTATAACTCATTAGATATTTGTATAATTAACTACACTTTTCAAACATTTTCCTCACTGTGTTCCATATGTATTGCAACTCATGCACTCTGTTCTTTATGCTTCTGAATTCTGTACTTAAACAAAACAGCTTAAATGACACTTTTTCCTAAAAACTTTCTGAGACTCACTCAGCCTTGTTGAGCTCTTCTTTCTTTGGCCTCTAATAGTCCCTCTTGTGGCCTGTTCATCTCACTTGTCAATTAACTGTCTCATAGGTTATCTTTTTATTATGAGGATTTTATTTCTTTTAGTAGATTATAAACTAAGAACCAGAGACCATGCTGTGGACTTCTTACATATGTAGCTAGAAGCACATCTTACACATCATAGGAATGGAATATATTTTAGCAGTTATTATTTATCATATATGCATATTTTCTTTTTGTTTAAGTAGAGTCCACAGAAGGGTATGGCCAAATTCATGGTATTTTGTATGCTTTTTAATATCATGTTAACCTTTGTCTTCGTCATTTTGCTGTGGATATAAGGAAGATTGGCTCACTGAGAAAGCACTGCATTGTCTATATAAGAAAAAAAAAATGAACTTAGAGTTTAAACCGTCTAGGACTAGTAGGCATTAATAAATAGAAGCCTGTTTGTTTTAAAGACTCAGAAGTGACAGTTGTCTCTTACTGTCAGATGCCAGGCAAGAATGAACATCCGTTTCCTCGTCTATGAGAGATAGATTTGATTCATTTCTACTCTTTGAGAACATTCAGTCACTCTCCGTGGTAGATATTGTTGTTCAGTTGCTAAGTCCCCTGTCCTTCACTCTCTCCGGGAGTTTGCTCAGATTCATGTCCATTGAACCAGTGATGCTATTTAATCATCTCATCCTCTGCCACCCCTTTCTCCTTTTGCCTTCAATCTTTGCCAGCATCAGTGTCTTTTCCAATGAGTTGGCTCTTCACATCAGATGACCCGAGTATTGAAGCTTCCACTACAGCATCAGACCTTTCAATGGCTCTAGGTATTGATGTTTTGGAGGCAGGATCAGAACTATTCATGTAAATGCCAGCTAATGTTCAGCCTTGTTTTAAGTAAATTAAATATTCTTGGATTGGTTTGGATAATCTTTGATGATAAATTGCTAATAAAATTTCATTGAGATCAGTGTGCGCTCATAAGCATCTAGGACTAATACTTCTGTAGGTAGTTAAAATGTTACTTCTTTTCTCTCCAAGTTCAGTAGTTCACTTTAAACATTGTAAGTGTAGAGTCTAAGAAAGCTTATTATAAAAAGGATTGAAAGAAATTTTAAAAATTAACTGACTAAAATGATTTCTAAGACAACCATCTATAAGGAAAGTACATTTAGTGAAAGGATAACTGGATCAGATACCCCTCCCCCCTCCCCCCACCGTGTTCCTTTTCTACCTTGACTCTCCCACTGTATTCTGCAGAAGAGCTGGCAAGTTCCATCACCAAGCAAGATACAAATATTGTCACTTCCCATTAGATTATTGGATTCAGAATTGCTTTTATTTTGATGCCTTTAAATATTTTGTGTTGATGAGGAACCAATATACTTGGTCAATTATCATGTAATTACTAAGAGAAATAAAATGCCACTCAAACTCATAACAAATTGAAAAACCAGTCCATCCATTTTGCATGTGACACCTCTAATGCAGATCACAGGTTCGAAGAAAATTATATTTCTGTGCCATGAACACAGTAGAGACTTATAAAATACCTGAAAGTGATAGGGAACTTAAATGTTATTTTTAAGACTAGAAGTTCAGAGATTTCTTCCATTCGTGTCTGACATCAGCAAGCTCTTAATAATGCAGTGTGTACTTATTTATTGATCAGACCATTTAAGTAGTAAGACATGAGAAAGTGGACACTATTACCTGGTAATTGACCATATTGGAGAGTTAAGTGTTCTGACAAGGAGCTAAGTGTGTTTAACCTTCAGATAAGATCAATTTTAAGATAATGCCTACTTTGGTAATGAACCAAAGCTGCTAAGAAACTTTGTACTCCGAATGCTTCTAAAGCAATGCTATTTTGATGACAACTATCATAGTTTTTTAATAAACAGATTTGTTTCTAAGAGGTTTTGGTCTCCCAAGGCAACCTGGAGAGGGTTACTAAGTTTCATACTGTACTTAAAATAAAAGCTCAGGTGTAAGGGGACAGTGATTAGCTCATTGCCCAGGGAGTTACTCATTCGTTTAGCAAACATCTTCTGGGTACTTTCCTTGTGACAGTCATTACGTTACAGTCTAGGGTTCCAACGTCTTGTGAGATATCTCACTTGGAGGAATTTATGCTGCAGTATGATGGTTTTCCAATTTTGTTTTATCTGGTAAATCTCTAAACCAAGCTTATATGGGCTCATCGTTTATAAAAAGCAAAAGAATCATACCTCAAAACCTGCCATTTTTGCCTCTGAGTCCTTTGTGGGCTGATTAAACAGAGCTTAAAACCAATATTTCTTAGGGAATAGACCTACAAGCAAATATCAAAACCCATTATAAGAGATGGCATAGAAATATGAACACAATTGACAAGAGAACATAAAGAAGGATAGAACTTACGCTGCCTGTGAGGTTAGTAAAGTCTTCCTAAACAAAGTACCTTCAAGCATCAAGACAGTCTTGTTAGATGAACTGAAGGTAGTGGAGACAGAGCAAATGACGGCTATGTTGTTCGGGAACTGGGTAGCCCTGGCTCAGTCATAGAGAATTCACCTGCAATGCAAGAGACACAGGTTCAATCCCTAGGTCAGGAAGATCCCCTGGAGAAGGAAATCGGAACCCACTCCAGCAATCTTGCGTGGGAAATCCCATGGACAGAGAATCCTGGCAGGCTACAGTCTATGGGGTCGCAAAGAGTTAGACATGACTTAGCGACAGAATAACAACAGCTTCTCTACGGCTGCATAGAGGTATTTGTAAAGGAATATTGATAGATGGAATAGAAAAGTAGATTAGGGTCTAAATCCTATAGACCTCAGAGAGGTTTATAAGCAGAAGAGTAACATAATCAGATTTGTTTTTCAATGAATTAATGTGGACAACCTCAGGGGAATGACAGGGGCTCTTTTTTTTTTTTTTTTTAAGTTGATTTGCCATTTTTCTTTTCTTTTTAATTTTGTTTGTTTATTTTTGGCTGCCCTGCATCTTGACTGTTGTGAGCAGCCTTCCTCTAGTTGCACCACGCGGGCAGTAGAACGAAGGCTCAGTAGTTGTCGCGCACGGGATCTTCTTGGACCAGGGATTGAATCTATGTCCCCTGTATTGACAGGCGGTTCGTAACCCCTGGACCAGCAGGGAAGTCCACAGGGGCTCTTTTAGATCAGAGGTGAGGAAGCTTCACCTAGGGCAATACTCGTAGTGTTTGAGAAGAGGGAACATTCCAGAGAAATTTCAGAGTGGTAATTGAGAGATCTGAGCAACTGGATAAATGTGTAAAACTGGGGGAGAAGAGGAGGAGGGAGTGTACCTAAGCCAGAAGGCTGGGTGGACGATGGTGAGCAGAACAGGGGAGGATGGACGTAAGGAGGAAGCCCTTGGGTTTTGGAGATGCTGACTTTGAAGAACTTTGGCACAGCTTGGTAGAGAATTTAGGCTGACAGCTGAAGATTAAGGTTGGGATTAGAAATAAAATCACTAATTGAAGACCCGGGCTTGCGTAGGCTCCCTCTTGAGGGCTGCAAAAGGAGTATTCAGCAAGGGGAATGGTCAGAGGTATTCTTTGATGTTGAGAAAAGAGTGGTTTTGCAAATAAGTTTTCAGGAAGTGGAAGTAATAATATCTGATACTGTAGGACAGAAAGATGTGAGTCTTCTGAAGACTACTGGCTTTGCCAGCTAGGCCACTGACCTTTCAGAAGAACTGTGTCAGTGAAATGGTGAGAGTGATGTCTGAGTTTCCTTGTTCCTTGTTCAGTCACTAAGTCATGACCGAGTCTTTGCAACCCCATGGACTGCAGCATGCCAGGCTTCCCTGTCCTTCACTATCTCGCAGAGTTTGCTCAAACTCATGTCCATTGAACTGGTGATGTCATCCAACCATCTCATCCTCTGTCACCCCTTTCTCCTCCTGCCTTCAATATTTCCCAGCATCAGGGCCTTTTCCAGTGAGTCAGCCCTTTGTATCAGGTGTTCAGAGTATTGGAGCTTCAGCTTCAGCATCAGTTCTTCCAATGAATATCCAGGATTGATTTCCTTTAATATTGACTGGTTTGATCTCCTTGCTGTCCAAGAGACTCTGAAGAGTCTTCCCCAGTACCATGATTTGAAAGCATCGATTCTTTAGCACTCTGCCTTCTTTATGGTCCAACTCTCACGTCCTTACTTTGACTGTAGAGACGTTTGTGGGCAAAGTGGTGTCCTCTGCTTTTTAATATACTGTCTAAGTTTGTCATCGCTTTTCTTCCAAGTTCAAAAAGACAGTGAAACATAGGTTTAAAAAATAGAGACAATAAACATGTGCATGATGAGAAATGAAGAGGAGGCCATGGCATGAAGGAGAAGCAGAGTGGAAGGGTAGATGTGTGTAGGAGAGTGAATTAAATATATTTGTAGACTGAGGAATCTATATGTCATTGGGATGGTAAGATCTTTGGAATCAGCCCAAATATCTAATCTCAGGCCTGCCATTGACTAGGTAAGGACTTTGAACAAGTTCTGTGGGCCTCCGTTTCCTCATGTATAAAGTGAAGCTAATACTCTTGGAGTTTTGTGAGAATTAAATGAAGTCATGATGTGAAAACACCTACAGGCTTAGAAGATACTCAGTAAGTGGTGCTGTTTTTTGTGTGTGTTTGTTTCTGTAAGGAGGAGAGCTTAAAGAAATGAGAGGAAGGGAATGAACTATATATCTCAGAGAAAAAGAGTTAGGTGGGAATACCGTCTGGAAGAAAACTAGAGTAAGCTTCAATGTGAGGATTTACATGTCTTCCTGGGTAATAGATGGGAAAGATAGTGATAAAATGAGGTATTGGGAGGATACTGTAGGTTCTGCTGCAGTAACAAACAGCCTTTGGACCTAAGTCTGTTCAAGTTATGAAGATTCCTTACTTGGGCCACATATCGCAGCACATATCAGGATGGGGCTCTGTCTGTTTTAGCCTCTCAAGGATCCAGGCTGATGGAGGCTTCATCTCAGCATTTGCATCTCAGCATTTGCCTCAGCAGTATTCACAGAGCAAGTCACATGGCTGCACCCAACCCCAAAGGGCCATCAGAGTGCCTCGAACTAGGGGAAAACAGAAAATATTTGACGGGCAGTGCTGATGACCTGAACAATGGGTTAAACCATAGGGCTTTCCTGGTGGCTCAGACAGTAAACAGTCTGCCTGCAATGTAGGAGAACCAGGTTTGATCACTGGGTCAGGAGCATCCCCTGGAGAAGGAAATGGCAACCCACTCCAGTATTCTTGCCTGGAAAATCCCAGGGATGGAGAAACCTGGTGGGCTACAGTCCATGGGGTCACAAAGAGTCAGACATGACTGAGTGACTAACACACAAACATCAGTGTATATGGAGGTGATAGGAATATTATTGATTTTCTTAGTGATAGAAGCAGCAAAATACCATCCACAGGGAGTAGTTAGAGGTTTGACAAGAGTGGTAAATGTTTGGAACAGCCGTTTGTTAAAATAATTATATGAGAATATAGCAGCAAAGGAAAGGGAAGTTGTTCTGGTTAAATATTTATCATTAGGGCTCCATGCAGAATGAAATGGTAATGCAGCTGTGATTCAGTTTCTTAGTTCAGCTGTAGCTTAAAATTAGAAGCTGCCCATCAATAATTTTCCCAAGGGAGTGATTTCTCCTGTAACAGCACATAGCCTCGAGAAAAGGAAATGCACACAGGCAAGCTTTCTGGGAATGGAAAGGGAAACCACGACAGAGAGAAAAGAAGCCAGAGAAGTTGACTGTACACAAATTCTTGGAAATAAAAATGAGTTCCTTTTATCAGTCAGTCTATGAGTATGTTAGCTGCTGGCCTAGCACTTTGGCACAGTATGGAATCAAGAGAAGTTTATGACTTTATTCTTGCTGTTAAAGAGTAGAGAGCTAGGTCAGAGGGACAAAGCTCATGATATGAGTTTGGGGTTTGTTTAATTTATATCATTTACAGCCCTAGTTAGTATAATGTTGGGAAATCATCACATGAAACATAATGCATTACATCTAGATCTTGAAGAAGAGGTTTAACTGGGAAAGTGCAGAAAAGCAGAAGGATTCAAGAGGGATGATTTGAGTAAAGATTTGATGGTGGAGTGAAAATGGTTTATACCGGGGGCAGGAATGAGGACGGCCAGAAAGAAGAGGAGAGGACTGGAGGAAGGAATTATGAGACATTAGGCCAAACTGAGAGACTAGAGCCTCATTACTGGGAGCTGGTGAAGTGTGGGAGGAAAGGAGAAATTGTTACCAAACACGAAATGAGTGAGGTCAGTTAAAAGACTTCATGTTATTTCCTGGGTTGTCTTTATACTACTGCCCATTAAACCTTAATGACTTTCTGTTGTTACCCTCAGAATAAAGCCCTGGTCTTTAGTCTCATTTGTACATGGCCATTCAGAAGGGACAGTTGACTGTCCAAAGGGTATTATGATGAGGAAGACTAGGATATGTTGAAGACTAGGAGCCAGAGAGCCAAGAGGCACATTAGAACCAAAAGATCTTATCAACAAGCTAGGTCCAGGACAGCTGTTCACAGGGGCCGTGACCACGCCAGACAGGACCCCCAGCCCCAGCAGAACACTGGAGGATTGGTGAGCTGCCAAGTCAGACGTCAGAACAGAAACCTTCTTTTCTTTATATTTTTTACAGTTTTATTGAGATAGAATTCACATACCACACAATTCACCCACTTCAAGTGTACCTGTCAAGGGTGTTTAATATATTCACGGAACTTTGCATTCTTCACCACCATGAATTTTAGAACATTTTTATTATCTAAAAAAGAAATCTAAGGACTTCCCTGGTGGCCCAGTGATTAAGACTGTGCTTCCACTGCAGGGGGCACAGGTTCGATCCCTGGTCATGGAACTAAGATCCCATATACCACGTGGCATGGCCAAAATCTTGTCAAAAAGAAACAGAAACCCTGCACTCTTTGATCATTGTCTCCTTACCCCCACCGTGTACTCAGCCTTAGGCAACTAGTACTCTGCTTTCTGTCTATAGATTTGCTTGTTCTGGACATTTCAAATAAATAGAAATATACAATATGTGGCCATTTGCAGCTGACTTCTTTCACTTGTTTTTAATGTTTATCCATGTTGTATCCATGTAATGTTTTAATGTTATCTGTGTTGTATCCATGTAGTAATACTTCATTTCTTTATATTGTTTAATAATATTCCATTCAAAGGATATATTGCATTTTGCTTATCCATTCATCATTTGATGGACATTTGGATTGTTTCCATTTTTTACTATTATGAATAATGCTGCTATGAACACTCATTACAAGTTCTTGTGTGGACATATGTTTTCATTTCTCTTAAGAATATACCTAGTACTGGAATTGCTGAGTCATGTAGTTTAACCATTTGAGTAACTGCCAGATTTTTCCTTAAAGTGTCTGGATCATTTTAAGTTTACATCATTTCCATTTTGTAGTCACATAATGAAATAGTGTAAAATTTGCATTTACAAAGTCTCCACATCCTTGGCAATGTTCATTGTTATTGTCTTTTTGATTAGAGCCATCCTAGTGGTGTGGATGGCTCATTGTGGTGTTAAACTACATTTCCCTGATCAGAAGCCCTATTTTCAAAACTAAGGCATAAAGTACAAAGCACATTACTGGGACTTAAGCCAAAACCTAAGAAAGAAATACCAAGAGGCTGATATGAATAGAAGGACAGTTCAGGCAGTTAAGGGCTAAGCATGAGTTGAAGGCAGCATATTCTAGTTTGTCCAGTCTGTGATGTTGCCGTGTTCCACTGTAATGAGTGACCAGAGATTACCGTTCTCAGTCAGATGAGTTGTTCTCAATCCTTGGCAGCACTAGAGTAAAATCATCTGAAAATATTTTATTTTATTTTTTTTTGTTGGCAGTGTCTCTGCTTTTTATGAAAATATTTTAAATACACCTGTCAAACCAGAATATCTGAAAATATAGCCCCAGTATTATCTGTTTTTTTTTTTTTTTTTGAAAGAAAATTTCCCCACATGATTCTGAATCACTGTGGGACTAGAAAGCCACTGTTGTAAATAATTCAGCAGGATTAAATAGTGGAATGAATTTATTGATTGTATGTACTGTTCAGATAACCATCTGCCTTTATTTTGACTTGTAAGCTTTTCTGAGACAACTGCTAACTGAATTTGAACAAAAAAAATATTGAGATATAATTACAGTGTGCATACTCCTCTCTGACTAATAGCAGAGAGAAAACCTAGTGTGAAATTCATAAAATCAACTGATCAGTTTTCCTCAGTTGAACCTCTTAGTTTCCAAGTTTGATCAAAGACTTGAACTCCTTCACTTCCTTTCCATTAATAGTGTCTACTAATGAGACTTTTGTTATTTTGTTTTATTCTAATATTTATTTGACTGTGCCTGGTCTAAGTTGTGGCATGTGGGATCTAATTTCCTGATAGGGATTGAACCCACACCTTCTCATGGAAGCAAGTAGTCTTAGCCACTGGAACGACCAGGAAAGTCCCTCATGAGACTTTTGTTTATTTCCAGTTATAGCCATTCAGTGATCCTTTTTTTTTTGAGCATGCAGTGATCATATAACTGTGTACCTTTTCAAGATAATGAATAATTTCAAAGATAAAAGAATCTATTATAATACATTAGTTTGTTGTCATGGGTCACTGATTGATGTCTTAGTTAGCTGGCTCTTGGGCTCCCCTGGTAGCCCAGATGATATAGAATCTGCCTGCAGTACAGGAGACGGGTTCGATCCTTGTGTTGGGAAGATCCCTTATAAAAGGGAATGGCACCCCAATTCAGTATTCTTGCCTGGAGAATCCCATGGACAAAGGAGCCTGGGTAATACAGTCCGTGGGGTTGAAAAAGAGTCAGACATGACTGAGCACGCAGACACTTACTCAGTTAGCTCATAGGTACAGACATTTCCTGTGTTGATTTGAACAGGTGCCATGCCTATGAGAACTTTGATCTTTCTGATTGACCAGATATATCCAGATGACAGAGAGGAGCTCAATAAAGGTGATTTTCCATTACCATAAGGTCACCGATTTTTCTAGGATTAAGGTATTATTTTATTCTCCTTGGGGAATGAAGACCATTTGTGTCTTTATATTTAAGTTGTATGTCTAAGTCTTAAAACTGAAAAGCCTGAGAACTAAAGTAGAAAATGATTCTGTTAGTTCAGTTCAGTCGCTCAGTCATGTCCGACTCTTTGCGACCCCACGAACCACAGCACACCAGGCCACCCTGTCCATCCCGGAGTCCACCCAACCCATGTCCATTGAGTCAGTGATGCCATCCAACCGTCTCATCCTCTGTCGTCCCCTTCTCCTCCTGCCCTCAATCTTTCCCAGCATCAGGGTCTTTTCCAGTGAGTCAGCTCTTTGCATCAGGTGGCCAAAGTATTGGAGCTCAGCTTCAACATCAGCCCTTCCAATGAACACCCAGGACTGATCTCCTTTAGGATGGACTGGTTGGATCTCCTTGCAGTCCAAGGGGGTCTCAAGAGTCTTCCCCAACACCACAGTTCAAAAGCATCAGTTCTTCGGCACTCAGCTTTCTTTATAGTCCAACTCTCACATCCATACATGACCACTGGAAAAACCATAGCTTTGACTAGACGGACCTTTGTTGGCAAAGTAATATCTCTGCTTTTTAATATGCTGTTAGATTGGTGCCAAATTCCCATTGCTGAAACTATGAATTTTCCTTGTCCAAGCCCTTCTTTAGAAGAATCAGATGTCCCTGTCTTAAATTTGAGTTGTGAAGTTTCAGGAAGAGAACGCGCATATTCTGTAAAGAAGAGGTGGGCAGTGCAGAAGTGCTGATAATCTGACTCATGTTCTAATGCCCCTCCTTGTCAGGTCCTGCTGTGGTTTCATTACAGACAGATTTCTTATAATAATGCGGAAAGAGAGGAGAAGTGGAAAAGAAGGTCAGGAAGAGGGATGTGGAGGAAGATGTGCTGGAATATTTTTAAAGGGGGAACCTATCTTTTGGTCTTAACAGAACTGCCTATCTCTGTGCAGTAGTACAGATCTTCTCTTCTTCTCAAAACCAAAGCAGGTACTCCTTGCCTTTAGTCTCTTAGTTGCTTCACCAGTAAGTGAAATTATGTCTTTTAGACCCATTGGTGTGAAGCATAGCATAGAAAAAATTGAAATGGAAACAATGAAGTTAACATGTTTCAGAACATGATCCCCATTTAGCTAGCTTTCAGACTTCCTGGACCTTTTCTCATTGATACATGATCTTTGCTTACTTTTTTCTTCTTCCTTTTGTCTTTTCTTTCCTTTTTTAAAAACTTCTTTCACTTATAAACTGCAACCTGTAAAGAAAAGGAAGGGTATATTACACATCCTTAAAAACAAAGAGGCAAAGAAACAAACTCTTGTTAATAACTTCCACTTTGAGCGCTTGGGCTGGTTGCAAGGCCCAGGGGACTCATCTGCTGAATGTGGACGGATACAGAACCATTTGTCCTGGGAGAACCACTGCATTAAAGGAGGGGGATGAAGTCATGGTGGGGAGGGGGAGGCTCTGCTGATGAAAGTAGCTGTCAAATTAGCAGGTCTGGAAGTTGGAGTGCATATTGTTATGAGCTGCTCAAGTTCACACCAGAGCAACCAGCTCCATCCGTCTTTCTCAGTTTACATTTTAATTGGCTTGTAGTTAAGTTTTTTAAACACTGCGAGATTGCTGACATACACTGTAATATCATGTGAATAATTTATGGAGGTTGCTCCAGACAAGCGTTTTCTTTGATTTGAGAATCCAAGGGGAAGGAGAAGGAGAAGGATGAGGGGTTTGCAGGAGGGGCCTGGGACAGAGGAGCAGACAGAACTGCATGTTGAATGCTGGATGTTAAATGTTTCTGCCGGTGTAGTCAGCAGCATTTGGGATTTCAGGGAGGTTTGTACAATGCAACCTTATTAATAACAATTCTGTCAAGAGAGCACCCAATTAAATTGAATTGGGTTTATGACTCCCTGTTGGTTTCTTAAAATGTGTGGATATAAACCTGTTCAATGTGAGTATTGGATAACAAGCGTGGGTGTTGTTGTTGTTGTTGTTATTGTTGTTGCTTTTAATGATTCATCCTCCTACTGAGAATTTTCTTGTTTATAAATGCAGGAGTAGACATTTTTCCCAAACTATCTTTTTCTTTTCAGTTCTCAAGGTAATCTAGAGAAGATGGAGATGGTGTCAGTGAGCAGTCATTCTAGTTAAGGACTTGACTGCTACTGGGAGTGGTTTGCTAGACAGCTCTGAGTCTAGAAAATCATCTAATTAACACCTATGGGAGAACCCTCTTCTGAAATATACTTCTAAATTATACTTTGGTTCTTATTATAAAATGAGCAAATTGTATAAAGCGTGGAGAGCGTATGAAGAATAAAAATCACTATAACTCCTCCCCACACTGATAACAATTGGATGACTTTCATTTATTTCCTTCTAGTCTTTTTTCTGCTCATAGTGAACAAAGTTGAAATCATATATATTGTTTAGAATTATTTGTTTTTCACTAACCATTACATCATGAGTATTTTCTCTGTGTCATCTACAGTTCCATTTCTGATAACTGCATAAGCTGTGTAAGTATTCTCTGTGAATTACAATGCTTTATCTAACTTAACTTCCAACTTTTGAAATGAAGCATTAGTATGGTTTTTATCCATTTTAGGCAGGGAAGCAGTAAATATACTTTTGGTTAAGTTTTGGTATACATTCTTTTTTTAAAAAAAATATTAATTTGGCTTCACTGGGCCTTAGTTGCAGCATGCAAAGTCTTAGTTGTGGCATATGGAATCTAGTTCTTTAAGCAGGGATTAAACCTGGACCCCCTGCATTGGGAGTACAGAGTCTTAGCCAGTGGACAACTAAGGAAGCCCCTGCTATACATTCTTGATTATTTCCTTAGGGAAGTTTTTAGGAATAGAATTTCTACAATGAAGCAGAGAGAGTCTGAGGGAAAGATCAGCAATCCCTCAAGAATAATTTTTGTTCTGAAAAGTGGGATAAAGCATAGGTTTTTCTCATTAATGAAGTTAATATTTTCTTCCTAGTTAAAAAAATTGATAATGACATTGAATCTGAGGGTCTTTGAAATTATTGGGATCGGTTTGCCTTGTGTGATTCTTAACCACAAGACCTATCTGTTAGGATTAATGTAGGCTACTTTTTCTTTTCCAACTGGCATATAACTACCTAAGACTTCATGTAATCAGTTGAGATGCTACAAATGTATTGCCTGTCAACTCCAATAAAAAAGAGGGCAGTTAATTAAAGGGATGTCTTGCTGTTAAACAAACTTGCAGTCAATTGCTTGTAAGTAACATTTAGTTTGATGTGTAGTCAAAGGGCAAGAAAATAAGAAAGGACTAGCTTTTTAAAATTGTGAAAAGGGGAGTGACTTTATTGGGGTTGAGATGAGTGGCCTATCAAGTGATATGATGTTTTCCTTTTTAGAAATATGTTCATATATTAAAGAGAAGGTGAAAGACATGAGGCATTAAGGTCATCAAGATCCTATCAGTTTGAAACGTTTCCAGCTAAAGATAACTAAGTCCCTGTCCTCATGCAGCCCTAGAAGACACTCTGCCCCTATGACCAGGCCTGGTTTCAAGGTCATGCTGTTTGTGTGTGTCTGTGCGTGTGTCTGTGTGTGTGTGTGTGTGATGGACAGTAAGTCGATGAAGCAAGAAGTTTTAAACAAGTTACTGTTCTCTGCAAATGGAAAACTGCCATTCACAGACCCAGTGTACAGACTCCATCAGCACAGCAGCCCTTGGTAACAGCTGTTCCAACTCAGGCCTATTCGCTGCTCCTTCCTGGGAGCACGCTACTTCTCTCTGCACGTGTGCTCAGCTCTTCCTTGATAATGTAGGTGGGAACGCACATTCTCTCAACAGTGACCATAAAGCGATCACGTGCCCCTCTTTCAGAGGGAGGGTCTTTTAAAAACACCCCATCCTGATAAAAATTTAAGTGTTGAAATATTTGTGAAACAAAGAAGGCGTATAGAGTGACCTTTTCCATCTCGAAGGCACATAGATAGTAGAGACCAGAGCTGTTAGAAGCACGACCAGATTTATGTTAAAGTTCTGTTGGAGGTTTCTGAACTTTAGAGCCTTATTCCACAGCCAAGAAGCTTCAGCTTTTGCCAATAACCACATTAAAATATGTGTACCTTGCATGGGTGAACCAATCTCATATACTAGTTTTCATTTGTTACACTATTATTTCATAAATGAGTGTTTTTTTAGTGCCAATTTTGTGCCCAACTAGGCAGTATGGAATGCAAGAGAAGGCATAAGTTATAGTCATACCCCTCATGGCCCTTCCAATAAAGCAAAGTGAATATGTAATCCACTTACAGTCAGATCATAGCAATATTTTTATTTGTAATGATCCCACATTTCAGTTGAAGAAAGTATTTATTATTCTAGGAAGAAAAACATTGGCTGAATTAATGGCAGACTCTGAATGGGCACTGAGCTCTATTCAGAATGCAAGTATTTTCAGTTAGGTGAGGTTGTTGAGGTTTGCTTTCTTTCCTGAACTCCTATGAATTAGCAAATTCTAAACCAGCTGTTTTCAAATTACATAAAATTGGTGCCTGCCCTGAGTGTCTGTTTCTCTCTGCCAAGTTTCAACTTGTAACTTATTTTAAAGCTTGGTCCTAAACACCCCAAACCAATGGAATGATAGCAGGCACCACCTTGAATCACAATATTTTTGCAAGAACATGTTCAACTTTGAAATAATGACCAGGTTGGAGAAAGAAGAGGTGAGAAGGGAGGAGTAGACAAGTTTGTGTTCTTATTTTTTTTTGAAACTTGCTTGAATTCATAAGTTGCTCACATTTCTGCTGGGTTTTTTTTTTTTTTTTTTCCTCAATGGCCAAAGTGGGAGAGCTTTGTAGCTCACAAAAGGGGTGAACTAAAAGGACACGTCTGCATCAAATGAAGATATTTGTAGGATGACAACTGGTGATAGGGTTGTATTTCAAAATGTTCTCTTGTGATCACTTGACAGTTCTCTCTCTCCTCCTTCTTTTGGTGTTGAACACATTGCTTAATTCCTTTCATCAAGAGCATGGGTTGGCAGACTTTTTTGTAAAGGACCAGATAGCAGATATTAGCCCTTGTGACCATATAGGTCTCTGTCATACAGTACTATTTGTTTACTTTTTTTTTTTAACAACACTTTTAAAATGCAAAATCTAATCTCTGCTTACAGGCTGTACAAAATCTTATTGCAGGTAAGATTTGGCTTGCAGGCTATCGTTTGCCAGCTCATGCCCTCAAGAAATATGGGGTGAAATCCTGGATAAGTTATGCTAGCATGATTTCTCTCTTTGCACCGCTTGCTTTGTTCTCTTCTGGTCACTGGCTTTCTCAGGAGCCAGTCCCTGGAGCCTTGCTCTCCTGTGTGATGTAATGGTGTGAAATGGTGTTTCCACTGGAAGGCCTGCAGGGGTAAATGCTGTCTCTAATTAACCTGTTCATTTAGTGCCATTATCCTTTATCTCCAATGCAGCTCTGCGAGGGGAGGATAAGGAAAGTGCTTAATTAGAGTAACTGTTTCGCATTGTCTGTGTTTGCATGATGAAGTATAAAAAGCCTGGGAGATGAAGCTGTCAGTCACTAAGCGTCTTTGGGAGCCTCTTGATTTTTAGCATTTAATAACCATGCTCTGTTATGGAGTGCTGTTGAGTGAAACCTCAGGTCACAGTCTTTGTGACACAAAGACTGACCCAAGACATCTGGCATATAACTTATGGCTAATGTCCACCAACTGGATCATGTCACTGGCAAGTCGTAGTTTCAAGGATGCTTGTTTATCTATTTGCTTGTTGCTTTAGAGTATTTTAAATGGTCATTTGTCATTTTAGTTTGTTTTCTGTCTCCTTAATTGGATATTAAGTGCTTCTAGTATAGGGAATGTGCCTCATATTCTTTGAAGCTTAAAGTCTGTTAGAATATCATTGCAGTGTTCATAGGGTTTTCTAATTCTGCGAAGATACACATAACAAAATTTACCATTTTAATATACATAACATAAAATTTACCATTTGTAACCATTTCTAATTGTACAGTTCAGTGGCAATAAGTACATTCATCACCATCCATCTCCCATTAGTCTTTTCATCTTGTAAAATTGAAACTCTATATCCATTAAACAATGACTCTTCATTCCTCCTCCTCACTCTCCCCCTGGCAACCACCATCTACTTTCTGCCTCTATGAATTTGCCTACTCTTAAGTGTCTCATATGAGTATTTGTCTTTTTGTGAATGGCTTATCTCACTTAGCATAATGTCTTTAAGATTCATCCATCTTGAAGCATGTACCAGAATTCCCTTCCTTCTTAATAAGGCTCAATGCTATTCCATTGTATGTGTATATATATCCCATTTTGTTTATCCATTTGTCCATCAGTGGACACATGGGTTGTGTCCATCTTTTGGCAATTGTAAATAATGCTGTGCTGTTATGAACACGTTTGAGTACTTGCTTTTAGTTCTTTTCTGTAGATACCTGGAAGTGATCTTCACAATAATTTTCAGACTGCCGAACTGACACTTTTCTTTTAGGCTCTATGGTACTTCAGGTATTTTTACCATACTTTTACATGTCATCTATCCTAATAAGGTCAATTTTGTAGTAAAGAAGTTAGTTATTAGCTATGATGAACAAAAAGGATCAGTGAGCACAAACATTTATTCATCCTGTAATATCAGGCACTGGGCTTAGCTCTTTATGTGAATTACTTTACTTAAGGCCCACAGTATGTGATCTGTATGTTGCAGAAGAGGAAATAAAGGCTTAGCAAGGTTAACAAGTTTACCTGAGTGGAAAAATTGGCAAAAAAAAAAAAGAAAAAGGAAATAAATTTATGGCAGACAAGTTGCTACTTCAGAGTCCATGGTTCTGGGTGCCAGGAAGCCATTCAGAAGAGTGGATTACATCTGTATATCTCATTATGTTCTCGGCATGGTTAGTAAAAGGCTTATTATTTTCCAAAGCCTGATGTCACTTTTGAATTTCAAAATCAAATTATATAAAATAACATGTAAAATTCTTTGAAAGCTCTAAAGTGCTATATAAATGTAAATTATTAAGCCTAGTGATGGGCAGATGTTAAAATGCTGTAAATGTATGGACCCCAAACCATCTAGACTGTAAACTGTAGTGTAAGGATTATGCAAGTTTAACCATGGCCTACCTTTGTGATTTTGTTAGAATACTGCTTCTATGCTATGTTATTCATGCCACTTGTAACTCTTATTAGGACTGGCACTACCTTTTCAACTGCTGTTATGAACGTCACAGCTTTTTCCACTTAAGTTGGTGGGAATAAGTCCAGTTCTCATATCATGTTCTTTTTTTGATATTTATTTATTTGTCTGCACTGTGCCTTAGTTTCAGCATAAGGGATCTTTAGTTGCAGCATGCAAACACAGTTGCGGCATGTGGCATTTAGTTCTCTGACCAAGGATCTAACCCTGGCCCCCTGTATTGAGAGCATGGAGTCTTAGCCACTGGACCACCATGGAAGTCCTATCACATCATGTTTATCACTTCTAGTATCCTCTGAATAAGAACCATGTCTTCAACCATCTTTGAAATCTCACAACTTTGAGGTTAGGTTTAGGTGCCAGGTAGCTTAAAGAACTGTCATGGAAGAGCCACTAGACTTAATTGTGTCACTTGAGAGGACAGAATTCAGGCCATTTGTATGCAGAGATTCTAAAGGGGCAAATTTCAGTTCAGAATACAATGCTTAGCTCTACAGTGGTAGACTGGATCCCTTGAAAAGTAGTAAGCTCCCTGTCAGTGGCACTATTCAAACATAGGCTAGAAAATCTCTTCTTGAGAGTCCCTTGGACTGTAAGGAGATCAAACCAGTCCATCCTAGAGGAAATAAATCCTGAATATCCACTGGAAGGACTTATGCTAAAACTGAAGCTCCAGTGCTTTGGCCTTCTGATGCAAATAGTCAACTCATTGGAAAAGACCCTGATGCTGGGTAAGATTGAGGGCAGGAGGAAAAGGGATGACAGAGGACGAGATGGTTGGATGGCATCATCAACTCAGTGGACATGAGTCTGAGCAAGCTCCGGGAGATGGTGAAGGACAGGGAAGCCTGGTGTGCTGCAGTCCACGGGGTCACAAAGAGTCGGACACGACTGAGCGACTGAACAACAATCAGGTGAAGAGGATTCCTACACTAGGACACTCATATTATTACTCTTCAGTTTTGGTGCATCATTGCTTTTACTTCAAGCGTCCTGAGAACTCCTTTTTAGCTTTTGTCTTATTTGGTACACAAGGCAGGTACTAAGAGGTTTTGCCTGGTTTATTTGTTGTACGAGGAACAAATAACTGTGCTGTGCTGGAGTGGCTTACAAGTAAAAGATATTTCAACCAAATCCAAATCATGGTCGAGGAGATAACAGAGTCATCTTTTTACATTCATGTTCTCCAGGGTCTCAACAGACCATGTACAAAATAGGGTTGGCAGTGAGCAAAGTGTCTGAAGTAGTTCAATAAATTTATGTTGATTATTTGATTTATTGACTTCTTTTGTGCACAGTCTTCTTGGAATTCCTCAGCATCCAGAGCTAGAAAACTTACAGTGTTTCAGTGGCTTGAACAAGGACTTGGGATTTGGCACAAATGACATTCCCTCCTCTTTTCTGATTAACGTGGCTCCAGGCTCAACCAAAGTTAATACACAGTGTAGAATATTTTCTCATATAGAGGCCAAAAGTACTTAAAATTCAGTGCAGGTGGAATTGCTTGTTTAAGTATCAGGAGGACAGCCTTGGTAATTTTAGTTGCATGAGTTGCTTCTTATTCTGTTTTAGGAGAATTTGAGTGTTGGAGACTTTGCCTGGAAGCCAGCCTCCAGCATTGACGTCTAACACTAACCGCAAAAGCAGTCCCCCCTTTCTGCTGGCAGAGCCAGGCCCACGTCCATGGCTGTGATCTCAGGGGAGGGCTCTTGTCCACGGCTTGGGTTTATGACTGGGAAGCCTGCCTCTTCAAAAGGTGGGGGAAAACAGAGCCAAAGTGACCCCACAGAATTTGAGCTTGAGCTTGTCAGATCCAGAGGACCCGTCAAGGTCTGGGATGTGGCCCAGCTTGAACTGGCACCCATGGGCTTCACCCGAGCCAGGTGTCAGAAATGGGTAAATATCAAATTGTATCTGATGAAAAACAGGAGGAAGCAGAGCTCCCCTTACCTCCTGGAAGGAGCCAAAGTCAGCCGAATGGTGTTTGGGCTCAGATGATTCAAAAGCCACAGTCTCATGACCCAACCAAAGAAATATTCCAAACTAGCCTGAAAAAATAACAGCATGTTTTAAAAAAAAAATGCTATCAAACACATTTATCTTTGACTCAAAATGAATTAAGTGTTTTTCTCCTAGAATGTCCAAATACTCACTTCGTATAGAAGACTGTAGGTTAACCTCTTCTGGAGAAATACTCAGGCTTAGGATTTTCTCTTTTAAATAAAAAACTTGGTAATGATACTACATAAGAAATGTTTGATCTTGTCCGGGGCTCTCAATTGAATTTATTGTCTTATTACATGGCGGGGGGGCAGGGGGCAGGGATACCAAAATAGATGGAAGAAATAATATTTAAAAAATCAGATTTATATATCTGAAAATAACTGATTACATAACTGCTGTATCAATGAGATATTGATAAGATAGAGAAGGGGAATAAGGATAGCTCAACTGGGCTCCCTATAATGTAAACATTAAGAAATAAAAATCCAATGAACATGTAAATGTCCTAAACTTTGATAAGAAGGCAGGTAAAAGTGCATACATTTGTGAAAACACAACAAACAGTATACTTAAGGTCATTACATTTCACTGTGTGCAAATTATACTTCAGTACACAAAAGGACAAAGTCAAATCAAGCTTATCTGTTGGCGCAATGATTTATGAGAAAGTTACAATATTAAGCAATTTAGGGGAGAGACATTTCCATCCCTTCAGGAAACTTTGCAAATCATTGGGGTTAACACAAATATAAGAAAATTTCAGTAATAAAAGTTAAATAAGCCAACAATGATTAAGTCATTGAATTCTAGACCTGGATGGAGCCTTCAAGATCATCATCCCTCCTAATTTAAACATTATATATGATTTAAAAACCTGAGACTCAGATAATTGTAGAGAATTATCCACAGGAATTTAGAGACAGAACTTCACCAGATGGCAGGACTGCAAGCTTAAAGCGCCTCTCCTTCCTTTTTTGTCATCCTGACTTCCTCCTGCTCCCACCTGCTATCCATCCCCAAGGCTCTGCTTTCAGCTCTCGCTGGCTTTCTCTCGCTGATTCATTAATTTCAGTGTTAATATTTCTCTATTCAATCAGTCAGTACTTTTGAGTTCCTACTATATGCCCAGCCCTGTTTTATGGGAGGAAAGTACAGCACCGAACCAAACAAACTAAGTATCTTTCCTCACAGAACTTCGTTTCTACGGGTGTCTGTGCACACAGAGTCCAGGTAGTAATTTCTGGGACATGAGCTCTGACCGATCCAGGCTCAGTGTCCTAAAGCCTCCTGCACATCGTAGCAGCGAGCTGAATGTGACAGTAATCTCAGCTTCTCACTGATTACCTCCTCCTCCTGCCTTGCCTGTGCCTGACGAATGCTTGACTCTTTTTTTTCTTTCTTTCAATGTTTCAATTGTTTATTAATGGACCAGATTACAAAAATAATCCTGGTAGATACCTTAGTTCATCCTTCTAATAAGCCTGTTGATCTGGTCTTCCCTGTTGCCAGCATCTCCACCTTCTATAAAATGGGTGATCTTTTTCTTCATTCCACCTCGTGGAGAAGACAATTTAAAGGGCCACAGGAAGTTGTTTGCTTCTTTGAAACGTTTTCCAACGGTATAGATCTCATGAATCAGATCCTCCATGCAGATGATTCCGTATTTCCCAAGAGATCGAGCAATCAATGCGTTGTCTGTCAGGGCAATTCGCTTTTTGTTGATTTTGCCATAACCGTGCTTGTAGATCAATTCATTCACAGACTTCAGATTTGGGTACCCCCATGCAATGCATGGCTCCACAATTCTCAGCATGTTAACTGATGCCTTGCTGAGCTTCACAGAGGTGCCACTGAAGACCTGCCGGAGGCGAAGGAGCTGCAGCACCTTTTGAACCTTTGGGCTCACACCGTTGATACCTCTGATCCTGATGACAAACGCCAATTTGGGTTCCGCGGGTACATAGAAGTTGCCAGCTTTCCGTGCCATCCTAGCCATTCGAATTTCGGTTCTGTACATCTGCCTGTATTCCTTGTGGTAATGCTTAGCTTTTTCATAAATAAGCTTCCTCCTTGCCTTTCGAAGCATCTTTTGGGCAAACTTCTTTCTCAGGCGCTTGATCTTAAGCTCTGCGAAATTCTTTCGCTTTTTCTTAAGGGTTTCTGGCACAGCAGGAACCTTCTTTTTCTTCTCTTCTGCACCCTCCATGGTTCCAGCCCGGAAAGAGGCTTTTTTTTTTTTTTTTTTTTTAAGATTTATTTATTCTAAATTTCTGGCTGTGCTGGGTCTTCGTTGCTGTGCACCGGCTTTCTCTAGTTGTGGTGAGCAGGGTCTATGTTGTGGTGCTCTGGCTTCTCATCACAGTGGCTTCTCTTGTCCGGGAGCACAGACGCTAGAGCGTGCGGGCTTCAGTAGTTGTGGCACATGAGCTTATTTGCTCCCTGGCAGGTGGGATCTTCCCAGAGCAGGGATCAAACCCGTGTTTCCTGCATTGATCAGGTGCAGTCTTAACCACTGACCACAGGGCAGCCCTTGTTTGTTTGACTCTTCTTCTTGAACTTCTCAGTCAACCAATTTCAATTCCCTAAGCTTGACCAAATTGATATTTTCTTATATCTGTTCAGCATCTCCTTGTTACTTTGCTTGCTCTTTGGAATGTTTCAGTACTTTTCTAACTCATCTCTCATATCTCCTCTTGTCCCCAACTCTGATCTTTCCTAAATATTACTAATTTCCCTAAAACTTACTTCCTCTGTCAACCCCTTCACACACCCACCTTCACACAGACACACACAAATTACCCTTGGATCTTGTTTCAAATTAAATGGCAACAATCTTTGTCATCAAAGGCAGTTGAAAGCATAGCTCCAACCTCCTTCTCAAATCTTCTTCCATCCCCACTGCAGGTCCCTGCTTTTATTGCAGCCACAGTGGGTTCTTGGCTGCTCCCTTAGCCGGTCCCCTGTTCTCTGTCACTTTCCAGTCGCTCACTGCATTTCCTACCTGGGGCCATCGCCTGTCCACCCCCATCCTCAGCCTCTGCATACATTTCACTTACCGCCTGATCTCAGAGACCTTCCTCAATCTGATCAGCATGATTCTTCCCTCCTTTGAATGCATTTATTTTTCACTGTGCTGCATTATGGTTATTCTTACTTTTCATTAAAATGATTCAATGGATTTTCATAAAATGACACATCCTTCTTGGGAAAAAATTTTCAGCTACAGAAACCTGCTTTTAGCTCCTCGTAAGAGACTACAATGAATGCGCTGCTTTCTAAGCAAATAAGCTCTCTGCAGATTATGTAACAAGGAACAATTTCAGGTACAGAAATTTTCAGGTACTTTCAGGTATAGAAACACCTATAATCTTTTCACCCAGATATGCTTTTCCTTGAGCATCTCTCCATCCCTCTGTGCTGATATACAAACATTGATGAAGTCTGTACACGTTCCCACAAATGAAATCAAATTTTCTGTCATTTTTTTTTTTCCTGTTGATATATTCTGGTGCTCTTTTAATGTTACTTGGTAGAATAGCAAAGTGTAATTTTCAGTAGCCACAAGGTATTTTATTGTTTGGCTTTTCCATAATCTAACAACCACTGCTTGTTCTTTGTTGGTGGTGGTGGTGGTGGTTTTTATTTTTAAGCTTGCCTTCATTTATTTATTAGGAGGTGCAGGGTAGAGGCTGTTATGTGTTCTGGCCCGTGTGCTTAACACAGCCTGTGTAAAACGCAAGTGAGCAGTCTGTCGTGGCCCTTGACAAGAACTGTCTCTGACATGCCACTCCATGTGGTTCAGGATCTGAAAAAATGTTTGAAGATCTCATAAAGAGGTTAGAGAAGATTGACCTAAAATCCCGAGTAAAATTGTCGCCTTTTTTTTTCAACTGCTTTGAACAGCGTTGTGCCTCCCATCGCCTGCAAGAAAGCCATTCATTGTTCCTTGTTACATAATCTGCAGAGAGCTTATTCGCTTAGAAAGCAGCACGTTCATCGTAGTCTCTCTCTTACGAGGAGCTAAAAGCAGAATCTGTTCTGTGTCTCTGAGGCATTCTTCGCAGCACAGACCTCATGCTATCCCTAATTAGCCAGAGCGTTCCCAGCCAAAAACCCCAGTGCCTGGGCTTGACAAAAGTCTGTTTTTTTTTTTTTTTTCTCCCATGGAAAGGGTGAAGCCTGCCTCTCTGTCGAGGGGCCCCTCCGTGAGACAAGCAACAGCAGGGTGGTGGGGAGCTCTCAGATCAGCCAACGCGGTGAAACACGCTGCCAGCCTCCAGAGGACTTGCTGTTTGCCTCCTCCTTTCCTCTCGAGGTGGGATCTCCATCCGACCGTCCCTTTGTACTCTAAATACCTCACCACCACGAGACCAGCCACTTCTCCTGCCCATACTCCTGTCTCTTTCCTGTTTCTGGCTTTAGGCACCAGCCTACCCAACATCCCTCAGCCACCTTCCAGTCACTTGCATTGATGATGTATGCGATTAGCGGCCTCTGCTAGTTCATTAGGAGATTAAAAGAAAAAGAAAGGAAAACCAGGAGATGGTGTGCCTGTCACTGTGAAGTGAAGCTTGACGGGAACACCCTCACTGTCCCTCCCCGCTGCCCCTCCTGCCATGGGTCTGCGGTCTTCCGTGCGCATGCGCTGGCGGCCGCCCGCGTTCCGAGGCTCTGCCATTTGCTCAGTGGGGGGACGTTTTCTTAGCCGAGCGGTGCACCGCTCTGCCTGAGGGATTGAGAACATATTGCTTGGCAGGTGGGCCTGCTCAGATGCACTGGCTGTTGTTTCAGCACTGACAGGGAACATACATCACGCAGGCCCATTATGCCAGCATAAATCCATGGTAACCTGTTCAAGAGGGCTGCACCAGCAAACAAAGTGTTTGGGTCTTAATAGGTGATATTTTTGAAACATATAATTGGGATCTGAGAAGTAATTCTGGGTGACAGGCCACTCCTCCTGCCATCTTCGCAGAAACTGGGCCTACAGCAAAATACCACTCCTGTCATGCCGCACGAAGATGACTGCCATTCCAGCTCGGCTCCAGGCAGCTGTGCGCGGCGCCAAGCATGCCAAGAGATGGTCTGTGCAGGGAAAAGAGCCTTCAGTTTCCTGGTCTCTCCTTTCTGCCTTGGTGCTCAGTACTACTGGCAAAAGCCGTTCCTGGCGATGTCAGTGGAAAACGTCAGAGCTCCCCTCCTTAGCCTACTAATATGAGCTTGAAAGGGAGCTAGAGTTTGCTGTGGTGTTGGGTAGAGGACAGATAAGCCTCTGAGTGGGGGACTCTGAGCTTTCTCATGAACAGAAGCTGCTATTCATTTCCCCTGCTGGACGTCAGCAGGAGAAGGAGATATTAATGAAGTCCCTGGGCAGAGCGTGATGGGACTCGGCTCTCACAGCCTGGCTGCTTCCCCATGGGGAAGGTGGACAAGTGACTGCCAGCTCCTGGGGGATACAGCAGGTAAAGGCGGACACGGCCTTGGTTACCTGCCACACTGTTGTCCGAATTCCAAAAACTCAGTGAGTGAGAGAGCGCTTTACACAGGTCGACATTAGCTTTGTCTTCTGGAGTCCCAGTGCGTGTTCCTCATGAAGCATAGCCTACATTCCTACACTCCCACCATGCAGACTGGTCACCAGTCTCCGCTCCCTGCACTTAGTCATCCGTTACTTTCTGTGTCTCCCCCAAATGGCATTCTTCTTGAGGATTGGTGCTTGGCTGAGTTCTGGGTTCCTGGGGGGTGCAAAAAAAGAAGGAAAGGAAGATGCTCATTAGTAAAGAGAAAAGCCATTGTTGGGTCATTGTGGAGTTGTTGGCTTTTCCTTTATCTTCTTGATTTCCAGGCCGTCATAACTCCAATATGTTTCAGTATGACTTGCCAAATGAAAACTGGGTGGCAATATTGTATTATTTCATTTTCATTCTGCCAAACAGCTAAGACAGTATCAGCACCATAGCATCTGCATCCTCTCTTGCTACAACAGTTTGTTTCCCTCAAGCAGACCAGAAAACTCATGAGATCAAGGATCTTCTAAATTTTAAGGACTAAGGACCAGCGGGAAGACTGTTGGGAATGTGAGCAGTCGCAGCCGGTTTTAAGAAACATTGGGTTTCCGATAGCCTGGCAGAGAAAGGTAATTATGAGAGACACGGACCTCACCGCACCCTGGACATGGCCCAGCCATCACTTTGCCAGTTTCACTGTTCGCTTTTGCTTCTGCTCAGCAGTGTGGTCAGTCACGACACAGCTCTGTGCCAACACGGAAAGCTTCCTTAAGACAGGCTTGGGTGCTCTGTCCCCAGATGTCCTGGGTTACGAGGTCTATAGTGAAGCCTGGGAATTCATATCTCTGAAATGTTCCCTATGTGGTCTGTATCCTAACAACCTGTGGGCTTTGGTTTGGGAAGGACACAACACTGCAAACCTCAGCATCTCCCCCAGTCTTACTGCTGCCTTGGGCAAATCCATCATCAGTTTCACCTATGAAATACTCTTTTAATCTAAATGACTTTAGTTTCTAAATTTTTAATGAATTGATTTTTATTGATGTGTAATTGACTTATCATATTAGTTTCAGGTGTTCAACATTGATTCATTTTTTTTATTGAACTGTAGTTGACTTAAAATATTATATTAGTTTTAGGTGTACAGCTTAGTGATTTAATATTTTTATACATTATGAAATGATGACCACTATGAGTCTAGTTACCGTCTGTCACCACACAGAGTTATTACAATATTATTGACTATATTCCTAGTGCTGTCACAAGGATGTAGTGTACAACCTGACTTGATTTTTTTTTAAATAAAAGAGCCTTTTTGAGATATGATTCACATAATGTTTGCCCACTAAAGTCAGTGATTTTTAGTATATTTACAACCTTTTAGTATATTGTGCAACTATCGCCACTCTCTTAATTCCAGAACAGTTTCATCATACCAAAAAGAAGTCCCATACCCACTCGTTCTGACCTCCAGCCCCTGGCAACCCCTAATCTGCTTTCTATCTCTGTGGATTTGCCTACTCTGGATATTTAACCTTTCAAATATTAAAAGCTGATGGGACATGAGTCCAGTTATTTTTTAGGGATCTCGAAGGAAAATTTTTCTGACTCTCCAGTGATGGCTTCTGGGTGTGACATGTTTTATGGTTAGAAATGCACCACTCAAGTCTAACTTTTACTTCCTTGTCTAGTATTAGCCTAATAGATAAGGCGTCTGACTTCAGATCAGAATATTGCAGGTTTGTGTCCTGCCACAGTTGCAAGGGGATGAATTGCTTTTTGAGGGCTTCCTTGGTGGCCCAAGCTCCTGCAATGCAGGAGCCGCAGGAAACTTGGGTTCAACCCCTGGGTCAGTAAAACCCCCTGGAGGAGGAAATGGCAACCCATTCCAGTATTCTTGCCTGGAGAATCCCATGGACAGAGAAGCCTGGTGGGCTACAGTCCATGGGGTTGCAAAGAGTCAGACATGACAGAAGCATCTTAGCATGCACGCATGTAGTATTAGCCCCTATGGTATTAACGCATATTCTCTTGTTCATCTTCTCTGCCTCTCTTTGGTCATTTCACCAACCCTCAAATTCTTGATAGACTCAAACATCGAGTCACCTCCAACTTATCTGTAGGATGAGTGATGTCAGTATTCCTATCCCTCTGCTCAGGTTTACCCAGGATTTTCTCCTGTTTCCTCTTCTCATTCATCTAAATAATGAAGTGTCCACCCTTTCCTCTAAGGTGAAGGCCTCCATTGTGCCCTCTATTCCAGTTCCTCCAGAACTTAGCTTCTGAGTATCTTCATTTTTTTTCTTCAACCTATAAAAATACTGAATAGTTCACACTTAAAACATTCTTTTGCTTCAACCCTGCTGCCCCCTCAGGCTCCCATCTATTTTTCTCATTCCCTTCGCTGTCAAACCTTTTGAAAGCACGGTTTGCTCTCACTGTTGGGGCTTCTTTTCCACCCACTCCCACCTGACTTTTTGCACTCATAATTCTGCTTTCATTCCCTGACTGAAATTCCTCTCTTCATGGTTCATGGTGTCATCTTATTTGCCAAGCCCAGTAACTTTTCTGGATTCCTATCATCATGACCTTTAGGTGCATAGAACCACACTGCCTATCTCTCCATCTTGAAACATTCTTTTTTCTTTGGCTTCTTCTACCTTTGGCTCCAATGCTCAATGCCTTCCTAAATATGGATGCCCCCTCTTATATCTGTCTCCTCACTTTTTCCTTCCCCAATCTCATAACACCATCTGGCTCCTAACTGTGTGGATAGCTTCCAAAACTGTCTTCACCACTTGGATGTCCTGCCAGCTTCTTACACTCATTGCTCAAAACAGAACTCATACCCTGGCAGGCTTTCTGTCTTCCCTAATTCTAGCCTTAGTGTGACCCAGGGTTGAAAGCTTGACTTCTTTCTTTCAACTCCTTGATCATCGTAGATGACAGCCATCATGAATAAAATAGCCCATTTGTTCTATCTAGGCTTTATTTCTTCATCTCTTGTCCTATTGGTCAATGCAGTTGTCCATATCCACCTCTTCATTGTCTTTTATCAAAACTATCACTCGGCCCTTCTATCTCTGCCTCACTCCATCATACATATTGCTGCCAGATACTAATCCACCTTCTGACAGACTTGATTATATCATTTCCTTAGGCAACAATCTTTCAAATTCCTTTAATCCTACTGAATACGTTCTATTAATATAGTCTTAACCTAACTTGTGAGGCCTTCTACAACCTGAACCTTGTCTTCCATTCCAAGTGTATTTTGTACTCTTCTTCTTCCTGTTCTCTATGTTCTAGTCTAAGCAAAACACTGATTATTTCTTTCACCTGCACAAGTTCTTATTTCTAAGCCCTTGTTTATTCTGTATCTTTTATCTAAAATGATGTTGTTTATCTCTGCCATTTCTGTTGAAATCTTGTCACCCTTCAAGTTCGTTCTCTTCCATGAAATCTTCTTGTCATAGAATTTCTCTCCTCGTTGGATTTCCAGAATTCCTTGTGTGTGTGTGTGTGTGCGTGTAAGGGGTGGGCAAGGACTTTTAGCACTTTGTCTTGCTTCTCACTTATTTATGTGCTTGTCTTACCCAGTCCTCCAAGACAGAAGCCTTGCATTTTCATTCTTGTAACTCCTATAACAGCTGATAGAGTACTGTAAGTGTAGTATATTATGAATAAATATTTCTTGAGTGAATGAATTTTTTAACCTCTATAAAACACAGGAGATATAAACTAAACTCGTGGATGACAGGCTTTATGTCAGTGTCAAGAGAGTTCTCAGTAGTTTCTAAACTATTATTTTCAATCAATCCAAGTGCAAGACTTAGATGAAGGAAGCTTGAGAGAATTGTAGCAAACCTGACATCATCTTCATTGCAATGTCTTACATTTGCATAATATTTTATACCATTTGATAGTACTTTCACATCTTACATGACCCTCTCTTTATCTATGTAGGCTTAGAAATTATTCTAATACCTGGCAGTTCATAAATGGTCACTTGTGGTCTGGGGAGTTAGTGACTTAACCAATGTTAGGTGATTAGATAGTGGCAGCGCCTAAACACAGGGACATATAGACTGTCTGTAAATATTTGAAAAGCTATCTTGTAAAAGAAGATTAAATCCCATTTTTTATTCTTTATTTTCTCAGAGGACTGAAAAAGTACAGGCAATTTATGCTAAACTATAGAGAAAAATCGTTTAACAGATCCATTCCAAGATGGTGTTGACTGTCTCCATTGTTTAAGAGGAGATCAGGGACAGCAAGCTGGCCAACCAGGTGTAGGATGTTTCATTGCAGTGAGTGACTGAAAGGCTCATTTTGCCAAGGTCCTTTCTTCTTATGCAATTCTGCAATTCCTTTTTAGGTTGGCACTGTGCTCCTATATTGTAGAATCTAAGATTTGATATCTGACTTTCTTTAGAACTGAGCTTTAAGAAAATGTAGCTAGGGTGTGGGATGATCCACCATTCAGATCCTAAATCTTTCATACAACTGGGACCCCAGCTTACCCCAGCCACTGTATATAACTGTCAGTGGATCATCTGCAGGTGGGAACATAAAAAACACATTTTCACCCAATTGTTTAGTGCCTATAGCTGCCAGCCCAGGAAGAAATGAAGTTTGCTGAAAAGCTCACAGATGCCAGCATCACATGTAGCCGGCCCAGTCTGGCACTCCACGCACCTGTCTGGTGTCATGGACATGGCAGGCAAGCCCAGCATTCTCTCAGAATGGCATCGTCTGTTGGAAGGAGGTCGGTGACTCTAATGAGATCCAAACTTTTCCTTGAAATGGGGACTTGCCTAAAAAGGCAACGGCGACAGAACAGCCAAATGGAAATCATGATATTTCACTGAACTCAGAACCAAATCTGCCTTTTTGTTCCGTCTTTATAGAAACATTTTGTGTGCCATGTGCCTTGGGAGCCAAGAAGAAATCATACTTTGGCTCCCTGTTCTACTTCACGAAGCTCAGATACTGTAAATACCCTCCTCTCCTCTCATAACATTAAATTTTTCATGAATTCATCATAAAGGAGCCACTTTGTAGGTTTGGCTGGTACTAGTGAAAGACTTCATTTTCTATTTCACAGTAACTTTTTCAGTGCAAAAAATTATGGGTGCAATGTTGAAAAGACTAGAATTATTCATCAAGTCTTCACTGCCTGCAAATTAAGAGAATTTTTCTGAAACCTATCTGGGAGAATGCAGACACAGACATGCATATTTTAGATGATGCTACATCTCAGCTATCACTATCTAATCTTTCTCAGGAGAATAAGGGGTAAAGGAGGGCATGTGCGTTCTGATTTCTTATGGATTCATTCAGGAGTCCACACCAGCTCGCAAGTTTCCCCTGCCTTCCAGTGTTCCTGTAAGTCACGAATGCACTGTAAAGCAGCAGTCCCTGACCTTTTTGGCACCAGGAACCAGTTTCATGGAAGACAGTTTTTCCATGGACTGGTATGGAGTGATGGATAATTCAAGTCTGTTACATTTATTGTGCACTTTATTTCTATTATTATTACGTTAGCTCCACCTCAGACCATCCGGCATTAGATCCCAGAGGTCAGGGGACACCTGCACCAAAGGATAGAATCTTTACTGTGTTATGCATTCATGAAAATACCAGTAGCTTTGTAGTTGGATGCAAAAGATGTTCTAAAGAGTCAGCATAGCGAAACGCAATGGTGCATCAGAGTCCCCTGCAAGGCTTGTTGAAACACATGCTAGGCCCCACCTCAGGAGTTTCTGATTCAGTAGATCAGGGGTGGAGCCCAGGAATTTGCCTTTTGACGAGTTTCCAGGGAGTGCTGATGCTGCTGTTGTAGGACTACATTTTGAGAAACACTGACATACTGAGAGAGTGTCAGTTAGAAGTCAGCAAACCTCGCTTCCAGCACTGAGTCCACTCTTAATCAACCACGGGTCTGTGGACAAGTGCCTGGGCCTCTTCCCTCATCTCTAAAAGAAAGGTAATGACACCTGATCTAGGTGACCTAGGGTGACTTTGACAATAAAATCTGAGAATCCACAGGAAAGCACTTAGCACTTTTGCAAGGACTTGAAACATGTAATTACTGTACTGAGGAGAGTTCAGTTCAGTCACTCAGTTATGTCCGACTCTCTGCAACCCCATGGACTGCAGCACACCAGGCCTCCCTGTCCATCACTGACTTCCAGAGTTTACTCAAACTCATGTCCATTGAGTCGGTGATGCCATCCAACCGTCTCGTCCTCTGTCATCCCCTTCTCCTCCCGCCTTCAATCTTTCCCAGCATCAGTGTCTTTTCAAATGATTCAGTTCTTTGCATCAGGTGGCCAAAGTACTGGAGTTTCAGCTTCAGCATCAGTCCTTCCAATGAATATTCAGGACTGATTTCCTTTAGGATGGACTGATTGGATCTCCTTGCAGTCCAAGGGACTCTCAAGAGTCTTCTCCAACACCGCAGTTCAAAAACATCAATTCTTTGGTGCTCAGCTTTCTTTATAGTCCAACTCTCACATCCATACATGACTACTGGAAAAACCATAGCTTTGACTAGATGGATCTTTGTCAGCAAAGTAATGTCTAGGTTGATCATAGCTTTTCTTCCAAGGAGCAAGCGTCTTTTAATTTCATGGCTACAGTCACCATCTGCAGTGATTTTGAAGCCCCAAAAAATAAAGTCTGTCACTGTTTCCACTGTTTCCCCATCTATTTGCCATGAAGTGATGGGACCAGATGCCATGATCTTAGTTTTCTGAATGTTGAGTTTTAAGCCTAACTTTTCACTCTCCTCTTTCACTTTCATCAAGAGGCACTTTAGTTCTTCTTCGCTTTCTGCTGTAAGGGTGGTGTCATCTGCATATCTGAGGTTATTGATACTTCCGGCAATCTTGATTCCAGCTTGTGCTTCATCCAGCCCAGCATTCTGATGATGTGCTCTTCATATAAGTTAAATAAGCAGGGTGATTATACAGCCTTGACCTACTCCTTTCACTATTGGGACTTAATCTGTTGTTCCATGTCCAGTTCTAACTGTTGCCTCCTGACCTTCACATAGATTTCTCAAGAGGCAGATCAGGTGGTCTGGTATTCCCATCTCTTGAAGAATTTTCCACAGTTTGTTGTGGTCCACACAGTCAAAGGCTTTGGCATAGTCAATAAAAACAGAAGTAGATATTTTTCTGGAACTCTCTTGCTTTTTCGATGATGGAGCATATGTTGGCAATTTGATCTCTGGTTCCTCTGCCTTTTCTAAAACCAGCTTGAACATCTGGAAGTTCACAGTTCACGTATTGTTGAAGCCTGGCTTAGAGAATTTTGAGCAGTACTTTACTAGCGTGTGAGAGGAGTACAATTATGCGGTAGTTCGAGCATTCTTTGGCATTGCCTTTCTTTGGGATTGGAATGAAAACTGACCTTTTCCAGTCCTGTGGCCACTGCTGAGTTTTCCAGATTTGCTGGCATATTGAGTGTAGCACTTTCACAGCATTATCTTTTAGGATTTGAAATAGCTCAACTGGAATTCCATCACCTCCACTAGCTTTGTTCGTAGTGATGCTTCCTAAGGCCCACTTGACTTTGCATTCCAGGATGTCTGGCTCAAGGTTGGTGATCACACCATCATTATTATCTGGGTCGTGATCTTTTTTGTATAGGTCTTCTGTGTATTCTTGCTACTTCTTAATATCTTAATATCTTATGCTTCTGTTAGGTCCATACCATTTCTGTCCTTTATCATGCCCATCTTTGCATGAAATGTTCCCTTGGTATTTCTAATTTTCTTGAAGAGATCTCTAGACGCTCCCATTCTGTTGCTTTCCTCTATTTCTTTGCACTGATGACTGAGGAAGGCTTTCTTATCTCTCCTTCCTATTCTTTGGAAATCTGCCTTAAAGGAAGGCAACTTGGAGAAGTGTCAAGATGCGGACATTCTATCAAACTCAGGCACATAGGTATCACTACTACCATGCTAAGAAGGGACCAACAAAGACAAGATGGAAATATTTTAGGGAATTCCTCTCCTCTGAGGCCTGTCTCTGAGAAAAGTCAGATACCCCAGTTTATTCCCATTCTATACTATATAGCCAGGTTGTATTATGAGATGGAGCACTGTTTCTCCCAACTGTCCTGTGATTCAGAATTCCCTGGGACACCTAACAATGTACAAAAGCCAGGCCCATTTTCCTACTTCAAGGAACCTGGACCTTGTGGTGATTCTTCAGACCCTCCCGAATTTGAGAACCATTATATGTGGGCTCTTGACAACTAAGAAAGAAACTGTATACTCTAGACAGTGGTTCGCAACCTGTCTGCGCACTGAGATCAACCCAAGGAGCCTTAAATTCCACATGCGTGGGCCACTGTCCAGTCAAGTTGAACCATAATTTCTGGAGTTGCGGTCTGAACATCACTACCATCTTCAAAAGCTCCTCAGTTATTTGGATGTGCAGTGAAGGCTGAGAACCACTGACTTAGAAAGAGTCCCCTGTCATGACATCAGTCCCCTGTCATGACATCAGCAAAGAGGCTGTGTGTGTGTGTTGGCTGGTCTCTTTCCCACACCATTTGGTCAGGACACTGAGGGCAGCTCTGGTGCCTAGAAACCAGTCCAGCACCTTCCACTGCCTTAGATGCTCCAGGTGTATTGGTTGTAATTGTGAATGAATGAAGTGCCAAGGGAACTCATACCAAAACGTCCCCACATTTAAATAGTTTATACAAACACGGCCTTTTGTAGCATTCAGACCCTCACAGTGAGAGGGTATTTATCGAAAAATTTGCAGAATCACCATCACAGGGTATCAGTTGAACAATTTCTAGAAGAGGAGTCAACCCTAGGTATAATTTATTCTTCCAGGTGGGACCAGGAAGAATAATTTGCCAGGGAGCATTTGCATTGCAGAGCTCTGAGAACACTAAGTGGGGAAGCAGTTGAACACCTACTGTGTGCCAGACATTGTCATGTGTTCTCGCTTCCCAACAAACTTGCATCCTTCCTATCTTTTTTTTCTGAGGGGAGAAAGAAACAGCAGCAAATTGCCCACAGTGGGAAGCTAGAGGGAGCTCATTTGATTCCAGAGCCCAAATTCCATTTCCGTGTTGTTCAGTCACTAAGTCGTGTCCAACTCTTTGCAACCCCATGGACTGCAGCATGCCAAGCTTCCCTGTCCATCACCATCTCCTGGAGTTTGCTCAAACTCATGTCCACTGAGTTGGTAATGCCATCCAACCATCTCACCCTCTGTCTTTCCCTTCACCTCCTGCCTTCAATCTTTGCAGCATCAGGGTCTTTTCCAGTGAATCAGCCCTTCACATCAGGTGGCCCATGTATTGGAACTTCAGCTTCAGCATCAGTCCTTCCAATGAATATTCAGGGTTGATTTTCTTTAGGACTGATTTGATCTCTTTATAGTCCAAGGGACTCTGAAGAGTCTTCTCCAGCACCGCAATTTGAAGGCATCAGTTCTTTGGCACTCAGCCTTCTTTATGGTCCAATTCTCACATCCATAGATGACTACTGGAAAAACCATAGCTTTGACTTTGGACCTTTGTCATAAAGTGATGTCTCTGCTTTTTAATATGCTGTGTAGGTCTATCATAGCTTTTCTTCCAGGGAGCAGGAAAAACTATGGCTCTTTTAATTTTGTGGCTGCTGTCACCATCCGCAGTGATCTTAGAGCCCAAGAAAATAAAGTCTGTCACTGTTTCCACTTTTCCCCCATCTATTTGCCATGAATACTTATTTATTTTAAATGATATTTATTTAAAATATTTATTTGGCTGTGTTGGGTCTTAGTTGTGCAGTGGACTCTCTAGTTTTGCACACAGGCTGCAGGCCCCAGCCTCCAGAGTACTTGAGCTCAGTAGTTACACTGCATGCGGGATCTTAAGTTCCTGCCCAGGGATCAGAGCCACGTACCATGCATTGCAAGGCAGATTCTTAACCGCTGGATCACTAGGGAAGTCCTCCATATTTATTTTACTGCCCCTCAGATTTTCTCCAGCCACCTGTGCCTGGGCAGGGTGGCTGGAGGGAAGGCACCTTGGAGGTGCCTTCTGGAGGGAAGGCTGGAGGCAAGGGAGGCTCCCTTGCCTGTCCTGAGGGCTCCTCCCAGCCATGTGCGGCTCCACCCAGCGCTTCCTGCCTTCTGTAACAGGCTTTCTCTAGCAAGTTCTTATTCACCCATGACCTGTTTAATTACCTGATCACCTTCATAAGGGCTCGGGTACCCTCCTCCCTCTTGGTATCCTGGGCCAAGCAGGGTGCAGAGCTTGTTATCCCCAGAGCTTTGTATGTGTGCATTTTCTTGGCTCTTCCTCCATGTAGACAGGGATGTCCTTGAGGGCAGGAACTGTTTCTTGCCCCAGTCTCTCTGTTCTCTTAGCCTCATGTATTTCCTAGCCCTTTGGAGGCACCCAGTGTTTTTTTTTTTTTTTTTTTTTAAAGAACGAATGACAGGAGAAACTCATCTGCCAGCAAAGATCTCCAGAAACACTTCAGCATGTGTGCATGTGTTGTGCTTCAGAATATTTTAGAAACATTTTCCAGATTTAATTGAGGCTTCTGGGAAGCCTTGCTGTGTTCTTCCTTGCGAAAAATAGAAGGTCGTTACCAGGAAGTCTCAGCGTACCGTATTTATCTGGTGAGTTTTGAAAATACTGAGTAATGGGACTAATGACTCAACATAGTAGTTTCCAAACTGTGAGGTAATCTTTGGACTTTGCAAGATTATTATATTAAGTGTACTTTTTAGTCTGTCAGTAAAAAATAAAAAGCCTGTATTTTCACATTAGAATTCAAAGAACATCTGCTGCGTATTGTAAATAACATATTTTGAAAACCAACTGATGCATACTCAGCCTGCCTCCGCCTGCTAACCATAGCCGGTCCTTAAGACGGGCTTCAATGGGCCACTGGGACGCTCTTGCCGGCACCCCACCATCTCCCATAAATCTCGAGACACCTGTGGCCCCCTCGACACACTCGGCAACGTGAGGTTTTCATTTTCCTATTTTCAGTTGGGATCAAAAAGGGACTGGATTCCTGGATGATTTAGAACTGTTAAGAGTGCTTTTTCATGGAGTCAAGCTTAACAAGGCTTTCCACTGAGGCCCTTCCTAAGGATATGAAACCTCAGAAAGCCACCACTTGCCCTTGCCCAGGGCCAGTGACCCCTCCAGCTCCCGACAGGAGGGTGTACTGTTTGCTGCTCTGCCTGCAGGGAGGACAGAACTCAGAGCTTCTCCATCTGAGCCAGGCCTTCTCCCAGCAGCGCTGTCAAGTCCTCCTGCCCAGATCTCACCTCCTCGTGGGACTGAAAAACTCAGTCAGCTTTCTCCCTTGTTCCTTCTCAGTTTGTCTTGTTAGCACTCTTTCCTAGCAAGTAAGCACCATATGTCTTCTTGGGGAACTTGTTTTCAGGAGATCCCCAGCACACGTGTGCTGGCTTGGAAGAGCGGGGCGGGGGGGTTGTTGGGCTCACCAGCCGTCCTCAGCAGAGTGCAGCTTTTGAGGGGTGCCATCTGCCCCGTGGGCTGCTTTGTCCTGAAGCATGAACACGGTATTTCCCTGGTACTTTCTGGGGGTCACGGAAAAGAGCCTGGCTCGCAAAGGGGTGTTTCGGGGCCACAGGGAAAGCCTGGGCCCACTCTCTGCATTGGCTCCTCATTATCTGGCAGGTTCTGTTCCACAAACACCTCTTCCTTGATCTTGTTCTCTGTCCTCATGGAGTGGATAGTGCAGCCTGATAATATGAGAGGGACATTGTGTGCTCTTCTTTTGCTTTCTTGCTCTTAACCAGTCGCCGGTGCCAAAGCGTGCGACTAATATGTTCCGCGTTTGAAATCATTCATTTTCTGTAACGTGGAGTCCAGCATCCTGCTTCTAACTTTAATACCTGTCTCCTTTGAAAGCCAGCTTGTCGAGCATCCAATTTGTCTTTTTTTTCTTCTTCACTTTCCCCCTTTTTTCCTTGCGCTCAGGCTGTCTTTTATCAAAAACCAGTCAGAGGGTGAGCCATTGACACCTCATGGCATGCAGCAGCTTGAAGCATCTTCTTCATTCACCTTGACATCTTTGTGGCAAAAAGAAAGCAAGGGTTGGGAACCCTTTCTATTCATCCGGGCTTCCACCAGAGCTCGCTCTTTGAAAGCGGCTTCACAAACAGCCTTATTGGTTGTTATTGCTACCTGTCTCCCTGGAGGTTTTACCAGTTGTTTTGAAAGGCTGGCTGTTTTCTGTTCCCTCAAGAATTCACCTTACCTAGGCCTCCTCATTGCTTCCCCTGTCCCTACAGAATCAGTAAATAATAATAATTGCCAGACCTTGTTTTGGGTTTTTCTGTGTGCCAGCAGCTTTGCATGATTTCGTGTCATTCTTACAACAACCTTTAGAAGTAGTGCCCATTTTAAAGATGAGGAGACTGATGCATGAGGGGTTTTGTCCCTTGGTGGAGCTAAGACGTGAACCTAAGCATTTGAACTTGAATGCCCAGGCTTTTTACAAATAAGCTAAGCTGCCGGGTCCCCTATGCTCTCAGTCACTCATTTGGATTTTGCTAACTTAGTCTTCGGTTTATCCATGGAAGGACTAGATTGCAGCAAAAATGAGGTGAATGAAAGATAATCTATGGTCTGAAGTTCTAAGGGATAAGGCAGACTCCCAGCAGTCACTATGGCCCATTAGATAAAACAGTATTTCTCAGTAGCACAGAGAATATTAACAAGAGTGGTGGAGAAGGCGTGGTGAGGACCATAAGGGAGAGAGTGGGGACCGAGTTCTGATACAGCCCAGGGTGATAAAGTAGTCGTGGTTAATCACTGGCTAATCATGATTCTAAGACTGCACAGTGTTCACTAACTAGAAGCTACCACTGGTTGAACATATGTATTACATGACGCTGTATGCTTTCATTTAATAATCCCTCATGATTCTATGAGATAAGTATTATCTCACCTTTAAAGAAGAATAAGTTCAGGGAGGTTAACTTGACCCAAGTTTGCTTGGATCTTAAATGGAAAAAAAAAAAAAGGAGATTTGATCCCAAAGCTATGTGTCTTCAACATCTGTACTCCGTTCCTCCTTCCTTGCCAGCCTGTACCCATTATGAAATTTAACCAGAATCACTGGCATTGTTAGTAGGCCATCCTACTGGTAATGGAAAGAAATAGAGGGATCTTATGTTTGTGGACCAGAGAGTATAGCTGAGCAGAGTATACAAAGGTTTGCACTCCTGGTCCCATCAGTGACCTTATCATGTTCAAGTGGTCCCAGCAGTCAGCTGCCATGTTCTTTTTTTTCCTAAGGCAAAGTTGCCAACATGTATTTTATTATATGATGGAATTGGGCACAGCAAATGTAATATTTTTATGCACAATCATTTCACTTTATCCATTCAGATTCTCACTCTTTGCTAATATAACGATCTCAAATTACCTTTGATTTTTTCCATTACTTCGTATGTCTTAGTCTGTTCAGGCTGCAAATACCACAGACAGGGTGGCTTAGAAACAACAGAAATTTATTTCTCACAGTTCTGAAGGCTGGGAATTCCAAGATCAAGGTGCCGACATGGTTGTGTCCTGCTGGGATCACTCTTGCTTATTCATAGCTGGTCATCTTCTTTCAGCTGCCCATGTTCTTCATGTAGATAGGATTTTAGTTAGAGAACTTTGCTTCATGGAGGATTGCTTCTAGCATGATCGCTGGTTGCCAGACTTTGTAGAGGGACACATATATGGGTTCAGGGAGCCGTCAGAAGTCAGAGGAGCTGGGAATGTGTACCCAGCCCTGCTCTTCAACCACCTATACAGCCTTGGTGACTTCGCTGAACTCTCTTCAGCCTCTGCTCTTTAATCTATACATCATGTCAGATAATTCCAGGGTTTGTTTTAGCTCTAAATGATGATTGCTCTCCACTCTCAGGCCATTTATGTTACACACAGAGGAAGAGCCCTGTTAACCAGTGACATATGTAGCTAGTTAATTGAGAAAGCCATTTAAAGGAAGAAGTCACAAAAAAGAAAACGTTATCAACATTTAATTTTTTTAAAAAGCAGCTTTATTGTAATGTAATTGATATACCAAAAACTACACGTACGTGTACAATTTGGTAAGTTTTGATGTATGTACCATCCACCATATCACCATTACAATCAGGCTAGTGAACATACCTGTCACTCCAGAGTTTCTTCATGCCCCTTGCTTGTCACTTCCTCCCCTTCATTCCACCAATCCTATCCACCACCAAAGCAACTACTGACCTCCTTTCTGTCACTACAAATTACTTTCCATGTTTTCTACATAATTATTTAGAGTTTTGTCTGTGTTGTTGTGTGTTTCAACCCATGAACAAAGTATTTTTCCATTTATTAGGTTGTCTTTAATTTTTCTTAAGAATATTTTATGTTTTTCAATGCATGGATCTTTCAGGTTTTTTGTCAGAATCAGCCCTAAATATTTCATTTTGGTGAAATTATTGTAACACACACTTTTAAAATTTCAATTCAGTTTCATTGTTGCTATTATAATTGGCTAGTACAATTAATTTTTCTACAGTGATTTTCAATTATATATAATGAGAATATATTGTAATTATATATTCTATATATTCTGCAGTTATGCTAAATTTACTTTCTATCATTCAGATTACATGTTTAGAGTATTATATACTGTGTATTCTTTTTTGATCTTCTTTCATTCTACATATTATTTAGCCAGTTGGATGCAAAGATGTATGTAGTGTGTGTGGTATCACTCAGTAAGCTGTACAGAGAGCATATCAGAAAGGAATAGTTACTCCAGGTAATAAGGGAAATGGAAGCTGATTGAGAGCTCCTGGAACTCTTCTATTGCTATAAACAGTACTCCTGACCTTAAGCACCCAGTGGGCAAAATGAGCTTTTGGTCACAAGCCCTACTATGTAAGGAACACAAATAAGTCAACTCTGACTTATCTTCACAGGTTCAAAAGTAACCACGACCTGGGGTAGCTCCTTATATCAGCTTTAACTACAATGATAGCAAATAGGATGAGGTTGAAAGAATCCTGGATTGGGCTCAAATAGGTCTGATTATCAGGAGCTCTGTCTATGTTGTTGAGCAACCTTGGGTAAATTCATGTTTCAGAAGGTCACCTTGAAGAATAAAGGAGCATTTCTTTTGTGTCAATTAGGTACCCCTTCTTTGTGCATTGGATTTCCATTCCAAGATGTATGACGGTGCATTGTCCCCACCCAGGTGGTCCTTCTGCCTGCAGGTCCCACACCTCCCAGTGTCTGCGGGAAGTGAATAAGGCAGAACACCCAGGGCACAGGAAGCAGCTTGAACAGGTTAGGAGACAAGGAAGTGAAACGCTTGCATGGGAAGATGTGAGCAATCAGGATTCGGCATGGGATGCGGTTCCTGTTGAGGTAGAGCGGGTTGAAGGGTAGACCAGGGCGTGAGCATGCCAAGCCTTAAAGACTGAAAGAAGGGTAGAAAGTGGAGAGCCTTTGAAACTTATTTTTTTGAAGGGAGCACTCATGGCGAGAGCTGTGCCAGAGATTCTCCAACCTTGACGACCTCAGAGTCACCTGGGAACTTGTTAAAAATACATATACCTCGGGCCCCGCCCAGACCTGCTCAATCCTAATCTATAGGTTGGGGTCAAGGCATCTGTATTTTTAACAAGCTCCCCAGGTGATTCTCATGCACGCCAAAGTTTAGAAAGCACTGCTTTGGAAGGTTAATCTGGCAGCAGTGTGCAAGATGGATTGGAGCCGAGAGAGCCTGGAGGTTCAGAGACCTGCTAGCAAGCGATTGCAACAGCTCTCCCGGCAGGAGATAATGAGGTTGGGGGCTGAGGGAACGGAAGGGAGGCATCAGACAGGGGAGGTATTTTTGAGAGGCAGTCAGCAAGGACTGGGTAGCCAATTTGATGAGAAGCGTGAGAGAGAAATGGGACTTAACAAATAATGCCAAGGTTGAGAGCCGCGTTCTCCACGGCTCGAGGGGAGCGGTAACAGAGTCCCCAGGGGCCCCAACTCAGATTACACACACCTGCTCCCCCTTCCAGCCTCACCTCCCACACCCTTCTCCTCTCTCTCAGCCCCTGAGGCAGAGCAGGGAGGGGGCAGATCAGCATCTCCCTGCACAGCTCACGTGCAGTGAGGGGACAGAAGCTCCTCCAGGTGACCCTGCAGACTGAGGCTCTGTGACCCTGAGAGTGATGGTCCTGCAGAGGGCGCGGTGAAACCAGGAGGGAGGGGCAGGGGTGAGCTCCCCGTGGAAGGACAGGGCTGGAGCTGACAGCAGGGTGGGGAGCAGCCCCGGGAGCTGGGGAACAGGAGCTCCCCTACAGATGCACACGAGAAAGGCCACCCCGAGGAGATCAGAGGAGACAGCCGACACTGCCGAGAGAATAAAGGGACCCAGAGAGAAAGCTTCTGTTTAATGGTCATGCGCAGGTGGAGGTCAGAGAAGAGCTGGCGGAGAGGCGCAAGGGCACTGCTGTCTCCCTGCGGTCTGGAAAGCTCGGAGCTGGGGATGACCTGCTCATAGGCGGGCAGAGCTCTTGCTCCGCCAGCCGTCCTACCGGAGTGGTCAAGTGCACGGGCCAGTTCCGTCCCCTGGGGCTGTGTGGCAGGTTCATGTAAAGGGATCAGTCCTCCACAGACACACACGTTTAAAAATCTCCTTTCTAAACTCTAGTGTCTTTGAGCTGATGTAGCAGACAAAGAGAGGGCTTCCCAGGTGGCACAGTGGTAAAGAATCCACCTGCCAATGCAGGAAATGCAGGAGACGTGAATTCAATCCCTGGAAGGGGAAATGACAACCCACTCCAGTATTCTTGCCTGGGAAACTCCACAGACAGAGGAGCCTAGTGGGCTACAGTCCGTGGGGTCCCAAAGAGTCAGATACAACTGAGCGACTGAGCATACACACATACACGCACACGAGATAAGAGAGACTGACTGAGGGAGTTTTACTCTGATAGGCTACCCCCAGGTCTCTGATCAGCTCATGACCCTTCTGTACACATTTCTGGCCCAGTGCAGCCAAATATGAGGTATTATAAATCATTATAGTGCTTTGGGGTCCTGGCTCCCCACAAAGTTCCAGACATTCTGCCTGATTTCATGATCTCATGCTATGAAAATAGGATGGTGTGTTCTGGAGGCACCTCCAGGGTGCCCAGCAATTGGCATGTCTTAACTAAACAAAAACAAATTGAATGAGCACACAATGGAGAGAAAGGGTGTTTGTATCAACCCAGGAAGTAGAGAATTACAGAGAGATTCTGTTTGTGGTGCTGTGAAGCTGTGGTTCTTGAAGTGACTGTCATAAAAACTGGCCACTCCTGATGCTGGCCAGCCTGTTGTGACCGTGGCTGCATGGAGACCTAGGGCCAGGGGTCTGTCTCAGAAGGCACTCTGCGAGGCTAACATGGCATCACCTTTCACTGCAAATAGGGCCAACACATTGTCGACTTAAAATACTCAAAACTGAAAAATGGAGGGTTATGTTTTATTCGGTGGGAATGTTTAGGACTTCAAGCCCGGGAGACATTATCTCAGGTGACCCTGAGAGAACTGTCCCAAGGAGGTGGCGGAAAGAGTCAGTTATATAGAACTTTGCAACAAGGAGCAGGTAGTCTGAACATCAAAAGATTATCGTTAGCTAAGGAAAACCAGATATCTCAAATTAAGGAATTGAGTGCTTTTCTGTTTATGGGAAGATACGAGAGCCTAGGCTCACATTGAAATAATTTCTTGCATGTGCATCTCAGCTGTCTGGGGCCAGCATCCTGCGATTTGACTTTTCACATCCTTAGTTCTTCGCTTCCTCATTCACTGCTCACCATCGGGAGTGGCAGCAGCCTGATAGCTCCCAGATTGCACATACTGTTTTCATGGATGCCCTCGGGGCTCAGAGATTCACATTTGTGGGGCTGGGATCGCTGATAGCTGTGACAGTCTTGTTTATTGATGTGGCAGGAAATATTGCATTTCTTAACTTGTAAAACTTACATTTTTATCTTCGATTAGCCTCGATACTTATCTCACTTTCTGAGTAAGGAAACTGAGGCATCAAGTAGTGAAGAAATGAGTCCCTAACCAGGGAATCATTACAGTTCAGGGGCTCTTGGGAAGGAGATTTGACCTAGTGTTTTGGTGTGTAGAGTGCAGCACACTCTTCCAGAGGGGCTTCTTTTATGAGACCTCATTTAGGTGGAGGCTTCCCTGATTGCTCAATTGGTAAAGAATCCACCTGCAATGCAGGAGACCCTGGTTCAACTCTTGGGTCGGGAAGATCCACTGGAGAAGAGATAGGCTGCCCACTCCAGTATTCTTGGGTTTCCCTTGTGGCTCAGCTGGTAAAGAATCTGCCTGCAACGCAGGAGACCTGGGTTTGATCCCTGGGTTGGGAAGATCTCCTGGAGAAGGAAAAGGCTACCCACTCCAGTATTCTGTCCTGGAGAAGTCCAAAGATTATACAGTTCATGGGCTTGCAAAGAGTCAGACATGACTGAGCGACTTTCACTTCACTTAGGTAGAGGCTGTTAAATTAGAGAAAGTCTTGCATGTAGAAGGAGCAGTTGTTTGAAGAGTCACTTAAAGATGGACCTGGGCATAACTCTCATCCCACTTCCTTACTGTATGACCTTGGGCAATTTGTTTGACCTTCAGTTTCTGAGCTTCAGCCTCAGTTGTTAAGAGAAGGTAATCATATTTATCTCCTGAGAGTAGTGCTGGGAATTAAATATGATGGGCCCATTACAGTACCTGGTGTGTAGTTGATAATTGCTAACTGTTAGAATAATTACTGAGTTTTTCCTCTGGCATCAGTGCAGTGATCCCTAACTTTTTGGGCACCAGGGACCAGTTTCATGGAAGACAGTTTTTCACACAGGCAGGGGTGAGGAGATGGTTTCTGGATGATTCAAGAGCATTACATTTCTTATGCTCTTTATTTATATTATTTTTACATCAGCTCCACCTTGGATCATCAGGCATTAGATCCCAGAGACTGGGGACCCCTGATAGGGAACTCATACACTCCTCTGGATGCATCTGAAGAGATGTACCTTTTTCATTGTTCGTGTTTCTAGTTTGAGTTTTAAATATTTTTATCCTGTTGAAGTGTTACAGCTAGAAGGAGCTTGGGTACAGGTGAACTAATTCTGTTAATGAATTTTGCCCTTTAAGGCATTTATATGCTGACTAGGACTTTTGGGGTGGGTCTGTGCACCAGAATTTCCCAGGAAGTTGCCCTAATCCCTTATTTACAAGTGAACTTTTATTGAGCCACCTGCTCAGAAGTTGCAGAATTGCTGAAACATTGCCGCGGGCAGGGTATATGATCACAAAATGAAGAAAAGACAGCAGGACATGGGGATTTCCACAGCACTAGAAAGAGCACTCTGCAGTGTCTTGCCGCCACCATCCCAGGCGAAGATGCAGCCAGCCAGCCAAGTCAATACTTGGAGTTACGTCAGGAGACTTGGCCAGGGTCCCCCCCACCCATCCTGCACCTTGGGTCCCACTGCAGCACTCAGTAGTGGTTGCTAATGTAAATGCCATCCTCTGGCATTGCATGTTGAAACTAACTGGAAAGCAGCAGGGTCTTTCTCTCATCAGATCTTCGGCTCTCTGCCTGGCATCTGTCTGACTGCCTACCTTGGCCAAGGATCTGCCTTCCAGTGAGCATCCTCAAATGTAAATATGCCTCCAAAGACACCCTGACTCTGGGATTTCAAGTCTCCCATCCATTCCCGCCCCCCAGCTTAACTCTCTCAAGAAAAGAAATTGCTAGAGAAGAGATGAAGGATAAGGCCTCTCTCCGGCTCCCTATGAGGTCCTATTTAACAAAGAAACTGAGCAGAGCCACAACAGAATAAATCAGGAAGGCCTGGCAGCATGTTTTGATACAAAATTCATTACAGCTCTGTGTATGTGCTAGACGTTTGGGTCCTCTTAAGCCTGCGTAGATACTGCAGTCCTCTTGGTTCAACCTTTGGGTTTAGAGAGAGGCATTGGAAGGCATTCAAAGATGTCAGATTACTGGCCTGACTCTTAAAGAACTGGTTTGGGGAAAAGCTTGAAAATGTTCACACCCAGATTGAAAAACAAGAAGCAGGAACAAGTCCAGGAAACTTGGTGACACGGACAGCAGTTGTATTATTTTTTGAGAGAAGGAAAATTTGAGTGTCTTCTGTATATCCTCTCTCCTTAATCTTCGCATGCGTTTTCTGTCTTTCTGAGGTCTTCCGTTTTTCTTGTTTTATAACACCTTCTAAGTCTCAAGTGTAAAATCCATCACGTGTCACTCCACCTTCAGCCCTTGTGGGTGGGGAGGGTATTATAGGGGTGGTTGGAATCTGTCAGGGTCAAAACCTAAGTGTAAGTCCTGGCTTCTCCTCTCAACTACTGTGTGGCCCTCAGACCACCTATGCTGTCCAAGTCTTAGTATTTTCATATGTAAATTACAGGCAGTGAAATTTATCTCATAGAGTTGTCAGGAAGAGCAAATGTATTTCAGACCCAGTATTTTGTGAGCTTATCACATGCCAGTGTCATCAGTCACATCCTAGCCAGCATGGCTGAGCACGAGCTTATGACGGTTCACCCATTTCTTCTGCAGCAATGGTCATTTTATACGGAGTTCTCTTCAGGTGTGGTTTTTGGGCCCATGGGGTTCCCAGGTGGTGCTGGTGGTAAAGAACCCACCTGCCAATGTAGGAGTCATAAGAGACACAGGTTCAATCCCTGGGTTGGGAAGATCCCCTGGAAGAGGGCATGGCAACTCACTCCAGTATTCTTGCCTGGAAAATCCCATGGACAGAGGAGCCTGGTGGACTATACTACATAGTTTTGCAGAGAGTCTGACATGACTGAAATGACTTAACAGGCACGTGCTGCATTTTTAATGTACTTAGAGCAAGTGTTTATCAACGTTTTTCCTTGTAATCCTGTCTTCTTCAAAGAGCCTTCTTTGACAATTTTGTAAAATGACACCACCCCCCTTCCATGAAAGTAAATACTAAGGAATGATATTTGTGGGCTAGATTGAACTTCGAAGGGCCACGGTTTTTGTCATACGTGGTTTTTTCATTTTTAAAGACTCTTTTTTGGCCCCATTTTGGGGTCCCAGTGCCCCTGTTGGGACACATAAAACACGTGGGGAACTCTGTCTTCTTTCTTTTGTATCTTTTCTTCCCTCCTTACAATTTACCATCCTTAGAGCTTGCTTGTTTGTCGTGCAGTTTCCTACATTTCCTGACCTTTCCCTTTGTTGTTATTGTTGCTTAGTCACTAAGTCATATCCAACTCTTCTTTGACCCCCATCGACTGTAGCCCACAAGGCTTCTCCATCCATGGGATTTCCCAGGCAAGAATATTGGAGTGGGTTGCTCTTTCCTTCTCCAGGAGTTCTTCCCGACCCAGGGAGTGAGCCCTTCTCTGCTGCGTGGCACGCAGGTTCTTTGCCGCTGAGCCACCAGAGAAGCACATCACTGTTTCATTTTGCAGGGCCATATGGTTCACCGTCTTTTCCACCTAAGATGATATGGGGGGAGAGACAACACCACCATAATGTAAACTGAGTGAATTGAGTTTCATGAACATTGAATCCCCAAATTCAATAGGGATTGGAGGGCAGCAGCATAGTTTAAAATCGGAGCGACAGTTCCTGCTGCAATGTACAGTCTATAGATTGGCCGTGGAACTGATGGAAACCCTCTCCCTTTATGCCAGCAGCTTCTGGAACAACTCGAGAAACGTGTCTAGTTCAGGGAAAATGCAAATATCAGCTCCATCCTATCCACAGCAGGAAATTAGAAACCTCTTTGGTTAACACAAATGGATTATGATTTTTTTTTTTCCCTGCAAGAGAGAAAGGGAGAGAGGAAAGAGGCTCGAGGTGGCATTGTATACCGTAAAACTATATTTATGTGCTAAGACAAGCAATTGATGTTGTTCTATAAAATACAGTAAACACCTCCTCCCTGCCCTTTTGAATGTCAGTCAGAATTCAGAATCATGAAATTTTATAGTATTACTGGTTAGAAGGGCTTCCCACTGGGAGCAGATGCCATCTCTGTCTTCATAGACTCAGAGAAAGTCCTGACATGTTTCATGGCGTTCATACGTGGAAGTCTGTGAAATGGAAAGGAAAAACAGCTTTTTCTGTCAACCTGTCACTGATATAAGCTTTTACATTCCATCAGAATGACTAAACTTTAAAGCTGTTTTTCTTCAGTGCTGAGTATCTCTCAGAACTCCCAAGTGTTATCAGATTGATAGAGTCCCAGCATACGATAGAAGACTGAAGCAGTCTGTGGCACGGTATTAAAAATTCATTCAGATACTCGATAAAGCGTGGTTGACAAAAGTGTGAAATGGAATAAGGTAGAGTGAATTTCTTCATGGTTTATTGCCCTTGATTTCTCTACACAAAATAAATAGACAGAATGGACTAAAATCTCTTCTTTATGAAGGTGGGATCCTGGCAGCTGAAGGCCTGCTCATAAAAACCCTCTCTGTGCCACATACCTTGGCCGTGTTCGGAGTTGGAGGCAATGGAAATTTATTGCTGTTGTGTGCGTTCATATTTCAGACTGAGTGAATATGTAGAGGCTGCTTTTACGAGATTGCTGAGACTCTGTTAAGAACAGAGCAAGAAAACACCTTTTTTTTTTGCCTCCTAAAGATTTTTTTGGAGGTGGAGGGTCTTGATGATTTTAGTGTTGTTAATGGTGGTGGTGGCGGCCCTGGTGGCAGCAGCAAGTTCTTCCCCTGAAGGTGTTTAGGAGAAAACACTCTTTTCATCTTTTCCCTGCCCCCTTCTCCGCCTGCCATCTTGTTTTAAAAGCAATATGAAAAAAAGCAAAGCCTTTAAAGCCGCTTCAAGCCTAGCCCATGTTTTCATGTGTGTCCCTCCCTTTCGAGGCCTCCCCCTGTCTCTCTGACCCACCACCCCCTTCCTTTCTTCTGTCCCTCCCTCCACTCAGAGGACACAGTTAAGGGAGGCTTCCCTCTGCTTCCCCGCAGCGGTGGGACAGAATGCCTCATTGGCTCCAGATATTAACTTCTGTGCTGAAAACCCAGTTGGAGCTGGTGTGACAAATGGATTTTACCTGCTGCTGGAAAACACAGCCCCGCCCCGCCCCTGCACACGGCACACACAAGCCCTTGTCTCCATCTTGCAGAGCCCAACCCAGGGAGCAGGGAACAGAGAGCTGCCCCGCGGCACCATCTGTTCCCGCCAGCATCCACGTCGGGCCCTGGCGGTTACATCTGTTGAGAAGAACAGTGCACATGAGGAGTGTTTGGAAAGAAGTGTTTGGTCTCCCCCATCATCTCCGTTAGTCATTACTGGGCTGCTGGGCTCACGTGGGTGTATCTGTGTGCACCGCCTCTCAGGCCTCATCTGTATCAATTGGAAATCAGTCACTGGGAGTTAGTTGCAGTCAGCAGGGACCCAGGGCATTTTCCAGTGACATCCATTCTTCTTCTGTTGCAGAAATTCAGGAAAAAATTAAAATTCTGATGCGTTCCAGGGAGGATTTCAAATAAATCAGCCGATAGCTGATACCTTGTAACTCTTGGTAGCAAAGCAAAATTAACAACCCAGCCGCATCTGTGTACTGTATGCTAAAATAAATAAATTAACCATGCATCACCTCCAATAGAGGAAGCAGCTGGCTTGTTCTCAACCTTTCCATAAGTACCCAAAAGCTACTGATTTGTTAAGTTGTCACTCTCCTTATGGACATCAAGGACTCTCTGGATATGCCAAAAATGGAGCTGGCCAAATATCAGTAAGTTATGGAAAATCCAGGCGCTGATTAAACTCAGTTATAGCCTCTAACGTATAGCTCATAACAGCTTACGCTGAGCAAAGCTGACATTGTGAGCCAGGCTCAGTGAGGAAGTAACATCAGATACAAGTCGGTTTGGCAGCCAATTTAGGTAGAATTTTGTCTGAACTTTAGAGTATTAGTCAGAAACTCAGTACTTCTTCCTCTACCCCTAAAGCCAAATGCAGTGGGGAGGAACTTGCATTAATCACCCCTGTTAATCATGGTGCTACCTACCTAGGCTTTCCCAGGATCTTCTTTTGCAGCTTTTTTTGCAGTGATGCCATATCCTACTTGCTGGCTTCTTTTTACCAAGAGCACAACACGAGACAGTGAACCCTTGAAAAATAAAGATCTTAGAAACATCCCAAATAAAAGCCACACACTACGCTGAAACTGTAAATCCAACTTATGTACGTGCCTGTGTGCCAGGACGTTTGCAAATGTGGTTTACAGTGTGTGTATGTATTTATCGGCACCCAGTAGATTTTTTTTTTTCCTAGAAAGCTGCATAAAATTTTAAAAGATACAGAATATAGTGGCTGGAAAACAAAACAGCACTTAAAAATTGCCCACCTTTCAAATTCACAGCATTGGGAAAGATGGGGCACGTATGGTGTTCATCAGAGAGGGAGCTAAGAAAATGATTTCATGGGGTGGACTCAGAGAGAGTCCCAAGGCGAAAAGAAGGGTAAAACCATTAGGCCAGACTGCAGTGAGGGCATTCAAGATAGGGGGGTAGAGTGAATGCCATTCCTGCAGACTCTTCCCGGTGAGAGGACAAAGTGAGGGGAAAGGTCAAAGTAAATCCAGAATGGAGGAAGACAGGAAGGCACAGCCAACAGGAAAGGGCCCGCTTAACCCCTTGAAGACAGTAGCCGTTGTCATCCATCCAGTGCTCAGAGCACCTGGTGCACTCCAGGCTCAGGGTACAGTCGTTGATAATCATCACAGTTCTGTCGACAGAGTACAGCTGGAAATGACTTGTCCCCCCCGCCCCGCCCCCCAGTCTGCAGGAACCTGCTTGTGTTTGGTCATGAGTGGGAAGAGTCAGGTAGCCTTACAGCCAGGGATCAGCCGGAGGAGCTAGTTAGGAGCCACTGTCAGTTGGCACATACCTCGCTGTGAGCTTCCTTTGCCCACCGTGTTGGTGATACCAGGCACGCTTGGAGCTCTGCAGCTTCCTCTTTAGACATGTGCCCTAAAAAATTTCACAGCGAGCACAAGAGTTAACAATCCCTGCAACCTGAAGAGAATTGACTGCTGTCTCGAGATGATTCTCAAAAATATGCCGATAGCAACACAAGGCATTATAAATCCTTCCAGGTTGGTTCTGACCATGTTGTAGAAGTAATTTCAGCTGGCATGTCACATGAAAGAACAGACTTGAAAACAGTGGTGTGCGCAGCCCTGAAGGTTTCAACTTGGCTAACGTTCTAAGTACCTTATGGCACTAGTTTGGATTGCAGCAAAGGTACCAAAGAAAATGTCTGAAGTCTGGATTTACTCTGTGTGTGTGTGTGTGTGTGCGCACGCACACATCTCCATGTATATTCTCACCTCTGAAAAAGAGAAGTATCTAATCATATAGCACTCTATTTGTACACCCTTGTTACAAGTCTAGAGGAAGGTTGATCGCTCAGTACTAATGAGGATGTTGGCACACACTTACAAGTTCGAAGTATTATGTGTACTTGTCTACGCTCACGTGCTGTATTTATGTATGTACAGTAACTCATTAAGTAGGAAAATTACTTTTACCTGGTCAGTCCTTGCATGGGGCTAAACAGGAATGTAGACTATCTGTTTGGAGAAGGATTTGTCACTTTGTGGGCATTTGTAGTTCTTAAAATGGGTCATGTGGTGTACATACACGTGGGCATGTACGTGTCTGTAAACACACGTCCGTACAATATCTTCTAGAGGCACATAGGATGCTGTCACTTTGGGCAAGTGGCCGTTGCTCACATAGGGAGCCGTTTTGCTTTCGTTGTTTAAAGAGATAGAGCTATCCTGGTGGTCCAGTGGCTAAGACTCTGGGTTCCCAATGTAGGGGACTCAGGTTCCATCCCTGGGCAGGGAACTAGATTCCACATACCACAGCTAAAAAGATACCTCATGTCGCAGCAAAGATCCTGCAGGTAGGGACAAAGATTCCTCATGCTACAACTAAGACCCAACACAGCTTAATAAATAAATAAATATTTTTTTAAAAAATAATTCCCCGTTTCCTGGTGGTGCCAGGAGTAAAGAATCCACCTACCAATGCAGGAGATGCAAGAGATGCAGGTTTGATCCCTGGGTCAGGAAGATCCCCTGGAATAGGAAATGGCAGCCCACTGCAGTATTTTTGCCTGGAGAATTCCATGGGCAGAGGAACCTGGGGGGGCTACAGTTCATGGGATGGCAAAGAGTTGAACATGACTGAGTACACACGCACTAAAAATAGAATTTAATGAAAGAGTAAAGCCTCCTTTAGGACAAATGCAACTGTAAACATAAGAACAGCCTTAGCCTTTGATTCCCAGCTGATATTTATAGTAAAATGTATACATGAAAAGTTATATTAAGACTTCTAAAATAATATGTGTTATTTCTCACACTTTATTCTAATGAAAACCCTGTTTGGTGTGCCCTGGTGGTTGGAGGAAGGGGAGTAGGACTTTTGGTAGACCATCTATTCAGTATACCTTTTATAAATTATCCCTTTTACTGTAAAGGAAATTCAGAAGCTGATCCAACTAGGAAGTCAAACTCCAGTGCAAGGAACTCGGGACCTTTTCGTGACTCATGCACCCTAGCAGTGTGGGGAAAGTTGAAAGCCTTCTAAGTTAGTCCCACTTCAGGAGGTTAGAAGCAGTCTGAAGCAGTTATTTTGCGTTGGCTGGGATGTGGGTGAATGTTTTACCTCTTTGCCCTTATTTGTACAAGTATGTTATGGGGAACTTTATAATTGGTTTTTGTGTGTATTTTAATTATTTTTACCCATCATCTGGTGTATCATTTGGGATTACTCTTGGCTGAAAGCCACAGTGTAGTGGTTGGCTTGTCTCTTATAAAAAGAGGCCTGGCCATGCTGTGTGTGGCATGTGGGGTCTTTGTTCTCTGACCAAGGATCAAACCCATGTCTCCTGCTTGGAAACTCAGACTCCTAACCGCTGGACTGCCAGGAAGGTCCCTACCTCTACCCTTCTTAAGACTATTCTTAAGACATTAGCCAGAACAATTGAATATTAAATCATAAAGCAGTCTGTGTAACAACTCTCCTTAAAGCTTCCCCCAAGAGTTTCCCATATCGCTTTGAATAAAAGCCAAATTTTTGCATTAAAAAGGCATGGACTTAGGCCACCACTCAAAGGTGCCACCAGGAACCCAAGTGCCCCCATGTAGAATGCAGTCTTTGCATTTGCTGCTTCACAGTCTTAAGACGACTGTTAAAACTACAGATCTCACATCCTGAATCTGGGACAGACAAAAGGCTTTCTCTTAGGAGACCTCACCTTTTTATTCAGGAAGGAACACCCTCTCTAGCGACTTCCAACTGCATCCTCATTGCACAAAATTATATCAAATGGCCCCTCTACGTACAAAGGAACAAAGGAAATAATTGTTTTTATTAAACACACTGCCGCCCTGAACAGAGTGACGTTCTGCAAAAGAATATTGGTGCACAGCATATGCCCATTGCTGTAGTTCAGTCACTCAGTCATGTCCGACTCTTTGTGACCTCATGGACTGCAGCTCGCCAGGTTTCCCTGTCCTTCACCGTCTCCCAGAGCTTGCTCAGACTCATGTCCATCGAGTCAGTGATGCCATCCAACCATCTCATCCTCTGCCACCCCCTTCTCCTTTTGCCCTCAGTCTTTCCCAGCGTCGGGGCCTGATTTCCAGTGAGTTGGCTGTTCACATCAGCTGGCCAAAGTACTGGAGTTTTAGCTTCAGCATCAGTCCTTCCAATGAATATTCAGGGTTGATTTCCTAGTGTATACCCATGGCCTCTCAAAATTTGCGGTATCCAGCCAGCCTTATCATGTCTAGTGCAGCATAGACGCACAACTCAACATCAGACCTCAAGAAAATCCTAACAGTGTGTCTCAAGAAAGCTAACTGAAGTGATTCTCAGAAGGGATAACTACCATATATGGATTTTGAGTCTGGAAACAAGCACCTGGAAAATGACCCAAAGACGATGTCCATGAAAGCTGGAAAACAGTAAACACATTGCTTACCAGGTCCCGTAACAACTAGAATGTGAAATCCTGCCTGGACATACTGAAACACATGTCATACTAATAGGAGAATTTTCAATATAACATGTAGTCAACCTGTAAAACTTGGATACTAAAAGTAGTATAGCCCTATCCAAAGCAATCTATAGATTCAATGCAATCCCTATCAAGCTACCAATGATATTTTTCACAGAACTAGACCAAAGAATTTCACAATTTGTATGGAAATACAAAAAACCTCGAATAGCCAAAGTAATCTTGAGAAAGAAGAATGGAGCTGGAGGAATCAACCTGCCTGACTTCAGACTCTACTACAAAGCCACAGTCATCAAGACAGTATGGTACTGGCACAAAGACAGAAATATAGATCAATGGAACAGAATAGAAAGCCCAGAGATAAATCCACGAACCTATGGACACCTTATCTTCGACAAAGGAGGCAAGGATATACAATGGAAAAAAGACAACCTCTTTAACAAGTGGTGCTGGGAAAACTGGTCAACCACTTGTAAAAGAATGAAACTAGAACACTTTCTAACACCATACACAAAAATAAACTCAAAATGGATTAAAGATCTAAATGTAAGACCAGAAACTATAAAACTCCTAGAGGAGGACATAGGCAAAACACTCTCTGACATGAATCACAGCAGGATCCTCTATGACCCACCTCTCAGAATATTGGAAGTAAAAGCAAAAATAAACAAATGGGACCTAATGAAACTTAAAAGCTTTTGCACAACAAAGGAAACTATAAGTAAGGTGAAAAGACAGCCCTCAGATTGGGAGAAAATAATAGCAAATGAAGAAACAGACAAAGGATTAATCTCAAAAATATACAAGCAACTCCTGCAGCTCAATTCCAGAAAAATAAATGACCCAATCAAAAAATGGGCCAAAGAACTAAACAGACATTTCTCCAAAGAAGACATACAGATGGCTAACAAATACATGAAAAGATGCTCCACATCACTCATGATCAGAGAAATGCAAATCAAAACCACAATGAGGTACCATTACACGCCAGTCAGGATGGCTGCTATCCAAAAGTCTACAAGCAATAAATGCTGAAGAGGGTGTGGAGAAAAGGGAGCCCTCTTACACTGTTGGTGGGAATGCAAACTAGTACAGCCACTATGGAGAACAGTGTGGAGATTTCTTAAAAAACTGGAAATAGAACTGCCATATGACCCAGCAATCCCACTTCTGGGCATACACACTGAGGAAACCAGATCTGAAAGAGACACATGCACCCCAATGTTCATCGCAGCACTGTTTATAATAGCCAGGACATGGAAGCAACCTAGATGCCCATCAGCAGATGAATGGATAAGGAAGCTGTGGTACATATACACCATGGAATATTACTCAGCCATTAAAAAGAATTCATTTGAATCAGTTCTAATGAGATGGATGAAACTGGAGCCCATTATACAGAGTGAAGTAAGCCAAAAAGATAAAGACCAATACAGTATACTAACACATATTATGGAATTTAGAAAGATGGTAATGATAACCCTATATGCAAAACAGAAAAAGGGAACACAGATGTACAGAACAGACTTTTGGACTCTGTGGGAGAAGGCGAGGGTGGGATGTTTCGAGAGAACAGCATGAACATTATCTATAGTGAAACAGATCACCAGCCCAGGTGGGATGCATGAGACAAGTGCTCGGGCCTGGTGCACTGGGAAGACCCAGAGGAATCGGGTGGAGAGGGAGGTAGGAGGGGGGGATCGGGATGGGGAATACATGTAACTCCATGGCTGATTCATGTCAATATATGACAAAACCCACTGCAAAAAAAAAAAAAATGGCTGAAATTGTGGCTATAGCTTCAGAATAAACTCCAAAGTTGAAAAAAAATAAAATAAAAGTGGTATAGCCAGTAAATATTAACTATAGATTCAGAAGTATTTTTATACTGTCAATGGTTGATACCAGTGCTCAGTCAATAAACAATTATTGGGAACCTATCAAGTACACACAGTCCCTAGGGGAATATAGACTATGTGAACAGATAGCTACATACAGAATGACAAGCACTAAACGGAGGCATGTATAAGATGGTTTCGGGGAACACACAGAGGACCACCAGCCAGCACTGCCAAGCGTTACTGATAAACAAGATTGGTTTCTTTCCTTTGATGTTTATATCCAAGAAGACAGTTTGGACCTTCTACTGCTGTTGCTACTGCTAAGTCACTTCAGTTGTGTCCGACTCTGCGATCCCATAGATGGCAGCCCACCAGGCTCCACCGCCCCTGGGATTCTCCAGGCAAGAACACTGGAGTGGGTTGCCATTTCCTTCTCCATTGGACCTTCTACAGAGCCCCCGAATACCAGCATATGAAGAGTAGACAAGGGTGGAAGTTCTTAGATGCTTATGTTCTTGTTTTTAGCTTCCAGGAAGTTGGGGACAGCAAAGAGTACCTGGTTAAATAATATGTGAACAAGTTAACTACAGATTTCACATCCTTTCAAGTCAATCCTTTTCAGGGATCTTTGTGAAGAAGGACTCTAAGATGATTTACACATCTACAGAATACTATTTTGAATAGTATTCTGAATTCACTGTTCTGAATAACAATGCCGGTTAAGCTGACCACAGGCTTTGGTAGACATGACTCAGATATGGGACCCCATTCTAAAATGAGCCTCTTACAGTATTTTCATTTTTTTCATGTTTTGATAGTGGGAGTTTAAAATTATTCTAGCAGCTCACCAAATGTTTCCTTTGCGTCTTGATTACTATGTGGATACAGATTTTGTGTATAATTATTGAAAATAATTTATGTCCAAGCCATGTCCCTGCCCCCTCTGACACTGCTGCTAATCCTGGGAAGTTCAGAGGAGGACTCAAGAGGAGCTTGAGGCTTCTGCAGGCTCCTTGCCTTCACTGATTGACATGTCCAGGGAATCCTAGTCCCAGCAGAGATTCCAGCATGAGTGAAGATCAAATCTTTGCTCATCTGCAGTCAGCCTTGCCTATTTAGGTAATTGCAAATGTTCCAGATGTCTGAAACTGACTATCTGACCAATATAGGGTATAAATTATTCTAGGCAGGTAGCACCTGTGTCTTACTCATTTCTCCATCCTAAAATGGAGGAGGTATTTGGTAAATGACTGTTCAAGCAGAGATAAACAAGATCTAGATCAGAGCTAGAAGTGATTCTGGGGCAAGCCAGTCTGTGTAGAGATCTTGCTGAAAAAATATTGGGCAGCTTAGTGAAATAAGTCAGACAGAGAAAGACAAATACTCAGTGATATCACTTATATGTGGAATCTTAAAAACGGATGTTTTTAAACTAGTGAATATAACATAAAAGAAAGAGGCTCACAGATACAGATAACGAATTGGTGGTTACCAGTAGGGAGAGGGAAGGAGGCAGGGGCAAAATAGGGGCAGAGGAGTAAGAGGTACAAACTACTATGTATAAAATAAATAAGCTGCAAGGATATATCATACAGCACAGGGAATATAGCCAATATTTTATAATGACTGTAAATAGAGTATAACCTTTAAAAGTTGTGAATAACTATATTGCATACTTGAAACTTACATAATATTGTAAATCAACTGTGCTTCAAAAAAAAGTCTTGGGAAGCTAAAGCTATATCAAAACAAGTAAAGGGAGTCAGAAAAGACACCAGAAGTATATCAATGTTTCCTACTGTGCATTTTTATAAAGGACCTGGGCTTATTGGATTTGCTGCAGGGAACGTAATATACTTTGGAGGGTAATCATGAGAGAGGATACAAGAGCAAGTGTTGTCTTGGTACAAACCTACAATGTTTTTTTCTCCATGTCTCTCCCTCATTCCTCTTTAAAGTCGCCTTTGTTCACTTTTTTAATGAATTAAATTTACCCAATTTTATTAATAAATGACAAATATAATTGTATGTATTTAAAATATTCAGCTGGATGATTTGATACACACATACACTGTGTAATAATTGCCAAGATCAAGATTATTTACACAGCCCTTACCTCACATAATTAATGTGTGTGTGTGTGTGTGTGTGTGTGTGGTGAGAATACTTAAGATCTACCATCAGCAGCTTTCAAGCATACAACACCATATTATCAACTATAGTCACTATACTGTGCATTAGAATCTCAGAATTTATTCTTCTGACCATTGAAAGTTTATTCATAACTTTTATCATGAAAGTGTGTTGAGTTTTGTTAAATGCTTTTTCTGCATCTATTGAGATCATCTGACTTTTATCTTTCATTCTCTTACTGTGTCACCTTTATTGATTTGTTTAGATTAAAAACCATCTTTGCATCCAGGAATAAATTTAATATGCTGTTGAATTTGGTTTGCTAGTATTTTGTTGGGTATTTTTGCATCTATGTTCATCAGTGATACTAGTCTGTAATTTTCTTTTCTTGTAGTATCCTTGCTAGGCTTTCATGTCAGGGTGATGCTAGCCTCATAAAATGAATCTGGAAATGTTCCCTCCTCTTCAGTTTTTGGAAGAGTTTGAGAAGGATGGATTGGTATTCATTTCAATTAATTCCTTGATTTTAATTAATTTCAATATTTGGTAGAATTCACCAGTAAAGCCATATGGTTCCTGGGCTTTTATTTATTGGAAGATTTCTGATTAGCAATTCAATTTCATTGCTCTGTATTTTCCTGTTCAGATTTTCTATTACTTTGTGATTCAATCTTGGGAAGATGTATGCTTCTAGTAATGTATCCATTTCTTCTCAGTTGTCTAATTTGTTGCATATACTTGTTTATCATCTACAATTTCTTTTTAAACATCTTTGTTCTCATACAGTGCTTCTCAAGTGAAAATAACATGGAGTCTTCTGTTATATTCTCCCAGATTTGAATCCGAGTTATCTGAGTAAACTTTCTGAAATGTTTTCATGTTTGTTAATAAGAGAAATTCTATTGAATTTCTATAGGGTTAAAGTAAATATGAAATAAGGTAGCGTCGAGCAGTTAGCTCAGACAGCACCCATAGGCTGTCAGCACCCTTTTCCCCTTTTCCCCACGTGTCACCTTCCCTTTTCCCCATGGCTCCCTAAAAGCCAAGTTCAGTGGCCCGTTGTATTGAGCAGTGAGTCCAGAGACTGTGAATTATTTGTGATGCTTTTCCAAGGACTGAGTGAGGAGAGACATTGTAATCAAAGCACCAACAAAGCTCATGTAGAGATGAACATATAATTAGTGACCTCTTCCTATGAGGGGTAGTCCAAAGTGGGCCTGGCGGAATTGGAATTCGCACGTGAGCAGCTGAAGCGTGTATATCAGCCCTGTGTGTCTGCAAAGTGGGAAGCAAGAGGCATTTGTAGCTTGGTCACAAACTTGGTGTCAGACATATTAAGCCTGCGTTCATCTGACAGGCCTTCAGAATAAAATGTCAGGAGGGAGGTTTAGCAATTATGAGAATCTCAGAGGTGAGAAAGGGGAGACAATTATGAGAATCTCAGAGGTGAGAAAGAGAGAATTCTGCTCACTGCTCAGGAAGGAGAGAATATGGCATGGAAGGCGGGCATGGAAATGTGTTTCCTGACACATGCTGAAGAGGCCTGTCATTTATTCAGGTCCCATTGCTCTCTCAGGCTAAGACAGTGAGGGAGTGCTTTCAGGAGAAAAGAAGTCTAGGTGAGCTGCAGTGCATGCTCAAGAAAACACTCAGGGCTCACAGTACTACTAGCGTTAGTCGTAGTTTAGCTCACGTTTTCTGGCCGGATTTCTTTAGAAGCTGTAACGAATGCTACCGTCTCTCAGCGCAGCAGGTCCAGAGTCATGGGCTTCTTCACTTTGAGAGCAAAGAGCTCACCGTTTGGGACTGTGTTGTTATTGTCATGTTATGGCAGCAAATTACCACAAAGTCAACGGTCATTGTCCGGGGAGCTGCCTTATGCCGCTAGAGAGAGGTCTGACCCTCCACGCCTCCAGGAGCACCAGCTCAGCCCCGTCCTGGCCTTTTCTCTGACCTTCTCAGGTCTGTTTGTTCCATTTCCTGATGAAGCCTTTTTTACAAAGACGAGGCTAGGTGAGCAGCCTAGACCCTGGTCCTGCTTCTACCACCACTAGCTGTGAAAGCCTTGCCAAGCCATGCACCTTTTCTGAATTTTCAGTCATCTCCACTCTAAAATATAGTCTGCCCCACTTGCCTGCAGCTTAGTCTCAAGCATGGGATAATGTAACGCGTGTGCAAGTTCACTGCATAGTTCAAAGCAGTATTCATATGTTTGATACTAGCAGATCTGTTGAGATTTGCTTTTTCCCATGAGCACACATACTGTACCATGTAAAGTCATTGGCTGAAATAGGAAAAGCCACGTACTGTATTTTATTTTTTAAATAACTTTATTTTTGGTTGTGCTGGATCTTCATTGCTGCACAGGCTACCCTCTAGTTGCAGTGTATGGGCTTCTCATTGCTGTGGCTTCTCTTGTTGCAGAGCACAGGCTGTCAGGCACATTGTCTTCAGCAGTTGCAGCTCCTGGGTGCTAAAGCACAGGCTCGATAGTTACGGTTCATGGACTTAGTTGCTGCGTGGTGTGTGGGATCTTCCTGGACCAGGGATCAAACCCTTGTCTCCTGCATTGGCAGGCGGATTCTTTACCTCTGAGCCACCAGGGAGGCCTCCTGTCTTTTAGTTTTGTTTCGACTGACAAACACACAGCAAAAAATGTTTTGGTTCAACCGGGTATGGTCTGGTCATCTACTACGTTGTGTCCACCTAGTTGCTGCCCAAGGAGCCACCACTTGGGGGATTGTTTTAAGGTCACAGCAACTTCAAAGTCCCAGCCACCTTCTTCCTCTCCCATTTCGGGTAGAGACCTGTCTGTGTTATGCCTCTGTCAAAGTTACAGAGAAAGTGAGTCAACCCTGTAGCTTTGTGTGGGCAGATCAGACCACTCTGAAGGCACTTGAAACTTCTGCATGCACGCACACACATCCACCCAGACACACGTACATAAACCAATGCATATGCATATACATAAAAATGCAATGCATGTACGTGAACCAGTCCTCGGATGAGGGCTGCTGTCCTCATCCAGTCCTGCCTGATGAGTGCTCCCCTGTTTATTTGCAGGCTCCTCTAAAGCCTGACTTTGAAATCCCCTCTACCTTGCACTATGTGTGTCTGTGTTACAGAGCCCTTTTTCTCTCAAGAATAGTTCTACATTATCACTGAATCTGTACACCTTTTGCCCCAGGATGGTTCCTTCATATATTATTGAAGGATTGTAGTCTGTGCTGTCATGGAGGTGCCATCTTTGTTTGTTTACTTGTGTTTTCTTTCAGACACAGTAATATGTAATTACTGGTACAGTAGTATAGTATGTAATTAATGGCAAAGAAGAAAATTTTTGAGAATGTGTGAACTTAAAAACATTTGTTATTTTCCGACCTGATGATATATAATTTCACCTAATAGCCAATACCTTCAATAGCATAACTACTGCAACCCATCACACTTTGGAAGGCAATTTGTTTCATATTTTATATTCTTTGATTTCTCTTTCTTTGTAACAAACTGGCCTCCAGGGAACAGGAAGCCCCGGTAGTGAGCATTTCTAATGTGAGGGCCGTACTCGGGCCCTTTTGCTGAACAAGAACAAGCAACTTGCTCTAGGTGGGCTCCTTTGAAAGAGTCTTGCCCAGGCTAGCTGCTTTCCTCTTTCTGTTGGCTCATGGCAGCTGGCTGCAGGAGCAGACATTCTTGCTTGAAAAACAGCTGAACATGGATTTCCTTGCTCTTTGGAACAGAGACCTTAATTCACTAGCTCCCTAACTCCAGGGAGAAACAGTGGTGTTCATCCCCACAAAGCCCATTCAGCATCCCACAGAGGCCCACAAAAGATGTTCTCTGTCCTCCAACCTCGTCCTGGCTGCTAAGACAGCCCCGCCGACACAGCACCCTCTCCGGTGACCGTCTGCTCCCCAGGGATGGTGTTTCCTGTCAGCAGACCCCTTCTCGAGTCCCAGGTGCTGGGAGGAGGTGACTGTAGCCACTGCGCCCTGCCACCCCCCACACCACCTCAATACACACACACTCGGAGTGCTGAAGCTCTAGTTAAAAGTACCAAGTTGCCGGAATGCCCAGGGAAGTGAGAATGAGCAGGCCTCACACAGGGATGATTTGAAACAAGCCTTGTGGCTTTTTAATAATGTGCCAAAGCGGTCTCAGTGGTGGGCCAGCAGGGCCCCCAGTCTGTCTTCTGTGAAAGGAGCAGGCCCAGCAGGCCCTGCCTAATGCAGACAGCCCCTCCACTCTGCTGGAGGAGACAGACTCCGAGATGGCAATCAAGGCTTGATTTGCCAACACATTTCCAATGATTAAAATGTAATTAGCACAACTGAGTGCCTCCTCCCCAGCTAATTTTAATACATGCTGTGACAGGCAGGCAGCCGGCTGTGCCTTTAGCCCAGCAGCAGATGGAGGCAGAGGCAGCGGGAGAGGAAAACCATTTTGCAATGTGACTATTCGCATCACAAAACCATCAGGGCGCTCAGCTCTTAGAAGGCCCTTGATGGCAGCACATCAAATTGGCGCTGTCATAGCTGACCGTGGCAATGGCAGTCATCCTTCATACTGTCCCAGAAGCACAGTGAGGCAATTTCCAGGCCTAACCCTTTAAGATCTAGAAGGGGAGAGAGAGACGTGGAGAGCACACTTGTCGTCTTGCGGTGACAGGCGTGAGCTTTGCAATGTGCGCTGTGAAACCCACGCTCTTGGCAGCTTGCAAACCGTTACTTACATGTTCCTTTTCCAAGGCACAGTGGCGTATGGTTCAGAAGCTTTGGAAATAGCTGCTTCTCCAGAAGGGAGACAGGCACGAGCTGCCTTCTGTGTGCCTTCTCTGACCTGGGAAGGATGAGCATTGCCGCCTGGGGTGGTGGGCAGGTTGGAGGTTCCCTCTTCCGGTCCATTGACCCCATGGAAGCCTTTGAGCCCAGGGCCTCTCCTCATGGCCATCTGCTTCTCTCACGTCTTGAAGGACACATTAGGCAAGCTGCAACGCCTGGAAGACCCCGTGCCCATGCTTTGCACCTCTCACCTTCAAACACCATGCCTTGGCCACCATTGTTTGGCCAGTTCTTCTCCCTCCCAGGCACCACCTGTGAAGGAAACGGGCTCCTTGGAGGCTGAAGACCATTTGGTCTTCCTGGGTGTGGATTGTACAAGTGCAGGGGGTGCTTGTGTTGATGGGGATCTGTCACCCGAAGGTCATAGCTGACCTTCCCAGTACCGCAGTCATCTCCCACGCTGGACACAAGGAACCAACCTAAGGGACAGAGAGGATGATCTAGTGATGAGACACCAGTGACCACCATTTACTGGACGCTTACTGTGGCCTAGCGCTGTGTTCCATTGGGTTTCCCCAGGAGTTCAGTGGCTTAAGAATCTGTCTGCAATGCAGGAACCACAGGAGACGGCATTCTATCCTTGGATCAGGAAGATCCCCTGGAGAGGGAAATGGCAACCTTCTCTAGTATTCTTGCCCGAAAAATCCCATGAACAGAAGAGCCTGGCGGTCTGAGTCCAAAGGGTTGCAACGAGTCAGACGTGACTAACTATGTGAAATGCCTGAAATGCATTAAATTTTCTCCTTTCATACACAAATGCAAGAGCTACAGGTTATCTTCCCCATTTTATGGATGAGGGGAGGAAGCCACAGCGAGGTTGAATAATTTACCCAATCACTTCTGCTAATGTCAGAAATCCAAACTCACATGGTGAGCTGGACAGCAGAAGTCCTCAGCTACACATGCTGGACCACAAAAATGCAGAAGAACCATCAGAAGAGAGAAATGCTCTGCTTTGAGAAACAATGAGGTTATTCTCTGCCCTCGAAGGACCTCCAGGGGCCAGCATCCATCAGGCTCTCAGGGACACCCTCACACGGGCAGCATTCTGCATGTCTCTTGGGTGTGTCTTTTTCTCCTCTAGCTAAGAAATAGCATCATTGGAGTTTTTCTTTAAAAAAAAAAAAAAAAAAAACCACTAAGATTTGAAAATGAAAATAATCCAAACTCATCACTAAGACATAGATACTGTTACTACTGGGTGCCTCCTTTTCCAATCTTTTTTTCTTTCTCTGTGTGTCTTTAGCCTTTTCAAAGTAATATTGTATATAATGAAGTGCATCGTGCTATTTTAATTGCAATAGTAACAGTAAAAACATCCCTTTTCGTGGATTATGTTCTTACCCCTGCCTTAAGAGGCAGATACTGTTGTTGCTGCTGATCAGTTTCTCAGCCGCGTCAGGACTCTTTCTGACCCCAGGGACTGCAGCACGGCAGGCTTCTCTGTCTTTCACCATCTCCCAGAGTTTGCAGATACTATTACCCCTATTTTATTGATGAGAAAACGAAAGTGAACCTGAGCAAGAATATGTAACTCACCTAAGATCACGTCTGTGCCGGATTGTGCTTAGTCGCTCAGTCATGTCCGACTCATTGCAACCCCGTGGACTGTAGCCCACCAGGCTCCTCTGTCCATGGGGATTCTCCAGACAGGAATACTGGAGTGAGTTGCCATACCTTCCTCCAGAGGATCTTCCCAACCCAGGGATCGAACCTAAGCCTCCCCCATTGCAGGCGGATTCTTTACCGTCTGAGCCACCATGGAAGATCACCTGTAGGATCTTATTTTAACTGTTCTATGACCATGATCATTTTTCCCTTGTTAATAAAATTCCTTAGGAACATTATTTTTATGGGTAAACACTGCACTGTTACATCAATCTGTTCCTCAATTTGGGGACATTTAAGTTCATGAAGTCTGTGTACTGTATTCATCCAGAGATTTAGAAATACATGGGTTAAAATGCCTGCAACCTCTTCTTACAATTCTGTGACTCACAGCAAGTGACTTAATGTTTTCAATCCTAAATTCTCACTCTCTTCCTGTATATGGAATACGACAACCCACACAGTGGGGGTGGGGAGAGGCTCAGGAGGTGCTGTGAGGTTAAAAAAGGGACTCTATGTCAGTGTATCATAGCATAGATCCCGTCCCTTTCTACATGCCTGACAATAGCCATATAAATAACATTTTATCACGCTGTTTGGTGATATCATGTTGTTTTGCATGATGAAATTTGTAAACAAATTCATACCGACATTTTTGGATAAATAGCAAGAGAAGAGTTGAGCTTAAGTAACATGAAAAGCGTGAAGGCTCTTGCTACACATTGCAGAATTATTTTGCAGATAGAAAACTGACATTCCTTCACAAGTGGGTGAGTGTCTGCCTTACTGCAACCTTGCCAACGTTGTCTATCAGCAGTTACATTTTTCTTTTTGTTTGATCAATGAAAAAGAAATACATCTCTTTTTACTCCGTGTTTCTTTGATTACCAGCGAAGCTGAACATTCCCCCCCCCCATATGTTTATTAGCCATTTATAGTTCCTCTCCCATGAATTGACCTCTCTGCTTTTGAAAGAAAGGATGAGTCTCCAAGGGCTAGCCAGAGAAAAGATGCTCCAGTGATCATTACCGTGGAGCCCTGGGGCCAGGAGTTGCAGGAGAGAGAATTAGGAGCCTCCTGAGACTGCCAGGCGACTATCAAGTAGGCATCTTCCCAAACCAGAGCCAGGCTTTTTCTACACAGCCAGTCTGCAATCAGTATTTGTTCTCTACCATTTCATTTGTTCTGTTAAGAAATATTTTGGATTTTTTGAGAGGGGCTCTTAACATTCCACTCAAGTCAGTGCTTATAATTCTTCCCTGGGAGACGACCAGTATTGCCTTCTCAGTTTGGGATTTTGCTCTGAGAGTCCCATCGGTTCACAGTGTACTGCTGTAGATCTTGCCTGAGTCTTTTACGATCCCTGCCAACCAGCCAGGAGCTGTGACTGCTCCGTAACCTTCCCAGATTTAAATCTGTTGCTCGCGTTTTCCTTGTGGTGTTACAGAGCATCAGAGCCCATCCATACTGATGTCTTAATATCATTCTCTCCTCCTTGGATTTATAGGGTAGAATAAACTCTCTGCCATAGAAGTGCTTATTGATTACTGAAGTACATAATAAAGCCTAAGAATAAAGTAAGACCAAGTAATCGGTCCTATTCCTGGCGGATGACAGTAAAACCCTGGGCAAGGCAATCTCCAAGGACTGCCTTCCGCATGGAGCTGGAAGGCCTCCTTTTAATTAGGCATCCACATAGTAAGCATGAATGATAGAAACCAGACAAAAAGAGTACATTCAGTACTACATGACTCCATTTATATAAAACTCTAGAAAATGTACAAACTCATTTATAGTGATGGAAAGCAGATCAGTGGTTGCGGGGAGGAGTGAAGGTGGTACCCACAGGGAAAAGATGGCGGGATTAGCAAAGTAGCACAAGAAAAGCTTTGAGGGCAGTGGCTTGTTCACTCTTCTGATTGTGGTGATGGTTTCATGGGTGTATGCATGTGTATATCTACTAGTACATTTGAAATGTGGGCAGTTTATTCATGTCAATTATATGTCAATAAAGCCACTAAAAAATAATGAGCAGTACAAAGAGGTAATCCTTGGCTCACTCTGTGCTGGAATTTTTTTTTTCTTAAGAAGCTATATATTGAGGAATATTTAGGAGGACTTATGAGATTAAATTTTACCTTCACTCTTGAATAAATGGAGCTTTCAGAAAACTGAATGGTATCAATCCAACATAAAATAGTAAGGCATTCCAAAGGCAAGATAGCCCTCTCTTCATCTCTTGTCCTTTCTTACATTTGAACCTTAAAGGTGACTTTCTATATAATTTTTCTGTAAGACAAAACAAGCTGAGCCCTTTATAAAAGTGTTGGATCTCTTCTCCCCCTCAGCCCCCCTAATCCTTCTGTCATTATATTTCCCTCACCAGGAGGAGAGATCCCACAATGAAGAAAAAAGACAATTCCAAAATGTTGGCAGTTTAAAAGGGGACAGACATTTTCAACACAAAGAGATGTTTGTTTTCCTTGCATTTTAACTTGTAATTTTTGACACAGTGGAGAACTCCAGCATGGCTGCCATTTAAAATGTGACTGCCTCTGTCACAGGGGTGCTGTGACCGAAGGCTGGGAAGCAAAGCAAAGGAGGCCCAGAGACAGCACCTACTGTCTGGCGCTGGTCCATTTCTCTGTATCCAAATGTTTCTTTTCTCTGGCCTGACGAGGAGTCACTCGGGGAGACTGAAGCTGGAATTTGTACAACCTCTTTTCAGTCCCCCTTGATTTTAATCAGAAATACACAATTATTCTTTTCCTCCAAAGAGAGAAACTCAATCCCCATTTTAAATTCAATTATTGTAATTGCAGCATTCAGAAAAATAGCACATTCATTTTCTAATAAGAGATTGTGGATACCAAATTACTGCATATAGTATGTCAAAACAGGAAACTTGAGACTGGCAGGCCAGTGGGTGTTTTTATCTTGGCAATTTGTATTTTCTTGCAGACAATTTATAGTAATCCTAGCCTTCCTTGTTTATGATATAGAAGACGGAGTTTTCAAGCCATCCTAAAATAAAGACTGTTGTTACGTATAATTTAATTTAAAATCCTAGTTATGAAAATGATGAATTCTAAGAGGAGTAAAAGTTAACTACCTCATAAAGAGAAGAAGGAAAGAAATCAGGGTTTAGTTCTGTGATACAGCAGTTCAACATGTCTTCAGATCTCCTTGAACTACCTCCTGACATTTGTAAATCAGTTTGCCTCAAGCCATATTTCTATTTCTTTCACCATCTTGCAGTTTGAAAACAAAACAGAAAATCTGATTGGTGGGAAGTTGATAATGTGGCTGTTATGTTTTAGCAATATGAGAGCACCCTGTTCCCTTTTCCTGTTCAAATCCAGTTGCTTTCCGTTGGCTTGAAATGAGTCCAAATTAAGAAGAAATACTTTAGGATTTCGAGTTTCCTCAATTCCTTAAAAGAATAACCTTAACATTGGATTTTTACAAGTGTATGGTGTTATTTTTTTTAGGACTTACTTTTATCTGAAAATTATACTGACGTTCTTTCTCATAGATGCATTCAGATAGCATCTTCGAACACCACCCTCGAACACCTTAGCATCCATTCCATCAATTGCTCTTCAGTCATTGGTCTCCTTAATTAAACACTTTCTGTGACACTTTCCCTGAGATGTTTGACTCATGTAGTTTATGAATTCATTCTTTGACACATATTTATTGAGCATGGACTAGGTGCCAGGTTTAGGAAGACCAAGATGCAAGCAAACTCTGAGGTAGGTTTGGGGAGAGAAGTCCGTACCTGTGGAAAAGGGTACACACATGTCCTTGTGTCCCGGGGGGGTAGACCTCCCCTGCTGGACAGCGAGTGCATACTGAGTGATGAGCACTTTAGTTATAGTCTCTCAATTATTCACCGTTTTTGCAGTTACCAAAGTTAATGCTTTCAAAAGTTTGGTCTCTTCCCAAGGTTACTCTGTTGGCTGATTTTTTTAGCTCCATCCTTAAATAGATCTTGCATATAAATAAACTGTGCAAAGGGCTATCCAAATAGCCCCTAATTCTGATTGGTCAAGGTCTCTGGACAAATTCCAAAATAACTGGCTTCCTAATTGCACTGATAATCACTTGAGTTCTTGATATTTATTCTGTGTATCTGTCCACTTATTTATTTTGTCAGTTTGAATTTTAATGAACATCTTAATGATGTCAAAGCATAAATCATAATTTGCACAGTGCATAATCTACAAGTGTAGATTCCACATCTTAGATCTATGTATTTTACTTAGGCCCTATGCATAGGGTTAATAGAAGAATAAATGGTGCTCAGCTGTGTCCAGCTGTCTGCAGCCTGGCTCCTTTGCAATTTTCCATGCAAGAATTTTTCCATGCAAGAATACTAGAGTGGGTTGCCATTTCCTATTCTAGGGTATCTTTCTGACCCAGGGATTGAACCTGAGTCTCCTGCATTGCTGGCAGATTCTTTGTCATCTGAGCCACCAGGGAAGCCCTTCTACATAGGGTTACTGACTACCATTTGACTGAAGAATAAGTCCAAATTCTATTAACCTTCTGAATTATGCAGTAAGAACCAAAAGGAGTGCTTAGAAAATTGAATTCTAAAGCGTCTTTCCTTGTTGGTATTTTATGCATGAAATAAAACCATTTGTTACTGGGAAGATTCCTGTTGTTTTCTTTGAGAGGCAATGGTGGTTTCTGCTTTTGTTTGTTTGTTTAGGTTATTGTTTCTGCTTTTGTGCAGCATAGTGTCACATCTTCAAACACCTCCCAAGCAGAAATCCTTGCAGAATATGATTTTCCCTCTGGCAATAAAATGATACAAAAATCCAACCCAACATTTAAATGACTATTAAGTTACCTCATTTCTGTGTGTGATACAACATATCTTTTAGGAAAGAGTTGGAAAAAACAAAACTATTAGCATTTCTCTCTGGCTGCTTTCACATGCTTGAACTTATTTCATTCTCACAAAAGTCTTGTGGAGTAGGTATCATCCCCTTTTACAGCTTAAAGAAAAAAAAGAGGAAGCTCCAAGATGTTAGGGACTTCCCCAGTGGCTCAGCAGGAAGGAACCTGCCTATAATGCAGGAAACATGGGAGATGTGGGTTCCATCCCCAGGTTGGGAAGGTGCCCTGGAGACGAAAATGGCAACCGACTCCAGTATCCTTGCCTGGAAAATTACGTGGACAGAGGAGCCTGGCAGACTCCAGTCCGTGAGGTCACATGGCATGACTTAAAACAGGCATGCATGCCAAGATGTTAAGTACCTTTCCCAGGATTGCCTGGCTGCTAAATGGAGGGGTCAAAATCCGAACTGAGGTCAGCCTCAGATTTAATGAGCACGTGCTATGAGTGGGCTCTGTGCTCGGTCCTGCTCTCAAGGGAGAGCCGTCTGGGGTAGAGTGGAGACGAGGTTGATGTGCTACGTTCACTGCTGCTTACAGTCACCATACCCTCTTCAGTCTCAGCTTGCCTCTACTTACCCTCTGCTGAGCTGTCAATCAGGAAGATATTTTTAAAGCAGTTCCTTTGTACATCAAGTCACCTCCATATGAACGTGTTCCATTTCAAGAGCGCGTCCATAAGTCCAGTTGTTCAGAAGTCTGACAGAGTTCGCCTAGGTACCCAAGCAACATAATCAGCTATATAGTACTGTACTGTAATAGTTTATAATACTTTTCACACAAATAATACGTAAAAATAAAGAAAAAACTTGAACCTTACAGTACAGTACCTTGATAAGTACAGGAGTTCAGCACAACTGGCATCCAGGGACATGTTTGCATCTTCGAGGGTTCCCAACTTGAAGGCTCGTATGTGGAGCACTTACTGTATGGTGCATCAGAGAGAGTGAGGCAGTGTGCCGTACTTGCTGGGAACATGGACTCTGGAGGACAGAACTGGGTTCCTTTACTGCCTCTTGCCCTCCGAAGGCTTAACTTCTCATCTTGAAAATGAGGGGTCATCATACTTCCCTCCCAGGGCTGTTGTCAGGACGTTCATTTTAAATGACTAATAGCTGTTGGCTGGCATTTTAGGAGAAAAGGCTTTTGCGATCATCCTAGGGAGAATCCCTACCCACAAAGAGCCATGCTGCAGAGAGATGTGAAATGTACTTCAGGATCCAGGCTTTTCTAGAAAAGACAGCTTGGAGCTACTCTGCTGTTGTGGGTCCTCCTCTTTTTTCCTTTTTTTTTTTTTTTCCAGAGGTGGACATTGTCCCTTTGACAGGGAATCGAAGGCGCACTTAGCATGGAAAGCAGGAACTACATTCAGTGCCTCACAACCTTAGGGGCTGGAGGGAAGAATGGTTTGCAGCAGCTTCATTATCTAGGGAAAAAGAACTCAGAGTTACAAGCTCTTAAGAAAGATGCTTTTACTTGGAGTGTTGGAGAAAATAGAACAATTACCTATTGAAGGCAAAGTGTGTGAAAAAACACCTCTGTTCCTTTTCCAATGATCATCTAATCTCTTCAGATTCATTCTGCCTTCCTGAAGGTGATTCGAGCTACGCTTGTCTTTGTGGAGTGGCTCCCCCACATCTCCCCGTGGCTGGGGCATGTGGTGATGGCCTGGAGTTCCCAGAGAAAGACAGACATTTCCTCCTGCTCAGGGGAGCTTCCTCTAAGGGCTGGCGCTCCACAGGAAGTATCGGATCTGTGGAATGTGTAGAGGAGGGAGGGAGGGAACCCACAAATCATCAAAGCGCTGATGAGCATTTCTCAGGATCTTTAAAACTGCACTGGGCCCTCTGATGAATCTGGGGACACCAGACTACTCTGTGAGGAACTCGCCATCTGCTGGGAGCAAGACTTATATATGTGACATCCGGGGAGAAATGCATGCTATCTAAACTAGAACCAGTCAGATTTCTAGCACCTGGCACGCATACTCTTAAAAAGATTTTTAAAATTGAAACCTCAGTCTTTGTTGCATAATGAATGACCGAATGACCTTTAACACCTCTTGAGTGCTTACTGTGTGTCAGGCACGGTTCCAATCCCTTTTAAGTTTACTATATATATATATTGGGGCTTCCCAGGTGGCTCAGGGGTAAAGAATCTGCCTGCCAGTGCAGGAGACGTGGGTTCAATCCCTGAGTTGAGAAGATCACTTGCAAAAGGAAATGGCAACCCGTTCCAGTATTTTTGCCTAGGAAATTCCATGGACAGAGAAACCTGGAAGGCTACAGTCCATGGGGTTGCAAAGAGTCAGACATGACTTAGCGACTGAACATGCACACATGCATAATATATATTGGGTTGGCCAAAAAGTTCCTTTGGGTTTTTCCATCTGAGCCTATGGAAAATCCTGAACAAACTTTCTGGCCAACCCAATATTTGTTACATGTATGTGCTAGTCAATCCTAAAGGAAATCAGTCCTGAATGTTCATTGGAAGGACTGATGCTGAAGCTGAAACTCTAATACTTTGACCACCCGATGGGAAGAACTGACTCATTGGATGCTAGGAAAGATGAAGATGGGAGGCGAAGGGGGCAACAGAGGATGAGATGGTTGGATGGCATCACTGACTTGATGGACATGAGTTTGAGTAAGCTCCCAGAGTTGGTGATGGACAGGGAAGCCTGGCATACTGCAATTCATGGAGTTGCAAAGAGTTGGACATGACTGAGCGACTGAACCGAAGTCACTTTAGTCATGTCTAACTCTGCAACGCTATGGACTGGAGCCCTACAAGCTCCTGCGTCCATGGAATTCTCCAGGCAAGAATAGTGGACTGGGTTGACGTACCCTTCTCCAGGGGATCTTCCCAACCCAGGGCTCAAACCTGAGGTTCTTATGTCTCCTGCATTGGCAGGCAGGTTCTTTACCACTAGTGCCACCTAGGAAGCCCATTTCATATGTGTGTGTTTGTGTGTGTGTGTGTGTATAAAATATATTTATTAATGCAATGAAAGCTCTCAACATCCTCCTGAGCTTGATACTATCAATAGCCCCATTTGATAGATAGTGGAACTGAGGCACCGAAAGACAGGTTATTTGTCCAAGGTCCTACAGTTCACGTGCCATCTAGGTACGATTTGAACCCACGCCAGCTGGCTCCACAGTTAACAGATGAAGGAGATTAAGGTGGTCTTTCAAGAGCTCGTTGGCAGATTGGTTCAGATGAGCAGCTACCAGGCTTTGTTAGCTGCTCCTCTGGCTTCCCTAAGACTTTAAGCCCCCTCCCCTGGGTGGAACTCAGGCCAGCAGCCCGTCCCACCCCACCGATCCCTGGCCCCGCCAGTCCTCTCATTTGTCGTTTCTCTTACTGAGCACATTTCTAAACGAGGAAGGTTGCTCTGCTTTAAGGACATACAAATGGCTTGCCCTCACCTGTCAAGCATGATCCTTGTATTTTACCAGGCCCATTATGAACGCAATCTTTCTGTCGAAAATTTGCATACCTCCTTTCTTGAAAAGTAATGACAGCAATTTCTTTCCCTCCGCTCACTTTCTGAGTGTCTCATTTAACGGCACCTGTGAAACCGACAGGCGCAGAGATGAGAAGTGAAAGAGAGCAGTTGATTAAATCATCATCAAGTCGGGCCTCAGAAAGTCAATTCTGCTTGCCGTCTGCAATGATATCCTTTTATCTTAAAGTAATGAGCTATGGCACTTTTGCATCGGGTAATGCGATAAGTTCTATTAGCATGTTCCATTTGCCTCACAAGCAAGGGCAAGTCATTTTAGCTAGCTCATATCACTGCAATCAAAGCAATTGGCTTCCCAGGCAGAGAAGAAAGAGAAAAGGCTCAGGGTGATTTCTATGGATCACAACACAGCGGAAAAAATAGACTCTTGTATTATTTTAACCCATAACATACTTTTCCTTTTTCCTCATCAGCAAATTTGGGTTTTATTAGCTCACCCCGGACTCTGAAGAGAACCAAGCCATAGTTGGAGCAAAGGTAGGGGGGCTCAGGCCCCACCCAAAGAAACAAGCAGCCAGGATGTAGGAGAAAACTGCAGCCTTATGAGGCGGGGCGTTGGGGTGGGGGTTGTCACAGATAGAATCCTGCCAAAGAAGATAGCGGAGAAGGTCTCCCTGGTAATAACGCTGTGGTCTTATAATAAACTCTTCCTTCACACCATCTTCAAAGTCATTTGTAATAGGTCCCCAGGCAGGTACGGATTAATGCTATTGATGACTTAGAATCAGTAAATCAATGACAAGGAGGCAAAGGATCTGTTGCTTAAGCTTAAAAGAGACGGTTTACAAATCACCCAGCCCTAGCCTGTCAGTTTTACCTTTGGACAAGAAACTCATTTTTCTCATTTTGGCAATCACTGAGGCTTGTGAGCTCTGGGGTTTAAGTACGTTTCATCTTTGGGGTTTATGTATGTTTATACCTGGCAAAAATGTCACTTCCTTTCTTCTAAGGAAAGAAAAGTGCTGAACACTTCAAATATTTGTGAAATATCCATTTCTCCCGCTGTTTCCAAAAACCCTACTGTATTTTAATGAGCTAAGTGGAAATTTATAGCATCTAAATAGTTTTTTTTCTCTCCTATACTTGGATTTCCAAGTGACTAAAAGGAAAAAAAATATTGAAAATTAATTTGTGAGCTGGAAAACTTCAGATTGGACAGCTTGATTTCTGGAAATAGATTGGCACTTCTAATCAGTGGTCAGAATGAACCTGGCACACAGTAGTCACTTTTAAATTAATTATTGAATGAAACTGTGTGATCGCCTGAGAGATGCTGAAGGGAAAAGAAGATTTCTCTTAGGCACATCAGATCACATGGGTTGTCTGAACTCTGGCCAGTTCAAGCTGAGAACTTGCAAAATGCCAGGTGTGGAGAACTCCCCATATAGGAATGATAAAGTTACCAGCACAGAATTCCATAAGCTTCTGAAAGTTCGCTCTCGATTCTACCTGCTGGACAGCTGAAGATTGATATATTATTTTCAAATGTGCACAGGTGACTATCAGAAGCTGTACTCTTATCTTTTAAACTATCTTCAGACACACACATCTTTTGATTGGAAGTGTTTGTCACTCGGTCATGTCTGACTGTTTGGGACCCCATGGACTGTAGCCCGCCAGGCTCCTCTGTCCGTGGAATTCTCCAGGCAAGAATACTGGGGTGGGTAGCCATTCCCTTCTCCAAGGGATCTTCCCGACCCAGGGATTGAACCTGGGTCTCCTGCACTGCAGGCAGATTCTTTACCATCTGAGCCACGATGGAAGCCCTCTTGATTAGGCCTTCTTTTTTTTTTCTGAGCTATTATATTTGCTCAGACATAGTTATTGTTGAAATACAGGGGGGAAGGAACCGATGACATCATTTTATACTGAGAAACCCCAAACCATTTTCAGGATTAAGATACGGATTTTATTCCTAGGGCCCCCATAGCTTTAAATTTAATTTACAGTCAAAAGCCGGCACGGGAGCAATGTAAACAATGTGAAATGAGAGCTTTAGGGAATGATGAAACACAGACAACATCAGAGTTGCCACATGTGGTACAAAAGAGCTGCCCATTGTCTTTTTCAAGTATGTGGAACTGCGCAGATGGGAAGATGGTGGCAGACATGCTTGTAGTCACCAAGCTGCTATCTCACTTCTTCAAATAAGAAAATAAGTGTCATATTTTCTGCAGGTGGCTTCTTCTGAAATTGGTTTTAGGTGAGGGATGTCTTTACCGTCTTAGATAAACCGCCTGCCCCAAAGGGGAATCTATTTGTTTTGTCACGGGCACAGTGAAATCGTACTTGATGATAGGTGCTGTCATTTACAAGGTGGGGTTCTCCCTCATTTTCCTCTCATTTCCTTTAGGCAGAAAGAAGTATAAAATAACTTTGTTCGGCAATGGTGTTCGGCCCTGACATCTTTGGTGGCAATGATAAATGGATTTGAGACACGAAATAACTGTTCCAGCAAGGTCCATTGAGCAGAATGGAGAGCAATGCCCTCCTCAATGTCATTGTGTGTGGTATATTCAATGATTGCCACTTTCTGCTTAAAAATGCATTCCATCACCAGGTCCTTGGAATTCCATCTTGTTCCTTCATCCTGAATGAGGCAGAGATGATGCAGACCTTGGCTTATTTCTGTTTGAGTCTTAAAACACAGATACTGAGAGTCCCAAATGGCAATGAGAAATGTTTGCTTTTGAGGATGTGCTGATAGAATAAAATCATAATCATGTCTTATCCAGGCCTTTTAATGGAAGATATTCTCTTCTGTGAGCTTCCTTGGGGGCTCAGTGGTAAAGAATCAGCCTGCCAGTGCTGGAGAGTGTGGTTCAGTCACCCAAGTTGGGGAAGATGCCCTGGAGAAGCAAATGGCCACCCACTCCAGTATTCTTGCCTGGGAGATCCCATGAACAGAGGAACCTGACAGGCTGTAGTCCATGGGGTCGTAAAAGAGTCTGACACAACTTAGCCACTAAACAATAACATCTTTTCTTCTGGGCCCCGCCTCTCTTGTATGTGTGTGTGCTTGGTCATGTCTGACTCTTTGTGACCCTATGGACTGTAGCCAGCCAGGCTCCTCTCTCCATGGGATTCTCCAGGCAAGAATACTGGAGTGGGTTGCCATTTCCTTCTCCAGGGGATTTTCCTGACCTAGGGATCAAACCTGCATCTCCTGCATTGTAGGTGGGTTCTTTACCGCTGAGCCACCAGCCTCCTCTCTTGGTTCTGCTAATAATTTTCACCCTACCCGGTGTGTTCAAGCATACATTCCTTTGTATTAAGCAGTTAAGTTAGTCAGTGTTTCCTGTGCCTTTCTTTCTTTGGAGTTACTTGTCTTTTAAATCGGCGTTTGCTTACATTGCATGAAATCAGGAATTCTACAGATGAGTGAGATGGATTTATCACTATGATTGAGCGTCTGCTTGTGTCTCAAGGCCTGGAGGAAGATGAACGAGGCACTGCCCTTACCTACACAGGGCCCGTGATCTGATGGGAAGACTGTTGTGGCCAACAGTGAAAACACAGTTTTATAAGAGATGGAGGCAGAAGCAATTAATTCTAAAAAGAGTACTGAAATTCTAAGAATTCTCAATTCTAAGAAGAGTGTTGGAAGACTCAGAGGAAATTGCATTTTTAAAGGTGAATTATAAGTTTTTAGGGGGACACTTGGAAGAACAGAATTCCAGGCAGAGGACATTGTTAGGTGCAAAGATGGGAGGACCTGAGAGTGTGAGCCAGTGTACCAGGTGTGACTGGGGCACGGGGTGTGTTAGGATTATACCACTGCCAGCCTGGATGCAGACCGAATCCACCTTGTGAGCGGTCCGTAACTGCCTGCTGCGAGATTAGAATAGCGGTTGAGAGTAAGCATTTGGGAACTTTTACAGCAGTTCTGTAGAATAATTTTATATCTCTTAAATCTAATAATAACATTTTTATATGTCTTTGCTTTCCTTTTCCATTTTTCTAGCAATTGTTTTTTATTGTATCTTACAAAGTATTGGTCTACAATGTATTGAAAATTAAAACAAAAACAAATGGTCCTTCTCCACAGAAAGCCCGAGAAGCACTGGGCTGGAGAAGCGGAGGGCAGTGGGAGAGCCGGGAAACTGTGTCGAGTTTTCATTGCCCTCTAAGCCATGGGGAGTGTCATGAGCAAATTGGAATTTAGGAAATCCACTCTATTCAGTAAAGACTTGGATCAGAAACAAAAGAGACCTTGGGCCTTGGAAAGTAGTCATTAGCCTCTTGTAATGATAAAATAAAAGCCTGAAGGAAAGCGGCGGCCATGGCCGTGAAGATGGAGAGGACTTAGAAAACAGAATCGATAATGCGGGGTGAGAGAGGAAGATAGATCTGCTCAAGGTTGGAGTCAAGGATGATGACAAGACTCTTCACTCGGGCAGTTGAGTGATTGCATGGTGATGTCATCACCAAGAACAGCCTGGGAGGGGGCAGATGTGGGCTGAGCAGAAGATGGTGAGTCTGGATTTTGATGGATACTTGAGCTGAAATGTTTCTAGGGCTTCAGGAAGGGGGTGGAGCAAACGAAACATAAGTCAGTAACAGTTAATATTAATTATCTATACTTACTCTGTACTATGTCTAACTTGTTTACATGTATCAATTCATTTTATTCTCACCTTCCTAGGAGGGAAATGCCATTATTACCCACACTTTACAGAGAAGTAAACTGAGATGCAGAGAGTTTAAATAACTTTCCCAAAGTCACACAGCTGGCAAATGGTAGGCATGGAGAGATTTTTAGTCTCAGCATACACATGTTAGCTGGAGCTGAGGGATTCTTTAAGGACTCCCCTGGAAATCATATAGAAATGATAGACCCGAACATGCAACTCTAGGGAGACAATGACATGAATGAATATGTAGAAAAGGAAGGGCCCTGAGCAGATATGAGGAAAGAGCAACATTGGTGAATGTGTACAAGGGAGAAATTCCAGCATGTTCAGTGGAAACATTCCAAATTTCCAGCACTAGGGAATTTTTTTTACTAGATTATTTATAATCCATACAGTGGGTTATGGTGCAGCCTTTTAAGAAAATATGATGTTACTGGCAAATTTTACTGATTGCACTAAAATATTGGATATATTGGGTGAAGACAAAAATGAAAAAGTAGAAAAGCATGCTTCCTCATGACTGAGGGCTTTCCTGGTGGCTTAGACGATGAAGGATCTGCCTGCAATGCAGGAGACCTGGGTTCGATCCCTGGGTTGGGAAGATCCCCTGGAGAAGAGAATGACAAACCACTCCAGGATTCTTTCCAGGAGAATTCCATGGACCAAGGAGCCTGGCAGGCTACAGCCCATGGGTTACTGGCAAATTTTACTCATTGAACTAAAATACTGTACATATTTGGTGAAAACAAAGCAGGTTACCAAATAGTAACCTTTATTTTCATTTCTTAAAATCTGTGGGTGAAGGATGCAGAGAATGAAGGAAAGGCTGGAATGAATTATGTGAAGTGAAGTGAAAGTTGCTTAGTCATGTCCTACTCTTTGCAACCCCTTGGACTATACAGTCCATGGAATTCTCCAGGCCAGAATACTGGAGTGGGTACCCTTTCCCTTCTCCAGGGGATCTTCCCAACCCAGGGATCGAACCCAGATCTCCTGCATTGCAGGCAGATTCTTTACCAGCTGAGCCACATTGTACAGATGGGTTAATGGTGTTTGTCTGTAGATGGTAGACTGATTTTTTTTTTTTAATACTTATTTAATTATTTGACTGTACTGGGTCTTAGTTGACACATGTGAACTCTTAGTTGTGACAGGTGGGATTTAGTTCCCTGACCAGGGATCAAATCTGGGTCTCCTGCATTGGGATTAAGGAGTCTTAGCCTCTGGACCACCAGGAAAGTCCCTGGTGGGTGATTTTTGAACATGTATTTTAATACATATGTATTAATTTTCAAAAAGAGAAAATATTGGGGTGGGGATTGGTTGGTTATTTTCTGGGTTTAAGAGGTAAGACTTGTCTGGAAAAGGAAGAAAGTGCTTCCAAAGGTTTGGTCTGATTTGGGGAAGAAGAGGTGAAGAGGAAGTTGGGTGTGATGGGTTGGAATGAGCACAGGTACCCAGGTTAGGAACTGGTCTCCTGCTAATCCTGCATTCAAGGCATGTGGCTTGGATTTCATGCCTCCTGTTTCCCTCTCTTGTCTGTGGTAGATCGGGGTCATTTCTTTGTCTGAAGGCTGAGTGGCCAAGAATTCTTCTCTGTCTGGCTTTTAAAGTGGAGGAAAGGATGTTCAGCTGTTCACAAAGGGCTCTGAAATCCAGTCATGGCGAGTACTGTCACCTCGAGCTGGTGGTTAGCATGCAACCTGTTTGCTAATAAACCAATACAGGACCTTGATGTCAAAATGCTTCAAATGGCCAAATCAGCCGGGACCACATTTCTGTATCTGACATGCCTTTTCCATTTCCCAGCCCCATGCAGAGCATAAACCTGACTCGGGAGGTGGCTCCGTGTGAACTCTCATAAATTGGAGTGGGTATCTAGGGAGTGGGGAGCAGACACTTCTTCTTTTAACCTTTCAGGACCAAGAATCATTTGGCCAGAAATCCACACCGTATTGAGCTTGGGGTGTGAAAGCCTTACAGTGTATTAAATGTGAATTTGAGACCATGAATTCTGCCCACACCGACTCCATAAAACAGCCTCCCTTTTTCATAAAGCAGGCCCATAAACCGCTGCCAGTGAAGCAGAAAGACTCCTTAGGACTGTGGCTCGCTTTCCGTCTGGGGTTGTCAACAAACCCCCTTTATGAGTGGAATAGACCTCTTGTATGTGTCGAGCTTCTGGCTTTTTACAGAGTGTGTTAGGAGCCAGGCTAGGCAAACGTTCGGCGCTGTTTGCTGAGTGCATTTATTGCCTTTGCATAATTTATGAGCTGGAGGGGTTGACCATCATTCGTCTCTGCCAGGGGCTGGCACTCCAGGCTCCAGAGAGCGGAGCTGTAAATTGGATGGTGCGCTCCTGCTGAGCTCACGGCAAAGTCCTCGGGTCAGTATGGGAATTTAATACCAGAAATGGAACTGTTTTCTCAGCGCACCATGTGGGCCCCAGCGCAGCACAGACTGTTTTGGCAGACTCTGCGACTGGCCTTGTCGAGGGGCTGTCACTCACCCGGCATGTTGTGTGGGGAGCCTGAGCATTTTTAATCGGCTTGGCATCCGTGCTGCTTCCATAATGGATACCAGTAGGTCTCAGTTCTTCACCATATGCTTAACTCTGGAGACAAGGTGCTTCTGGGTATATCAGTAATTACTTGATGCAGAATTAAGTGGACCTTGAAATTAGAACTGGACTGTTGGAAAGCAGGAAGCTTAACGCTTTGATAGGAATAACCATTCCCATGGACACGCTGCTGGCCGGGTGGGGGGTGCAGACAGCGGCGGTTCTCATCCCCACCGTCGTCCCCATTCTTCCTGCCCCTGCGTGCCAGTCCTTGGGGGGTGGGGGTTGTGGGCAGATGCTCTGCCCCCGCCTTCAGCTGCCGCTGATTACCTCACAAGGCGGGCTGTGAACATCTGGGAAGATGAGCCTGCCTGGCAAAACCCTCTTCTGTCTTCCACACCCCTCCTGAATCATGCTCTGTCACTCATGAAAATGTGCCATGAGCTTCGGAACCTCAAGGAAGGCTTCACTGAGGGCAGTGGAGAAACCACACAATCGGGAGAACTATTGTCCCTCATCCTCTGGTGTTGGAGGCCTTCGAGGTCTTCATCCCTCCCATTTTCTTTCTCAGCTGTTTTGACTTATACAGAGCAGTGACTCCTCAGGCAGAAGAAAGTTAAGTTTACACAGTCTGAGGTTGGGAGCTCAGCTGAAAATAAGGCAGTGGTTAAAGCATGGTCACCAAACTTCTGATAACCCTGTGGCATTGAGGAGCCGGTGGAAGAGCAGAAGCTGTTACAGGACATGAAGTTGCCGTGTGAGTTCCTAAGTGCATACTGTGCAGACAGTTTAGTCCCCAGACTGAGTCTTACTAGATGTCCGCATTTGGATGGAGGTTTTGTTACTTCCAATTGAAAACTCTCTAATGGTGGTTTAAACAATGTTAATTTACAAAAACCTCCAAAGCCTGGCTGCTCTGAGGTTGGTTCCCATGTCTCAGTTGTGCCAGAATCTTTTTTCCCTTGTTTTTGTACTTCAGCTTTTGGCCTCATTTTTGCAAAATGTCTGCCCCAGATCTAGACGTTGCGTGAGGATGCAGTGATATTCAGGGGAAAGAAGCAGTGCTTCTGCTTATTCTCCTTTTTGTGAGGAGGAAAGGGTTTTCCAGAACCTTAAGCAAACATTTCCTCAAGTCCCAGCCAAAACTGGATCTTATGTCTACCCTTAGCTGCAAGGGAAGTTGGGAAGTGGGTATATCTGATTTTTTCAGTCTTGAAATGTCAGGAGATGGTACAGACGTGGGAGAAGGGGGACTGCAAACGGCTGTGGGTGTGTAGCCTGCAGCAGCTGCTCTATAAGCAAATTTATTTCCTGTTTCTGGTCATAGCTGCGTCACCTCCCTTGTCCACGCGGCCACACTAAAAATCCTTGGCGTCATCCTAGACCCGTCCCTCTTGCTTCCACACCCAAGTGTCATCAAGTCCTGTCAGTTCTACCTTCACTGTTGCCGTGCCATCTGCTCTGTGTGTTAGTTGCTCAGTTGCATCTGACTCTTTGCAACCACATGGACTGTAGCTGGCCAGGTTCCTCTGTCCTTGGGATTCTCTCAGTGGCAGTACTGGAGTGGGTTGCCATTCCCTCCTCCAGGAGATCTTCCCCAACCCAGGGATCGAACCTGGGTCTCCCGCATGGGGGTTGGATTCTTTACCGTCTGTGCCACCAGGGAAGCCATCTGCTCTGCCCTTTAACCATGCATCGTGCTGGTCTAGACGGCATAAGGGTTGCCAGCCTGGTCTCCCCATGACCTGGTCCTTTGCTCACAGCGGTCTGTATCTCCTCCGCTCCACGTAAGTGTCATCCTCACAGAGTAGGTTTATCTCTGATCATGCCATGCTGGTTACTTCTACTGTGAAACCAAAAGCTGCCTTAGGACCAAGCCCCTGTCTTGACTGAATATCTGACCCGCCTAGCAGTGCTTATTGAGGTCCGTTGAGTGAATGAATAGACGTATTGACATGCTGAGTATTTACTCTCACAAAACACATCCTCTTCTTACTAATCAAGTATCGGATAACAAAACTTTATTCTTGGTTTTGGAGTAAAAATGTGTTCTTTTTTTTCTTTCCTTCTAATGAGGAACCCAAAGCTTTGGGTTAGCTGTCATTCTCTGGTCTTCTGAAACTGTGCTCAATGGTTGGAATCTGTTAGATACCATGTGAGTCTCCTGACCTAAAGCTTTTTTTAATTTTTGGCCCATATTGTTGACTTGTTACCTTGACCTCTTGTCCTTGGCATGTTTTTAATAGAGAATATTCCCTCTTTTCTCTGGCTGATCACAAGTGATGAGCCTTGCCTTTCGTGTTCTGCTTCCTTCAAAGTCCACGTGAGAGAATGCAGTGCCCAGAGGTTCGCCTCTTTTCCTCTAGAAAAGCAACAGGAGAGAGAGAGAGCCATTCACATTAGCTAAAGGAAAGACGTCTCCATTAAGACATTGATTTTGCTTTGACTCCCATTGAATGATCTTGATTTACCTTAGTCCCGGGGCCAGATTGGCTCCCCTGTGGGCGTCCCCTCTGCTGTGTGGTGAGGGGTGCTCACTGGTGTGACCGACTGACCACAAGATGAGCCACGGAGCACGGGCATCAGACGAATCCAGTCGAAGGACTTCTCGGCACTTTGCTTTATTTCTCTTCACAGCACTTGAACTGAAGAAATTTTCCAACCCAGACACAATATTTCCTACTTCCTTTACTTGTCTTTTTTTTTTTTTTTTTCTGTAACAATAGCAAAAACATGACTCAATTTTTGCACTAATGCTCATTCTCTTGTCTTCCTTTTCAGTGTGACAGCGACAGTGACCAGGAAGAGAAGGTAAGCCCCTCTCATCCCCCCACTGTGGGCACAGCACGCAGCATCATGAACACTGGGGTCTCCCTCACACACTGCGGGGGGTGGGGTGCCAGCTTCATGCTGAGAGCACGTCTCCTGCAAAGATGGGCTGTATTCACACAGTGACATTTCCTATGATGAGAAAGAAATCTTTCATTTGTGGGGGCCACTTTTAAAAAATAAGCCCTTTAATGTTGCGTATATATGACACTATGTCTTTCACTTTATAGAAGATTTTAAAAGAGGAAATTGTTTATTTTAATAGCCATCTGATTTTTCTGGTTTTATCCTTGATTGGAACATTAAACCTGCTAATATGCATTTGTAATGTCGTTCCTGCATTTCTCTTACTGACCCCTATGCTTCTTCCTGCTTATGTGTACATATTGGCCTTCTTGATAGAAATGTTAATGGTTTATTGCTATGAGTTTTGGTTTATGTTAATGGTTTATTCCTGTTCCTCATGGGGGTGGGGGGAGACGTGGGCCAGGGCTGTCAGGTGGGGTCCGCCCTCTTCTGGTCCAGGTGGGAGGGTGCTTCTTCCAGCAGGTACACACTCTGTTCTGAGGCTGATGGCCACCAGCCTCTGTGTAGCCGGTTCCACACGGACCAAGACAAGGAGCTCGGTTTGGGGGCTTCCAGAAGATCGGATCACAACCTGGTAAAGTGTACGTTCTGCAGCCCAAGCCAAAGGGATTGTCTGTCTGTTTGGTTTTTCTTTCTAGTTGTCCCAACCCTCTGACCAAATTTCTTTCCAGTGTTATTGCCGCTGTATGCATTTTGAAAAGAGTTAACTTGAATATCATGGTTTCTATATTGATTGGCACCAAAAGGAATGTACCCATCCTCCCCCCATCCTGAGTTTCTGGGTCTGTCCTGCCCAGATGGCTTTCCTGAGCTCTTCTCCCCGACTCTCACCTCTGACGTGCTGGCAGGTTTTACTCAGAATCCTGTGGTTAGTATTTAGTGGGATCTTTCCATGGAGCCCAGCATTTTCCCTTCCTTCTCTGCTGCCAGCCTCCAAGAGAGATCTAAAGGCCCTTGTTCTATGCTGTCGTTAATTTGAATTCAGCATATGCAGCCCGTTATAAAATGCGAGACATCATCATTTGAGCAGGTCAAGCATATTCAGATGAAGACAAATGGTGCTTATTTGATTTCCTTAAAATCAGGAAATGAAAAAAGTGCTCTCTGGAGAAATCATGTTCTGCCTGACTTGGATGATAGACCAGTGCGTGTCCCCCAGATAAGAACAGGCTCTCGCCTTGAGGTTTTTATCTCTGAAGGACGGCTAGGACTGTCAGCTTGCTGACATGTGCATTATCCATGTCATTTTAAACAAAGTGACCTATGGAAGGGTGCGCCGTGCTGTGACACGGTAATGGGCTGTTGGATGACAGTGAAAGTACACGCTGCAGAGGGGGCCGTGGGTTCGTCTTTTGTTCAGCTGACAAGTAGGCGCTTCCTTCCTCCAGCCCCCGGGGAGTCCTGACTCCTTGGAAGTCGTTCCCCGCACTGTGTCTCTGGCAGCCAGTGTGCAGTGGGTGCCTGAGGCATGTGGGCAGTGGTGGGCGTTTGGTGGTCGAGTAAGCCCGCTGGCCCCCGAGCCATCCTGGGCAGTCGGCGTCTCGTTCCATCAGGCCCGGGGACCCAGGGACAGACTGGCACTTCCGGCTGCTACAGGAGATGGTTTCCAGGTGACAGTAGATCTCACTTTCCCAGTGGGTGGCCCTTTCCAAGGGGACGAGGCTTCCTTGGGGTGGCGCTGCCAAGCACATATTCCTGCTTTATAGGGCAGAGTGAGTTTAGGAAGTGTCCCAGTCTCCAGCGGTGGCAGAAGGTAGCAAGGCATCCAGTTTTGTGTTCCACGAAGGTGTCTTGATGAACAGTCTCAACCTTGACTGTGCTTCCGAATGCCCCTGGAGCTACACGAGTCCCTGACGCCTGGGCCATGTCTCAGGCCAGTGCCTCAGACTCTCTGCTGGTGGGTAGCACCCCTCGTCTACAAGATCACTGACTATTAATGTTGAGAATTTTCAGTGCTACATGCAGTTTCCAGAGGCATCTGGGGGCAAGGGTGTTTCCTGCATCCTCGGAGCACCCCAGCTACTGGTTTGCCAGGGCCTGTGTCCCTGAGTCTCTGCCGCTTGGGTGTCCATCTCAGAGTGTGGGCAGCAGCGAAGTGTCAGCCCAGGGGAATGGGTGAGGAGGTAGCCGGTGCCCATGGCTCTTGAGTTTGGTGTGATTTCTGGACAATGATGGAGAAGAGGAGATGTCCATAGGCAAGTCCACGGGAGGGGTGACGGTGGGCGCAGAGGGCCATTGGGAGTGGTCAGTCCTTTGAAAAGGGGGGATTTCCTGCCTCACCTCCCCAGCCACTTTCCCTGTGGACCACAGTGGCCCCGCAGGCCCTCACCTCCATCCCAGGGATCCTCCACAGCGGCACTCCCCTGGCTCACCCAGCCCTGTCGCCCGGCGTTCCTCCAGGGCACCCAGGCAGGAGCCGTCGAGACTGTAATTGCCGTTGTGCCTGCCTGGCCCCGTTGTAGTTAAGACTGTCAAGGCTTCCCCTTTTGGACTGAGATTGTCTGGTGTTTATCTCTGACTTTAACACCACCCTCCCAGGCTTCTGCTCTGCACCAGGGCCTGGGCCCCAGTCAGCTTCCGCCTTGCCAGAGCCTCTTGCCGGGCCCACTCGGAGCCCCAGAGCTAACCCGGGCTGTCTCCCGTGCTCTTTGGAGGACTCGCATTTGAATCTGAATTGCTAATGGCGGCAGAGATGCCACTCAGTGTCCTGGGATCCTTTCCGCAGCCCCACCAGGGAGGCTGTCGGAGGCAAAAGTGAGACGTGTAGAGGACCCACTGGGATTTCTCTCCGGAAGACCTGTCATTCTCTAACTCCGTGGGGATCCGCAGAGCCGGCGGTCTAAAATTAGGGTACCGTATTTCACACAGCTGACTGAATTAAGATAAACTCTGCTTTCCTCTGATACGAAGCTGTAATTTATAAAATGATACCCTTACTAATTAACGTGGAAGTGACTGAGAAGACGGCTAGAAAGCAGAGCTTTCCATAAATGCAGGAGACATTCTCATACGTGGAGAAGGCTTGACGGGACACTGAGCACCACATCCCTTGGCGCCCCCACTCCCCACCCCCCTAGCTGTGAGAATACATTTCCCTGGAGGACTTCTGTGAAGAGTGGAAACAGGGTGGAGGAGCAGAGAAGGCTGGGAACGCTGCATCTTAGATTTGGGATTGTTCTTTGCAGTTAGTGTAGAGCAAAGAAGCAGCACTTGGCACCTTAATCACCCAAATTAAGCAATTATTCCAGTCCCCCACCTGAAATGAATTGGTATAAGGAGAACAAAGAGGCAACATGCATATCTCCCCATGTTTGGCCTATATTTTTTCTTGTTTCCTCTCTTTCTCTCCTACTGGCAGCAGCCGGTTGTGCTGAGAAACACGCCCAGTTTGGTTGTGAAATCTAAGTGGAGATGAAAAGTGATTCTCCTTCCATTCACCCGCTTCCTGTGTGTTCTGTGGGCCACATGAACGAGCTGGTTGGAAGGGGTAGTACTCAGTGGTCATGCACTTGGGCCACTGAGTCTGATGGCCTGGGCTTGTTCCTGACTGTCCCTCACAGCTCCAGAGCCACGGGCAAGCCTCGATCCTCTCATCTGCCAAATAGGGATAACAACAGCCCCCACCTCAAGCTTTGTTAACAGTTAATTTGGCTCTGTGCCTGGTCCCTGCTCTGTAAATGTCAACTTTCATTAGTTTTCCTTGGAGTCGAGTGAGGGAGAATCACTTGGGAAAGGAGGAAGGCAGTCCTTCTCTTCCAAAAACTCAGGGTCTGCCAGAGAATAGGCCAGAGGAGAAGAGGTGTGAGTTTCTTTTTCCACTGGAACCCAAGGCCCAGCCTTACTCCCCTCTGTCAGTTCTTCCTGACACAGGCTGAATGGAAGTGTTGTGAAATTTGAAAGGGTCCCCAAACAATGATTATTAAAGTCCTTACCCCAATCATCAGTCTTTCCTCTTGGCACAGTCTGAGCAGAGAGCAAGCTTGCCATCCTGGAGGGAGCAGAGGGTGATGGAGTGGGTGGCCCAGCCCACAAACCAAACACTGTCATTCTCCAAATGCCCATTGCAGCAGGGGGGGTCTGATGAGGTCCATCAGGGTGGGGGCCGTGGCATCCGTATTTTTTAGAAAGCTTCTTGGTACTTTTTATACAACTGGTTTTGAGAACTACTGCCTTATAACAAATGTCCAAAAGAAGCATTTACTTTCTTCTTCATTAATGCTCTTAACATTTTGTCAGCTCAGGAGAAAGACCTGAAAGCAATAGGGGTGTTGTGTGTGTACACGCACCCCATGTGCTTGTGTTTGTAGATGTGTGGTGCCTAGTGCACGCAGTACACGCGTACATAACGTCTTTGTAGATGTGAACCATTCTCCTTGTCCTCATGAAGCTTTTAACATGACTTCTGCTTGCAGTTTCCTCTCCCTGGGTTTTTAATGACAGGAATGATCTCCTCGAGAAGGTTGCTGGGTCCCTGGACTTGCTCACCAGCACCCTGGACTGCTGGCTGGGATACTGGCTAGCAGCAAATGCAGAAGCCTGGATTTCCCATGTCAGCTCCTCCTCCCTTTAACATACACACACTTTTTGGTGCATTCTAACTTTTTAATTCAAACTATACGTGTTGTGTTTGATCATTTTGTATTCACTTGTGTGGAAAGGGGGCCGTTTCTAAGAAAAGCAACTAGAAAACTGACAGAGGCTTGCGTTCCTAACCCAACACAAACCACATGCCTGACTTGGCTCCTGGAAGGGCCGAGAAACTGCTGAGATGTCAAATGAAAGACGGGACGTGTGGCTTATGCTTATAATGGAAGAGCCCCATCCCTTGATAGACCACGTTTCACACTTGGTAAAAATTCCATGCCCTCAGCAACATTCCAGAAGCCCAGGAGGCATCCCCCATTGCTGCTTGTAGAACCTCCCTCCTTGGTTTTGAAATAGGATGTGTTCTGATCAGGAGACGACTTAAAGATGCTGTCCTACTTTTCAGGAAAGGAAAGGAATTTTCTCCTCCCTTCTGGTTTCATAGCAGCAAAGCACACAGTCATGGCCCAGGAGAAGAGTAGGGCCTCAGGTTCCCCTCTTTGCATGCCCGATGTTCAGTCATGATCATCGTTCTGCTAAATTTGCATTCCCTTTGCTGGATACTCATCTCTCCATGGAGGGGATGAGTGAAATGACTTCAGAAAACTCAGTAAACTGGTGCTGTTACCTGAGTGCACCTCATGTCAATCCCAAGCTGTATTTTCTGGGCTCTCTTCCCCAGCCTTCCATATTTCTTGTATAATTTTATTTTTTCATAAGATATTTCTGAGTCATTTATGAATTTCCTCCTTTATTTGGCAAATTTCTGCAGCTCTTGTTGAGTGATGCCCATCGATTCAACCTCTAAGATTAAGTCTGGGTCAAAGTGACACCAGGCTGTTCTTCCAGCATCACCGTGTTTCCATCTGGCTTCATTCCCTCCTGTCCTTCCAGAATTCCTATTGACACCATCCTTGGATTTAATCTCTGCTGCAAATTGTTCTAAATCCCGAGTTTCACTAAATTCTTCTCTGTATCACATCATTGCATTTTTGTACCAGAGCAAAAACTTGCTTCAGTCACACTGAATGTGTATGTAGACTATCAGTTCATACACCTGAAAAACCCCAGAGGATTTATATATAGGTTAATATATATGCATATTTATATATGTACATATTCTTCATTAAATATAAATCAAACGAATACTCAAATTACTGGAAATTGGTCAGTCATCTTCAGCTAAACTCTTGTTTCTTAGACTGAATAGTGACAGGAATGGGTTCTAGATATTCCCTTGTTCTCATGGGCAGGTAACAGAGAAGGATACTTGAAAGACCTGACTTCTAATTTCTAGCCAACCAAGTGTGTGGCCCTGGGTGAATTACCTAATGTTGCTGAACCTTAGTTTTGTCATCTGTAATAGGAGGCTGAGTTCAGTGGTGTAGCTCTGAATATCATGTTTTTCTATGTAGCTAGTTACCTAGGCCCAACAATATAGCAGACCCAAAGGGAAATGTACATGAAAGTATTTTCTCTTTGCCAAGGTACAAGAAAGATTATGTAAAATTTTTCTCCATTCTTTTACCTCTCTCAAATTCCTAATAGGAAATAAACATAGTGTGGATAAGTCTAGACACATCCATGTTGACACTTTCAAGTAACTAAAGGAAACTTATGTATGAGCTTGATGTCTAAACAAGGTCATTACCTGTTCATTGGTTCTTTCATTTAGTCGTTCATATCAACTCACTTTTTTTTTTTTTAATTTAAAAAAAAATTTTTTTGAATTTTTGTTGTTTTCTGTCAAGCCTCAGCATGAATCAGCCATAGGTACACTTATATCCCCTCCCTTTTGAACCTCCCTCCCATCTCCCTCCCCATCCAACTTACTTATTTTTTATGAAAGTACCTACTGATGAACCAACATGGACTTGACAGAGTTTCTTGACTCTGTCATCATGCACTTGTCAGTAGGCAGCAGTTAGTTTAATATTGTTCCTCAATAACCCTAATTATTTAGGAGAGCATGGGAGCTAGTGAAGAGCTAGTTGACATGGTACCTTTTAAGGACTCAATGGTTAACAATGAGAATCATTTGACCTATTAAAGGAATTCTTCGGGAGAGGTCCAGAGTTGAATACATGATTCTACATTGCCAGAGTAAAGATCAACTGCTTTCCCTTAGAATGCACCATTGGCTTGGATTTTATGGCTCAGCTGAAGGGAAAGTTGCAAAGCCAAGGAGGAATTAGGTGGAGATGATGGCTTTTGGTCTCATGAAATGGACCATGAGTCCTGAGCCACCTAAGAGTCAGGGAGGTCCTAAGCAGAGGTGTTAGCCCTGGTGATCCTTAATCTGGTGGCTTATCAGTGAGTATGGCCTGGGTTGTTCTTTGATTGTCGGAAGAGTCTCTTAGTCTGTATTTGGGTTGGAGAATGTCCTCAGTAAAGAGTAGGCATCTCTTTGTGGTCATGCACATGTGTATTTGTATGTGGGGGTGAGTGTCTTAGTTAATCCCCCTTTGGCAACTTCTAGATGGTGATATATGATGATGGGTAATGGAATCACTCCTTGCAGCCTTGCCATATCTAGATGTGATAAAGATAATAAAATCTCTGTATTAGGATACTTTCATAATTAGCCAAACTTTATACTTTTCAGAAGTCCAAAAATTAAGTGCATGGATATTATTTTTTCCTCTTTTTCTTTTTTTTTTTTTCAAAGTTACAACTGGGAAGGTCAAGTTGGCCTCCATCTGAAGCTTTCCCCTGTTGGTTCTCAGGAGGATCATGTTGAGAAGTACTGGCTGTAGACCTACTAATACCCCCAGTTACTTGAAGAGTAAGCAGAGTAGCTTTCTCTAGTGCTGTTCGGTTCCAGGCGTGGTTCATTACTGATTATACGCATGTTTTCTGAGACAGTGATATGGAGCATTTGAAATAAGGACTGAGCAGAAACCCTTGGATACCCAGAGCATTCACCTTGGGCTTCATCTTTCTTCTTTGGGACTCTTAATGACTTTTCAACTCCCTAATTTCTTGGCCAATAAAAAAGGTAGATACTACTAATTTATTAGGGGAAGTGAACAAATGAGATTAGGATCATTTTTTTCAGTCGCTCATTTGTGTCCAACTCTTTGTGATCCCATGGACTGCAGCATGACACGTTTCCCTGTCCTTGACCATCTCCCGGAGTTTGCACAAACTCTTGTCCATTGAGTCGATGATGCCATCCAACCATTTTATCCTCTGCCACCCCCTTCTTCTCCTGCCCTCACTCATTCCCATCATCAGGGCCTTTTCCAGTGAGTCTGCTCTTTGCATCAGGTGGCCAAAGTAGGGTTAGTAATAATAGCTAAGTAATAAGATGAATGGCAACCCACTCCAGTGTTCTTGCCTGGAGAACCCCGGGGACGGAGGAGCCTGGTGGGCTGGCGTCTATGGGGTCGCACAGAGTCGGACACAACTGAAGCGACTTGGTGGCAGCAGCAGCAGCAATAAGATGAAACAGTGTTTCACACTACAGAGAAGACTGTGTCATTCAGAAGACTTTTACATGTGTCACTTTATTGTGGGGATCTGTGTGTATCCTTAGCTACTACACTGTTTATCACCTTCAGGGAGCCAAAGTCAATGATCAGTCCTTTCAAGGACTATCTTCTCAAGCATATGTCATTTTACAAATAAAGAAGATGAAACTTAAGAGCTGATAAGTGATAGAGCCGAGATATGAGCTGTCTTAAGATTCCAGGCTCTGGGCTCTTTCCCCCTATATACGAAGATGACTTGGGAAATGCCCATAGGTATTTGAGAATCTTTGCTTCCTTCTCCTCTGTGCTGCAGCCTCCAGGAGACCTGGGTTGTACCTACCTATCCACCCACAAACCTTCCAGCTTCTAAAAACTGGATTTGTCATGTTCAGACTTGACAATTGCTCAGTAACACAGATGAAACACAACTTGGGTCCACTGACAACTTAGATGTACAAGCTCTTCTGAAATGTGACTTAATTTTTTTAACCTGGGAAGCAGTTGTCCGAGGTAAGAGGGCAAGGGCTACAGGTATATGTTTTTGCTCATACAAGTGAGTGGCCATGTCAGCCCAGGGTTCACCATGAGTAATGAGGTGGAGGCTCATACCCCGCAGACTAAGCACATTTGGTCAAGGTGCTCAGTCTTCTTCCAGTGTCTGTGTGTAAACACTTAATACCTTCTTAAATCATCAACTCCTAGCAAGTACCCCACGTCTAGTAGTGTCTGACATTTAGTGGATGATCTATAAGTATTAGTTCTATAACTGGAAGTTGCTCTGTTGATTATCTGAGTCACGGAAGGGGAAAAGGTCTTGTCCCGGTCACCCAGGCAGATGGGGAATTACTGGACCTTCCGGTCCCAAGCCTCTCGCGTCTCATGTGGTATCTCCAGACTGCTTTCTTCCTATGGCCAGCGCACAGGGGAACAGGCCGTGGTATCACCACAGCCCCTGCGCTGCACCCCCCAGGACAGCTTCACTCAGGGTCATCTGCCCCTTCAAGAACCCTCCAGACACTGACTCCCGCGCCCCTGCAGGGGACCTCGGGGTCCATCCAGCCCAAACAGCACTTTCCTTGTCGGATGGCAAGTGCTGCTCGGGGTGTTCCTGCAACCCAGTGGTCAGTATCCGAAGCAGCCGTGTCTGTGCTAAAGATTATGTATTTGCCACTAAGGGGAGAATATAGTGTTTATCGGCTGGAGTGCGTGCCGGCAGAGCTGATTACAGCGCGGCACTCTGTCAGCCAATGATTTGTCCTGTCCTTTATCATCTGTGTCACTCAGCAGTGTGCTGGCCAAGGGGACGGATCGCCCCCTTCCCTTTTTTATTTTTTTGTACCCATTTCGTGTAGAAAATTTGTATTTACTTTGGGAGTGTAATTTGTTCCTCATGGATAATGTGACCCTGAGCGGAGCTGGATCATGGGTTAGTTGAAGTGATATTTTCCGCTAATGGTAGTCGTACATCATTGCTGTCAGCTCGGGTTAGGAGGCAAGCACATTACAGCTCCATTTTACCTCTGCAGGCATCTGGGATTATTTGCCATAACCGAGTATGACATGACCGCGCTACAGAGTGCATTAAAATTTTACTGGCTTCTCAGGCAAGTTCCCCGGCTCCAGTGTGTGCTGCAGACGGGCAGTCTGAGCGGGGAGTCCAGGGGCCCTGGCTTCCCGCGCTGAGGCCCGGCGGGGAGGGGACATGGGCTAAGCAGGGGCCACTCCCCTCGTGCCCTGAGAAGGAAGCAGGGAAAGAATTATGGGGAGCCAGCCTGCAGGTGTGTGTGTGTGTCTGTGGACATCCCCGGCTGGCAGGGGACAGGCTGCTTCATGCCTCCAGGGGCAGAGCGAGGAGCTCCCTTCACTCAGCTCTCTCTGCAATGCCTACCCCCGGGCATAGGTCCCCAGCAGCTCCTTGTCCAAGGAGAGCCCAGGGTCCTACGCGCCAGGCCCCGCCAAGCCTCAGGCTGATCGTTACTATCTGCCTGCGTTCAGACAGAAGGAAGGAAATCTGGGTCCTCGTGTGGCAGAATCCATATGCGTCCACGCAGCAGCCTAGCGCTCTAATAAACCCAGTTAGAAATGTTGGTCAGGACGCTGTACACATAATTTCATACAGTCGCCACACCAACCCCCCAACGTGTAGGCACGATCAACCCTGTTTTACTTAAAAGGAAACAGGATCCATCGAAGAGGTAAATTACCTCGTGTCCTAATGGTAGCAAGGGTGGGATTCTTACCTTTTATCCAGATCTCATTGACTTTGTATTTTATAAGGTATCTAGTGTTGCATGTTATACAGAAATAATAATTATATAATAGATAACTATGAATTTGAGCAAACTCTGGGAGAATAGTGAAGGTTGTGGGGAGCCTGGTGCGCTGCAGTCTGTGGGGTTGCAGAGTCAGACACTACTTAGCAACTGCACAACGATACCCCAAAAATTACTTGAATTGTGTGTTTATGTGTTTTACATGTATTGAGTTGTGTAGTCCACATTGTAGCCCTACCAGGTAGGTGCTCATGTTATCCCCAGCTTACAGACAAGGAAACTGAGTCATGGGGAGCTTATGTAACAAGCCCAAATGTAAACTTATGTAACAAACTTATACAACATGCCTTATGTAATCCTGTACCAGTTGGTGGTTTTAAAGCCAGTTTGGCTCCTAAGGCAACATTCTTCGTCGCCAAGCTTTCCCTCCTGCCACATTCCAGTAAGCCTGAGGACTGACAGGAAAAGGCCAGGGAGAACAGTAGTATGTTGGACTAAAAGGAAATGTTCAAACGGCATTTTATCCCTTTCAGTTGTAATTCCAACCTCCAACAAAATATTGCCTGAAAAAGATGCTCTGTGATGAGCTTTAATTGAGTAATAACCCCCCATTTGCTGTTAGTACATTAGTTGCATGCAAATGGTGCTTCTAAGGTGCTTGAAAGGCATCGATTTTGTTAGCTAAGCAGTCACTTAGGCAAAATGCCTCATTCTTTTAATATATTGCTTAGCATCATCTCTGTTGTTGGAAAGGCTTATAAGGACCATCTAGGGTTGTCCCTCAGCAATGAGTGGGATCCAGATCAGGGCCATTTGTCAGCCAGAGTTGTGCGTGAGTGCTAAGTCGCTTCCATCGTGTCCAACTCTTTGCAACATTATGAACTGTAGCCCTCCAGGTTCCTCTGTCCATGGGCTTCTCCAGGCAAGAATATTGAGAGTGGGTTGCCACTTCCTTCTCAAACGGATCTTCCCGACCCAGGGATTGAACCCACATCTCTTATGTCTTCTGCATCAGATCATCACAAGTTTCACATCTTTGGGTCCTGAGTGCTGGACTAGAATGTTCACTCATGCCTGCACGTGTGGACATTGTCTTTGTTCTGCTACCGAATGACCTCTCTCTGCATCTCCAGCCCCGTCATCCCTCTCCCAGAGCTTGAAATATTCCCCTTCCTGGGCAGAGTGGCCGAACTCCTCTTCCCCTTGGCTGGTATATGTGGTCGGGTCATCAATTCATGAACTTATTTGATAAGCCACACATAAAACAAGTTATACCTTGTACCCTCAAGGCAGTTTTTTAAATGCTGCAACGGAAAAGCCATAGACAAGCATGGCTTCTCTCATTGAGAAATTTGAAATTAAGTTAGTGCCCTAAGAACTGTGCTCCCTGGCCCACTCCCCTCCTTGGACTCCCTCGCAGGCACATTGATCTTCCTGCTGAATGGCAGGCAGTCCAGGGGACTGACCTGATTTTTCTCCTCTGGCCTTAGATTCAATCACTCAAGTAGTAAAGGTGAAAAACAAAAATATTGATCCAGTCATTGAAAAGCAATTATCCCTCGCAGATGGTCTGTTTAGAATGCAGCAGTAATTTCAAGTAACGTATTCCCCAGAGACAGCAGGACAGCGTATGTGGACTAGCTACTTAGTTAACCTAGAGTTACACTGGTACCCTCACTGCATCCCGAACCTCTAATGATGAGCAGTTAGATCCTCTGTAAAAAGGGTAGATACTGAAAAAAAATGCAGTTTACTCAGTGAGTCAGTTACACAGCACTTATTCACTGTACAAAAGATCCCTCAACCTTCTGTAGCTCAAGAAAATATGTGATTTCCACATATTAGAGACTTTCCAGAAAACTCCTTCAAGTACCTTCATGAAACCATGGGGTCATTTTAAAGCTCTTAACAGTTAGCAACATTGACTGTATTTATGTTAGCAGGGTTTTGTTTTGTTTTTAAGATTTGTTTAGCTTCAGATAACAAGTTAAATTCAAACTAAAAGCTAGAGGAACGTGTGGGCTTCTGGAATACAAGTATCGAGATAACCACGCCATCAGAAGGGCGGAGCTGTGCCGCTGGGCCTCAGTTGTGCAGAACAAAGAGTTGAATGCCCTCCTTGTATTGGCTCTGTTTCTTTCTGTGTGTCCACTTTATTCTTTTTTCTTAAAGGTTTATTTATTTTTTATTGATTTACTTTTTAGGCTGCATTGGGTCTTCGTTGCCACCCTCGGGCTTTCTGTCATTGCACAGAGCAGGGGCTACTCTTCGTTGCACGGCGTGGGCCTTAGCAAGCAGGTTCAGTCGTTGTGGCCCGGGAACTCGGTCTCTCCGTGGAATGTGGGACATTCCCAGAGCAGGGACTGAACCCTGTCCCCTCCACTGGCAGGAGAATTCTTAGCCACTGGATCACTGGGAAGCCCATATCCACTTTATTCTTGATTGCTTGTGGAAATTATTTTCTCCTGCTGGTAGAAATCATGAACTGCCCTTCTGAGCTCTACACCTTTCAGCTTCAGCCAGTGGAAGAGAGCCTGCCTGCTTTCCCACTGCAGTTACTAAAATCCAGGGAAAGGATTCTGATTGGGCCAGCCTGGGTTTCCCCGGTGGCTCAGTGGCAAAGAATCCACCTGCCAGTGCAAAAGATGCAGATTAAGTCCCTGGGTCGGGAAGATCCCTTGAGAAGGAAATGGCAACCCACTCCAGTTATTCTTGCCTGGTAAATCCCATGGACAGAGGAGCCTGGCGGGCTGCAGTCCTCGGGGTGGCAAAGAGTTGCACACAACAGCAGCTCAGTAGCAGGTTACATCTGGGGAAGCAGGTTCTCTGGAAAGGACTATGGGTCGGCCAAGCTATGGGTAGAAAGACAGGGCTGTGTTGTACAACGGTGCTCTGGAGGTAGCTCTGTATGGAGTAGGTAGAGGATCCAGAAAGTGGAAGTTTGGCAGACAGCAATGTGTCTGTAAAGCCCCCTCTGACCTCGCTGCAGGTGAGTCAGGTACTCACGGGTACTTCTTGTCAGCCGCCAAAGCTGCCTTGATCTTCATCCAAAGTTAACACTTAGTATTGATCACAGGGTCTGAAATATGAATATATGTTTTCCTTTATATACAATACTTGCCTAAATTTCCATAGAATTATCTTGAGTGCCATGCACAGATTGGGTCTGTCTTGCTTAAATTAAACTATTGAGGGGCTTCCATGGTGGTCCAGTGGTTAAGACTCTGTGCCACCACTGTGGGGGGGGCGTGGGTTTGATACCTGGTTGGGAAACTTAAGATTTAACATGCCTCTTGGCGTGGTGAAAAAAAAAAAAAAGTAAGTGAAAAAATAAAAGCAGAAGATAAAAATGTTAAAGAAGAGTAAGCTATTCAAAAGTTATAGAGGGGCACAGGATTTTTGAGAGTAGGAATTCATGAGTACACCTATTCAGAACAGCCCAGAATTCATTAATGCTATTGACACAGTAAGTGAGGACAGTCCCCATGAGAGACGCAAAGATCTTTGAAGTCACTGAGATGCCAGTTAGTAAGTTACTTATCCAGAGTACAAAATGTAACTTACTTGTCCAAAGGAGTTATTGTCATCCCAGAGTACCTAGCTTGTGTCCAGTGTGGAACATCTTAAACTATAACAGGCGGCCTTGTCGAAATGACTGTCCTAAGATTGGAAGTTAAGAAACTCAGCCACAGCGTTTCCAGTCATAGTTCATTCAACAGACTTAGCCTTCTCTGTGTGCTGAGCCACGCACCGTTCTGGGCACGAGGAATGGAGCAATGCTGCAGACATAACAAGCCTGCAGAGACAGAAGGTCTAATTGAAGAGGAAACTGAGGTACGTTGATGAATTATTAACCTGCGCCCCAGCCCAGTGTATGCTGAGGAAGGGCGGACTGGCTGAACCCTGCTATCTGGGAGAAGAGGTATTCGATTAGATCTTGCCAAAACACATGGGTGTGAATGATTGTTTGGCAGCAAGAGTCCTGCAGGTAATAGGCAAATGGGGATATTACTTTCAAAAACTTAGCATATGGAGAGACACTTACAGTGGAGCAAGGTTCATGATAGGGGATGGGGGGAACATGTGACCGTAAATGTGGGTTGATATAAACAGCTCCATATCAACAGACCTTGTATGGCAAGGTACAGAGTTCTTAGACTTGGTTCAGATGGGCACCCCCTGGGTACCATGTATGTTGGTGAATGACACATCAGATTTGACTTTCTGGAAGAGAATTAATCCTGGACGTGGTAGAATTAATTCCTGAGGTGGAAGGAAGGACAATAACCAAATAGATTGCTGTCATCATCCTTGGCTGGATGAGAGGCAGTCAGGATCTCAACTAAAGTGGTAGAAAAGGGAGGAGTTACATTTTGGAGGCATTTCTGAGGTGGAATTGACATGATTTTGTGCCCCCTGGAATGTGGGGGTCAGGTTTCAAGTAAGGCTGACTGGGTGGGTGCTGATGATATCATGAATTGGAGACTGAGAATGGGGGGATACGGGCTTCCAGGGTGCACTAGTGGCAGAGAATCCACCTGCCAGTGCAGGAAACTCGAGAGATGAGAGCGCCATCCCCGGGACGATCCCTTGGGGTAAAGAGTAGCAACCCACTCCAGAGTTCTTGCCTGGAAAGTTCCATGGACAGAGGAGCCTGGTGGGCTACAGCCATCAGGGCTGCAAAGAGTCAGACACGACCGAGCAGCTGAGCACATACATAGGTAACGGGGGACAGAGAGAGTGTGAGGCCGGGGAGTGGCTGGCAGGAGCCTTCGCTGCATGGGTTGAAGAGACTGTGCACATTTATGGTGCAGGAGCAAGCCCAACTGCAGGGTGGTGTCTGGGAGCCCAAGAACCATCTGGGTTTCGGAGACAGTTGGAGCTGTGGGAGTGAGCGGGAGCCCAGCCAGAGCGCCGGGAGTCTGTCTGCATCTAATCTAGGAGTCAATGCATGTGGTGATGGTAACCATTCAGAACAAAGTGACAATATATTAATCCTAGCAACTGATGTTTGTGTGGGGTTTTTTAAAATGATATACTGAATGACTTTTTGTTGTTGTTGTTATGGCAAAACACACATAACAAAATTTCTTATCTTAGACATTTTTAAGTGTGCGTTTCAGGAATGTTTGGTACATTCACATTGTCGTGTGACCTGTCTGGTTTCTTGTACCAAATGTGTTAAAGCACCAAACGGTAGGTCATTTAAACCTCATAACCAACACCGTTGGGGGAAAGAATGTTTAGTCTTCATTTTACAAAGGAGGGACTTGGAACAAGGGAAGAACTGAGGCAGAATCTAATGCTTTGGTGACAATACGTCCACGCCTTCTCTGATCAGTATAGAAGTTACACCACATCATCGCTGGTGACAGTACTTAGCATCTAACTTCCATGGACCCAGCAGTAAGCAACTCACTTGTATCCTCCAATTCCAGAGTTTGCTGTAAGAGAGCCAGAGCAAATAGATTCATCAGTACCATTTTTACCTGTTTGCAGGGCAGAAATGGAGACTCCAAGGTAGAGAACAGATTTGTGGACACCGTGGGGAAGGAGAGGGTGGGATGAATTGGGAGAGTAGCCCTAACATATACACGCTACCGTGTGTAGAATAGGTAGCTGGTGGGAGGCTGCTGATAGCACAGGGAGCTCAGCTCAGTGATGACCTAGAGGGGCGGGATGGGGTGGGAGGCGGGAGGAGGCTCAGGAGGGAGGGGATGTGTGTGTACAGAGAGCTCATTCACTTCATTGTACAGCAGAAACTCACACAATCTTGTAAAGCAATTATACTCCAATTTAAGAAAGAAAAGAATACCAGAGCAGACGCATCATAGAAGCTTCCATGCTCTGGTCTGTAGGTGAGAGGGGCTGATTAGCCAGTCTTGAAGACCCTTGGTTCACAGCAGTCCCACCTGGGGCCACCCATCAGGGCCTGGCTGGCCCGGCCTGTCGGAAGTGGAAGGGCTCTTAAGGACTAGCCCCCCCGCCCGCCCCGTCTGCCACACACACAGGCAGGGGAGCAAAGCCCAGGGAGCCATCTGCTTGGGGCTGCCTCAGGAAGGCTTCAGACAGGAAGTGAGGGAGGGGACTGCTTCCAGTGGCTTAAGATAAGGAAAGGGAACCAGATACAACTAGCAGAACCGTTTTACCCCTTTCTTCCTTCACGTCGATCTCCCCAGAACCTGAAAGGAGACTGTGTAGAAAGAGGAGAGCTAGGTGTCCCACCGTTCTCCTCATCCTCTTTTCTTAAAAGTGAAATCATTGGCCTCTAAAAACTCAGCAGGAAACCAACTCCTCGGACTTCTCCACTTGCCTGGAAGGTCACTCTGCAAAGGCGGGGTTGGCTCTGGGAGCAGCACAGGATGAGGGGTCCCGAGCTCAGGACCCCCAGACGCCAGCACATGGAACACCTTGACTTTCAAGACCAGCTTCGAACAGCCCCTAAGTGACCGCTTGTGTGATAGGTACGCAGACCCCTAGAGGGCCCACCAGAGGTTGCAACCTGAATTCTAACGTGAAGATGATCCTTCAAGAAAGCAGTGTCTGAAAGGTTGTGGGTTTGGGGGATTTTCTTTTTTTTACTTTTTCATTTTGAAATAATTTTAGACTTACAGAAAAATAGTGTAGGAAGTTCCCTTATACCCTTCACCCAGCTTCTCCTAATACTGTATCTTTTAAAACCAGAGTACAGATATTTAAGGCTTTCCTGGTAACTCAGTGGTAAAGAATTTGCCTGCCAATGCAGGAGACTTGATTTTAATCCCTGGGTTGGGAAGATCCCCTGAGGAAGGAAATGGCAACCCACTTCAGTATTTTTGCCAGAAGAATCCCATGGACAGAGGAGCCTGGTGGGCTACAGTCCCTGGGGTCACAAAGAATCAGACGTGACTGAGTAAACAACAACAGATATTTAATTCAGAAAATTAACCTTCATATGATACTGTTAGCTCAATCTACAGACCTTTATTCAGAGTTCACCTGTTTCCCCAACTGTGTCCTTTTTCTGGTCCTGGCGTTCATCCAGGACCCCACACTGCATATAGTTGCCATAGGTTTTCTTTGCCTCCTTTTATCTGGGAAAGTTGCTCAGTGTTTCTTTGTCTTTCATAACTGTGACGTTTTTCAAGAGTCCAGACAGGTTATTTTGTAGCCATCCATCCTTTGATTTGGGTCTGTCTTATTTTTTTTTTTCTTTTCTGTTTTTTAATTGGAGTATAATAGCTTGACAATGTTATGTTAGTTTCTGCTGTACAGTGAAGTGAATCAGCTATATGTACACATATATTCCTCCTTTTTGGGCCTCCCTCCCCACACCCATCCCACCCCTCTGGGTCATTATAGAGCACTGATGTTTTCTTTTGATTAGATTGAGGTTATGCCATCTTGGCGGGAAAAAACTTGGGAGTGATGGCCCTTTCTTGGTGCATCACATCAGGGGCTCATGACATCTTCCTGCTGGTCGTGGGGATGCAACTTGGATCATTCAGTGAAAGTAACACCCACCGGGTTCCTCAGTGTAGAGTTACTATTTTTTTTTTTTTTTTTTGTCCTTTCAGAGTAATTAGGATCTTGTGGGGAGATATTTTGAGACTATGCAAAATACCTGTTTCTCACCAGACTGTCGACCACAGTTTCAATCCTCATCGGTGATTCTTAACCTCAGTAGATAGACTCCAGTCTTTGCCTGATGCTAAGACATCCACTTTTAAACTGGTTGAGCTCTTCATGATAGCTAGCCTTTGGTATAAACAGCGGGAACTGTTGCAGTCTGCAGGCCAGGCCATATCTCCAAGAGGTGTGGTCCTGAGGGGCCCTGTGGAGGTCAGGCAGCCTGAGGTCTAGAAAGTAGAAGGGCGGAGGAGATGCCTGGAAAGGTAGGGTTGGTTGAGGTCACCATTCCAGTCCCATCAGGACAGGCTGGGTGACTTGACCTTGAGAAATTTACTTAATGCCTCTGAGCTGCTGCGGGGGTTTTTTTTGTTTTGTTTTGTTTTTCTTAATCTGGATACAACACATCTAGAATGATATGGCCTGTAATAAATACTCAATAAATTTCAGATTTTAGTCTCTTCCATACAGTTACCCCTACCACTGCTTCCCCCACCCTGCCGTCCCTGCCAAAAACCAAAACCAAAAAGCCCTGACGCACGTGAGCATTGAATCCCTTACAGACAAGTCCGTCCACTCCTCAGAAGCAGATCTCTTAAGAAATGGGACCCCGAATGAGTATGTCCTGAAGAAGCAGAAGATCAGAGAGACATGAATCTTGGCTACGGCATCAGTCAGTGAAGTTTGGAAAGGGGAGCCCTGCAGAGAGAGATTCAATAGGAAGAACAGACTTTAAACAGGAAGTCACCAAGCCTTTGGAGGAGCAGGAGGTACCCCCAAGGAGCAAGTAATGGGCCCCAAGCAAAGAATGGTGGCAGAGGCAGCTTTAATAATCAAGAAGATTTCACCAAGATTCCCTCTCTACCTAAGCTCCATTTTTGCTTTTGAGAAGACTTTTGAGTACGTTTCCACTGAATTTGCTCCTATTGTACAGAGTAGGATTTTTAAAAAGTCCCTTCCCCAACTTTCTGGGCCCTTCTCTTTCTCCCCACATCCTCCCTATCTTGGACTCCCAACTCCAAGTGATGTCCTTCCGTCTTTCCTTTCTTTCTTTGGTGGTGCCAGGTCTTCGTTGCAGCACGTGGAGTCTTGTTGCCTGACCAGGGGTTGAATCTGGGCCCCCTGTATGGGGAGCTCGGATCTTTAGCCCCTGGACCACCAGGGAAGTCCAGGGATGCTTACCTGGTTGCTAACACAGAGCCTCACGTGTGATGTGTGCCACGGAGCTGCCACCTTCAGCAGTCCCCCCAAGTGTTCAGAGCGCACCCTGTGTTTTCAGGCCGAGGGCACCGCGGAACCTGCCTGCCAGGGCGGCTGCTCCACGAATGTGGGCATCAGACATGCTGCACGTACTCGCTGCCCCAGACACGCGATGGGGATGTTAACGGTAGCTGTGCTCCCTGAAAGGTGGCAGCTCCAGGCTCGGGGAGACTGGAATCAGGCAGACTTGCCAGGATCTGAGGGTTTCTAGAAGCATCTCTCACAGTCAGAAAGGGAGCAGCCCCTGTGTCAGCCCTCGGAGTGCAGCCGAGAGATGGAAGCGTGTTGTGTTTGGCTGTAGTAACAGAACGCCTGTCGGTGGCTTTGAGAACGTATTAGTTTCCTGTGGCCGCTGTAACAAACCACGAACGTGGTGGCTTAAAACAGCAGGAACTTCTCCTTCAGTTCTGGGGTCTAGACGTTCCATGTCATGTCCACTGGCCCAAAATCAAGGCTCCGTTAGTGCTGTACCCCACCCAGAGGCCGTAGAGGAGAATCTGCCCCGTGCCTCTGCCGTCTTCTGGTGGGTGTCAGCCTGCCTCTGCGTGTGGCCGCCTCACTCCAGCCTCCGCTCCTGTCTTCACGTGGCTCTCTCCGCTCGTGTGTGACTGGTCTCTGCCTCCTGCTTATAAGGGCACTCGGCATGGCACTTAGGGCCACCTTGATGACAATCTGAGATAACCCCCGCATCTTCAGGTCTTTAACTGAGTCCTGTAAGCAAAGACCTTTTTTCTTTTAACCTATTCTTTTTTTTTAATTAATCAATTTATTTTAATTGGAGGATAATTACTTTCCAATATTGTTGTGGTTTTTGCCATACATCAGCATGAATCAGCCGCAGGCATACATGTGTCTCCCCAACCTGACCCCCCCACCACCTCCCTCCCCACCCCATCCCTCTGGGTTGTCCCAGAGCATCGGCTTTGGGTGTCCTGCTTCATGCATCGGAGCTCACCCTGGTCATGTATTTTACATGTGGTAATATACATATGTTCAATGCTATCCTTTCAAATCATCCCACCCTCACCTTCTCCCACTGAGTTGCCAAAAGTCTGTTCTTTACCTCTGTGTCTCCTTTGCTGCCCTGCATGTAGTATCATCAGTACCCTCTTACTAAATTCCATATATATGCATTAATATATAATATTTGTCTTTCTCTTTCTGACTTACTTTACTCTGTATAATAGGCTCCAGGTTCATCTACCTCATTAGAACTGGCTCAAATGTGTTCTTTTTTTATAGCTGAGTAATGTTTCATTGTGTATATGTACTACAATTCCTTATCTCTTCATCTGCCAATGAACATCTAGGTTGCTTTCATGTCCTATTGTAAATAGTGCTATTGTAAATAGTGCTTCAATGAACATTGGGGTTCACGTAAAGACCTTTTTCTTACAAGGCAGCATTCATGGGTCCTTGCAGAACATATACAAGGCAGGCAGGAAGGAAGCAGGCGATCAGGGGCCCTTTACGTCTCTGTGGCTGAAACAGTCCAGTCTAGGGACAAAGGGAAAAACAGGAATCTGGCAAAAAGGGCCTGGATTTCCCTGATTCAGCATGACGGTCCCTGGGCATTCTGCTGCCTTAAGAGTTCTGTTAGCAAGAGAGGAGTGGGAGAAATAGCTTCTGGGTAAGCACAAAACAGCGACAGCCACAGAGGATGTGGGTGTCCAAACCTTCTGATGTGGTCAGATTGCAAAATCTGAATGAGTGTCTACCCTCTAGTTCTGTTAAGTTCACACCGTCTTAATTTCTCTGTTTAAACCTTCTCGGCTCAAACAGTAAATGACCATGGTTGTTGAGTTTCTAACTCTCCACCCATCTCTGGGATCTACTGATGAGGAACGTGAGCTTAAGGTTGACACTCAGAAGGCCTAGCATTCATAACTGACTGCTGGTGTGACTTAAAAGTCACTGAAGCTCTCTAGAGCCTCAGTGGAACATTCCCTACCAAGGCTGTGGTGAAGACGTGAAATGTGTTTACGGGACTTATTGACATGATAGTTGGTGTTACTGCTGTCCGTGTTAAGTGGCGCCCACTGGCACCTCCCAGCTTCCATCAGGTTTAGGGAGTTGGAGCCCTTGTTGAGACACACTCCCTTCTCAGGCACGCCCACCACGGACGCTCAGACTTGTTCCGTGCGCTGGTTGTTGCCATTTGTTCATCTTCAGTTTTGACCAGGAAGGCAGGGCGCCTTTGGTGCCGTTTGTTCATCTTCAGTCTGACCAGGAAGGCAGGGCGCCTTTGGTGCCGTTTGTTCATCTTCAGTCTGGCCAGGAAGGCAGGGCGCCTTTGGTGCCGTTTGTTCATCTTCAGTCTGACCAGGAAGGCAGGGCGCCTTTGGTGCCGTTTGTTCATCTTCAGTCTGGCCAGGAAGGCAGGGCGCCTTTGGTGCCGATGTTGGCACTGTTTTCACTACATCCCCGAGTGTAACTCCAGGAGCAAGTGGAGAGTATCCGGGGAGTTCTGGGCACTAGAAAGTTCCTGTCACATCTGGAGTATGGGGAGAGCGGAAGCTCCTGAATGTGCACTTGGTTTGCACTCATGCTCGCGGGTAGGCCTGGCCACCCCGTCCCCAGTGGTCTTGGTCCTGGATGTGTGGGTGGTAATGCCAAGAACCAGAGAGGAGGAGCAGAGATGCTCTTAGCACCTGTGCCAGTCCCAGCTCTTTCGTCTGATCAGACTCACGCCCAGGGTGGCGGCCTGCAGAGCAGATGAAGAACTGTAACACACCTGGGCAGGTGGCCAGAAAGGCACATGAGTGTGGAGGGAGGGCCCCCACCTGACTGCACCACGGTCACCCCTGGTGCCCTGCGTGGTGGCGGGAGAGAGGGGGCGGAACACTGACCGTCCAGAGACTGTGATGCCAGAGTTCCCAGGTGGAGCGCAGGAACCTTCTGTATTTCCAGAAGGGTGCTCAAGGCTTCTGATGCACACACAGTAAGCCCAGCAGAGACACAAGTTTCTAGGAAAGAACCATGAGCTTGGGGTCAGGAAAACCTACATCTGGTGACAGCTTTGTCACTCTCCTCACACACTCTCAACTCCAGCAGCCTTAGATTTCAAGCTGGCCTGATACCTGCCTCCCTGGGGTGTTGGAAGGATGAGTAAGACATGCAAACGAGTCATGAGTACTTCCACAAAACCACGATGTCTGTACTTCCCCATAAAGCCCGCAGCCAGCCTGGCTCACTTGCCTCAGCTTTGGTGTCCCCACCAACCACTTGCCACCAAGTCCATCCTCACCGAAGATTTACATAGCCCGTGGCCAAATTGTTATTTTAATTAACAACCACTCCTAAAGGCTTTTATTTTTATTTTGGTTAAAGAGAACTCTTAGTTAAAGGAAGTGTACTTCTTATCCTTGACAAATCATTGTAAATTCTTATGGCGCTCCCTGTGATAACATCTATCCAGATGAACATGTTTGCTTTTAATGCAAGTGTCATGTGTAATTTGGGAGAAATTCTATTGTCATTGAGCATTAATTAATTTCCCATAATGTTGGAAAGCATTGCCCGCTTTCTGTAAAGTGCTCAGAGACACCAGCGGCAGCCGGATTTGTAAACCACAGAGAGAAGATGGGAGAACTGGGGAAAGACGCGGGAACTGCTACCCTGGCAAGGAGCAGGGGCTTGGGTAGACCCCTCCTGCGGGGAAGGCAGGACAGCCATGCTTCCAGAGGCTGGTCTCCACCCCCAGGCCTGGAACACTCGCAGCCAGACACGCCCACACAGCCAGGCCCTCTGCCTTAGCTTCGACCACGCTCTTGACCTCTCCTCCAGGCTGCAGCTGCCGTGGATGTCTGTTTTGACCCTGGTTTCACCTGGCTGTGCCTATCGGCTGGGGGCCCTGGGAGCCTGCAGTGTGAGATGCTTAGAGCCCTGCAGCCCCACTGTGCAGCCCTGTCCCCCTGCAGCCCACCCTGGGGGAGAAGGCTGCCCAGGAGGCCCGGCAGGTGCTGCTGCAGAAGTCGGCTCCCGGGCAGCTGTTACGTCATGCCTGTTTGTTGACATCCCCAGCTTTCTTCAAATGACTCATCCAGAAAGGAGTGGGGTCGGGGGTGAGCAGAGCTGTTGGGGATGAGGAGAGAGCTGTGTCTCCCTTAATAGTGGGCACTGCGGGCTGCAAACTGCAACAGTTGGAGGCCTGGGTCTGGCCTCCCAGCCATGTGACTTGCACCTCAGTTTCCTCATCTGTAAAATGGGTTGTTTTCCTCATCTGACGGCTCAGTCTTATTAAGTGGGAGGAAGTGCCGTGTCCACATGTGGTGCTTAGTAGTTACCACCTTTGTGTCAGGAAGTCATGACAATGAGTATTTCTCTTTGCTTTGTTTCCCCACCTCAGCACATGCTCCCCAGGGCTTGGAGGGGTGGCCTTTCTGCCCGAGGAGGGGCAGCTCTGAGCACAGGACTAGGGACCCCAATCACAGAACCACACAGAAGCAGCTCTGACCTCCTGGTCTGCATCTTGGCACAGTTAACACACAGTGAGCTGAGAGTCGCTTCTGTTCTGGTGAGGAAGAGATGTCCGGATACCTAGTTTTACCTGCAATGGGTGGATCAGAGCGTTGGTAGATCCGCCGTGATGGGTGACACGCTGGCTGGTCTGTCTCATGTGTCACTTATAGAGATGCAGGTGCGTGATTTTAGCAGACTCGGATTCCCGTTAGATATGCACAACGCAGGTCTTCCTGAACTCTGTCTAATCTTTCTCTGATGATTAAAAAGCCCTTCAGAATCATCAGTGTCTCTGCGGGGAGTGGCCCTTTCTGTCGCATCCCAGGTCTCGGAGGCGGTGGGGAGCAGAGACCCTGACCAGGAGCACCCGTAGCCTCGCCGTGCCGGCTTCTCGGTTTCCCAGGGCCCTCAGGCTGCACTCCTCACGTTTCCGAGAGACCTAGAGGAGCCGAGGAAGGACTGAGCCCGGGCAAGTCTGAAGGGCGCCTCAGCTGTCCTGTGGAGGGCCGCTGCCTGTGAACACATGCCCTGGAGCCCAGGCTCACCGAGCCCTGCCCTCCTGTGGGGACTCAGGCCTGGGGTGCCCACGGCAGCCCTTCAGTTGGCAGGGCAGTGATTTATTTCCTCTGCCTCACGTGATTTAACCTGCTCACGCTGCTGAACCTCTATATTACACGTCTGTGTCAGGCCGTCAGAAGAAATGAGAAGCCTCCTTGAAACAGCAGCCTCTATTCCACACTCAGAATGTCTTCTTAGCCCACCCCCCGCCACTGGCCCCCACTCCTTCTGCACATTTTTGAGATTTTTAGCATGGTCTCTCCAGGATGAAGAATACCCTCCTCCATGACCCCCAGCCTCTTGTCAGATGATAGATGAAATCTTTTCTTAAGCTGACTCCCTTGTCTATTATGTTTTTGAAATTCAAGGTTTCTTTTAGATTCTTGGCGGGCTGCCAAGTGGCCAGCCTTTGTGGGTAGGTGAATTGCTCTTCTCTTCAGCTCCTTAAACAGGAAGTAGCTGTTTTTAGGGTGAAGGGAAGGGGAGGCGTCTATCCACCTCCCTCCTCGGGCGTTGCTGAGGTGGCCAGGCAGTTGGTGGAAATTTACTTCTTTGCTCCTTTTCAGGAATTTCTTCTCGGGGACTGTACCGCAGGAATCAACCCAGTGGTGAGCAAGCCAGCGCCTTGCTGGATGGGTGCTGGGTTTTCCTGCTCTGCTGTGTCCCCCCAGAACCAGTTGTGTAGCTTCCTGACAGTGCGCCTGCATCTGACTCGTGTGGACCACTGATGGGAGGAAGCTCAGCACTGTTCCTCTCTGCACAGAGGACATTTTAGAGATCTGGGGGTGGCTGCCCTGATGCACATAGGGGGAGACCCGGACAGGTGCGCCTGCCCGTCGCTCTGCAGTTGTCCCCAACACAGGCTTGATGTGGACAGCTGACTGTCCACACTTTGGGCGACTAGGAGCTCTCTTCGTCAGCTGGATGGTGTGGTCTCCCCCGAGGAGGTGGAGTTAAGACTGGCTTCCATTTAAACCTGAAAGGGAGGAAGGACAAATGCCATTCTCCTCCCCTTGTGTATAAACTTGTGTGACAAATCCCACGTTTTAAGTCATCAGTCATGTGGCTTTTTTCCCCCTTTCCCTTCTGAGATTTTGAGAGGACAGTTTTGTCCCTGCATGACTGTTAGTGATGGGAGAATGATGGCTGCTAATCCTTCACGAAATTGAGGTGCAGGGTAGCTCCCCACTGTTGGATGATCCAGAAGAGATGGAGGGCGTTGAGGTCCTAGAGCAGGGAGATCGCCCTGCAAACTGTGCATTATGTCTCTGCAGAGCTCCCAGCCTGCAAGTGGACATTCGTGTACCCAGGTCACCAGGACAGTAGCTAAGCTGTGTGAGTCCAGCCTCAGAACAAGCCCCAGCATTTTGAAAACCCCAGCTGGGCTGTGCACAGAGAAGGCATTTTGACCGGTGTTCTCAGTTACTTTCTGGGCGCCGTCCCACTGGGTAACCTGAACCTAAACACAGACAAAGCACTGTTTGTTTTGCACCACACAGAGTCTAATCACCTGGACTTGATTATCCACAAAAACGCAGCGCCCCAGGCTCCTCCGCAGCTCACAGGTGATGGGCCCGGTACCGGAACGTGGCCCTGGGAGCTCCCTCCAGGTCTGTGGGGGAGGTTCACCATGCAAAGTTTCAGTAAGACAAGGGGTCCGCTAAAGACAGCAGGGCCAACCTGAGGCGGAGGCTCACCTGGTCCCCACGGCACCGCCGGGCCCTGCCCGCAGTGTGCCCTCGCTGTTTGATGACCAGGAAAGGGGCTTTCCTGGTGGCTCAGCTGGTAATGAATCCTCCTGCAATGCGGGAGACCCGGCTTTGATCCCTGGGTGGGGAAGATCCCCTGGAGAGGAGATCAGCTACCCACTCCAGTATTCTTGCCTGGGAAATCCCATGGACAGAGGAGTCTGGCAGACTATATAGTCTGTGGGGTCACAAGAGTCAGACTCGACTTAGCAACTAAACCACCATGTATATATATATATATATGTATATATACATTTCCACCATAGTTTATTGCAAGATACTGAATATGGTTCCCTGTGCTATACAGTAGGACCTTGTTATCGGTTTTATATATAGTAGCATATATCTGTTAATCCCAACTCCTCATTTATCCCTCTCTCCCTTTCCTCTTTGGTAACCATAAGTTTGTCTTCTATGTCTATGAGTCTGTTTCTGTTTTATAAGTAAGTTCGTTTGTATCAAATTTTAGATTCCACATTTAAGTGATAACATACAGTATTGTCTTTCTCTGTTTGACTTAGTTCACTTAGTATGATCATCTCTAGGTCATCCATGTTGCTGCAAATGGCATTGTTTTATTCTTTTTTATGGCTGAGTAATATTCCATCAGGCTTCCCTGGTGGCTCAGTTGGTAAAGAATCACCTACAATGCAGGAGACCTGGGTTTGATCCCTGGGTTGGGAAGATTCTCCTGGAGGACAGCAATGGCAACCCACTCCAGTATTCTTGCCTAGAAAATCCCCATGGAAAGAGGAGCCTGGAGGGCTACAATCCATGGGGCCCCAGAGTCGGACATGACTGAGCGACTAAGCACAGCACAGCACAGTACTCCATTGTGTATTTGTGCCACATCTTCTTTATCTACTCATCTATTGATAGATATTTAGTTTGCTTGCATATCTTGGCTGTCGATAACAGTGCTGCTGTGAACTTTGGGGTGGTGGTGTTCTTGAGTTGCTAAGTCATGTCCAACTCTTGGTGAACCCACAGACTGCAGCACGCCGGGATCTTCTGTCCTCCACTATCTCCCAGAGTTTGCTCAAAGAACATTGAGGTAGATGTATCTTTTCCCAGTATGGTTTTCTCCAGATATATGCCCAGGCGTGGAATTGCTCAATCATATGGCAACAGAATAGCTTGATTTTTATTCATTTCATAGATTTGCCCTTCTCAGAAGAGTTTAGAGAAAAGTGTGCTTCACTTTTTTTTAAAGTAGTTTTTTTAAAAGCAATTAAGAGGAGTTGGAATGGTAGATAAATAACAGGCTGGCTAGATGGGATAGGTTACAAAATAAAATAAATATAATGAAACATTAGCAGTAGAATATTGTTTTGGATATATAAGTGTTCCCTGTAAGATTCTTTCTATTTTTCTGAATTTGAAATTTGTCATAATAAGATGTAGGAGAAAGTGAGTAGATCATTTCTCAAAGCCTTTCCTATTTTTGAAAAATGCAGTTTCCTGTGTTTCTGTGTACCATCCCTGTGTCAGGGTACATCTTTTTAATGAATGTGAATGTGAGAGAGTTAGTCATTGTTGGATTGTGCCATTAAAAAAAAAAAAATTGGCTGAGGGAAACAAAATCAGTCATTAGTCACTTTCTTCTCCACCTGCCTACTCCAAGACTTGAAATTGACAAGTTTGGTTGGTTTCAGACTCTCCCGCTGGAAAGCTGTGAAGTCTGTAGTGCTCTACATGAAAGACGGGTTTAGGTACAAACGTTTCCTGTTTCAGGGCAGAGAGTTCTTTTGGATCGTCCCTAGTGGAGGCTTCTTGAAACTCTCTAGCCCCAATAAAAGACACAGTGTTTCTATTCCCTTGCTTTGGCAGAGTCTTAGGAAGCGAGGGGAGAGAAATGTTCTCCCAGAAAGATCTAGAAGCCTGGAGAAAACCCCAGCAGAGGGCAGGGTGTTTATCCTAGGGGACCTGGTCACAGCACTTTGTTCCAGTTCAGTCTTCCCACCAAAGCCTCCCTTTAGCAGAAGAGGAAGTTTCACGCCCCCTTGCTACGGCCACAGAACACATGTTGCAAAGAACAGTGAATGGACTTTGTCCAGCTGGTTATTAGAATAACCTTGTCAGCACTTTCTGGGAGTTTATCGAGGATTTTTGCCAAACTGTGATAAAGCAGCACATTGAGCAGCCTCTGATGGCTGATAAGCTCGGAAGGCCTGTTAATTGACAATAACTGCACGTGTCAATCTTCTGAGCTCCTGAAAGTGAATCTCTTTTCTTGCAAGCCTCCCTTCACTGCCCTGTAGTAGATTCAGGGTAGCCTTGCATCCACATCAAGAACCTCTCCCACCTTTGTTCTGGTGTGTTCCCTGAGTAATTGATCTCATGGTGCTGGTATGGAAATAATCTGTTAAGACACTCGGGCAGGACAACATGGAGAGAGAGGAAGGGGGATGAAGACTGGCAGAGGGAGGGAGGGAGGGAGTTGTGTGCTGGTGTGATTGGTTCTTTCATCTAATGGTAGTTTGTCAATTAAGGAGATACTTTAGAGAAAGTAAAATTAATCCATATGGGTCAAAAGCAGCTATTAACTTTTAATCAAAACAAAATGTTCAACAAATTGTAGCTCTGCTCAGTACAAATGCAGGCATGCCACCAGCGTCCTCCTGAAGGATTTCGGAGCAGTCACAAGAAAGCAGAGAGGGGGAACTTCGCAGGCGACTCAGTGGTAAAGAATATGCCTGTCAATGTAGGAAACATAGGAGATGGGGGTCCTGGAGAAGGAAATGGCAACCCACTCCAGTATTCTTGCCTGGAGGATCCCATGGATAGAGGAGCCTGGCTACAGTCCATGGGGTCGCATAGAGTCAGATACGACTGAGCATGCACATGCATACACAAGAAGGAGGGGGGACAGCTGTTAATTTAGAAAAGATGTGTCTCCTCATATAGCCCCCACCAAGTGAGCTCCTCACCACCTCTTCCATCTTGCTTCTACAGCATCTATTGCAGTGCTTAACTTACAGTTCAGTTCAGTTCAGTTCAGTCGCTCAGTCGTGTCCAACTCTTTGCAACCCCATGAATCGCAACACGCCAGGCCTCCCTGCTTAAAAGCCAGAATTTTAAGGATATGTACGGTGGCAAATTAGGAAGTACAACAACTAAAACTATTAAAACAAAATGATAAGAATCTTCAGTTCAGTTCAGTTGCTCAGTCGTGTCCAACTCTCTGCGACCCCATGAATCGCAGCACGCCAGGCCTCCCTGTCTTCCATCTTGTTTCAGCAGCATCTATTGCAGTACTTAACTTAGAGTAGATACTCAGAAATGTAGCTTTTCTGGGAGTCTCTGAACCCGTATCGCTTTGACGTAGTTCAGGTAGGTTTTGGGCATGACATGTATCCTCGAAGAGCTTCCAGGCTGGTTGAGGACATATTTGAATCCGTTGCAGAGTGGTTCAGAACAGCATAGGAGCAGATGCTATACTGTGTGATGAACTGAATGGAGTGGCGTTTGTAGGACAGTCACTGTATGCAGTTCGCATAGATCAGCTCCCTTAATCTCTGCAATGGCACAGTACAGTAGGCTTCGTCTTTTTTATCCCCAATGTAAAGGAAGGTCGCTGAGTCATAGGAAGTTCAGATAACTTGCCCAGTGTTTCACAGCAAGCACAGTTGGTCTGCTAGAGGCTCGCATCACCCAATGTTGTCAGCATCCAATGGACTCAAGAGAGCTGGTGAGAGGCAATGACAAAGAATGGTGGTTAAAGGATGAGTTGATCTTGGAAGGTGCTTGGAAAAAATGCTCCCAGCAGGTGGAATGGTCAACAGCACAGTTTTGGAGGAAAGGAGTGAGCTTCTGGGTCACTGGAATATGAGGTTGGCCAGATTAAGCAGGTCTAGGTTAATACACTTCTTGAATGCCAAGGGGAAGAATTTGCGTTGAGGTCACCCTGACATTTCTTCCTGTCTATAGGCTGTTTCCCAGTACAGGGGAAGGACCCTTTACCCCATTTCATCACTTGGGCATAATGCCTTCTTCATTATCACTATCTCCTCTGCCTCCCTCATGCCAACAGCTTTCTTTTCACTTATAGCATTCTTAGCTTCTTCTATTGCTTTTAGTCACTAAGTCATGTCTGACTTTTTTGTGACCCCATGGACTGTAGCCCTCCAGGCTCTGGTCCATGGGATTTCCCAGGCGAGAATACTGTGGTAGGTTCTGTGCCCGCCTCTAGGGGATCTTCCTGACCCAGGGATCAAACCCAAGTCTCCTGCATTGGCAGGTGGATTCTTTACCACTGAATCACCAGGGAAACCCCTTAGCTTATTTTGCTTCCCATTTAAGAAAAAAACAAAAAAAAAAGGCAGGAAAAATCAAGAAAATTTACCACGTAGCCTATTTCTGCTTCCTTTTAGAGATTGAATGAGGCTTTCTTCAGCCACTTTCTTGTGCCCAACCCCAGTTTTGTCCTTGGTCTTTAAGGTGAAAAAGACAACAAGAAGAAAAAGCCTTTTATGTCCTTTTGTCTTTCCCTACTGATGAGGCATCTGTAGTATGGTTCTGTTCCCTGATGATGTTTGTAGTGACATGATTCGGGGGCATCAAGAAGGACTTTATCCCAAGGGTGCCTCTCCAGGATGCTGACAACTGCCTGAAACCTGTCACTTGGGGATAAAACTTCTTTGCCACTGAGAGTTCAGGCTGCAGGTACAGATAGTCCATTAATGGGCAACAGGGTGTAGAAAATACCTTCGCATTGGCTGAAAGAAGCTGGGGACAAGTCAAGAGAGGTAGAGTTCTTCAGATATTCTCTGCTTTCTCTGTACTTTATCATCCGGCCTCTTTGAGCCACTGGGTTGATGATAATTGGTGGTAATTTACTTGGAGGGAGCAGTGGACTGTGCTGTGACAAGGAAGGAGCTACTTGGGGACTAGAGGGCCCACCTGCAGCAGACACTCAGCCATCACACCCTGGAGCACTCTACTAGGTGTTGCTGTAAACCAGGGGAAGTGATCAGGTTCACCACCAAGACTGTTCACAGAAGGGCAAAGCTTAGAGGGGGCTGAGCGGGTGTGCTGGTCAACCTGAAGGAGACAGGTGAGCCACAACTAGACATTTGCACCTCCTGGTACAAGGAGGTGGGAGGAGGAGTTGTGAGAAGGCTGCTTGTGGAGAAGACAGACTGGGGGTGGGGGCAGAGGTCAGGGTAGCACAGCGAAGACTGGCCTTGGACAAGAGGTAGGAAGGAGGTAGATGGTGCCGGCAATGTGCTCATTCTATCTTTCAAACCTGGAAAAGAATGGAGAAAACAGGTAACTGACTTCTATGTGTTTGGTGGCAAAAAAAAATTGGAATTTGGGTTTCTTGACCGGCACTAGCTTTAGGATCTTAACCGGCAATGTAACTCATCCTTTCTGGGAAAGTGAGGTTCCCCAGGGATGCTGAGCAAAATGAAGCCCTCTTGGATAAACCGTGGCACCAGCTGCTGTGGGAGAAGTTGTTATATCAAGGGGAGGAAGACATTTTTGGTGCCTGGTGATTAATATGAGATGACGATGTTAATTATGTAGCACTTACAGTCTCGCCTGTCAACATGTTAAGGTTCCGAACATTGTAGTCGTGAAATTCAGTATCTTCTATATGAGAAGCAGCTTCGCTACCAGTCACAGCTGTTATTTGTTCAGTCATTTATTCTTTCCATTGACACATGCTGATCAAAACCTACTGTGTGCTGGGTCATAAAGTACGCTCCAGGAACACAGCTACAAGCAAAACGGACATGGTCCCTCCCTTAAAATTTAGTGTGAAATACAGCCTTTAAATATCACTACTCTTTTGCACTGGTTAAGATTTCTTTGTGGACAAATACATGATTAATTTTGTAGCTATTTCATCTACCTATGAATTAAAATGAGTAATTTCTTTTCACAGTTCAATACCTAGATATCTATTAAATAAGATGTATTGATATTATTTTTATTTATTTATTTTTTAATTTGGCCACGCCACACCGCACGATAGTTCCGCAACCAGGGATGGAACCCATGCCCTCCGCACAGTGTCTTAACCTCTGGACCACCAGGGACGTCCTCAAGATATATTGATTTTAAAAATTAGTGGGAGGCAGTGACATTAAACGGATGTTGAAAAGATCAGTTGGAAGTCACAGTAGCGTTTGAAAACGAGGCAGAGAAGATCGGACTTGCCCTTCAACAAGCTGACTGTGGCTGCTGTGTAGACAGTGGACTCTGGGAGGTGGAGCAGATGCAGACGCTACGAGACTCCCTAAGGTCCAGGTGGGAGACGGTGGTGATTCCAACTCGGCAGTTGTGGGGGTTGAGAGAAGAAAAGGGATTCAGTTCATTCTGGATCTCAAATAATCAAGGTTTGGCAACTGATGGAAAATAACGGTAAACAGTTATCTACTTCTTGTGTGGGCTGTGGGACCTGAATGAGTTATTATTAGCTTCATTTTGTTTGTACCTTCTCTCTTAGTCATGTCCGACTCTTTGGAACCCCGTGGACTTGTAGCCCGCCAGGCTGCTCTGCCCATGGGATGCTCCAGGCAAGAATACTGAAGCAGGTTGCCATTTCCTACTCCAGGAGATGTTCCTGACCCAGGGATCAAACTCGCATCTCTTGCATTGGCAGGCGGATCCTTTACCACTACACCACCTGGGAAGCCCTAGCTTCATCTTAAAGATAAGGAAATTGAGACTCCAGAGTGATGGAGATAAAGGTCTGCCTTCCCCCAGCCTCTGAGCTTTCCATGCACCCTACATGAAAGTGAGGTACACAGAGGTGGGTTTACCAGGAAGCTGTGGAGTACAAGTCTCAAACCAGGGCCTCTTCACTTGCCAGGGCCTCTTCCAAAACCCAATACCTAATCTTATGTTCGTAACTTTGTATCCTTTTTCTTACAAAGCACCCCTGGTAGGTATTTAGTCTTCAGCCTCCATGAAGCCTCTATCTTTCTCTAGCTAAGTATGACTTGGTGGATGGAGTAGGACTGAGGTCTAATGGGGTGAGACCGAGGTTGGGAATCTGAGCTGATAGTTGTGGAAAGTTGTGTTTAGGTGAGGATCATTTGGGAGAGGAAAAGATGCTGTACCAAAGGTGTACATTTAACATTTCTTTTAATAGTTTACTTATTGAATACTTCTGTTATGTCAGGCACTGTATTTGATTTTTTAAAATATTTTTTCATTATTATGTGATTTAAACCTTATACTACCCCCTGAAGTGGGTGCTTTCATTATCCCCATATGATACGCAAGGAACCTGAGCCCCAGGGAGATTAAATAAGTGACCAAATTTTCATTACTAAGTAAGTGAGCTGGACTAGGCTCTACGAGGCCTCACTTGAAAGCGTGAGGCTCTCCTTAACCCCCACTGCTGGCAAGACTGATGTCCAAAGCCAGACCCTCTGATAGATTCTAAACTGATGTAATTAGCATTTCATCTTTTAGTGGTTAGAGGAAGCAAGGTCTAATTCTGCCCTGCTCCCTGACTACCACTGCAAAAAAAAAAAAGTTTGCTGGAATGTCAACAGCAGAAAGTAAGCTTTCCATCTTCAGATTAAAAGGTTGAGACTGTATCTAACACATGCCAGAGATGAAGACAAGATTCTGAGGCTTGAAGGGTTTCAGATGTTCTATGAGGGAGAAGGGAAGCCCCTGGAAGGTCTTTGAACAATGCAAGTGGTTTAATCTGATTTGTGTTTTTGAAGAATCACCACTGGGTAGTGTGAGAGACTGGCCCTTCAAGGATAGCATGAGACACATATGACTTAGCAAGAGTGGATGGAAAAATGACCTAGAAATTTTAGTGAAGAGTTATCATAATCTTGACAAGAGCGTTGTTTGCCTGAGGGAAAAGCTAACAATATTAAATGTTGTAGGTAAAGTGGCCAGTGGGGAATATTTTTTATCCCCGTGCCCCCCCTCACGCTCCTCCATCTCTGAAGTAGGATGAGGACCTAGTTAGTGGTCAGCAAAGCTTCCCTATGACCTCAGCTTCTTATTGAGGTGGCCGTTACCAGCCCCACCTAGCAGTCTCTAGACTGTAAACCTCCCAGCAGAGAAAAAGGGACATCAGAGGACCAGCTGCAACATTTGCTCATCCATACTCTGCTGTTGAAACCCAAACCCAGGAGACATGGCAGAAGGAAGAGGGAACATTCAGTGTCATGAAAGATTCATGGTCAGGTTGGTCACTGGCTTGAAGGTCTCCTTGGTGGAGGAGATTAAACTTGACCACGGTGGCTATTACTGTAGCAGATGTCTAGTCTATATATAAAATATATAGTCAACACTGTCTCAACATATCTGGTCAACACAGGATTGAGGGTATATTACCTGAGACTGGACAAGCTTTAAATATAATTATGTAGAGATTTAAGTCAGTGAGCAGACACAGTGCAGTGTCTGAATACAGGAGGTAGGAAGGGAAAGAATCACTAGGTTAAAGAGCAGAGAAAGGGACGTCCATGGGTTGTGGATATGGTCTTTACCTCTGGCCCCGAAAGGGGCGGCCACATTGGCTTGGTTCTCCTCCTGCCCCCTCACCATTTCTCTTACCCTCCAGCCAAACCAGTAACAAACGGCATTGTATAGTAGTCTGTGTCAGACATAAAAGCTGTGGGGATCTGACCCCCGGCAGTGTGTTTTCAGCCTGTGAATTTCCTGGATATCTTTACAGGGAATCATTCCTGGGGAAAGGCAGGCTGGAAATAATATAAGGAGATCAAGAAGGAAGTCAAGCAAGTGACACCTTTAAACAGGCGAAGCGAGGCTGGCTCTTCCCCCTGGGACAGTTAGAGTTATGCAGAGCTGTAATTAACCCAGCAGCCCACTGGATATGTCTATTTCACTGCACAAAGGCTGTTGAAAGAAGGATTCTTGAAGAAAGAGGTTCCAATTCAAATGGTATTTGAGTAAGTCCCTCGTTGGATATACTGTTTCTAGAGTTTATGGCTATAATCAACAAAACATGGACTTTTCTTTCACGCAGGTTTTTCTTATGACTTTCCTAGTACTGATCTTTAAACAGAAAGGAAAAAAGGGCATCTAGAACTGGCTGGGGGTGGGATGGGGAGAAAGGGAGGGAGATATATGGCTGGAGTCAGATTAGGGACTTTGGTTTTTGTCTGAGGATCCTGAAAATGTTAAAGAAGCAGGTGTGTCATTCTTTCATACATTGAGGCTCTGACATATGGAAAAAAATTGTCAGTTTTGTGTTCAGATGTCCTCAAATTACTGAATTTGCCTCCCCAACTTCATTCATTTAACAAATACTTTTTAACATGCCTCCTATGTGTCAGGCATTGTTACAAACACTAGAGGTAATAGTAGGAAGAGATTGACAAAGACACATGAATATACAGACTAGTATATTGGAAGACTCTGTTATAATAGAGAAAAATAGCAGAGCGGGAGAGAAGAGGAGGAAGGGATGTGATGTGGACAAGAAAGGCCTCATGAGAAGGTGACATTTGGGCAAAGATCTGAAGGAAATGAGACAGGGATGTACAGGGTTTGGGGTGGGTGAGGTGTGGCTGCGTGTGTTGGCAGCATCCCAGACCAACTGTACAAGAAATGCAAGGCCCCAGGTAGGAGCGTGTGTTTAAGGAATAGCAGCAAGAAGACCAGTAGGGTTACACTGGAATGAGGAAGGGCAGGACCAGTGTGGGATGCAAGCAAAGTTGCTTGTTTGTGAGTTTTTTGGTTTTGGGTTTTCGCTCTGGTTTTTTTTTTTTTTTGGTTTGTGGTTTGATTTGGGGGAGACAGTCTCACAAAGGGACATTAGAGGAGCTGTCTCCTGCCACGGGTCTCACCAGTCCCTGCTCCTGGTTGAACGTGGGGAAGCTGACTCTGTGTGTGTGTGTGTGTGTGTGTGTGACGGATTTGAGGATATTTTATCTGCAAGTGTTCCAAAACATTCTTTAAAATAATTACCAGCCACTAAAAACGTATTTGTTAGCTACAATGAGGCAAGCTTTGTTTAAAAGGTTTTGGGAAACTCACCATCCATAATCAAGATTTCAACACACCAGTCTGCATTTTTAGGGTAATATATCTGTAAGTAGAAACAGACGGTATTCGGAGAAAGACATTAGTTTCTGAGGTCTGGCCAGCTCCTGTTCTTACCCCCTCTGTCATCTCTGATTGGATTAGACGTCACCGAAAATACCTCAGATCCTTGTTTCATGTTAAGTTTAACCCCTCCAGTTGAATCCCATCCTTACGGAGCTCAGCAGAGAGAAATTAAATTTCTCTCACCAGAGCCGTGGCACTGACTGAGGTATCAAGGGTCTACATCAGTAAACTCGGCTGGTTACAAGATGTATGTCCTTCCCAAGGCCCTGTAGCTGTTAAGTTGGCCCTTTGCAATCACAGTCTGATCTTTCATTTTCCCGTAATGCAGTTAGACAACCTAGTTATTCAGGCGAAGACTTCTCTGGTTTTCATTATCCCCAAATAACATCTGATGCTGAGATGGGGAAGACGGGAACAGGGGAGGGGGAGGGGAGTCCGACATTTTTCACAGCCTGTGTGAAACGCTTAATATCTGAAAGTCTTTAAAATATACTGTACACAGACGTTCCAATTTTATAAGATGGACATAACATGTTCAAAAGTTTTATGAATTTCAGCATGTAACCAGAGTCCACGTTGGCCTGTTTTAAATAAGCCATAATGGCCTGGCAGCAAACCTGCATAGTTAGCAAATCCCCTTTCTGTTTATGAGCAGTCATTCCTCAGCAGGTCACTGCAAAATACTAGCTCTGTCAGTTTCCGTGGCCTCTGGAAGTCGGTCTGGGTGCTGATTTCGGCCTGATTCTGGTTTTGAGAGCACAAAACCAAGGGCATCACGATAAGGTGGTGCTTTGTTTAGATTTTAATGCAGCGGCCTGACCCCGAGTGGCTGGAGAGAATATGTCCAGGCTTCTTACATCCTGTGGGGAGGCTGGGTCTCCAGGTGCCTTCCATGTCACAGAGCCACACAGAGCACGCTCACCCTTCCCTTCCAGAGCATTCTCAGAGCCCAGAAGGTGTAATTGTTTTACGTCCTCAGGAGGGCAGCCCTTCAAGTGATGCTTTTTTTTTTTTTAAGGTGAAGATCTTCTTTCCACAAAAGTCAAAGCATAAAATTTGCCGGGACAAACCCGATTCTAGCCCGTCAGCCGTCCTGTGTCTAATGTATCAGGCAGAGTCATGTTTCTTAAGGCTGAGGGCCCCTGTGTTACCAGCTCCCGTATTTCAAGGAAATTTGCTTTCCCCTGATAGAATCATACCACTTTTCCCAGTAGGGCAAGAGGAGGAAGATGTCCGTATGTTAAAAAGCAGCTCAGCCTTCAAGTGCAGAACTTTTGCTCATAGAGTGACCTTGGCCCTGACGACCCCTTGGGAGTCAGCAGCCACATTCCAAACTGGGTTCGGGGGACCCTCCAGACCCCTTGGCACTCTGGCATCAAAAGCTCCTTTAATTACCAATAGTGCCCTAGCAAACAGGCTGGAGCCTTGAAATAAGACTGATCCAAAGACTGTGAGCTAAAGAATTCTCACAGAGGCTAACGTGATTAGGAAATCTGACACAGGAGATAAAATTGACTCCCTTTCATTGTGGGGCCCCAACGGGGCAGCCTCCCCCTTTGGTGTTCTGGCCTCGCAGCAGCTACCACTTGGAAGCCTGGCCTCCTGGGAGTCCCTTGGTTGCGTCCTGTTGCTTCCCAGGGCAGACCCCAGAGTCTCTCAGAGAAGACAGAAGTTTTCATTCTCTTTGACTTAAAATACCACCCCCTAAACATCCTTTCAACATTTAGGGCCCACTACACATCCGTCAAAAGCGTGGGTTGGAAAAGTTCTATAGTTCCTTTTGTGATAAGCGGTGTGTAAGTATAACCACCCATGTGTCATGGAAAACCCCCTTCTGTTTACCTCGTTTATTCATCATGTTTAGAGGAGGCAGGGTTCAGGGTGGGCAGTCAGGTTTAAGCCCTCGTTCATGATCTTGATTTTATTGCCTGTAGCTATGGACTCTCAGTCAGTGACGTCCCCAGAGATGTCAGAACTCGTGCAGGAAAACCCATTTAATTGGGGCGCATGTGGGGAACCAGGAAACAGATCTTAAAGCACTTTATGGCAGAAGCTGTTGATCAGGAAACAAGATGTTTTCCTTTCCCTGAGTCCAGGTCTGGCTCCAAGTCCTTCAGGGAGATCTGGGGGCCTGTCTCCATCTCCACTGAAAGGGAGCCTGTCACTTCTTTGAATCAGGTTACCCCAGAGGGCAGTGATCTCTCTGTCTGCTTTTCTGTTTGTTTGTTGTTCTCTTTCTGAAGATGTAAGTGGCAGGCCTCAAGCCCCTAGACTCTCCGCCCAGAGGCCAGGCATGTGCAGAGTGTGGTATATGGAGGGCCTCCTGCACACACTGTCTGCTGCCCCTTGGCCAGGTAGCGAGTTACCAGGTTTTTCTTCGAGGGAGACAAACCTTCCCTATCCCTAGTGTGCACTCTTTTCAGCTGTGGAGGAGGGGACCTGGTTTAATAACAACAGGTTGTCCAGTTGTTTGTTGTTCCGTTGCTGAATTGCCTCTGACTCTTTGTGAACCCTATGAATTGCAGCACACCAGACTTTCCTGCCTATCACCAACTCCCAAAGCTTGCTTAAACTCAGATCCATTGAGTCAGTGATGCCATCCAACCATCTCATCCTCTGTCGTCCCCTTCTCCTCCCGCCCTCAGTCTTTCCCAGCACCAGGGACTTTTCCAATGAGTCTGTTCTTCACAGCAGGTGGCCAAAGTATTGGAGCTTCAGCTTAAGCATCAGTCCTTCCAGTGAACATTCAAGGTTGATTTCCTTTAGGATTGACTAGTTTGATCTCCTTGCTGTCCAAGGGACTCTTAAGAGTCTTCTCCAGCACCACAGTTTGAAACCATCAGTTCTTCAGCACTCAGCCTTCTTGATGGTCTAACTCTCACATCCGTATATGACTACTGGAAAAACTATAGCTTTGAGTAGACAAACCTCTATTGGGCTAGTAAGATTGGATCCAATCTTTTCTATCCTTCACACTCGGCCAGATTCTGCCTCCCCAGTGAAGTGCCCCTAGGAGGAATGATCTCTCCTGTCTTTATTAAATCATAGCGTTTCTCTACACTCTTTTTTTTTTCTTCATAACATTGACTTCTTTTATTTCTATTTAGTGCTTTTCACCCTAGTGTTCCAAGCTCTGTCTAAGGACCTAAATGGCTGGGACCACATCTTCTACTTCTTTCCCCTGCAGCACTTACTCATTTACAACTTTGTTAATTCTCCCCACTGTACCTCACACACAGTGCTTAGCATTTCTGCTGAGTCCATTTGAAAAGAAAGAGGTTACTAGTGGGTAGATCACTGTGCTGAATCCTCCGAGGGGCCCAGGAAATGTGAATGAGGCTCCCTACCCTTGAGGAATGTACAGCCTAAGGAGAATAAAGAGGAGATGACAAAACTACATGAAAAGTCAACTAATAATATGGTTCCATATAGGTGTGTATGTGTGTTAATCACTCAGTCGTGTCCCACTGTTTCTGATCCCATTGACTGTAGCCCACCAGGCTCCTCTGTCCTTGGAATTCTCCAGGCAAGAATACTCAAGTGGATAACCATTCCCTTCTCCAGGACCTTCTCAGCCCAAGGATTGAACCCAGGTTTTCCACATTGCAGGCAGATTCTTTACCGTCTGAGCCACCAGGGAGGGAGAGAGCCTCCCTGAGCCTCCATGGGGGGAGAATTTGCGTCCAAAAAAAGATAAGTGCCCATGATGCTGATCATGAAAGTTTGTGTGTGTACTTTCTTTTAACCATTTTTAAGAAAAATATTTGTTTCTTTGGCTGCCTCAGGTCTTAGTTTCTTGTGTGATGTCGTGAGGGACCTTTCATTGTGGCACACGGGCTCTCAAGGTTCCGGGCTCAGTAGCCCCTCAGGCATGTAGGATCTTAGTTCCCCGACCAGAGATTGAACCCGAGTCCCCTGCATTGCATGCTGGATTCTTAACCGCTGGCCCACCAGGAAAGCCCAGTTTGCATGTGTTCTTGCCCATCCCCAGAAACCTCTGGAAGGCAGAGGGCACTAGACTCCATTAGTCTAGTTCCTTTGTCTAGGGAGTGAGGCTAAGTGATTTGTTTGAGGGTTGGGGTGAGGAGGACTGGGATTCAGACAGGTTTGTATGCCCCAGGGTGAGAGCCGCACGGTGTCTCCGTGACTCTGCCTCTCCCCTCACTTCTGACTCACTGCCCTGTGCCCTGCTTGATGCCAGCCCTATAAATGGATTGAGGAAGTTAACCATATTGCTCACTATTATTAAACAAGACCACAGACAAAGAGCCTTTTGAGCAGTGATGACAGTTGCTGTTTGAACCAGAAAGGAATTGTCCAAAGACAATCTGTCTCTTGACGCATGAGTAAATTAGAGTCCTCGCATGCTGGTAGTTTGTTATAATGTCATAAAAGTATGCATAAGTTTTCTTAAGGCCTGTGCTGAGTGGATTGTTCCAGACATTTTAAAGTGGAGATGAGCTTGTTATCTGGTTTAAGTATTCGTCTTCATGAGGTCAGAAGGCCAGAGTAAATGACCTTCCGAGGTGCTCAGACTAGCGTGTGTCCATCTGTATTACCATTAAACTATCTCTGTAGGAACAAGACTTGAGTTTAGATTCTGACTCTAGCACTTAAAAGCTTGATAGCCTCCTTAGTTAACTTCTTAGAGCCTGTTTTCTTATTGGTAAGACGAACATGATAATGCCTATCTCAGAAAGTTATTGTAATGATTGATTCTGGTGAGTGTGAACACCAGTGCCTGATAGAACTTAGTAACTGTGGTCATTGTGAGATATTTTTTTCCTTTTTTCCCCTTAAATGTTGCTTCTATTATCGTCTGCAACACCTCTGTTGTATAGAAAATAACTTCCAAGCCACCAAAGGAAGCCTTCTACCAAAATTTTTATCAAAGATAGAATGAAACACTTTGCAAAGGAATATTTGCTAAAGAACGGCCAGGCATTTATAATTTCTGATATTTAATATCTAATTATCCACCTTCCCCAATTGTGGAGAATATGACAGCTGATCAGGAAGTATTGCATGTGAGCGTGTGATTATATCCCTTCCTGAGCCTAGAACTTGAGTTTACATTCAGAGCCGGAGACCCCAGATTTCTTCCCCAAAAGGGAGCAATTTAAGCAACCTGACGTAGCCTCTCCCTTCCTTCAGGGAGTTTTCCACTTCTTTTCTGAGTTTCCAGTAAGTTCTAGGGCTTCCCTGGTGGCTCAGTGGTAAAGAATCCGCTTGCCAATGCAGGAGATGCGGGTTCGATCCTGGATCAGGAAGAGGTCCTGGAGAAGGAAATGGCAACCTACTTCAGCATTCTTGCCTGGCAAATCGCATGGACAGAGGAGCCTAGCGGTCTACAGCCCACAATGTCGTGAAGAGTCAGACACAGCTTAGCAACTGAGCGCACACACACATGCATAAAGTCATAGAGGATATTCTGGTTGGTAAAATTTAGCTGCTTTGACCTACAGAAAGAAAGTGCCACATACACTCTGTTTTGACCTCCCAGTTTCAGACTGGCTCCAGGCCTTAAGAGAACTGTACTGTCCTCTCTTGTGGAAAACATTCCTTTTAATTGAGTCAGTTTTTGCCCACCCCTTCCATTCTCAGACATCCTTTTCAGTTTCCAGCAGCAGGATCAGTGAGGGGTGGTGACATAGCCGTCATGTAGATGAGTTCTAAGATCTCATCTTCCCGCTGAAAGACAGACATACCAAATGTGTCTACCTGTCCCCAGGGAGGGAGAAGAAATAACAGGCAGGTCTTGTGGAGAGAAAGTCACACCCTGAAGTCACTTTTTGAAGAAACTAACTTTGAGTGTCTTCTTCAAGGTTACGCTCACCGGGGGGTGGATGGAACCTGGCCAGAGGCGGTGAACTTCTCACAGAGGGCATCCTCAGACTCGCCCTCTGCGCAGTGGATCACTGCCCTCCCATTACTCTGCTAGCATGTACCTGATTTGGTCCACATTTCCATAATTAATTTATAACAGCAATAACCCCGAGATGAGCCTATTTATAGGTTTGTGCAAGCTGGGTAAGAATATAGATTAAATCTAGGGTCATTAACAAACTTTAAGTACTTGGGAGAGTTTCGTGATTTGACAATAATATGATTAAAAGGCCTTCATCCTTGATACATATTGGCAGTCCACAAGTTTGCTTCCCTTCCCAAGCTTAGAAAGAACGAAATAGCAAAATAATAAGCATCCCACCCTCCAAACCACCAGAGAGCTTGTATTGTCACTGGGAAATGACTTTGTCATTTCACCTGCCCCTGGTCTTGACCCCGGTGGGCACTGATGGCCCAAGTGTCTGACAGCTGCTATCCCACAGTTTGAGAATCCCTGAGACTTGGTCCTGACCCTCAGTAAAATAGCAAGCATGTCCCCAACAGTCCTGCGGGGAGTATTGCCGTGACCATCCCGAGGAATAGAGATGAGCGTGTGAGAAGGGCAGCCTTTATTTGAAAGGATGCTGTTATGACTTGGACTGCTCTGCAGACCCAGTCTGATTTCCTTTCTTCCTTCTTTTGTTCTGGTTGTTACCTTTTTGAAAAATAACATGCACTGCTTTTCTGTTATGAAAGTAAGACATTTTCAATATCAAAAGTAAAGCTAAGTACAGAGAAGAAAATAAAGATCACTGACAATTCCACCACCCAGAAATAACCACTGCTAAGTTTCTGTGTATCCTTCTAATAGAGTCTTCATTCTGACATCCCCCTAGCAGAGCTGCTGTCTGGGCAGGGAAGCCTCATGTTAGATGGCTTGCTTTGGCAGGTATCTTCTGCCAAAAGCGGATACCAGCGTACGCTCCAGGGGCAATAGATAATTCACTGCCAGTAATGATTGACTGGTGCCTCCTCATCCCACTGTCAGGAGCCTTCTCAGAAAACCACCACCCAGAGGTGCTTCCCCTGTCTCTCTCCCTTCCTTTTAAATTGACTCAATCCATCCAACTCTATATATCCTTTTCCCCATCCCCAATATATGCATCTATGATGATAGCACCATGTCATCCACCCCTTCCATCCTCTTTAAGACCATAATTTACTTTTTAATTTTTATTTTTTAAATTATGAAAATATGATAACACATTTACAGGAGACTTGGAAAATACAGGAAAAGGTTACATATAGTTCCACCGTATTTTACAATTATTTTTTTAAGTAGAGACCCTTTGCGACCCCATAGACTGTACTGTCCATGGAATTCTCCAGGCAAGAATACTAGAGTGGGTTGCCATTTCCTTCTCCAGGGGATCTCCCTGACCCAGGGATCCAACCTGGGTCTCCCACATTGCAGGCAGATTCTTTGCCATCTGAGTCACCTGTAAAGTCCCAAGTTAAGATTTTCAGTTGGAATTTCAATATCAAACTCTCAAAAATTAATAGAATAAATATACAAAGAAGTAGAAGGATATAGGAGGCCTGTAAAACACATGAACCAATTCAGCATAATTAAGACTTATACAGTTTTCACACAGTAGTAGGATATAATTCTATTCAAGTTCCCATAGACTATTAACTAGGAGACACTAGAACATATCCAGGGACAGAAAACAAGGTGCAAAAATTAGGTGGTCTTAAAGGTATTGAAATCACACAGAGTCTGTCCTCTTAACACTTTGGAATTAGTTTAGAAATCAATATCAAAAGATATTTGAAAATACCCCATATATTTTCAAGTGCAGTGTGACATTTACCAAGAGAGATCTTAGGCTTAGCCATTGAAAACCTCAGTAAAGTTAAACTGAAAAAAAAAAAAAAAAAACCCAGAGAGTGATTGCAGAGAAGAAAGCATTTAAATGACAAATTAGTATCAAAATGAGAAATTAATATTAAAGACGCTTTAAACAAAATTCCATGTATTTGGAAATTAAATGTCCACTTTTAAATGATGAGTGCATCTAAGAAGCCATAACAAGGAAAATTAGAAAATATTTTTAATAGAATAAAAAGAGACCATAACTACTACTTCTAAATCCCTCACAAGTTCTTAATGTCCTCCTCCAGCACAGAGAAGGATACCATGCCTATTGGTGGTGGTCCTCACTTGTTTTTTACCTTTACTGTATTGTTTTTAAATATCAAACTGGCTGCAAAACTCTTCAAATCAAATTTAAGTCAGTATGGATAAGATTATCATTAGAGATGACACATGTACACAAATAATTATGAATTTCAGTTGTTTTATTTTTTTAATGAATTTACAAATGTTGAGGTCCTTTAAAGTAGAGATTAGATATGATTTCACCAGACCCTTAACAGACTATTTGGCTTATTATAAATACTTGATTAATATTTATTGAAATAAGATGAAAATGAAAAGAAAATTTAATTACCCAGTCTACCTTTTTATCTCCATAGTTTAAGTGCAGACAAAAAAGGAGGTCATATAAAAATGATGAAAAAATAGTATCTTTAGAACAATTTTTATGGTATATCAGTGCATTTTTTTGTGCTATGGTATCACTATTAACCCAAGTGAGGACCCTCTTTAATGATTTTTTAAAATCTTGACAATGCCCTTTTCACTTCTTTCCTAAATGAACATTAATATAAAGTCATAAAAATCCCCTTGGAGGGCTTTATGAATTACTGCAGTGTAAGGTGGGGAAAAGGCCATTTGCAGTCATTTGTTATATGGAGCTTGATTCTGAAACCCAGCACCACCCTGACCCTTCAGGGGCATACTCAAAGGCATGGAGCTTTTCTTAAGGACAATAAGCACTGGCCTTTCTCCCCAGAAAGCCCCAAATATGTCCTACACGTGCCATTTCCCCCAAGTCAGCAATGTCAGCCACAACTCTGCCCTCTGCAAGCAGCCCAGATGTGTGGGGAAGGGGAGCAGACATTAATAATGATACATTGAATAGCTCTTCTTCTGTAACGTAGATTGATTTTCAGTTCACCTGCATAAATCATTTTTTACCATATGACTCTTTGGTCATTTAGTACTTGAAAAGAATGATGCCAAAGACTAGACACCTGGCCTAGGGCAATGGTTTTCAAACTCTTTTTACCTGATAAGCTGTTCGTCTATTTCTATGGGACCTGTGGCGGGGACAGAAGCCTAATCTATAAAGAGAGGTGCATGTTTGCGGGCCCGGAGCACACCCTCCCCACTGTGCTAACCCAAAGTCAGCATCTTGGAGATCACTTTGAAAAACCCCAGACCAAGAGAGAAGAGGGTGAAAGGGAAACACAGGAAAGAAAGATGTCATGAAGACGATAAAAATAATAGCAGCTCACTTTTTTTGAGACCTCCCTGTATGCCAGGTACCACAGAAAATACCAGTTTGCCTCAGGAAAAAAAAAAAAAGACAAATTGTGATGTCTGAGACAGAGTATGGCATTGACTGCCTGAAAACACTTCAGAAGGAGATTGAATTGTTTGCAGGCAGGCAACAGGCCAGATTATCTTGAAAAATCTCTCTCTCACTTCAGTTGACTTTAGCCTCCATTGCTCTGTTGGAATGGATCTCTCTAGAGTGAGATCAAGAAAAAAAATAAGTAAAACAGAAATGTTCACTCTGTGAGAGAGATACAGGTCGTCAGGCACACTGCGTTGCACGTAAGGTAACACATGCACCTCAGTAGGTGTACCATTTTAAGGGTCATTCAGAACGCTAAGGTAGAAATAGCTCAGAAAAAATGATAAAATAACAAGATGCGCGCCTCTGTCAAGATGGTTGGCTGTACCCTTGGATGCGCATTTTGACAGATCATAAATTCACAGAACAAAACAAGTCCTGAAGCCTCACCTAGTTTCAGTCCAGTCTTGTCACTTTGGACCAAAGACTGCCCGAACCAAGCCAGTAGCGGGGCCCGCTTCGTCTTCTTTTCATCTTCGTTCCTGAGCACCCTGGGATGGCACAGGTAATCAAGACCAACCCCGAGAAGCTCCTGACGCCCGAGGAGCACCTGATGAGCTGGTCCTTGAGTCGGTCAGCCCACAGCCTTGTTCGGTGCTGGGACCCCATACCCGGGACTCCTTGTGAAAGTAGAGGTGGGGGAGGAACTTGGTCTAGTTGGGAAGTTAGACAGACCGAGGAAACCATGGTGGGCTGCCAGGGAACAGTGAGCGCGGAGGAGCTCAGAGAACGTCATTTCCAGGCTGATTAGGGAAGGGTTCAAGGAGAAGGAGACGTTGAAGCAGCCTTGAAGGTTGGTCGGATTTGGGCAGCTCAGTTGGCATCATGCACATTTGACGGCTCTGAGACATGTCTAGGGGAATCCAGGGGTCACACTGAAGAACACCATGAAGGACACACCCAGAGTCGACCAAGACAAGTGTTGAACGCCTGCCTACGACACTGGGGGCCTCTTCAATTTTTTTGAGCAGGGAAGGAATGTAAGGAAAATAGTGAACCTGGGTCAACTTTTAAGCCGAATATCAATATACAACTGAGGACTCAGCTTCTGTGCCCACCAGATCGTGGGTTTGTTTAGAAAGCACAGTGTGAGGAACAACCCAAAGGAACAGGATCCTTTCTTCTGGAGCCCTGACTGAGGGACGCAGAAGTTAGCAGTTAGCTCTCTCACTGGATCACCCTCTTAGAATGCAAATAAATGTCATACAATGGGCTTTCATTCAGAGCAAGCGCAACAATAACAGCAAACTGTGCATCTGGAATTGCTCTTGCAGCTTCTGACTTTCTGCAGAACTGAAGTGGAGGGAGTAGGGCATGCCCAGCCGTTCCCCCAAGCCGCTTCACACTCCACGCAGTATCCCTTTGGGTCCAGTTCACACATCTCACTGTGGCCCATTTAACTGAGCTGGGCCTGTCGCAGACCTTCAGATATTTAATTTGTAAACACTTAATAAAGCACTGTCAGTAGGTCGACTTGTCTTCTCTGTCGGCCACATCAAAATCAATACGTCCCTTGGGTGTTCTGTCATGATTGTCTGGGCCGGGGAATCTAATAGGATTAAGTGTTTGGGGTCCTATCTGACACCACAGTCCACAGTCCTAGTTAGATGAGGTTAAAGACTGGCTTGCCATTGTGGAGGCACGACTGCTTAGGGGTCTGAAAAATCATTAAAGCTTGTCCTCTTAAACGTTGATTGTTCCCTGGTGATTTATTGACAAAACACAAAAAAGTGCTCTATACTGCACTCTAATTATATGTATGAGGCCATAAGATCTCATGGGAAATTAAATAAAATTTACAGCTTGATGGTTTTATGCTCCTGGGAGACATACCTTCTTAATAAGATCTTATAGCTGGGAATATTTATGAGGTTAAAGTCCGTGGGCTTGAGCAAAGACCTAACCTTTCCATGGGAGGGGGGAGGGGGGTGGGTTTTGATTTCTTTGAAGATAAACGATTGTAATGAAATTTCAGGGGTTTAGGAGGAAATGTTCCTGAGATACGTCAAATGTTCCTCCCCGAGACCTCTGGAGGACAAAGCCGAGAGGACGCAGGGGCCTCCTGCCACCATTTCTCTCACACAAGCTCCTGGTGGTCCTACCCACCACCTAACTCTCTGGTCAGCCCCCATTACAGTCTGAAAGGGAGGGAAGATCTGAGTTAAGGGCAGATCTTAGAGGTCAAGGAAGGGGAAAGAACTTGAGGCAGGGAGAAGGGTAGAAGCAGGAAGAATGTGAACGGAAGTCACACGATCGCTCTTACAGCCCTAAAGGAGCTCCTGGACATTTGGACATTTGCTGTTTTACCAGATCCCTTCCTCTTTTGTGTCAAGGGGTGCCCGGGTCCCCAGACCCCTGCAAGCATTACCATCCCTGCTTGGACAAAGGATCAGAATATGTCAGGGGTGAGGGTGTGGAAGGAGCTTCTACAGGTGGCTTAAAGATGGGACCTTCTTGACGCTGAAAAGTGTGTTTACAGTGGTGCCCATTATAAGCTGTCCCCATGACTTGTGTTCCTTTCCTCCCAAAGTCTAAATGGATGCTGAGTGAAGCTTTATCCTGGAAAACAGGCTATTTTAAGTAAAGAAGATTATTATGTTCCCTTCCATGGCTGCTTTATTTCCCCCAGTTGTCTGAAATGGCATGAGGGAGGGAGGTAGACAGGCAGACAGAGGGACAAGTAGGTAAATAAATAGGTAGGTGGGGAGGGGGGGAGAGAGAGAGATGCCTCTTATGCACACTGATATGTGTGCATGCGTGCTTAGTGAGTGACACAGTCATGTCTGACTCTTTCTGACCCCATGGACGGTAGCCCACCAGGCTCCTCTGTCCATGGGATTTCCCAGGCAAGAATACTGAGGTGGGTTGCCACATCCTTCTCCAGGGGATCTTCCCAACCCAGGGATTATACCTGGGTCTCCTGCATTCTTTACTGTCTGAGCCACCAAGGAAGCCTGTTCTTAAGTGTAGAATTACATTTATTTCTATTCCGAGAAGGATAACTATGCTAAACTCACAAATTGAAGTATGTCGTAAGTGATCTATTTTTCTGTTGCGTTTTAAAAAATGTTCATTTGGCTGCACCAGGTCTTACTTGCGGCACTCGGGATCTTTAGTTACAGCATGCGAACCCTTAGTTGTGGCATGTGGGATCTAGTTCCCTGACCAGGGATCGAACCTGAGCCCCTTAGCCACTAGCCCACCAGGGAAGTCCATTTTCTGTTGTTTTTTAATGAGTACTTTTCTATGAAGTTCTGCACAGTCCCTTCTTGGTGTGCTTGTCGGGAGACATTGACAGAGGGATTGGGGACCAGTCTAGAGGGACTCGGGACAGATGACAGGTCAGCTGGGCCTCTAAGACTTGAAAATCCTTGCAGCCAGCCATCTCTTAATAGAGCAGCTATGACCAGGAGTATTTTTTTTTTTAATATTTTACATGTTTTTAAAACTTTTTTATGTATTGGGGTATAGCTGTTTTACCATGCTGTGATATTTTCAGGTGAGCAGTGAAGCAGCTCAGCCATACATGTTGTTGTTGTTCAGTTGCTAAGTCATGTCCGACTCTTTGCCACCCCATGAATTGCAGCACACCAGGCTTCCCTGTCCTTCACTGTCTCTCAGTTTGTTCAAACTCATGTTCATGGAGTCACTGATGCCATCCAACCATCTTAACCTCTGTTGCTCCTTTCCCCTCTTGCCCTCAAATCTTTCCCAGCATCAAGGTCTTTTCCAATGAGTTGGCTCTTTGCGTCAAGTGGCCAAAGTATTGGAGCTTCAGCATCAGTCCTTCCAATGAATATTCAGGGTTGATTTCCTTTAGGATGGACTTGTTTGATCTCCTTGCCGTTCAAGGGACTCAGGAGTCTTCAGCACCACAATTTTAAAGCATCAGTTCTTCGGCACTCAGCCTTCTTTATGGTCCAACTCTCACACCCATACAGGAGTACTGGAAAAACTGTAGCTTTGACTGTAACGACCTTTGTCGGCACATGTATCCATTCTCCCCCCAAGCCCCCCTCCCATCCAAGCTGCCACATAACTTTTTGCAGAGTTCTCTGTGCTATACAGTAGGTCCTTGTTGGTTGTCTCTTAAATATAGCAGTGTTAACATGACCATCCCAAACCCCCTAACTGCCCCTTCCCTGAAAGGGTATAGTTTTTTCCCTGTATGCTCTCATTTATCCAGAAGAGACAAAGCACCCTCCCCCGCCTTTCAGGCCCCCTACCTACACTTGTGTGAGGAGCAAAGGGCTATTTGGTTGGGATGAACCCACGTCACGCTGGCCTCTGAGTGTGACGCACACGAACTAGGAAGTTCCCTTACTCTCCTTGTCATTTGGTTATGTGACAGCGTCTCACTTGCTCCTCTACTTCCCTCTTCCAGAATAAACCAAAGTAAGACAAAAAGAAAAGAAAACAGACTCCAAATGCCCATGACTTCCAGCTTTCATTTCCGCCCTTCGGTGTCGATGTGCAGAAGAAGGGGGAAAGCGTCACTGGTTAAACAGCTTGGTTCCAAGCCTGGCCTGTTCTCTCCTCAACGCTCACCCTCCCTGGACCCAGTTTCCTCATCTGTAAAATGAAGAGCTAAGGCTAGGTGATTTTAAGGTCCCTTCCAGCTCTGAAACATTATTTTATGGTGCTGGAATTTATGTAGGAGAACGGCATTTCTCTCTATATCTTGCTTTAGCCTTCTGAGTGAAAGTGAGATGTCTCATCCATTCAGATAGAGCCAGATCAAGCCCCAAGTCTCAGATAAAAAGAGAAGAAAAAAAACTTATTAAAGATAGCTAAGTTCCCCTGATAAGCAGCAAGTGAGAAATCCCTGATTTAATTTAAATATGATATTTCTGTCTTCATTAATTTAAAGCATGTATATGATAATGTATCCTTTTTTTATTTAGTGCTGGGTCCTGGAGGGAAAGAAAGGCTTGATTGTGAAGCAGAGGGGTAAAGGTTTGGGTATTTTTTAATAAAGATGGATATCCCTAAAAATGCTTAAATTATATGGAAGTGAGATTTGTTGCAAGTTACAAATCAAAGCCTGAAATGTCACTTATCTCCTAATGATACTTCTACACAGATTATTAATTTCATTTTAGAAGCCCAATGAATGTTATATTTTATGACATTGATTAAACATCTTGCTGCCATCTACCCATCCATCCTTTTCGTTTTCAAAAATCCATATCGGAATTTAACAAAAACAGCTCATAAATTTGTATTTTACAGCCTAACAAAGTTGAAGGGTTCCCCACTCTACTGACAACCAGACCCATCCTAAACCCTGGGCTTAGGCCATTTCCTGACTCTTAGAGGTCAGGCTTTATAAACTGACCACGTTTTGTTACCAGAGCAGGATTGGGGTAGAAGTGTTATTTGGAAGAGCATCCATGGCCTTCTGGAGCTGCGGAGACACGAGGGGTGTTGTGGGGTGGGCAGGTGAGGCCCCGACTGGGAATCAGGGACTCTGCTTTCATTCTGGCTCTTAGACAAGCCAGTTACCTCCCTCTTCTGAGTCCTGGGGATAATTACAGCCTCCCCTCGTTGGCTCACAGTGTCACTGTGGGGATGAATGAGATAATGGATGAGAAAGCTCTTCCAGCCCTTCAGAGGGAAGCAGTGCGGTCGTGGATTTAAGAGCCAGTAAAGGACAGAATGGGACGATCGGTTTTGGATCAACCTCCAGGCATTTCAGGAATGGTTTAGGATGATTCTTTTGAAAGCAGGAAAAAAAGGCTTTCAGAAATAGGTCCACTGTGTTATTATTTATGGCACTTTTATCAGTAGAAGTACCTCTGGTTCCTTGAGACTCACACCTGTGTTTTTCAAAACCACAGTGGGCTCATTACCTCTGCCGGGAATGGCTCGAATAACAAGGCCTGTTTGTTCCCATGGCGTCTCCCTCACAGTGGCATTTATAGTTGCTGTCATTCCTGTCGGGAGAGGATGCTGGCACCTGGAGGAAGGAGACATAGATAGATTCCAAGGAATCTGAATCAACTCCGCATGAAAGATGAAGGGCCAGCCTCTAGAGGCTGCCATGTCTGGAAGCAATAACATGCTAAGGCTGGGGGTCTTGGGGGTGGGGAACTCGAGGATAAACTATCCTATCGGTTCTATCAGTTCTGTAAGAATTGATAACATCAATTAAATTAATGTTTAAATTATTTAAATGTTTATTAATTAAATTATTAATTAAATTATTAAATGTTTAATAATTAAATTCTTAAATCGGAAGTGGACCTCTGTCCAGGGAACCTTCCCACAAATGTGCAGGAGGCTTGGGTGGGGGCGTGGGGGTCAGAGGTGGTAAGGTTAGTGCCCCTGGGGACTAGGGAGGGTGAGCACTGGAAGGGGCAGTTGCTGTCAAGTCTTCCCAAGAGGACTGGCCCGTCCTGGCAGTGGGGCAGAGGTGCAGGGGGTGGGCTGGGGAGTCACGCTGCCTGGATTCTCTTCTTGTCTCTCTGGTGCCCTCAGGAAAGCCACCACTTTGAACTCGTGGTGAACACCAGCCTTGCCCCACAGAGACCTTGTGAAGGCTGAGTGAGTTGCTGGTAGTAATGTGTGTGACCTGCTTAGCACAGAGCCAGGCCCAAGTTAGCACCTAAGAAACATTCCCTATTGGCAGGTGTCTGTGTAGCAGCATCTCAGAGCAGGTTTTTGTTGTCGGGGGTGGTGGTGGCGGTGGTGGGATTGAGTCTATGGATTTTGCATATATATATTTGTATCTTCTCTTAAAAAAAATAAAATTGGAGACCAGCATCTCTTAAAGTCTGCAGCTGACAGTACCTGGTCCGCTCCACGGGCCTTTCATTTGCGGGCATGGTAACAAACCGGTTTTAAGTGACAGAGCATCGTTAGGTGAGGCTGGCTGCTGGTCACAGCCCTGCGCTGATGGGGGTGGGGAGTGGGTATGAGCCTCACTAGGAGAGGATACCGGCTGCCTAGTGAAGACCTCCAGCACGCTGAGAAATGTTCTCGAGTGCCTCATTTTCCCCCTCTTTTTCTGACTCATTTCTCTCCCATCCCCCTCCTTTCCTCTCCTTCCCTCTTTTCTCATCCCCCCTCTCACACCCCCTCTTCCGGCCAGCCCTCCATAGTATGCTCTGGCACAGGGGACATTGCGTAAAGGGAAAATATGGCATGTTTACAGAGAGAATTTTCCAGAAGTGTTAATTTAATATGCTAAAGTGTTCCCTTCAGCATTTTACCTTTCTTGTTGTTTTCACAAAACAGCCAAGACTAAATAATGAGCCCAGGGCTGTGCCCTTTGGTAGCGTGATACCTCATTACCCACTAGCGGCCTCCATCTGCCCTCATGGCTGCATGGGGAGCCATTACGATTATGATGGAAATCTCAGAAGCCATTACCAAGATGCAACAGAGGGCCTACTGCAGACAGCCTAATGGACTAATTTGTAATTGGGAGAGGGAAATGAGTTAGCGAGCTGGGGCCGGTTTTGATGAGAGTGGAAGTGCGCATGCTAAATGTGATAAATGAATAGGAATGTGTGTTTGCGCAGTGGGCTCTACAAGGCTTTCCATCTCTCCCGGGGATTGGAGGCGTGCTGACAAGCCGTGAGGAGCGAGGAGGAGAGGGCTCGGGGGAGGCAGGCAAGATTCAAGGAGAGTAGCTAAGGATAAATCGGTGAGGAAAACTAATGGCAGTAAAATCCAAGGAAATGACTGCATCTGCCATGAAAGTGGTAATTAGGAAGCATTTGGTGTGCGTGTCTTTAACCATTAAAACAGGGACGAGGAGGAGCCTGGGTGCTTGTTGTGGGAAACGGGAGGCGGGGGCTGTGATGTTCAGAGAGGGAAGCCCCTGGCAGGGGCTCTGATAAGAGACCTGGTGGTCCGCACAAATTCTGCTGCTTGGCACAGAGCTCCTTCCTGGGTCACCGTGGGAATTCTCCCTCCCAAGGGCCGCTGGAGATTGCACAAAGGCAACGCCCTGCAGGCCATTGTACAAGGAAAGCAGAAGTTAGGGCTGGGGGTGCCAGACCACCTGTGCATCTCATCCAGGAGGCTTCCTGTCCTGGAGGACTAGAGAACCACCCCAGAAGCCCCCATGCCAACTCTTCAAGCTGAGGAGTGCTGGGGGCCAGCATAGGCATACAGGGGCTGGTTTTGAAAATCTGGCATTTCCTGTTGGTTGTGTGTGCATATGTGTGACTGTGTGTGTGTGTGTGCGCGCGCGCATGCTCCATTACTCATTCTTGTCTGACTCTGCAACCCCACGGACGGAAGCCCACCAGGCTCCTCTGTCCATGGAATATTCCAGGCAAGAATGCTGGAGTGGTTTCTACTCCAGGAGATGGTCCCGACCCAGGGATCCAGCCTGAGTCTCTTGCATCTCCTGCACCAGCAGGCGGATTCCTTACCATTGTGCTGCCTGGGCAGTCACCTGGGAATGTTGGTTGGCTTCCTCCACTTCAGCGGCCGGCCGGAGAGAGTGCCCCAGGCGTTCCCAGGGCAGCCTGCGCCTTTGTTCTCTCTCAGGCTGACAACAGCCTGCTGACCGGAATCTCCACTCCGTCTGCGACCTTGTCCCTCTTGAAACTGTCCTTGTTTCTCTTGTTTTCTCTGCCACGCCGCTCCTCAGCTCTGTTCTCCTATCCTCCACGCTCTGGTATCTTTTCCCGTAAGCCAGGCCTTCGTGTCCCAAGAGCTTCAGCCTCACGGAGTCCCTTTCTCTCAGCAACCTTCTGTCCCTAGCCCCTTTCACTGGCTCTCACTTACCCTCTTGGAGCAGCTGGTTTAAGCCCTCAGGGTGGCCCTGAGGGTGGCAGTGGTTTAGGCACCCAGTCATGTCTGACTCTTGTGAGCCCGTGGACTGTAGCCCGCCGGACTCCTCTGTCCGTGGAGTTCTCCAGGCAAGAATACTGGAGTCGATAGCCATTTCCTTCTCCAGGGGATCTTCCCGACCTAGGGACCTAGGGATCTAGGGACTGAATCCCCATCTCCCGCATTGGCAGGCCAGTTCCTTACTAACTGCCAGGGCAGCCCAGGGTTGTCCTGGCCCTCAGGGCTCTTTCTGCCCCCAAACATGCTCATCCCTTTGCTTAGGAGAACCTTTCAGCCTTTCTAAACAGCCTGAGGGAAAACATGTAGACCTTCAGGGAAGCAGGAAGCACTGGAACCAATTAATGGAGCCCCAGCCCAGGCCTGGCAGAGCACTTTCCCAAGTAAGAGGCCAGACGAGCCCACCTCTCAGTCCCGCCTCTGTCCCAAGGGCACCCTCTTCCCATACCATTCCCCCGCACAGAGGGAAAGTTTGCATTTTCCTCACCAACCACCGGGAGGGAAGACTTCTAATTAGCTCCCTAATGGAATGATGACAGTCCTGTTCAGAGAAATTTAATTGACCACCTATGTGGTTGATCCTGTGATTGATCCCACCTAACTTTGTAAATGAACCTGAGGAAACCAACCAAAAAAACACAGATACTTTGAGACCCCAAACAGCACCATCTGGGAAAAAGCAATCAATCAATAAAAGAGGCTGAGAAACACTATCAAGTATTATAAGCTAAAGGAAGTTACTGAGAAGAACACAAATGTGGTTCTAATTTTCCTAGATGTTGTGGAACAGGGACGGCTGAATGGATGCCTTTGATCACCAGCAGAAGCATCTCATTGCAGCAGGAGAAACTGACTTTTTCCCAGCCAATATCTGCTATTAAATATGCCATCAGTTATACTGTCAATGTCCCTTAAATCCAGAGCCTCATGAGACACTCCCATCAATATTAGAAGATCAGGATTTCCTATAAAGAGCCATTGCTTAGGTGCCCTCTTGTGTCAGCTCTGGACCGAGCCCTGGAGAGACTGAAAAATTCAAGGACCTCCTATGCCTGAGCTTTCTTTCCTTGGTGAGGCCGACATGAACCTGGATAATGAGTTCAGTTACATAGATGGTTACAGAGGGCTTGGAAAGTATGCAAGAAGAAGTCATCAACCGCTTGACAAGTATTTATTGAATACATTATGTGGAGCAGACACAGCATAAGTAAGCGGCATGGCCTGTGTCCTCGTGAAGCTTATGGTCTAATTCTGACCCAAGGGAGAGGAAGATCCCAGGGTGGGAGTCAAGGAGGGCAGTGTCTGAGGGGGGCTGTGAAGCTACAAGTTCATTAGAAATCAACAGCAATGAGACATCCAGGAAAACCCCACATATTTGGAAATAGATTCCTAAATATGGATCAAAGAGGAAATTACAAGGGAAATTTGACATTATTTTTAGCTAAATGGTAATAAAAGTACTAGGAATCAAAATCTGTGAGTTTCAGCTAAAGTAGTGGTCAGAGAGGAATTGATCATTTTAAATGCTTATATTAGAATAGAAGAAAGGTTCAGCCTCAATGACCTAGGTTCCATGATGAGAAGGTAGAAGAAGAAAGGCACAAATAAAATGAGAAGAAGGAAGTAGTAAAGAAAACAGCAGTTATTATAGAAACTGGAAACAGACAATTGAGAAACGCTTAGCTAGAGTGATAAGGGGAAAGACACACCAATACCAACATAGCAAGAATGAAAACAGTGTTATCAGTACAGATCTCGCAGGCCTTTAAAGGATAATCAGAACAGGAGTTCAGCAGGCAGAAATGGGAGTATGAAGTTCAGAAAATGACTTGCTAGTGAAATGTGGGTTTGGCGGGGCCTAGGGAGAGGGACTTGGAGTAGAGGACGGTGAGGCTAGAAAGACCGCCTGGAGTCAGGCGCATGTGTGCGTGCTCACTCAGTCGTGTCTGACTGTCTTTCAACCCCATGGACTGTAGCCTGCCAGACTCCTCCGTCCATGGGGTTTCCCAGGCAACAGTGCTGAAGTGGTTGCCATTTCCTCCTCTGGGGGATCTTGAATGAGGTACTGAGCAGAATTGTCACTTTCTACAACGACCCAGGGCCAGTGTTCACAGCCCCACTCACCTCTCCATGTGGCACAGTTTCCAGTGCTCATGTTTATTAGATGTGCTGTTGACCAGTAGATGCGTTTCAGGGTGCCTGAACTGGCTCAAAACACTTGTGAACGTTTTTGGACCCTGAGTAACTATAACAGGTCCGAGTCCGCCACCCCCAGGGCATTTGGAGACTTTGTTTCTCCCCTCCCCACCTACCGGCCCTGGCCAGTTGGGCTCACAGATTTCAAAGCTGATCTGAGGCCGTCCTGGGATCGTGCTGTCATCCTTGCCTTGGTTTATATGCTGCTGGAAATGGGCTCTTTATTCTTCTTTCTTCAAAAGGAGCCTGAATGTTCATAGCAGCAGATGCTTATCAAAGCCCGCCTGCTCACTGACAGCCTCCAAGTCAGTAGGAGCCCACGCAACCCCTGACAGGGTCAGGGAGGTGTGGGCAGGCCTTCAACCCCCAGGCACAGGACTGGCAGCTGGTGTTGTGAATCTGTGGACAAGGTCCTAAGCTGTTCAGTCTTTGACCCACAGGAGTTCCTGGCTTGTCTCTGCTGCTCTTGTTAGAACTAGTTAGAACTAGTTCTGTCCCAGCATCCTGAGGTGATGTTTCACATGAGCGTGGACTCTGGAGCCAGACCCTGTTGTGGTCCTGGGCAAGTTACCTTCCCCCATGTGGTATGGGTGTGTGCTAAGTCGTGTCCGACTCTTTGTGACCCCTCAGACTATAGCCCCTCCAGACTCCTCTATCCTTGGGATTTCCCATGCAAGAATACTGGAGTAAGTTGCCATTTCCTTCTGCAGGGGATCTTCGCAACCCAGGGATTGAACCCACGTCTGTTGCATTCCTGCATTGGCAGGCAGATTCTGTACTTCTAGTGCCACTTTGGATGTCACCTTCCCTCTGTACCCCTAAATTTATCATCTATAAAATGAGCACATTGAGAGTGGCTCACTCATAGGGTCGTGGTGAGGATTTAAATGACTACACGTACTTAATAAGGGCCTAGGAGTGCAGGCGGGGAATGGTCAAAGCGGGTGAGCATGCCCTGCCTGCTAAGTTGAGTGGCAGGACTCTGGGCATCTGTGTCTTTATTTACCCGAGTGTCCTTGTGTCCACGAGAGCGAGGCATTCAATGGGAAATTAAAAAAAAAAACAAAAAGAAGAAAACCCAACTGACAGGTTGACACCTGGTAAGAGCTGGAGGTGCCAGGAAATCTCAGGGTTGGCTGTGGGGCTCTCGGGTCTCCCTGGCGCCTGGATTCCTCAGGCTCATTCCCGTGGTGGCCCTCCCAGTGTCTAGACCCCAAATAGCCCAGGTTGGACAGCAGCAGTTAGGTCAGGAGTCCCTGCCCTGCTTGGGCTGGCAGACGCTGACCCTCAGTAAAGACTGAGTCTCCTCTGGGGTCCTCCAAGCTCCGAGACAGTTGGCTTCATGTGCTAGAAGCCCTCCGTTTCCCCAAAACAGCCTTTGAGCGCATCCAGCCACCAGGCCCGCCAGGCGCTGGCTGCTTCTGCCATGACGCCGGTGCACACAAGACAGGATTATCTGAAAGGGCAGGAAAACCGGGGCGAGGGTGGGAACGAAGAGTGAGGAGCAGAAGCCTGCTGTGGGGGGGTCAGTTCCCTGAGGTGTTAGTGAATCAAGCACTTCTGTTTGACCTGACATTTTCAAAACATTCTCCTGTGCATCCTCTTACCACTTCCTCACTGCCAGTTTGGGATCAAGGGGTGACCTAAGTCAGTCCTTTGCCGAGAAATGAAAAAGCTGAAGACCAGGGAGGCCAAAGGACTTGGTCAAGGTCACACAGCTGCTTCCAGACACAGTGGGGCCCAGAGCCCAGAGGTGCTGCCTCCTGGGACCCCAGGCAGGAGCCGGGTACGGGAAGTCTCTGTGAACCACCATCTGAGCCAACTGCACACATCACTCTGGGCAAGAGGGCGGCCCTGGATCGTAGCAAGACCAACACCAGGCACCCTGGGACCCCGCTGACACCGCGCCTGAAGCTCCGCCAGGAAAGAGGAATGTCCTGGAAGTTTAGCCCTCTGCTGGGTGTTTCTGAGAGAACGTTGTTCTCCCGTGCTCGATTTAATGAATAAATTATAATACACTTTTGCATTTTTATCCATGCCATGCATGTTTATCTGCCCTCCCCACATAATTTCCCTCTCCCCCTCTACATACTATATTTCTTTTCATGCCACTGAATATTATTTTTTTTAATGTTCCTTCTCAGTTATTGCTGATAAAGATGCACACCTCCTTGTTCTGCATTTGTAAGTGTATGTGCTCAGAGCCAGGAACTCAGGGAGGAATGTGTGGGCGAGGGTACACTTATACTTTGAGGCAAGGTGACTGTTAGGAGCTGAGAAATGGAAAGAGAAAAATGATGTGTGACCCCTGGTGGTATGTGACCTCCTTCAGGGATAGACACTGTCTGGTCTGTCTCCTGCACTGGGATAGGGGCTTCCCTGCAATAGCACAGAAGTGCTTCTTTGGAATCTATGTGTCTGTGGGGTCCCCTAGTAGCTCAGCTGGTAAAGAACCCACCTGCCAATGCAGGAGATGCAAGAGACACAGGTTCAATGCCTGGCTTGGAAAGATCCCTTGGAGAAGGAAATGGCAACCCACCCCAGGATCCTTGTCTGGGAAATCCCATGGACAGAGGGTGCTGAGAGGCTACAGTTCATGGGTCGCAGAAGGTCGGACACAACAGTGCACACACTCACACAGACACACACACACGTATCTGTGACCAGGCTGGGCAGCTGAATGATTGGATGGAGAGATCAATGCTAAAGCAGCTAAGTCAAGTCTCACTAGGCTGGTTGTGAGAGGCAGTCTTCACTATAACCCGCTCCTCTGGATTTCATTACAGTATTTTGTCTCAGACTTTCTGCCCAGTTCTCAGGATTTATGTTCTTAGTGGAAAAAGTTGATTCTGTTATTTTTTTAAGGAACATACTCTTTTCCCCCAAGTGTGCAGTCTGTGTAACCGTGATTGAGAGATCAGAGCAAATGTTAGGAGGAACATTAACAAAGCATGAGAATTAGCCCGAACGTGACTTCTAACATACAATCTTTAGTTTTCTACTCTTTCTACTACTTGGTTAAATAACCTTTCTTGGAAGGTCTACTGATTCCTTTGAAAACAGATACTGATTTCACATTGTATTATAATAGACTAAAAGCACTGTTATTACTAGGATGTTTGGAGGGATAGGGAACAGTCTTGAGAACTGAGATGTAGTTCTAAGGAATTAAATAAAATCCACTGACCAGAAAGAAATGTAATGTGATAGAGCAGGAGAAGAAATAGCCTCTGCCAAAAAACTCGATCATGAAAATAGGAAGGATATATGGACAGCAAATCCTAAAGTTAAAATTTTTAAATAAATGAATGGAAAGGATGGTGTGATTTGAAATCAACTTCCTCTTTGAACCAGTCATCCAAGACTCAGAATAAAACAGTCCTTTACCTGGCAGAACTGATCTTTGTAATCAATTTCTCATCTCCACCAAGAGCACTTTAGTTGAGAATCAAGGGAAATCATTGGGCTTCCGTGATAGCTCAGTTGGTAAAGAATCTGCCTACAAGGCAGGAGACCCCAGTTCGATTCTTGGGTCAGAAAGATCCACTGGAGAAGGAATAGGCTACCCACTTCAGTATTCTTGGGCTTCCCTTGTGGCTCAGCTGGTAAAGAATCCACCCGCAATGCGAGAGACCTGGGTTTGATCCCTGGGTTGGGAAGATCCCCTGAAGAAGGGAAAGGCTACCCACTCCAGTATTCTAGCCTGGAGAATTCCAGGGACTATAAAAGAGTCGGACACAACTGAGTGACTTCCACAGAATAAAACATTTGATTTCAAAATAAAATGGTCCTTTACCTGACAGAACTGATCTTTGTCGCCAATTTCTCATCTGCACCAAGAGCACTTTTAGTTGAGAATCAAGGGAAATCATTGCTTAGAAACTTGTATTCTTATTTTTTAAGGTTTATTTGTTTATTTATTATTTTGGGCTGCAGTAGGTCTCTGTAGCTGCTCACGGACTTTCTCTAGATGCAGCGAGTGGGGGCTACTCTCCAGTTGCAGCACGTGGGCTCCCCATTCTGGGGCTTCTCTTGTGGTGGAGCACGGGCTCTACGGCTCCGAGGCTCAGTAGCTGTGGCACACGTGTTTAGTTGCTCCACAGCAGGTGGGCTCTTCCTGGACCAGGGATCGAAGACATGTCCCCTGAACTGGTGGGCAAATTCTTTACCAACCACTGGACCACCAGGAAAGTCCAAAACTTGTCTTCTTAAACCATGAACGACTTTGAAAGAAACGAACCTCAAACTGGGAAATCCCTGCTGTTCTTTCTGTTCAGAGTCTAGGTTTGGGCATACATATATTTTCCAAAATTACTAGTAGTCAGACTCCGACAGAGTATTCTTTCTATAGCTGTTGAAAAGCATAGTGGGCCTCAGGTTGACTCAGCCAGTAAAGAGCCACCTTCCTGAAGAGCTTGTATGGGATGCAGGGTGAAGAAAATGCCAGGATCTGGGTACTGTGGAGACCAGAGCCATGATCAGAATGACAAGCACAATTGGAACTGACCCCCACTTTCTTCCTCTTCTAACAAGCTCCCCACATCCCCACTGCCCTCCCCAACCCTTGACCCTTCAGTCCCACCAGCTGCTGTCTCTCCTTTCTCTGTAGCCTCCGACTCAAGTCCATTGACGAGAACAGGCTGAAGGCTCTTGTAGGCCTTGAAGTGATTCGTTTCTTGATAAGAACTTCACTAAGCTTCCCAATTGGATTTCTTTTTTTTTTTTTTTTTTTTAGTTTTGAAAATCAAACAAAGTTCAAAAAGTAGACATCACAGGTTGACATCCAGCCCAAAGCAGAGGAAAAATGTCTCATGTTAAACGTTTTGGCACAGAACAGAATTTATGAGCATTTTCAATGTTTTGATTTTCCCCCCAACAAGTCACTGTTATTCCTTACCCCCCTAGAGTTAGGTGTGGAGAGATTATGTTGGCTGGTTTCCATGGTGACACCGAAGAAAAGTCATTTTTTAAAGTAGGTTTCTACTGTGTTATTTCACATGCATGAAACATCAACAGCTACGCTGTGTGGCTGTTAGCCCCAATGCAAAGACATATGAATGGCTGGAGTATTTTATATAAATAGACAAGTGGGGGTGATATTTTCCTTGGTCTCGTGCCGACCCTAGTAACAAAAGTCTCTCAGTTACCCAGGGCACCTGGGAGGGAGCAGGGGAACAGCCCTGCTCAATGTTAAACAACCTTCTCTCCTATGAATAACCATGGGGGGAAGAAAAAACACACACACAGCTCGAAGTTAAAGTCCACCCCCTCCAACTAAAAGTAGGACTCAGATGAGAAGGTCCCAAATAACCAGAATTTTCAAACCTTCCTCTGTGCTTTCAGTCTAGCTTACTTGACCAGCCACTGCACATACCCGCTTATGTGCTCAAGGGGTCATGTTCCTGCCCCCAGGGAGCATGCAGTTAGCTCCGGCGTCTTGGAGAGATGAGGTTAGGGAAGCCACAGTTGTAGTAGCGGAAGTTTGGTAATGCTGCCTCCTCTTTGCCGCCATCCCAACTCTCACGCAAAGGTTTTTTGTTTTTGGATTTAATTGGGGTATAGTTGCTTTACAGTATTATGTTGGTTTTCTCTGTACAAGGAAGTGAACCAGCCACATGTATACATATGTCCCCTCCTTCCCACCAAAGTGGAAGAATGGATGAAGGGTCTCAGTGTTACCCTACATATAACCATGGCTTCATGTACTTGTTACACTCTGTATCAAAAAGCGTTCTTGGCTTTGGGAAGAGTAAAACTGACAGCACTGCCGTGTCTTTGGGGAATAGTATCCTGTTGCAGGTGGAGAGTGCCTTTAGCTTTGCCAAGCTCTCTCTTGCCTGTGATTTTATGTGACCTTTCTAGTAATAAGGGCTTCCCTGGTGACTTAGCTGGTAAAGAATCTGCCTGCATTGGGGGAGACCTGGGTTTGATCCCTGGGTCGGGAAGATCCCCTGGAGAAGGGAATGGCTACCAGTATTCTTGCCTGGAGAATTCCATGGACAGAAGAGCCTGGCAGGCTGCAGTCCATGGGGTCGCAAAGAGTTGGACACGATGGAGCAATTAACATTCACTTCTTTCACTTTTTCTAGTAATAGCGGAAGATAGTTTTTCTTGGTATACTCTCCTGGTCTTAATGCTACAAGGACAGAAGTCAAGTTTCCCAGTGTGTGAGGAACAAAGCCGAGTCAAGAATTCAGGAGGGGTGATCCCCCCCGCCAAATCTCACGTTTCTGATCCTGCACTTGGCGTCTTCCCTGACAGCCAGCCTGCTCAGACACGAGGCGGGCGAGAATGAGATGGCAGGTTTCTGGGGCTGGGTCTCAACGACACGCACGGGGCGTCAGGAGGGGTTCACTCTTTGATGAACAGATGAACTGTTATTGAGCACGCGCTACACGCTGGGTGCTTGCTGCAGGCAGTAGCGGCCAGAAGAGTCGAGAATCCCTGCATTCCGGTGGGGGAGGGGCCGGTGATGAACAGGTGAGTGAAATGCATAAGGTGTCAGAGTCCACGTGCCGAGGGGAAGCTGGAGCAGGAAGGGGACCTGGAGTGCCTGATGTCTTAAGTAGGGTGGCCAGGGAAGGTCTTTTCAAAGGAGACATTTGAACACAGAGTGGAAGGTGCTAAAGCCGCAAGACTTGAGGATCTGGGGGTGGGGGGTCGGGGACCAGGCCCTTTGCAAGAGTTGAGGATCTGGGGGGAGAGAAATCCAGGCCAGCAGAAAGGGCGGGAGTGCGGGAAGTCTCACGTATTGCTTTCCTTAAACCTGCAGATGCCAGGCCTGTACTGGCTGCATGTGTTTGTATTCATGAGAGCATTGTGCATCTGAAAACTTTTCTCAAATCCTGAGCTTGGTCCATGGCTTTCATTTTTGCTGTAATGACTTCCTGCGCTTGGGGAGCTCTGTAATAGGTGCCTGCAGAAAGTTGTGACCATTAGGCCCGGGTTGGTGTCGTCTTACCTACGTGGAAAACAGCAGAACTGCTTTTGGCACTGATTGGGTCTTGGGGAGGTGACTCTTATTTTCTTGGGTTTTTTTCATGCAGATCATTGAAAACATGTCAGGGCCCTGTTCTCCAATGTTTCTCTTAAATAGGGGAGAATCATGTTTTTATATGCAGGGGGTATACAGGAAGGGACTTGGGGTGGGGGTTGGGCAGAAGGGTTCTTATATTTTAAATGCCAGTCAGCTGCAACCACTAGTTATCTGGAGCCTGTTCAAACTCATTTGGAGAACAGTTGAATTTTTAAAGTGCCTTTTGATTCTCTCTTTCATTTATTTTAACTGATCTGCTGGGATTAGGAGCTTGGTAGGGGAACACCAGAACGCTTGCCAAAATGTGTGAATAATTAGAGCTCCGATGATGTGTGCCAGATAGAAGGGGAGTATTCACACTTCTGATTAGATTCAGCTAAATGCAGTTGTAAGTCACGGCCGCCAGAGTCACAGAGCCGTCCGGAGTTCGCAAGGGAGGAGGCCTGGGGGCAGCAAGGGGATGAGGGGCTGCCCCACGGCCCAGCAGGCGGGATGCGGAAGAGGAGGGCAGGCAGGATGGCTCAGCGGCAACGGCAAGGGAGAGGAGAATTTCGGCATCCCTCTTCCAGTTTGGTTCTATCGTTGTGAGTCTTGCTGGGCACCTAGCTGGCTACCATCTTGATAGATGGGATAAGTGGAGTCCCTGTATCCAGACAGTCTCAAGGGAGGGGATTGAACAACTGCCGTGGTGTGATGAGTGTGTCAGGAGGACAGACCCCAGCCCCGAGGCCCCTGGGAGGGGCGGGCTCCAAGGGAGGCAGAGGACAGAGCTCAGCCATGTGAGCCGGTGGTTAGAGGAACTCCAGGTCCAGGGAACAGCGTGTGCAAAGGCACAGATGTGCCTCGGTCTTGGTCTGATGTCCACTGTGGCTGGAGACGGGGGGTGAGGGGAACAGGATGCGAGGAGCAGGGGCCACCAGACGTGCGAGGTGGATTGGGTTGGACTACGATGGGGCTTGAGTTCTCATTTAGAAAGCTCCTTTTCCAACTACAAACCACTCCATAAGTCCTGATTCAGTCTTGACAAAAGGTCAAGCCCTCCCCACCCCAGCTCCAGTGTGAGAACCCACTTTGGTCACAGGCATTGATGAAAATGTCTTGGTCTTCTTTAGACCCCATATAGGGCAGGAGAGAGAAATTTAGGGAATCGCCGCTGTCACCAGTGAGGAGCCCATGGAGGTTAGTAAGGGGAAAGGTGAAACAAGGTGGTTAACTTAAGATGGCAGCTGGTAGGAGCTGTGGTTAGGATGATCAGCGTGTGGGGTGAGCCTGCAGACCCCTGAATCGGAGGCAGGTGGGAGGTTAAGGTCAAGGTCTAGATGGAGACGATGGCAGAAGGAATCCACTTCAAGAGGGATCTGGGGGAACTTCCCTGGCAGTCCAGTGGTTAAGACTTCGCCTTCCAGTGCAGGGGTTATGGGTCCGGTCCCTGGTGGGGGAGCTAAGACCCCACATGCCATGTGGCCACAAAACCAAATCATAAAACAGAAACAATATTGTAACAAGTTCAATAAAGACTAAAAAAAAAAAAAGATCCACATTAAAAAAAAAAATCTTTAAAAGGAAAAAAGATTTCGGAGTGGATTCAAATAGGGCCAGGCTTCCCTGGTGGCTCAGCTGGGTTTGATCCCTTGGTTGGGAAGATCCCCTGGAGAAGGGAAAGGCTACCCACTCCAGTATTCTGGCCTGGAGAAGTCCATGAACTGTATAGTCTATGGGGTTGCAAAGAGTTAGACACGACCAAGGGACTTTCCCTTTCACTTTCAAATAGGGCCTGTTGAGGAGGACCCCAGCTGTGTGCTGGGTTCCTTGACGAACTGAGTGGGGCCCTTTCTGAACCCTAGCAGTGATCCTAGTGGTCCTCATCTTTCCTGATTAGCATGGAGGGCTGCAGCCGAAGACACAGCATCCTGCAAAAAGCAGACAGTGAGTATGTGTTCGAAAGAATGGCCCAAGGTCTGGAATCCTGGCAGGTTCCTAACCACATCCACACTTTTTCTCCCTCTGCAGTACTACTCTCATGCCCCAAGCTCCCCAGTGATGCTAGAGGTAGTGGTAGTCTTTAAAGAAAATACCCACTCACCTCTCACTCTGTAAGCACATCACAGCCTGTGAGATGCTTCTGTGGTCCCCTTCTCCATCCTGTGCTTTCGAGAGTGGCTCCCTTTCTCTGTCTTAATCATGTAAGAAGATGCTCTGAAATGAACCAGCAGCTTGAGGTGGGAGTAAAAGCCCAGGAAAAGGAATGCAGAGGAAATGCGACAGAATGGCATGAAACCCAAAGCAAATGGTAAAAAAAAAAATGAGCAACACATGGAGAATGTGGAACAGAGCAAAGCATAAAAATCACAACCACATCTGACATCTCTCGAAATGGCAGGAAACAGAGGAAATCACACATGTGGCTCTCTTCAAGTCAGAAGGATTCCTCTTCACCATCCATGGCGGGGTGAAGGAGACTCTCTTGGAAGACTCGAACCCTTTTCAGGTTGTCCTACCAGACCTTTTGTTTCTTCCGCTTTGGCCGATAATTTCAGACACTCAGAGAAATGCGTGGTCTATTGCACCTTCTCCAAGCACAGAATCATAGAAAAATCGATGCTTTCCGATGTGTGTGTTTGAAAGAAAATAATTCAAGATGTGAAGGGGGAAATCTAGGACTACTTTTTCTACTTATTTTTATCTTACTCTTTTAGATTTATTGTGTGTATGTTTTAGAACTAGTACAGTGGTATATGATTATGGTGTGTAAGTAAGACTGTATTGGCAGAGTGATGGGTTTTTCTGTTTCTCCTTTTTGCATTGGGCACGTGACCCAAATGCCATCTGCCAGGGTAGTTACTGGGGTTGTTGGGGCTGTGGACAGGAAGAATACTCTAGAATTATGTGCTTCCTTATGGAAACAGGGGACCTAACTGGATAGTCTATTTCCTCTGGGCCTACATAATAGCCTGGCAGGTTCTCTCAGAGTCTCAAACACTCCAGATCTGTAGTCAGAGCCCAGAGGAGAGGAAACTGCCCCCCAGGGTCCTTCGGACAAGAGACGATCACATTTATGTAGCCAGTAATCAGTTGCAGAGTTGCACTCACAAGTGGCAGAAACACAGAGGTCACCCTCAGGGGCCCCACCCTCAGAGGCCTGACTCCTTCACTGCTCTTCCCCCAATGCTGTTGTTGTTGGGGGGAGGGTGGGGGCGTTTGTGCCTGTTTGTTTCACCCAGCTCTGTCATCCAGGCCACGGTGTGCAAAGATGCTGGATTTTTGGGAGTGAGCCTTCCCTTGACACCAGGAGAACCTAAAAACATTTCATCATTACCACCAAACTTAGAGTCAGAACACTGTGCTGTGCTTGGATGCACTTAATCTTTTCAGCAACCATTCAGCTTTCTTTTTCTGTTTTTTCAGACTTAAACTCCGAACTAGCTCAAGCTCAGAAATCCTATCAGTGTTAGAGAAGCCAGTGGGACAAGGGTGGCCGGGGCGGGGAGGGCGGGGAGGGGGGAGGGGAGGAAGCGGGGTATGCTCTTCACTTGAGTTGTCGGCCTTGTCTCCATGGCCCAAAACTCACCCTCCCACCCCACTGCCCAGCAGTCTTCTCCTCCCCATTTCTTCCTCATCTGCTAGGTCTGGACCTCTAGGCAGCCTGTTCCTAAATGACACATCCCTTCTAGATCTGAATGGCTCTCCTCACCTCACTGTAGACAGATGTGCGGCAGGGGCCCTCGCCTCCAGCCGAGAGTGCTTCTCATCAGAAGGTTATGAACAGCCTCGGGCTCGCTTTTTCCTGTTTTCCTCTCCACCGGTGTTCATCACACAGCTCCATATTACCAGTGATCTTTCTAGATGGGCTTCCCTTGTGACTCTGTTGGTAAAGAATCCATCTGTAATGCGGGAGACCTGGGTTCATTCCCTGGGTTTGGAAGATCCCCTGGAGAAGGGAAAGGCTACCCACTCCAGTATTCTGGCCTGGAGAATTCCATGGACTGTATAGTAAGTGGGATTGCAAAGAGCTGGACACAACTGAGCAACTTTCACATTCACTTTCTAGATGTTAAACAAAGGTATAGCGCTCATGTAAGAACGCATCGTCAGCCACAAATGGAAGATATTATCCATTAGGGTTGTCCATTGCCCCATTTCTGCCCTACTGAAATAGGAGCTGGACCACATCTGTTTGAAATCAGTGGTGTGAAATAATAGCTGGTGAGTGGAGTCCTGAAGGAAGTGAGCCATGGTGGGATCCAGGGTCTCCTTCTGTTGGAAGGACTTTTGCCCACAGTTCCCAGAAGTGTTTATAGGGCTCAGGCTGTCAAGAATTTTATGCATCTCCTGCAGAAAAGTAGTAATGGAAGCTGTTCGCATGAGGATGTCACAACTCTCAAAGCACTCGGATTGTAGGAGTCAGTGACGCAGCCAGAAGGGCCCATCACCTCTCATCTGAGTGCTCATCAGCCTCTTACCAATTGTGAGCTTTGAGGAGGTGCCCATTCAGGCAAAGGCCTAGTAGCAGACATCTCAGGAATGGCAGAGTCTTGTTCTGAAGTGGGTGTGTTTTTTGAGTGAAGAATTCAGGCAGCAGCCAGGGAAGATGTGATGTTCCGTCAAGATATTCTGTACTATCCATCCTTTGTCAGCAGGGGAGTTAGTGGTGTGGGTGGGGCCATCCCCACATGCCACAAGACTCTTAGCAACATGGCTCTGCCCATGAAATCCCAGTAGCTCTTGCTATCAGCTTGATACCTGAAACACGGCCCCCCCACATTTCCAAATGCTCCCTGAGGAGGGGGGAGGGAAGAGGGAAAACACAGGGGAAGAGAGAGGGTAGACTCCTTTCTGTAAAATGGGTGCAGCCAGCCCATTATCTCAGGATCCTGACTAGATTGTTCAACACACTTTGGAAAGAGAAGGAGCATTGGTCCCCAAAGGAAGTGCCTGACTCTGGTCCAGTGCATTCTCACATGTTAACCCAACTACACCGGCCATTTATGGACCTGTTTGTGTCTGCAAATAGTAACAGTGCAGTGAGACTTATGAACTCTAGGTCTAGAATTAGATTTACAAGTCAGTAAAGTGTAGCATGGGGTTTCCTAGGTGGCTCAGATGGTAAAGAATCTGCCAGCAGTGCTGGAGACCCAGGTTCGATCCCTGGGTGTGAAACATCCCTGGGAGAAGGGATTGGCAACCCACTCCAGTATTATTGCCTGGAGAATTCCATGGACAGAGGAGCCTGGTGGGCTACAGTCCATGGGTCGCAAAGAGATTGACATCACTGAGCGACTAACATACACACAAACCCTAGCATGTCTGTGTCTGTGATGATCTACGTGTGGGAACCAGACAGTTTGAAAATTGACCCAAAAGCAGAGATCATTTTCTCTACCAATGAAAAATTCCTTGTTAAGAACACATTTCTTTCTTTTTTTTTTTCAACATCTCCCCTCTGCTAAAGAATGGAGATTACTCGTTAGTTGAACTAGCTGGCAATGAACTTATGATTAAAACAAAACCTATTTGAATTTTTCAGTCAGAGATTTTCATTAATTTGATGTCATGAATTTTAAGCTCAGTTACAAAACTCTTCATAATGCTTTTCTGTGTTTAGACATTTCTCATATGCCTCTTTGCACATATGGAGGTTGAGTACATAGATGTGTTGTACATTAAATATTAAAGCTTGATAGACTGTTTTTATCTCCTTCTCTTTGTTCTCCCTCTCCCAACTCCTAATAGCCCCATGCCCAGGCTCTAAAGGGAGGCAAGTTCAGAGAATTTTAATGCAGAGAGTTGGCAGGGACAGGGCAAAGGGGGCCGTGCTGACCCCATATCACACCTCTCTGCCACGCCATCGGAGGCTTCTGTCGGAGCTCTTCTGGAAGGTATCTGTTCTTGCCAGAAGCTGTCCTGCATTGTCAGGGAAAAGGTATTAGGTGCAGGTGTCAAACATGACTAATGAGGCATGAGGAGTCGACAGCAAAATAACAGAGATTAGAGGTGCGGAGGACTTGTGACTGAAGTGTGAATAGCAGTGTGGATGTGTGACTGACACAGAAAGGAGGGAGATGGCGCGGAGGAGCAGCTCCTCTCACGCCTGTGTGCAGAACGGGCGATTTCAAGTATGGGGTTGGTATCTCCTCATATCCTATAGCGGGTGAGGAAAAAAAAAACAAACCTCAATTGTTTTTTCTCTTTAAATGATGAGCTTTCTATAAGTGTTCAGGCTTGGCAGCAGAATGCCCCAAAGCTCCTAAGACAAGCCAGAGTCATCTGCTGTCTCTCAGATGTGCACAACTTGTTTTACTGTGAAACTGTCAGAAAAGATGGGGCATATTTTGCTCATTGACTCTCCTTATCATCAGAACATCACGGTAGTATAGTCTGAAGTCAGGTAAGTTGACTCCTCCAGCTCCATTCTGCTTTCTCAAGTTTGCTTTGGCTATTCAGGGTCTTCTGTGTTTCCATACAAATTGTGGGATTTTTTGATTTAGTTTTGTGAAAAATACCATTGGTTGTTTGACAGGGATTGCATTGAATCTATAGATTGCTTTGGGTACTATAGTCATTTTCACACTATTGATTGTTCCAGTCCAGGAACATGGTGTATCTCTCCATCTATTTGCATTGTCTTTGATTTCTTTCATCGGTGTCATATAGTTTTCTGCATACAGGTTTTTTGTCTCTTTAGGTAGGTTTATTCCTGAGTATTTTATTGTTTTTGATGCAGTGGTGAATGGAATTGTTACCTTAATTTCTCTTTCTGATTTTTCATTGTTAGTGTATAAGAATGCAAGGGATTTCTGTATATTAATTTTATGTCCTGAGACTTTGCTTTATTCATTGATTAGCTCTAGTAATTTTCTGGTGGCATCTTTAGGGTTTTCTATGTATAGTATCATGCTATCTGCAAAGAGTGAGAGTTTTACCTCTTCTTTTCCAATCTGGATTCTTTTTATTTCTTTTTCTTCTCTGATTGCTGTGACTAGGAATTCCAAAACTTTGTTGAATAATAGTGGCAAGAGTGGGCACCCTTATGTTATATCTAATCTCAGAGGAAATGCTTTTAGTTTTTCACTTTTGAGAATAATGTATGCTGTGGGTTTGTCATATATGGCCTTTATTATGTTGAGGTATGTTCCTTCTGTGCCTATTTTCTGAAGTGTTTTTATCATAAATTAGTGTTGAATGTTATCGAAAGCTTTCTCTGTATCTATTGAGATGATCGTATGATTTTTATCTTTCAGTTTGTTAATATGGTGTATCACATTGATTTCTTTGTATATATTGAAGAATCCTTACATCCTAGGATAAAGCCCACTAGATCATGATGTATGACTGTTTTAATGTGTTGCTGGATTTCTGTTAGAATTTTGTTGAGGATTTTTGCATCTATGTTCATCAGTGATGTTGGCCTGTAATTTTCTTTTTTTTGTGGCATCTTTATCTGGTTTTGGTATCAGGGAGATGGGGGCCTTGTAGAATGAGTTTTCCTTCCTCTGCAATTTTCTGAAAGAGTTTGAGCTGGACAGGTGTAAACTTTGGTAGAATTCACCTGTGAAGCCATCTGGACTTGGGCTTTTGTTTGTTGGAAGAGTTTTGGTTACAAAGCTACAGCCATCAAGACAGTTGGTACTGGCACAAAAGCAGAAATACAGACCAATGGAACAAGATAGAAAACCCAGAAATAAACCCACGTGCCTATGGGCACCTTATCTTTGACAAAGGAAGCGAGAAAATACAGTGGAGAAAAGACAGTCTCTTCAATAAGTGGTGCTGGGAAAACTGGACTGCTGCATGTAAAAGAATGAAATTAGAACATTTCCTAAAACCATACATAAAAATAAACTCAAAGTGGATTAAAGACCTAAATATAAGACCAAAAAATATAAAACTCTTAGAGGAAAATATAGGCAGAACACTCTGACATAAATCACAGCAAGATCCTCTATGACTCACATCCTAGAGTAATGGAAATAAAAAACAAAAATAAACAAATGGGACCTAATTAAACTTAAAAGCTTTTGCACAGAAAAGGAAACTATAAAAAGGTGAAAAGACCACCTTCAGAGTGGGAGAAAAGAAAGCAAATGAAACAACTGACAAAGGATTAATCTCTAAAATATTATAAGCAGCTCATTCAGCTTACTACCAGGAAAAAAGACAACCCTATCAAAAAGTGGACAGAAGACCTGAACAGACATTTCTCCAAAGAAGACATATATATGGCTAATAAACACATGAAAAGATGCTCAACATTACTCACTATTAGAGAAGTGTAAATCAAAACTATAGTGAGTTATCACCTCACACCGTTCAGAATGGCCATCATCAAAAAAAACTATAGACAATAAATGCTGGAGAAGGTGTGGAGAAAAGAGAACCCTCTTGCACTGTTGGTGGGAATGCAAATTGATACAGCCACTATGTCGAACAGTATGAAGATTCCTTAAAAATCTAGGAATAAAACTATCATTTGACCCAGCAATCCCACTTCTGGGCATATACACTGAGGAAACTATAATTGAAAAAGACACATGTACTCCAGTGTTCATTCCAGCACTATTTACAATAGCTAGGTCATGGAAGCAACTTAGATGTTCATTGACAGATGAATAGAAACAGAAGGTGTGGTACATATATATATATATATATAATGGAATATTACTCAGCCATAAAAAAGGAATGTGTTTGAATCAGGTCTAATGAGATGGATGAACCTAGAACCTATTATACAGAGTGAAGTCGGTCAGAGAGAGAAAGACAAATATCATATATTAACACATATATACTGAGTCTAGGAAGATGGTACTGATTAAACTATTTTCAGGGCAGCAGTGGAGGCAGACAGAGAACAGACTGGTGGACACAGGTGGGGAGGGAGAAGGTGGGATGAATAGAGAGAGTAGCGTTGAAACATATACATTACCATCCATAAAATAGACAGCCAGTGGAAATTTGCTGGATGATGCAGGGAGCTCAAACCCACAGCTCTGTGACTACCTAGAGAGGTGGGATGGGATAGAAGGTGAAGGGAGGTTCAGGAGGGAGGGGACATATGTATACCTATGGCTGATTCATGTTCATATATGGCAGAAACCAACACAAAATTGTAAAGCAATTATCCTCCAATTAAAAATAAATTTTAAAAAGAACATCACAGTAATAGTGCAGTGTCCATGGGTATACACTCCCCTCCAAGCTAATCAAGTTGTACACATTAATAATATGCAGATTTATGTATGAAAGAGGAATCTCCTACGCACGGGCCCACGAGGGCTCTGACTAGGGCATCATGCCTTCCTGAAGCCTGTATTCTAAATAGAGGAGGCCAAGAAAAGAAGTAAAAAACAGTACCATTCACTGTGTTGGAGGCCACACCTGAGTAGATCCACAGGCTGCAGCAGTTGGGAGATTCCAAGGGAACTGGCAGGGCCTGAGGCTCAAAATGCAGCGAACACGTGCCCAGCATCTTTCTTTAGCGGCCCCTGCAGGGCCTGGCTCTGGCCTTCACCCCACCAGTGCTCACTGAATGACAGTCATTGTGTTTTTATTTGTTCATTGGCCTCAGGGGAGACTACCCAGGCGAGGACTGTTCAGGACTGCCTTTCTGGACGAGAAGCAGGCGTCTAAGGGAGGAAGGAAGAGAGAGAAGCAGAAGCAAAGTGAAACCAGGTGGTGGATGCCTTCCTCCCAGGATCCTTTCTGCCAGTCCTCCGCCAGCAGAAATGAGGATGATGTTAGCGTGAAGAGCGTTGATCCTCCAGAAAGTGGCTCTGAACATAGACCCAGGACAGGTTTCTAAACAGCTGCAATTCTGATTCCAGGCAGGGACTTGATGTATGACCCCCATTAGAAAGTGTCTTAATGGAGAGGGCCTGCACTTTCTCCAGGTCCCCTCTGAATTAAACAACTGGAGTATTTGAAATCGAGGGTCATAAGTGTCAACAAGATGAAGAGCTTTGCCTCTTGATTAAAAGAGGCCTGTAAGTTACTTAGGAAGTTCTTGCCCACAAGAGCTGCACAGGGTGGCTCTTCTGGAGGATTGTTTTGGGGGCTTTGGGTTGTTTTTTTTTTTTTTTTTAATTTTATTGAAGTATAGTTGATATTGGCTTCCCTGATGGCTCAGTGGTAAAGAATCCACCTGCCAATGCAAGAAACTCAGGTTCAATCCCTGGATCATGCAGATCCTGTAGAGGAGGGCATGACAACCCACTCCAGTATTCTTGCCTGGGAAATCCCGTGGACAAAGGAGCCTGGAGGGCTCCAGTCCATGGGTTCTCAGAGAGTCGGACATGACTTAGAGACTAAACAACAGAGCTGATAAACAATGCCATGTTTAATTTCTGCTCTATGAACCATCGTGACACCCAGGGTTAAGTCCAACCATTATCCCGAGGAGAGAGCCCGAAGCTGAGACTGAAAATGCAGCTGGAGAGTTTAAGTCACACACTTTGGGGGAGAAGTGAACCCAGGCAGGCTGGGAGGGGCACTCAGGGATACACTTCCATTTCCTAACACCCTTGTGTTTGCCTCAGTGTCAGCAGTGTCTTAGGTACCTAGCACGTTAATTTCCAACCCCTCCTTCCCAGTCTTAAAGTCACGCTCCAGGGCCAGGTACTGTCCTTGAAATTGATGTCCCTCCAAGGCATACCGCTTTGCACCCAGTCTGAGAAGCACTGTCACCGAGGAAGCGCCCACAGCCGCAGTCTAGTGTCCAGTGGAGTGTCCACGCTGCAGTCGCGGTCCTAGGGGAGGGCTGCAGGCTTTCCAAGAATGAAAGGAGAACAAGAGTCGGGGACGAGGGGCGGTTGCGGAGGAACAGCACAGAGCCTAAGCAGCATCAGTGAGGGTGACGCGTCTGGAGCGAGAGGCGACAGATGTCTTTAGGTAGATGCCCTTATGGCAACTCTTCTGGAGAGAGAGGAAAACCCCAGTAATATTAACAGGGTTACAACAAATGAAAATTGGAAGATAAACAGATGGAACATGCCTCATAGTTTAGCTTTTATCATCAATAATTCTGAATCTGCAAGTGAATATGGCTAACTGTAGCTGAAACCATCTGCCTTTCACTTTAAGATTGTGTGTCGACTCCTGCTCTCCACCCAGGGGAGAGTTAAGGGGGAGGCAGGGGAGGGAAAGAGGGAGGAAGTGGGGAGAGAACCATTACTCTCAGCTGTCCTGTCCAAACAAACATGTGATCGCGCCTCGTGGAAAGGTCAAGTGCAGATGGACACCATCCATCTCTGGAGACTGAAAGTCAGCAGGCTGCACCCACTGTGTTCTTTCTGGGCTTGGGAGGACCCCTTCTGGCTGCCCTCTGGTTTCAAGGGTAAGCGCCCTACAGGCAGGCTCCTCGGTTCTTCTCCAAGGCTGGGGTGGGCGTCCAGTGTCTCGTCTCTACTATACAGCCAGGATGAACTCAGCTCAGCATGTGGTCTCCCAGCCCTGCTGCGCTCCCCTCTGTCTCTCAAGTGCTCTGGAGGCTTAGCCGTGATCCCAAAGGGCACTGTGGGTTATGAAAAGGCCACAAGAGGATGGGAAGGGGGTCTCCCTGCCTCGGGGAGTTAGAATTTAGTGAAGCTAGAATCTCCAGGACAGGAGCTGCTGATTCTGAGTCATCACCAACCCAACCACACCTTGTCTTCATCACCCCCTTTTTGAAAATAACCTTTTTACTCAGAAGGCATATCATCACAGCCTGAAGGAAATCAGTGTAAATAGCACATCATCCACAACCTCAGTTTTAGCCCGTTGTACCTCATATGCCCCGTTCCCTAGACCAACCTGAGAAACACAGAATGAAGCTTTTATCACTTTGTAGATTGTGTCATCAAGAATACTACATGTGAGGTGCAGGTGAGTGCGGAATTCTTTTTCTTTTTTAACATGACAGTAACTGGGTAGTTTGTGGGGTGTTTTTTTTTTTTTTTTTTTTGCACTTTCCTGAACACTGTTTTAGATAGATAAATAAAACATAAAACCCAACCAAAACTATCCAACGACAGTTTCGGAGAAGTATGTGTATGTGTGCATGTGGGCATGTGTGTCCATGAGCACCAAAGGTATTCTGAAGACTTTTAATTTCTTAAGTGCCGACTACTGTTTGTTCCTACCCCGGTGGTGTTAACAAGCAGTGGATTGTTAGTGACAATCACAGTCTCTCCGGCACTTGCAGCAGAAGGCTTGATTTAATCGAAGAGCTGTCATTTATTATTCTGTTGTGCAATTCCAGGGGGGTAGCTAACTGATCAAGCTCTGGCTCCCAGGAGCAGAGGGCTTTTTTTGTTGTTGTTATGTCTAAATCCTCAATACAAATTGCAGTATTTCTGGACTCCCAGCGGGACCCATTAGAGCCTGTGGGGCATTAACGATCATTAATAGTGCTGTCAGAGAGAAAGAGGGGTGGGGAGGGAAGGCAAGAAAGGGAGGGAGCCCTTGGGAGGGAGGGGAAGCGGGGCACAGAAGAATAGCCGGGGAGTTGTGTGGCTTTTGCAGAAATGGAAAATGAACACATCTGCTTTGGTCCTAGTGCCCAGGGTTTGATGTGTGTTAGCAGGCCTCTTTAATTACATAAGGTTCATACCAGCCAGGTGTTTACTTCCTGTGTTGAAATCCCTCTTGTGGCTCAAATCCTCCATCCCCTTGTTTATCCTTCTCTCTTCCTCCTCAATGTCTTCATCTCCCCCAGAGTCAGTCTTAAATCTCTAGCTCCAAAAACGAAAACAGAAGGGGACTAAGAAAATGTGAGTAATTGGGGAGAGAGATTCCCTTCAAAACAGTGCCTCTGTACACACACACACACACACACACACACATGTACATGTCACAGCATAATTTCCTGCCTTGCTTGTGGTGTCCCATTAACTCTGACTCCTTTTTAAGCGTTTAAATGTATAGTAATCAGGTAGAAATGTTTTAATGATTAACTAGCTGCTTACCGGGGCTGCGAAGAGAGGGTTAGGTATTAATTAGGATAACATGCCAACGTTTGCATTTGAAGTCTGCTCCTATTTTAAGCAAGAGGACCCTGACCTGGAGTCCTGTTTTCAGAAGCTGACGCCTTTTTCAAGAATCTTGCTACTCTCAGAAGCCGGTGTCCATACCAGGTCAACCCACCTTTGCCTTTTTAAGGTTGTGTGTTTTTCTACGGTCTCGTCATTTTCCCTTTAAATCTCAGATTCTTGAAATCTAATCTTCTTCATCCATCACATTCCCAAACCACAGAAAGGAATTTTTCTTAACTAATAGTGAGTAATGTTGACTCCTTCCTTCACGCTGGCACTGCATGCCTGTGAAATACCAAACACTGCGCTTGACACAGGGACTACAATGGAGTGAAGACAGACCAGAAAACTGCCCTTAAGGAGCTTCTGCTGTGCTGGGAGAGACTTCTTTTAAGATTCGTTCTTTTATTTATTTTGTCTTTGGCTGCACTGGTCTTCATTGCTACACTCAGGCTTTTTCTAGTTGCAGTGAGTGGCGGCTACTCTCTGCTGCAATATGGGAGCTTCTCATTGGAGTGGCTTCTCTTGTTGAAAAGCATGGGCTCTAGAGCGCGATGAGCTCAGTAGTTGTGTGCCCGGGCTTAGTCACCCCCGGGCATGTGGGATCTTTCCAGACCAGGGATCACACCCGTGTCCCCTGCATTAGTAGGCAGATTCTTAACCACTAAACCACCAGGGAAACCGGATAGAAAGACTTTATTCAGGACTCCTGCAGAGTCATGTAGAATCGCAAGCATGGTGCCCAGGAGAGCCATGGGGACTAAGGCATTGTAAGGCATTCTGACCCTGGGGAGGAGGTTTGGGGAATTTCCTATAGAAGCTCTGGGTGAGTGGGATAAAGGAGCAACAGATTAGCAATTACTTCGTTCTGGATACTGTACAATGTGAGGTGTTTTTCCAAGAATGCACACAGCAACTCGAGTTCATAAGGAGGATTCGCCAGTTTACAGAAGGTTTACACGAAGGTTTAGAGGAAGACGAGCCGCCTGTCGGGTCCAGTGTGAACCCGCAGCACCGATCTTGGCTCCATGGCCCTGGGTGCTAAGAGCTTGACCCTGGGAAGGTAGCGACTCCATTCTCTCCTTTTAACCTCTTCTGGCTTCTTGGCGCCTAGAGGAGCCAGGCTGACAGGTTGAGCCATTTAGCTGGCAGGAGGCCATGTACCTGGCAGGAACAGTATCTGGCTTGCTGGTGGCTTCCCAAATTAGGCAGGACAGATACAGGAGAAGTGAGTCCACAGTCTCGAATGTGGAAGAAATACCACATTTCTTTGCCTCCTTATGTCAACTCTGTTTTCTGCTTGCAACAGCCCTCCTGCAGGGAACTTGAATTTGAGTTAACTCCCAGTGCTACCATTATCCTTGGAGCTGTGCCCAGGGCCGGTGTCTCACCACTTGCTGAAGGACTGTGAAGTCTGGAAGTCCTCTAGGCTCGGTGTCCCCCGGCTCACTCTCCGGACGCCTCTCATCTCTGCCCACACGAACCCCCTGGGAGCCTGGGATGACCATTTCTCCCAGGGTCTCACCTCCTCCCGGGGGCTGCCCCCAGACAGGGCCTGAGTCTCTGATGTTTGGAAAACAGCCCTCTCCTTGTCTCTCCATCCCGGTTGAATCTTTTTCTAGTCTTGGTGAAGCCACTCCCTACATCTTGGGCACTAGAGTTCTGACCTCAGACTTGATCTTCCTCCTTCAAATAGATTTTGATGGCCTTTCAACTCAGTGCCAAAATTATTAGCAACTGAAGAAAACTAGCTGTCCTTTCCTTGAGAACAGTGTGGGGAAATATTTTCATCCCTTGGTTCCAGTGATGGACAGGGAAGCCTGGTGTGCTGCAGTCCATGGGGTTGCAAAGAATCGGACACGACTAAGTGACTGAACCAAACTGAATAGGTTTATTGTTACTTTTTAATGACTTAATAGACATTTTACAATTTTTTTCAATTTTAATAAGATAACTATCAGTAGATACCAGTGACTCCCGTGGACTATAGCCCACCAAGCTCCTCTGTCCGTGGGATTATCCAGGCAAGCATACTGAAGTGGGTATCCATTCCTTTTGCCAGGGGATCTTCCCAACCAAGGGATTGAACCCAGGTCTCCTGCTTTGTAGGTGGATTCTTTACCATCTGAGCCACCAGGGAAGCCCATCAGTGGATATAATGCACATAAACAATAGCATTTTGGAAGCCCTCAAGAAAGAGTGTAAAGGGGTCCTGATAACAAAACACCTGAGAATCACTGCAGTAGAACAAAGAAAGGGAAGAAAAACCAAACCAGTCGTATTTCCATATGGAATCAGCCTCGCCACCGTGACAGTTTCCAGTCTGGACTGTGCCATCCAGTGACAGGAAGAGTTACTTGGGTGTGTTTGCTCTACCTTTCTTTTGTTTTTTCCTTCAGATCTAAAAATGGCATAACCCCCTAAACCGCCTAATCACACACCACAGTTTCACAGAGGACAGTCACAGCTCATATATGTCTTTTGTGCTGGCATAGTAAGAGTTCCTCCTTTGACCGTCCATTTCCTCCAGGCGGCTGAGTGGGAAAGAACCCACCTGCCAAAGCAGGAGGCGTGGGTTCAATTCCTGGGTTGGGAAGAGCCCCTGGAGGAGGGCGTGGCAACCCACTCCAAGTGGGAAATCCCCATGGACAGAGGAGCCTGGTGGGCTACAGTCCACGGGGTCACAAGGAGTCGGACACGACTGAGCACAGCCCACCTTTGAGTCTTAAAGGTGTCCCAGTTTGGTTGGCAAATTGTAGGTTAGCCTACCTGAGCTCCCCTCAACTTGCTGAGCTTATAAATAACAAAGTAAGACCCCCCCATCTTTCTGTCATTCAGAGAGTTAGGAAGGAGCTCTGTTTGGATCGATGGGCAGGATGTGGCAGGCAGAATGTGTCTGCGTGTGACCTTTCCGTACCAGCTCTGAGTGTAGGCCTCCCTGTTTTTCTCTGTCCAATGCCAGGCAGTCAGGTCTTCACCTCTGAAGTGGTGGTGAACCCGTGCGCCACATGCTCAAAAAGCCCCAGCAGTTCAGATGACCGCCCCCCCACCCCGCCCCGCCGTCACCCCACCTCATTCATTTGATATTGGCGACACAGAGGCGTTTGCAGGGCTTTTTCTGGACATTGCTAAGCCTGCTGAGTCTAAGATTTCAAATGCTGTTTTGAGCTACTTGATTCAGAGGTGAAGCCAGACCACTTGGAGGGAAGTGTGAAATTCTTTGGAATTCTTCAACTCACTTGTGACTCCATAAAAATTACCCGGGGGATCAGAAGCAAGGAAGCAGGTGATGACGATGCTTCAAATGCAAGCCCCCCACCACCACCCCCCGCCACCTCTGCCTCCCCGGCCCCTTGCAGACCAGGGGCTGAGGCAGCCCATGAAGCCTTCTTTCCTTCCCCTTCTCAGTAGGGATATGTCTCTTGCTTCTCATATGTTAACTTCCGTGATTTGGGGTGTACGTTAAATGCCCCCCCCCCCCCCCCCCCACAAAAGACCAAGATCCTTGTAACACAGGAAACTTCTCTCTCTCACGTTCTGGGCCCAGGAGCACGGAAATTGGAATTTGCTTTAATTGACCATATGGTTAGCTTTGTGGCTTTGTGAAGCTATAAATCTTTGGTGTAGGTGTAACCCAGCAGAAATGTCACCAGAGGAAATCATTTCCTTTGGCTTTTTCCTCTTGTTACTTTCCAAAACTCACTTAAAAAAAAAAAATTTAACCTGTGCAGCTTTTGCTATATTTTATAGACATTGACGAGTGAAAAGAGGGAGGCCACCAAGTCTTGGCCAAGTGAGCAGGGATTCATCAGGCGGATCCCACAGTTCCAGCCACATTCTTGAGAGCTTGGAATCTGGCTTTTGCTGGTGCCAGCGATTACAAAAGAGGCCTACTCAGCTTTAAGCACTCAAGTGTTGATGGACAAAGTGCTAGTTTAACAGATCTGTGTAATGGGGAACAGGTGAATAAATAGAGGATTAGTGCGCCCTTCCCAGTAACAGCCTTATTATCACATGTTATGTGGGGTTTTTGCCTCCATTTGACAACTTGGGTTCTGTAAAAAAAAAATTTAAGTAACACAACATAGAGTAAACCCTTCCTAACAAAACATTGAAACAATTAATCAGGACTTATAAAATCTCTGGGCAACCGTGATCTGTCAGCCAAAGTGGCTGTTTCTGATCAGATCCACAGCCTTCTAAATGAATAAATGGAGAAGCAGGCTCAGAAGCCACAGCCTCCTTAAGAGGCGCAATTGTTCTCTGTAACTGAAGACAACGAAAGCCTGGGTGCAGTCAAAGAGCATTCCATTATGAGAGGGAGGGTGTAATGAAGGGACAGTTTTGAGTCTGCCCGGCCTGGAAGGCATGTTATTTATCCTCCCACCCTCAACGCAATACCCACGCCCAAAGCCAACCACACTGATAAAGCTCACTGCGCTCATAAATGGTGACTATAGTCCATGTTGTGCTCTTAGGGGAGTGCTTTAGTCCTGGCCTAACACCCTCATTACAAAGCAGCACCAGTGCTGAAAAGGTGGTCTACTTTTCCTTTGAATCGCCCCACAATCTATTGATCCTTTTATAAATTTTAAACGATATGCATTGTATCCTCCACCCACAGCCCTTTGAAAGTTGCTTTCTTAGCAGCACATTATGTTTTAGATATTTATCTATATTAAGTAGAGTTCTAGTTAATTTAAACAGATTTTTAAAAACCTTTTTTTTGGGCGGTGCTGGGTCTTGATTGCTGCGCGGGCTTTCTCTAGTTGCAGCGAGCAGGAGCTACTCTCTACTTGTGGTACGCAGGCTTCTTGTTGCTGTGGCTTCTCTTGGTGTGGAGCACAGGCTCTAGGTACACAGGCTTCAGTAGTCATGGCACCTGGGCTTAGTTGCCCTGCAGCATGTGGGATCTTCCCAGATCAGGGATCAAACTGCGTCCTCTGCATTGATTGGCAGGTGGATTTTTAACCACTGGACTACCAGAGAAATCCCTCTAACTGGAGGGATTTCTCTGGTGGTCCAGTGGTTAAGTTATTTCATTATATGGATAAACCATGCTTTATTAATTCTCTATTGGTGGACATTTAGAGTATCTCTCATTTTTAGTTATGAAGATTTCCATAATCAACCAGGGTTCCTTTATATCAAGGATCGGGTGGGTAGGGTCCTAAGGCATGGGCAGCTTGACCTTAACTGCTGATTGCCAGTTGCTGTCTGCAGAGGTGAATCTGTCTCCACACCCTGAAAGTGTGCGAGCATTCCATTCCCTGCATCTTGCCCAACTTTTACTCTCAATGTACTTTGCTTAGTCACTAAGTCATGTCCAACTCTTGATGACCCCATGGACTGTAGCCCGCCAGGCTCCTCTGTCCATGGGGATTCTCCAGGCAAGAATACTGGAGTGGGTTGCCATGCCCTCCTCCAGGGCATCTTCCCAACCCAGGGATTGAACCCAGGTCTACCATATTGCAGGTGGATTCTTTACTGTCTGAGCCACCAGCTTCCTTTCTCTCAATAGACATTTGAGTATTTGCGTTATCTGATGGATATAAAATCCTGTTTCATGATTACTACAATTTGGGTTTTCCCAATTATTACTGAAATTGAGCATCTTTTTTATTATACATAGTTATAAGTTGTTCAACATGATGTATTTTGCCCATCTCTTAGGTTAGTTTGCTTGTCTGTTGTTTTGTTTTTGTATTGTCCAGTAGAGTTCTTTGTATAATCTGGGTAGATTATTTTTTCAGTTATGTATTTTGTAAGCATTCCTTGTTTCCTTTATTCTTTTTGCAAAATAACATAAGAGGTAGCCAGATAGGGAAGTTGGAAGCTATAAGGTGAAGAGTCTTGTCAGTGATGTTCAGGAGCTCAGAGTCTCCTGCAGGCAGTGGAGAGCCATTGAGTGTTGTTAAAACAAGTAATAGAGTCAGATGTACTTTAGGAAGAAGAGTGTAGCAACGGAATAGAATATAGATAAAGGAGAGGAGAGACTTAAAGAAAGTAAGAGGCTCTCTCCAAGAATCCAGGTAAAATGTAATGAGGATGTGACACAGACCACGGCGGCGCCTTCTTGGAGGGTTTCCAGGGATCCCTGGGAATCTTCTGGGAGCCGGAGAGGAGGGTAGTTGTGAGGCTTCAGAGGAGTGCTTCAGTTCACCTTCTCCTCTTGATTCACAGAGTTGCTTTCCTGTCTTGCCTTGGTGAGGGTAGTTTCCAAAAGATGTGGCCACCCAAGTCTACTCACCAGCTTACAATTTTGTGGGTCCTTCGCAGTAAGGAACCTGCCTGCAATGCAGAAGATGCAGGAGACTTCGGTTCAGTCCCTGAGTCGGGAAGATCCCCTGGGGGAGGGCATGGCAACCCACTCCAGTTTTCTTGGCCTGGAGAATCCCATGGACAGAGGAGCCTGGAGGGCTATGGTCCATAGGGTCACAAAGAGTTGTACATGGCTGAAGTGACTGAGGAGAGCACTCTGTCCAGTTAGATTTCCCTCCTCCCCGCAGGACATTCCGTCCAGAACCCACAGGTCTTAACTGCCCCCCTGGGCCCTCGCTCGTTCCCTTCCTGCCACCTTGTCCGCTGCTCCCTCTCTCTCCCTCTCTCTCTTTTTTTAAAATTTTATTTCCCATTTTAAATCTTGCACAGTATAATACAATAAGCATTAAATCATGCAAATTGGTCTAGGTTACATTTTGAAAAATGTTAAGAGGAAACTGTTAAGAGACCAGTTTCTGACAGGCAATGCATTTTAAAGTTGAGGGATTTGAAATATTTCAGCAGTGGACCTAAAACAGCATTATAAATTAGTTCAACTTATCAGCCCTAAACAGAATTATTCATCTTCCAAAAGGGTATTTCATGGCCGCTGGGCCCAAACGATCGTTCACCTTCATTTTTGCCCTGCTCTAAGGGTAGGTCTCACTTTACTGAATTCTCCTGATTCATTACTGTGTGTTACTTTATGAATTTTTTATCAGCATTTTAATAGCTCTTTCAGATGATTGAATGTAACTGATTCTTGTAGCAGAACACTGATTGAACAGAAAGACAGTAATGTATGTCGTAGGGGTTAGCTTCAAGCCAAGCTACAGAGTTTTTTACCTATAAGATGTGCTTTTTTTCACCCTCACTAAGAGTCTCTGCAGACAGGAGCCCCCACTCCCCACCCCCACCTCCTCCCAGACACCTGCATCTTGCTTCTCCATCAGGAGTTGGGGAGGAATCTGCCATTTTCAGTTTCAAGCGTGGTACTGCAAGCAAAGAAGGGAGAAAATCAGTGCCGGCCTGAAAACATCCTCTTTCTGCCCATCTTAAAAGTGTGAAGTTATTGTGGTTTCCAGGGTTCTTAGGATGAGAGGAAGACCAGTGGGAGGGGAGTTTGTGGAAAGAGCTGAGTGTGAACCCCGACTCTCACTTACCTGCTGCGCAATCTTGGGCACTTCATCCCATTGTCCTGAGTGTTTCCACTCCCCGTACATCAGAGCATCCCGTCTTTCTCAGCTGTTGTAAGGATTAAATGAGAAATTATACTTGAAAGCCCCAAGCACATAGCAGGCCCTCAGGAAATGTTTGCTGCCTATGAATAATGCACGTGAAAGCACTTTTAGACGTTCAAAGCACTGTGCAAATATAAGTTATTAATATAAGCCAGAGTGATGCCTGAGCAACAAGGGTAGACCTCCACTTAGGATGCATACTGAGCACTAAGTTGGTCCTTTGGCAGTTGCTGTTTACTGATCAACAGTGGTCAAGTATCAGCCATCTGATATGGCCCGACCTTATCTTTTTATATTGTTTGATCAAGTGTAACTTTTTTGTGATTAAAATGAAGGGGAAAAAAAAAAACTGGGGGGGGGGGGGATTTATGTTGAGGGAGTTAGAGAATTATATGGCTGTAGGAGACCTGGGTGTTCATTGGAAGGACTGATGCTGAAGCTGAAACTCCAATACTTTGGCCACCTCATGCAATGAGTTGACTCGTTGGAAAAGACCCTGATGCTGGGAGGGATTGGGGGCAGGAGGAGAAGGGGACGACAGAGGATGAGATGGCTGGATGGCATCACCGACTCGATGGGCATGGGTTTGAGGAAACTCCGGGAGTTTGTGACAGACAGGGAGGCCTGGCATGCTGCGATTCATGGGGTCGCAAAGAGTCGGACACGACTGAGCGACTGAACTGAACTGAACTGAACTGAGGAGACCTTACAGATAATTAAGTACAATCCTGTCTACAGGTGAGAAAATTGAGATCCAGGCCACACTGTCATAAATAGTAGATGTAAGAACAAACGCAGTTTTCATTCCTGGATCCCTGGGCTTATGTACTGCATCACACAGCCTTACTGAGAATGCAATTTGTTCACTCAGCAAATATGTAACAGAACTCAAAAGAGAACCTAGGTTCTCTCAGACCTTGACTGGGAGCCTTTAGTCTGTGTATGCCAAGTCCTGTGAGGCACCCAACACTAGGTAATTCCCAAGAGGGCTCCCTCAGCAACAGACTGACCTAGAATGGTGACGAGAGAAAAGTCAGAATGGGTTTTCGATATTGGTAGACTGGGTTTGGTGATGTCAGATTAGTGGACTCTTGCCTGAATCTGAGCTCACAGATCCTAGCTACCATTCCATGCTGGTGTCTCGTCTACCTGGGAAAGAACCCTAGTTGGGGTTGACAGGAATTAGTAGAGAACCAGCTGGAATGCTGCATTGCTAAGTATCTTGCATATGATCTGTGTCCAGCTAAATTAATGATAGAAATTGTTCACTTTCTCAAGCTTTAAAAGTCATAGATCAATCCAGAAAAATACATGAATGGAAAAGAGGAACAGACATAAAATGAAAGTTACACATCTTATTTAGTAAATGAAAATATAGCTGCTTGGTTAGATATTTTCTCTGTGAAATGCTGATAAAATATTTGAATCACCAATACCTTTATTTGTTCCCTTGTTCATGTCAACATCTTAATGTGAAATATAACAACAATGAGCGTTTAGAAGCATTCCAACAAAGCCTGCACCAAATTTATTTTAATGTTCTTTTTTTATGTTTAAATCCAAGTCTCCAAATGTGCTTTTAAGTATATTTTTCACAATATTTATTTTAATAAGATTGTAGAATTGAAATATAGCATTTTGGGGCAAGCGGAGTACAGAAAGAAGTTATATGAAAGTTGAGTAAAGATTAGGGGGTTTTATTGTTGATTTTCATAATATTCCTAAATTATGTGGCTATAGAGGGATGAATGAAGAAGGGATACTCTGGAGGAGAGAGTATACACCACATGTCATACGAGCAGTTACTGCTTAGGGACTTTTTTCCACTAGGGAAAAAAAAATCCACACATTCAAAGCCTTTTCTGGCCCTGTTTGCTTTTTCTTTTACATCAATTCTATATCTTTTTTTCCAATTGAAAATTGTTGGGAACCTCCAGTATCAAAAAAAAGGTGGCATCAGCTAGGTCATGGGGAACTCTGGGATTCAAAGGACTTGCCTTAGAAAAGACAAAGGAGAAACTCGAATATAGTTAAGGAACATTTTAGGTTTGTTGGTTCAAGAACTCTTGGAAGAACAAGACTAATGTCTTTTGTTTTTTTGCCAAAAGTCTCACATTTTGAAAGGGAGAAGCCCCTCTGAGGTTTTATTCTGGTACTGAATTTTTTTTTTTTTTGGCCATGCTACGTGGCTTGCAGGATCTTAGATTAGTTCCCCAGCCAAGGGTGGAACCCATGCCCTCAGCAGTGAAAGCACGGAGTCCTAACCACTGGACCACCAGGGAATCCCCTAGTGCTGCATCCTTTGAAACTATTTTGAATGGAACGGATGTTGAGCGGAGATGCCATGGCTTTTCTCCCCAGCCCAGCCTTGGAGCCTAAAACCAATCACTGTTGCAAAATGAATGAAAGCTATGTCTGAATGCCACTAAAACTCAATTAGAATTTAATAGAGAACATAAACAGAGTGTTAACCATGGCGAACTAACTTTAATGTAAGTCCCAGGGCTCAAGAGCAGGCGTAATAGCTCAACAAAAACAAAACCCTTTATGGATAGCTTCACATCCCATATGCTACACCCAACAACCCACTTAGATAAGCAGTACAGAGCTTATCAGTGTTTTATAGACTGGGAGAAATTGAGACTTAGAGAGGCTGTAACTTGCCTCAAGACATAAAAAGTGACATTGGCAGGGTTCTACTGTATCACTCCACTGCCTGTGACCAGCTTCAACCCACTTAGATGTTCTCATCTGCTGTCCACGAGGAAGACCAAAGAAAGAATTAAAGTAGGGATGAATTGCCAAAAGAGGCAGTTGGCTGGGTGCAGTTTTTAAAAAATATTTTTATTGGAGTATGGTTGCTTTACAATGCTATGCTCGTTTCCGTTGTACAGCAGAGTGAATCAGCTCTGTGCATACATATGTCCCCTCTTGTTTTTAGACTTCCTTCCCACTATGTCACCACAGAGTGCTGAGTAGAGCTCCCTGTGTTGTATAGTCGGTTCTCATTAGTTATCTATTTTATACATAGTATCAACTGGATATATGTGTCAATCCCAGTCTTCTAATTCTCCCCCACCCCCCACTTCCCCCTTTGGTACCCTCAGATTCGTTCCCTACACCTGTGAGTCTGTTTCTGCTTTGCAAATAAGTTCATCCATACCATTTTTTCTAGATTCCCCATATAAACGATATTATATGATAATTTGTTTTTCTCTTTCCGACTTAACTTCACTCTGTGTGATGGTCTCTGGGTCTACCCACATCTCTGCAACTGGCACTATTTCACTCCTTATATTTTTAAAACTTCATTGAGACGTGATTTAAAAATTATAAAGTTGACCCATTTTAAGTTTATAATTGTTAGTTCTTTACATATAATGGATACAAACTCTTTCAACATACATAATTTGCAAATATTTTCTCCCAGACTGTTTCTTCTCTTTTTTTTTTTCTTAATGGTGTCTTTCAAAGCCCAAAAGTTATCAATTTTGATGAGGTCCAGTTGACCATTTTTCTTCTTCTGTGGTACATACTTCTGGCGTCATATCTAAGCAGCCTTTGCCCAGTCTTAGGTCTGCTTATTCTTCTGTTTTTCCAGGCCTAGCAGCTGCTCAGTGTTTGGTCACTGAATAGATGAATGAACACATGTCCCTGACTTTCACCCTTGTATCTCGAATGGAGAACAAGTACCAGGCTCTGTATTCTCAGCCCATGTAGGCGATTATTCTGAAAGCTGATGGAGATGCAATGGCAAAGGGCTGTAGCATGTGAAGAAATGAGGAAGGCAGGGAGGACATTCTGCCCTGTGATGTGAACGCCAGTCACATCACTGTGACAGCCTCCTCGTGGTGGGCGGTTGGCTCATGTGAGATCAAACATCTCTGTAGGTCAGAGCAGCGTTTCCCGAGGGGGCCGAGTCCTCTGCAACTCTGAGATGCCTGCCAGGCTTTGTGGGAAATCTCTCAAAGTCCTTAGACTCCCGTGTTTTGCTGATGCTTATGGTTCTTTGTTCAGCTTTTTCACTTTTGTCAAAATATATTACCTATACTCTTGACTTGGTTATACCTACAAAATGCACTTTCTGGGACTTCCCTGGTGGTCCAGTGGCCCAGACTCCATGCTCCCAATTCAGGGGGCCCAGGTTCAATCCCTGATTAGGGAGCTAGAGCCCCCATGCCTCAACTGCATGTCCCAGTGAAGACTTGGCACAGCCAAATAAATAGATAATAGTCCATGGGCTGCGAAGAGCTGGACGTGACTGAGCACCCATAGTACCAAAATAAATATTTTGAAAATAAATAAAAAACAAAATACATTCTCGTCTTCACCTTATACTACTGTAGATCACCTTTTCCCCGTGGGCTCTCTCAGGACATGAGAAGGCACCTATAGGCAGTCTTTGATGCACTGCTCTACTCTGGTACCAAGAAGGGAGGAAGAAAAACTCCAGTCTGTCTGTAGCATTTGCTGTTTTAATTTTGTCATTCTCCCTTTAAATGGCCCATTACAGTTCACATGGAGATTTCCTGCGGCTGTTTGCAGTCAGATACAGGCGGTGTGATTCTGCTTTTACTAGGTATTTAATAGACAGACCCCTTACCCTCTTAGAGCCTTAGTTTCCTCATCTGTTAAATGAGGCTAATAGTACCAAACTTAGAGGGTTATTGAGAGGGTTAAGTCAAACACGGTGTGCAGTCTTACTGTGGTGTTTATATACACAGGATACAAAGTAAGTGATGGCTTTATTATAAGTTCGATTGTGATTATTAGCATTATTATTGCTTTGGCTACAGTTACTGCTCCCGGAGAATGGAATGGCCACCCACTCCAGTATTCTTGCCTGGAGAAGCCCATGGACAGAGGATCCTGAAGGGCTACAGTCCATAGGGTCGCAAAGAGTCAGACACAACTTAGGGACTGAACAACAACAGCAATTACTGCTATCAAGAAGGGAACTGCCATCAAGTGAGAACAACCCAGTAGGCACCGTGCTTATATAAACAGAGATACTTAGGCATTCTTTCCATACTTATACCATTACCTGATGTCATAAGTTCTGTGACAGTTTATTGAAAAAAATATACATCAAATAAGTAGCAGTGAACATAGGAAAAGAAAATAGTGATGAAGAACAGAAGGTGACAGCCACAGAAAACTGAAGGATCGATATAATTGCCACAGGCGAGCTTCAGATTTGACACTGAGATTCCTGGCAGCCACCGTCCAATTCTCTATGAAATTACTTAGAAACAGACCATCGTTTCTTCAAGAATCAAGCTGCTTCTTCTCAAGCTTCATTGTAAGATAACTTTCTCACATGGGATTTTCTTTGGTGAACAAGGCATTTCTCAAATGCAATAACAGATCTTCTATGACTGCTTCTTCTAGTTACTTTTTGATAAGAGCAAATGATATGACATTAAAATAAAATTCAGTGACAGCGGTTCTATGTGGGACTACAGTACTGTGGCCCTAGTATGAAGCTGTGAGGTGGTCAGGTTTGATCCACGGATAGAATTTAGAGTGTTTCGAAGAGTGGATGAACTGCTTGTCCTTCAAATAATCTTTTGTAAATATTGCTTTTCTCAGCTGGGCTTTTGATAGGAGTTGAATGGCAGACAGTTTGAGATTGTATTCTCTGACAAGAGCCTGGTGTGTTTGTATTCTGTGCCGCTGGCCCAGGGCAGAGCCTTATGACTTAGAAATCAGAAGTGCAGGTGGTAAAGTTGACAACTTATTGTGAAAATTGGACCCCTGCCTACACAGAAGGCCATTCTGCCTCTCCCTAAGAACAACTGTAGGGGTACTTGCAAGCAAATTCAGATTCTTTGGGAATTAGTTTGAGGGTCTGCTCTAGCACCTGTAACCACATTCTAGACCTTGGATCAGCAGGTCCCAACCACAGTCACCACTACCCTGGTCAGGGGTGGAGCCAAGAGAGAGGGTGTTACATCTGATTGCTGGAAAGTAGAGCCTATCCTACCACTTTAGCATCCTTTGAAAGATACCTGTGGGTCAAGAAAGAGTCTGTAGTGGAAACATTACCTGTGTGTATGAGTGCTTAGTCGCTCAGTCGTGTCTGTCTCTTTGTGATTCTTGGCCTGCCAGGCTTCTCCATCCATGGGATTTTCCAGGCAAGAATACTGGAGTGGGTTGCTATTTCCTTCTTCAGGGGATCTTCCTGATCCAGGGATTGAACCCAAGTTTCCTGTGTCTCCTGCATTGCAGGCAGATTCTTTAGCGGCTGAGACATCAGGGAAGCTGTTATCTGTGTTGTTCCAGGCAAAAGACATTGAATCATTGCTCTAGTCTGTGGCCAGAATGTTTCCAGCCTAGATTTCTAGTTGTCCCTGACTTTGCCAGCTGTATAAACTCTATAATTCCTTCACAAGATACTAAGTGACATCATTTCTTAGTAGACCTGGCAGATCAACTAGCTCCAAAGATGTACCTTAAGGAATTAAATGAATGCAACTGCTCAATGAAGTTATTAGAACACATGGAGGCAGGTCTAGTATCTCAGTTTTCGCTAGTTACTACAGAACCATTCTTTGTGACCACAAGTGCCAAGACCATTTATCTGTTGACACTGCTGTATGTCAGGGTCTGTAAGGAAAAGCTGTAATGGGGGAGAGAGAATAATAAGCAGAAAGGAGCTGCATTGAAAATCCAGTCTTCATGCTTTCCTGAGGCCTGAGGAAGCCGTGACTTACTCACTCTGGGTGAAATTGCTTCCACCATGTGGCAGCTCAGGGGTGTGTGTGTGAGGGAGGATCAGAATGAAGAGTGAAAGTAGCTGTTGGGCTTGTTGGCATCCAAGGGCCTCATCAGCATCGGTAAATGTCCAGCTTGGTCCAGTTCAGGCCCGCAAGCCGATGTTAGTTGGTGGAAGGGCTCTGGGCTGCATTAAGCTCCCTGGCAACAGAAAATAGCTGGAACCCACAGGCCTTTTCTTCCTTGCACAGGAGTATGGGGTGACCAGGATGCCCGGAAAAGCCAAAAACATCAGACAAGTACTTTGTGAATTTGTTGTGTGGATGTCCACCCAGCTTCTCAGCTTTCGCATGGCTTCACATTGCCTTGACCATTATCCCAGTTCATTAAATGTTAATGGGTTGTTAATATAGGAAGGGTAATCCCCTGAAGTCGCTTTAACATGTTTTACTCTTCCTCTCAAATAAATGATTCACATCAGTAGAAATTGCTCAATATATGGTATCTGTGAGAGTGCTCGCTCCTGGAGGCTTTCTCCTGTAGTTTATAGCCCAGGGTGGGCACCTCAATAAGATCTTAAGTAGAGAGAGCAATGAAGCTTCATACCAGCTGGTGAGACAGAGGTGGGGAAGGGTCTTTTGAGAGCCTGGCTTGTGGGCAAGGCCATTTTCATAAATCGCACTGTTCTTTTCCCTCTTGGTTGATCCTGCTTATAGAATCAGAGCATCTTTGAGATGGAAAGGGCCCTGAAGTTATTTTTCCCAGCATCCCAGTCTTCACAGAATTTCTTCCACAGCTTCCCTGGCAGATGGTCATGTGGAAAAAGTGAAAGTGTTAGGCAGTTAGTCGTGTCTGACTGTTTGCAACCCCATGGACTGTAGCCTGCCAGGCTCCTCTGTCCTTGGGATTTCCCAGGCAAGGACACTGGAGTGGGTTACCATCCCCTTCTCCAGGGGATCTTCCTGACCCAGAGATCAAACCTGGGTCTCCTGCATTACGGGCTGATTCTTTATCATCTGAGCCATCTGGAAAGCCCCTCTTACTTCTAGGGAAGGGGCTTTACCCCTTCCTGAGGCACCTGATCCTGCTTTTCCACAACTCTCCTAGTGGAAGTGTTTCTTCTTCTCCTGTCCAGGCTCATAATTCCTCTTCCTCTTCCTCTTCCTCAGGACACTGGTAGTTCCAGGAGGCCATGTCCTCTTTGGCTCACCTTTTTTTTTTTTTTTTTTAAAGCCTTTGGGCCGCGTCGAGTAGGTATGTGGGATCTTAATTCCCCAACCAGGGATTGAACCGTAACCACTGGACTGCCGGGGAAGTCCCCTTGCTCACCCTTTAGCCTAGTGACCACCCAGTGAAGGTGATTGGTGTTATTTGTTAAATGAATGGAGCGATGAATGCATGCACTCAAGTTCAGAAATGTCAAAAGGCAACTCAGAAGGGATTCTGTCACATGCAAATAGAAAGTCTTTTTTCCCAGATACCAGCTGATCTGTTCACAATAACTTTAAAGGGGATGTGGAGGAAGGAATGGGGAGAAGCACCCAGGAAACGGCTTTTAAAAGTCAAGCACTACAAAACCAGTTAAAGGGGCCTGGAGATTATCAGTTTGAAACAGAAAGAAAAAGCACAGCATGGGTGAAGCCTAGTGACACCCAAGATAAAAAATGTTATTAGGACTAAGTGCCATTCAGAGCCTGGGAAAATCAAAATGATCATGATTTTTGAAGCCTAGCATGGTAAATAAGACCTCGAAAATATCATTGAGATTTGGTGAGACTCAGACAGACTGGAAAAGTGATTGAAAGGTCTTCCCTGGGGGAGGAAAGAAGCCTGCTCTGTGGACGAGATTGCCCGTGGAGTAGAAATCCACAGAGCCAAGAGCGCGGCTTGGAGGAGGGCATTCAAGGGAGGAGAGGAGGACCTCAAGCCTCCGGCGCCTAAGGAGGAGCCCAGAGGCAGACCCCAGAGCGCCTGGCAGGTGGCCCCGTCCCTTCCAGTCCATCTCCTGGGGGACGAGGCTCAGAGCCTGCCGGAATCCTCAGCGCAGGAGTGGTGGGTCTGTGACGCAGCCCCTCTGGGTCCTGGCCTGGGAGAGCCGTTCTCCTGAGTCTGGTCTCAGAGGAAGATCACAGTCCACACACTTCTCGCTCCCTTTCGTCTCCCACGTCTCCTGAGTCACCCAGTTTTGTTACTTTTCTCTTGGGAAGGTCTCTCAACCTTTCTGCTACCATGACTCAGACCTCCACTTCTCTCTCGGGCATCTCTTCAAACGCATGGCCAACTCACAGGAGAGGGCCTGTCCGTGCCCGCCAGATCTCTGCTCACCATCGCTGAACCCTCCACACTCTCCACCCATGTCTCCCCAGGGTGTCCTTTCAGCCCTTCACCCACTTCTTACCAATCATATTCTGTCCCATCTCACTTTCGAAGCCTCCTCGACTGCTCAGCCATCTCCTACCGCTCCGAGCCTGTTTTCCCATTTCCTTCTGTACCTCTCAGGACGTGCCTCCATCATCTTTATTGGTGTTTTAGAGTTCCTGCCTTCCTCTCTCCATTCCCTGACCCTCACCGACCACTTACTGGTCTCGGTCCATCCTTGTCATTGGTCAGCCCAGACCCCGGCACTGGTATCTGCATACAGGTGGCACTCGGTCATTGTTCATTGACTTGAATGGGATGTGTCTTCCCAAGACACAGATCCTAAATGCTTCTGGCCCTTCAGCATATTTTCGCAGAGTTCCTTTCAGATGCTCCCTAGAACAGAGGTCAAGCCAGCTGGGTGTGACTCCCGGGCTTCCCTGTTTCCTCCCGTTTGTCTCCGTTTCTCCAGTCTCTTCCTCTCCAGAAAGCCGTTAAGATGACAGAGTCTTGGTGGCCTCTGCAGATTCCCTCATGCTCTAGAGTGCTGGGCACCAGGGCCAGCAGACATCAGCTCATGTTAAAACACTCTCAGTTCGCTCTGGGTGACTGGGCACAGGCCCATGCTTGAGGCTTCCGCTCAGTGGTGGGAGTGAAAATCCAGTCCCTCCAGCAAAGTGTGATGAGCTGTCTCTCCTCCTCGTGTTGGAGCTGCTCAGTGCTTTTGGGTTTTTCTTGTTTGTGTGTGTTTTTTTTTTTTTTTTTGGTTGAACTTGCCACTCAGTCCCTCAGTATTTCAAGGGCACAGTCACTTAGCTGTAATAACTGCTCATACTGTTTGCTCAACAATTTTAGATATAGGTCAGCATAATAGTTTGGGCTTCCCTGGTGGCTCAGATGGTAAAGAATCCACCTGCAATGCGGGAGACCTGGGTTCGATCCCTGGGTCAGGAAGATCCCCTGGAGGAGGGCATGGCAACCCACTCCAGTATTTTTGCCTGGAGAATCGCATGGACCGAGGAGCCTGGTGGGCTACAGGTCCATAGAGTCGCAAAGAGTTGGCATGACTGAAGCAACTTAGCACGCAACGTAATTATTTTATCAAATCCTAGAAACTCTTCCCACCTTTGCATTCTTTCTCTGCCTTTGCTCACCAAGAAAAAAGATATCCTTCTTTACCTGTAGAGGTAGTTTCTCACTTTGCTATACCTATACCACTTCTTCCTCTGTTAAAAAGGGGTATAAAAGAAAAAGGAGAAAACTCTGGCCTACATAAATAGCACTAAATATAAACAGTAGAAATGGGCTTCTGGGTGTTAAACTGTACGGAGTGGTTGTTATGGCAACCTGAGGCGCCAGTATTAACACAATACCATCAAACTTGTGACTTCGATGGTTGCTGTGTTCTCCACGGTTTGTCTTTCTGCTAGGACAGGAGGCAAGGCTCTTATGTAATCAGTGACATCTAGATTTAGAATAGGGAGACAAACCAGGAGGGGTTCTGGGGTCCAGAGCTGGGTTTCCAGGCTGAGTTTTATATTTCCCTTTGAAGAAAAATGGGACCACTCCTAACCGATCTGCCTCAGCCTTGTGTCTAAGCACATAGTTTTGAATTTGGAGGATGAATGATACAGATAGTCCACTAATCCCCTAAAGGGAGTCTGAGGTTCTCTTGAATTTAAGGAGCTTTTTGACCAGAATGCGAAATTGATCAGGAAAGAGTAAGATGATATGATTATGTGTTCACTGTCCAGGAGGACAGGTTCCCAGAGCAGTGATGGGCTGTGGGTCCGGATTCCCCACAGAGAAGGAATCCTGATGTCTGTGGGGAAGACAGAATGGAAATGAGCAGGAAATGGGAAACCCTGGTTTTTGCTGAGAGGAAAGGCTTGTGGGGATCCTGGGCAGGTGCTGCCCTGTGCAACTTTTGACTGTGAGTTCAGCGAGGGAGGAGGAGACGAGAGCATGAGCCTTCCTTTGTGGTGGACGTCAATCAGGAACAACATGAGACTTCAGTGGTGATCCTGTGCTTAAGAATCCGCCTGCCAATGCAGAAGACATGGGTTTGATCCCTGGTCCAGGAAGACCCCACGTGCCAGGGGGGCAGTTGAGCCTGTGCCCCACACCCACTGAGCCTGCATGCTTCACAACAAAAGCCCCTTCACCACAATGAAAGCCCGCACACCACAACGAAGAGTGGTCCCTGCACGCTGCAACTAGAGAAAGCCTGCGTGCAGCAACAAGAACCCAGCCCAGCGAAAAATAAATAATTAATAAATGTATTGTTAAAATAATGATAATAAAATGTATTTTATAGATATAACCTGACATGCACATCACTTTTGTTTCCTAAAACCAGAGATGTTTGTATAATTGTTTACTAATTCGTGTCCAACTCTTTTGCAACCCCATGGACTGCAGCACGCCAGGCTTCCCTGTCCTTCACTATCTCCCAGAGTTTGCTCAGACTCATGTCCATTGAGCCAGTAATTTTATCCAACCATCTCATCCTCTGTTGCCCCCTTCTTCTCCTGCCCTCAATCTTTCCCAGCATCAGTGTCTTTTCCAATGAGTCAGCTCTTCAAATCAAGTGGCCAAAGTATTGGATCTTCAGCATCAGTCCTTTCAATGAATATTCAGGACTGATTTCCTTTAGGATTGACTGGTTTGATCTCCTTGCTGTCCAACAGACTCTCAAAAGTCTTCTCCAGCACCACAGTTTAAAAGCATCAATTTTTTTGGCACTCAGTCTTCTTTGTGGTCCAATTCTCACATCCGTACGTGACTACTGGTAAAACCATAGTTTTCACCATATGGACTTTTTTGTCAGCAAAGTGATGTCTCCGCTTTTTAATATGCTTTGTGTAGAATAAGGCCTGGAAATGGGAAAGTCAACAGGGGTCAGCAGTTTAAGTGGTGTTCTAGAATGTGCCATCTCGAAAGGAGTGTTGAGCCCCAGGTTCAAAATGAGAGAAGAGGAAAGCAAGGGTGGGCAAGCCAAAGAGAGGAGGTAACAGCAACCAGAAAACTTCTCCTCAAATACTGTTTCTTTATCTAAAGAATCACCTCATTTATAAGCCACAGCCACGTGTAAACCCCGCCATGCTCACTGAGGGAGATACAGGAGCGTTTCCAGACAGCGCTCTCCAGCCAGCCCACAGAAGGGCCCAGAGCCTCTCGGATCCAAAACACCACAGACACACAGAGAAGCTGGCTCTCACGGGCAGACCCTTGAGTGGGAAAGCCTAGAAAACCCCAGCATCACAAACTGAACGACTCTGCAATTCCCTCTGGATGCCGTCTTCACTTTCCTGGAAAAGAGAATAAAGAACCGAGGTTCAGCAAGAGCAGTGGAATGCACATTTTAAAAACTTTAAAAAAAAAAAAATGTTAGTATTTCATAGTTTACAGAGTCCCTTCACAAATAGTTTTTTCATTCGATTCACACAGCAATCATGTGGACTGGGCAGAATGGAGAGAGATGCTCCCATTTTACAGATGAAAACAGTGAGGCGGCGTGGCAAGCCACACAGACCCAGCAGAGCTGTGCCCTCTCCAGGGCTGAACCCAGAAGTGAGTCCTCCTCCATGGTCAGACCCTCCACCTTTTCTATGGAGAGGAGCCTCGAGACACCAGACCAACCCCACCTATAAAAGAAATGTCAGATCACACAGAATCCACATAAACTTGCTCGAAAGGGCTCCTGCCTCTCCTTGCAGGCTGTCCTTCTTACTGTTGGCATATCTGCTGAATGTCACAGCTTCCGTGCCCACAGCCTTGCCAGAGAACAGGCTGCCAGCCGGTGGGGTGGGGGATGCTGTGAAGTGGTCAAATCTGGAAGAGGGCCACAGCATGCGGGAGGGGAGGCGGTGACCAGGGTTCCCAGGGGCAGTGATTAAACAGGGCTTTGTGTCCATTCAGACACTGTCTCCGGGACCTCACTTATTTCTGCTTTCCAAATAAATAAATATCAGAGAGGATAGCCAGGGTCAGTCTAGAAAATTAGAATTTGCTTGGGGGGAAGAAAATATGTTCTGGAAAAGATAAACAGTAGCTTGCAGTTTCACTGTTGGAACATTTGTTACAAGGTCCCGGTATCGATCTTTTATCACCCAATTTCCAGTGGGAGCTGTGATATATGATGGCGCTGGGAAGCCCTAATTCGGGTGGGTGAATCAGGGAGGGCCTTCTACAGGGGCTGCAGCAGGGGGGCATCCATCTCAGGGCCTGTGAGGTGGGGCAGGGGTGTCACTGACTGCGGAATTCCGAGGGGAGTTCCATGCTGAGCTGTGTGCAAATGCATATCCAGGCTGGGGAGTGTTAGGGGTTTATGAGGAGGGTGATTAAAATTGTATCAAAGAGGCTTGTGCAGCTTATGGTTCAAGTTAACTGTATGAAGTAAACAGGCTTTAACGGCCTCCTGGGAGTGTGACAGATAGTCTGTGGGTGTTACGGCAGCATGGTACCGGTGAATGTTCTGGCCATCCCAAACTAATCACCATCTGTGAGCACAGGTCTCTGGGGAGCGTCTGGTGGTTGGACAATCATGGTAGTTAGAATTTTTAATCAGCTTCTGTGCAGCGCAGATAGAAACCTTATGCTCAAGCCTTTCTTTTTTTCCTAGCTGTGTAGAATTACTTTGAGCAGAGCAGACGAGGATTTGGGCTGTGGCTTCTGCAAGACGCGCTTGGTGGTTCTCGCCACTCCCTCTTCCCCAGCCCCCAGCCTGAGCGTGAAAATTAGCCTGGCCACTTGCTCATGCTCACTGCTCTCATGGCTTCTCTCCCCCAGTAGCAGAAGGGACCTCGGGGGGAGCGGGAGGGGGCATTTGCTTCTGTGTTCAGTGGGGCATGCTGTCTCTGGCCAGTTTCTTTCTCCCCGCCTTTCTTGCCTGACTGGCCCTTTCATCCCCACCACCCCGACCCCTGCTCTAACACACATTTACTATCATGCACTGACATCTTTTTTTCCTATTGTTGTATTTTTGGGGAGACACCACCTGAGGCCTACAGTTGGGTGCCCTGTAGGAATCAAGACATGAGGGAAGCTTGGTGGTACCGTCCTTGGAAGTCAGCAGGCTGCAGACAGCTGATCCTGTGATTGGGGGTTAAAGGCGACGGTATCGGTTACTTTTTGTTACGAACAACCTTGTTGTTGTTCTTGTTCAGTCCTTCAGTCACTTCTGACTCTTTCCAACCCCATGGACTGCAGTAGATCAAGCTTCCCTGTCCTTCACCATCTCTTGGATTTTGCTCCAACTCACATCCAATGAGTCAGTGATGCCATCTAGTCATCTCATCCTCTGTCACCCCCTTATCCTCTTGCCCTCAACCTTTTCCAGCATCAGTGTCTTTTCCAGTGAGTCAGCTCTTCACATCAGGTGGCCAAAGTATTGGACGAACAACCTTCCCCTAAACTTAGTAACTGTTTTATATGGCTCACAAGTCTTTGGGTCAAGTGGGTGATTGTACTTATCTGGGCCATCTCGCTTATTCTCTGCTGGCCTCTCAGTCATCTGTAGTCAGCTGGGGTTGGCTGCTCTAGGAGTCCTCCACCCGTGTCTAGTGATTGACAGACTGCTTGCTTTGGGGGCTGAGGTCCCAGCTGTGTCGGCTTCTCTCCGACCCCTGTGACCTCTCATCCTTCAGTGAGCTAACTCAGGCTTCAGTCCATGCAATTGCAGGGTTCTCTGAGCAGCAAGAGGGACAGGCCCCAGTGCACAAGTGTTTTTCAAGTTTAGCCTATGACACCTTGATGCTCCACCTGTGACCAGAGCAAGTCACGTGGCTGGTCCAAAGTTTGTATGGGAAGGGACAACCAGGGATACAGGGGGTGTGACCAAGTTGGGTCATTTCTTCAACTATCTACCTCAGAGAGGTTCAGTTCAGTTAGTTCAGTCACTCAGTCGTGTCCAACTCTTTGCGACCCCATGAACCACAGCACACCAGGCCTCCCTGTCCATCACCAACTTCTGGAGTCCACCCAAACCCATGTCCATTGAGTCAGTGATGCCATCCAACCATCTCATCCTCTATCGTCCCCTTCTCCTCCTGCCCTCAATCTTTCCCGGGCATCAGGGTCTTTTCAAATGAGTCAGCTCTTCGCATCAGGTGGCCAAAGTATTGGAGTTTCAGCTTCAACATCAGTCCTTCCAATGAACACCCAGAACTGATCTCCTTTAGGATGGACTGGTTGGATCTCCTTGCAGTCCAAGGGACTCTCAAGACTCTTCTCCAACACCACAGTTCAGAAGCATCAATTCTTCATCACTCAGCTTTCTTTATAGTCCAACTCTCACATCCATACGTGACCACTGGAAAAACCATAGCCTTGACTAGACGGACCTTTGTTGGCAAAGTAATGTCTCTGCTTTTTAATATGCTGTCTAGGTTGGTCATAACTTTCCTTCCAAGGAGTAAGCATCTTTTAATTTCATTGCTGCAGTCACCATCTGCAGTGATTTTGGAGCCCAGAAAAATAAAGTCAGCCGCTGTTTCCACTGTTTCCCCATCTATTTGCCATAAAGTTATGGGACCTGATGCCATGATCTTAGTTTTCTGAATGTTGAGCTTTAAGCCAACTCTTTCACTCTCCTCTTTTACTTTCATCAAGAGGCTCAAAGAGGTTAGGTTTCATTGTTTTCCTGACATTTCTCTGCCACCTCTCATGCTGCCTAGAATTTTCCACTATAGACTTATTCCTAGACTGGATCTGAAACTCACATAGGAACCAGCAGGGAGCTGGGTGGTGGTAGCTTCTGCCTCCTGCCAGACCAGGACAGGCCTTTGGCAGCAGCCAAGTTGGAAGTGATGGGCAAGCGGAGCATCCTACAGCAGTGGGCTTCCTCGGGTGGAGTCACTGGAACTCTAGTTCTGATCTGCTCTGCCCACGTGTCTGGAGAACAGTGAGTGGCAGTGCACAAAGTGAGACTCTCTTTGTGATGCCAGGAACTGGGAGCCTGGTGGGGTGGATATAATGTAGGACTCAAAGAGATGGCCCGCAGAGAGGAAGATCTCACATCCCCTGCTCCCTGACCTGCAAGGTAAGAAGCTCCCAGTACTCGGTCGTTTTGGATCATCAGTGTTGGAGCAGGTTTACTAGTGTTCGAGACTTCCCAGGTGGTGCTAGTGGTGAGTAACCTGCCTGCCAATACAGGAGACACAGGTTCGACCTCCATGTTGGGAAGATTCCCTGGAGGAGGAAATGGTAACCCACTCCAGTATCCTTGACTGGAGAATCCCATGGACAGAGGAACCTTGTAGGCTATAGCCCATGGAGTCACAAAGAGTCAGGCACGGCTGAAGCAACTTAGCACACACATATACACACACTAGTGTTCAGCAAAGGCTTGACTGAAATGACTTTAAGGGGCCTTTTGTCTGCATTTGTTTAGGAATCCCAAGAACTGCTTTCTGATGCTGAAAGAGATGGCACTTTGGGAAAAGTCAATGAAGAGATTTCTTTACAGTTGAGATTTTTCAGCAAGGCAAACATATGGATGATGTAATATCTGGAGGTTGCCAGGAATATGAGCTTTTATTACTTTTTAAATAGGAACTCAGAGAACAACATTTCTACATTTTGTCAATACCTGTGAGCACCTAGTGTAATGATGGTGATGATGGTGGTGATGATTATAGCACCAGCAGTAATGATGGTGATGTGTGCCTACATTTACTGGGCTCACTATCTCCCAGGCACAGTTATAAGTACTTTACTTAATTCTTATGGCAACTTTACGAGACAGGTAATGCCTTGGAGAAGGAAATGGCTACCCACTCCAGTACTCTTACTTGAAGAAGCCTATGGACAGAGGAGCCTGGCAGGCTGCCATCCCTGGGGTCACCAAGAGTCAGACACGCTGCGTGCCTAAACGGCAACAGCAGCAGAGTAATGCCTATTTTCATACAGAGGTAAACTGAACAGCCACTAGATCAAGGGAGATAACCAGGGTCACAAGGCTAGTCAGTTAAGGATTAGGGTTTGAGGTGGTTTGATCCAGAGCCCGCACTCTTTCCTTTGCCAGTATATATTCAGTAGAATCTCAGCAAACGAATCTCAGCAAGTGATGCCACCGAGTTGATAGATCCCCTTCTGTTTGTGTGAAGGGACATCTCAGTTGACCCCACAATGGTTTCGGTGCAGGGTTTTCTATCAGATGACTCTACTTTTAGATTTAGGACTCACAAAGAGGTTATTAGGCTTCAGGATTTCACAAGCAAGTTTAAAAAAAAAAAGGCTTTTTCTTCATCGTAAGAGGCTACATAGTTGAGTTGCTAACTTTGTACATTCCTAAGAAGAAATTTTTTTAAATATAAATATCATGTACCATTATCTCATAAAAGAAAATATATAGTGTAGTGATCAAGCGTTCTGGAGTCATACAGATTTTGATGATATTATTGACTAGTGATCTGCTTGACCTTGGGAAATTTAAATAACGTCTCTGCCTCAGTTAAGGCTTCCCTGGTGATTCAGACAGTAAAGAGTCTGCCCGCAATGTAGGAGACCAGGGTTCAATCCCTGGGTCAGGAAGATCTCCTGGAAAAGGAAATGGCAACCCATTCCAGTATTCTTGCCTGGACAGAGGAGCCTGGTGGGCTACAGTCCATGGGATTGCAAAGAGTAGGACACAAGTGAGCGACTGACACTTCCCCTTTTTTTCTGCCTCCGTTTCCTCATTGTCAAATGGAAATGGTTGTAACACTACCTTCCTTATTAGGATGATTGGGAGAGTAAATGAAATAATGTACGTAAGACACTTGAGCGCCTGACACAGAGAAGCACTTGATGCCTTTTATGTCATAGTTATTATTATCGTTCACACCTCGAAAGCAAGAGATACACTGTTGTAGAATAAGGAACGATCCTTTCCGTTGAAGCTGGAAATTTCACTGCACTGTTGTGTTTCTCTCGTCTTACCTGGTCCCAGGCCAGGAGTGATCTGGGGGCCATGGGAAGCCCTGTGGACTAAACTGGTCTCCCCCAGCAACACGTGCGCAGACCAGCGGCACCCACCCTCTCAGGACGGAGGTTGGTGGGTAGGACGACAAAGGGCTGCAGGCAGGGCAGGTTGGTTCCAGGGAGGATAACACGAAGCAAACGGAGGCAGTATGGAAGTTTCCCAAGGTCGAAACCATCCCAAAGCACAGCCCCGACCCCTCCTCCAGATTCAGGAAGTCAGGACTCCTTGTAGCTCCTTTATAAGTGGTTAAGAGCCGGATGGCATCATTTAAAAAAAGGCATAAAATGGAACTTCCCTGGTGGTCCAGTGGTTAAGAATCCGCCTGCCAATGCTGGGGACACGGGCTCCATCCCTGGTCTGAGAAGATCTCTCATGCTGCAGCTGTTTGCCACAACTACTGAGCCTAGAGCCCTCAAGCCACAACAAGAGAAGCCACCACAATGAGAAGCCCACATCCCGCAACTGGAGAGTAGCCCCTGCCCATCACAGCTAGAGAAAGCCTACGCGCAGCAGCAAAGACCCAGTGCAGCCAGAAATGACTAACTAAATGTAAGAAAAAATAGGCAGAGCTTGCCTCTTTCAGTGTGGTCGATGCACCATTGTCCTATCTTAGCCTGTGTTGACACGTAGGAGCCCATGTAGACTGACCGCAGAGTGGAGAGAATTCCATGGCCTTCCTCCTCACCTCTCACACACATGCTGAGCGGATATGTGGGAAAGAGAACTCCGTATGACACTGAGCTGGGTGGTCCGGGGATCCCTTTGCTGCTGCTCCACTGGAAACCAAGGCCCTTCTTAGCAGAAGAATCAAAAGTGACAGTAGGAGGGAAAATGGACTTAACTGCAGAGCGTCACATGCACGTCCAACCATCTAACCAGCTGGCCACCTGGTTCCCAGACCTCCTCACACTCGGCTCTGAAACCTGCAGAGGACGCCCAAACTCTGCCCACACTCAGCATTTCAGCCCCTCTTTCAGTCATTTATGTGTCTGGCACTCACTCCCAGATATCTCTGAGAACAAGGACAAACACCCAGGCTTCATGATATGCTGCCCTCCCCAGCCACCAGTCCTCAGCAAAAGATGTGCACACAGTAGGTTCTCCCTAAATCTATGAAGAGCAGAATAAAAGCACTTGATCAATAACCGAGATCCATGTGACTCTATTCATCCACTCCCAAGCTCTACAGAATCGGACATTTGTTCTTGTTGTTGTTGAATCAAAATTTTAGTCTTTCAGAATTAATTCTGTTTTCTTAAAATTAATAACAAGTGACAGACTGTATTTTATATATACCCCTGAAATGTGTAAAGCAATTAGGGAGAAGAGGGCTTCCTTCCCTGAGTGGATTTATGTTGTATATGCAAACTCTATTAAAGGTAAACCCTGCTTTTCAATGAAATTAACATTTTCCAGCAAGCCACTCTCTCCGTTGTATTTAAAGATCTCAGTGACTCATGCAAACTGTGCCAGTGTCGCTGTGATGGGAATGAAGGGTATTAGATCCAAGAAAGCTCAAACTCAGCCCACAAATGAGAAGGAGTAAGTGGCATGGAAGGGTGGTCCAGCTGTCTGTTCTCAAGAGGAATAGAAGGGTACTCAACTGAGAGCCTTTATCACTTCCAGAGAACCCTAAAGGTTAAAGGAAAGAGGAAATGAAGGTGTACAAAGGAATTAAAGAAGAGGAGAAATTGAAGTAAGGGACAAATGTAAATATTTCAGAAGATGGAGACCATGAAGATTTCTGAGCAGGATGTTTAGCTGCAGATGACCAGGGCAACCCAGGGGCCTGCAAGAGCATGTTGCAGCTGTGATATGTGACCTTCTTCTTCCAAGAGTATAAATACAACCTCTGCTGCTAAAGTAGTGATGATGCTTTGTGCCTTGAATATCAGGGGGCAAGGTTTTATATTTTGCATAGACTATTAGTTGACAGTTGTGTTTTGTTTTTTTTTTTTTTTTGACCTATCTAAAAAGTGTCTGGTTTTTGCATTGTCAGCCTCCATAAACTTTTTTTTTTTTAACTTTTTATTTTGTATTGGAGTGTTAACAATGTTGTGATAGTTTCAAGTGGACAGCAAAAGGACTCAGCCATGCATACACATGTATCCATTCTCTCCCAAACTCCCCTTCCATCCAGGCTGCCACATAACATTGAGCAGAGTTTCCTGTGCTATACAATAGGTCCCTGTTGGTTAAAATTTCTGGTTTTCGTGCTTAAAGGAAGACCCAGCCTTCTCAGACCATCATGTGTGCATGCTAAGTCACTTCAGTTGTGTTCAGCTCTTTGTGACCCAATGGACTGTAGCCCGACAGACTCCTCTGTCCATGGGACTCTCCAGGCAAGAATACTGGAGTGGGTTGCCATGCCCTTCTCCAGTGGAATCTTCCTGACCCAGGGATTGAACGCACGTCTTCTGCATCGCAGGCAGATTCTTTACCACCAAGCCACCCGGGAAGCCCTCTCACACCAGACCTCTCCCGTAAGAGGTTTCCTACTTCTTTCATAGGACATTCATCCATTCATTCAGCAAACATGGATGGGGCACCTGCAGTGTGATAGGTACACTGCTAGATTCTCAGTGAACAAGAAGGGGTTTAAAAAAAAAAAAAAAGTCCCCAACCCTTTGGAATTTACCACTTCGTGAATCCCACTGCTGTACTTGGTAGTATAGCCACAGCTGGAATAGCAGACTTGGAAGCTGGAAGATAGAACAGAGTGCGGAGTGAGCTGGCTGCCGTGCATGAGAAATGCCAGTCTGGGCCAGCCCCTCTCCGAGGCCTCTCCTCCCAGGGCGCTGCCTGTGCGGATGTTGTCAAAGGAACCCACACCGCGTGAGGGCGCGCACCCCCGGGGGTCTGTCCGAGGCTCCGGAGGCGTCAGGTTGGGGCGGGTGACTCTCCTCTGTGAGGCAGTCACGACGCGGCTCGGCACCGAGGATGGGCTTCCGTGTTCTGCATGATTCACTTCCCGCCGTCCTCAGTCTCTCTTTGGTCTCAGCCCCCGTGTTGCCATCTGCCAGCAGAAGGTTGTTTGGGACGTTCTATCAACTCGAAAGACTTCCTTTTCTCCAGCCAGTTTGGTCTTGCAGATTTTTTGTTGTGACGCCAACAGCCAGGCTGTAAACAGCCCTCGCCAACCATCCCTTCTTTCAAAGGCCCCGTAGAACCGGGTCGTGGGGTTGTTGGGTAGTCCTGACGCAGGTTATGCTGTGCTGCAACTTTTCATGTACGTTGCTTCTGGAATACTAAACTTGTTTCCAAACTAAATAGTTTCCAATGAGTGTTTAATGGGGGTTTTTCATTTGAAATAGATTGAAAACAAGCCATTTCCTACTCCCATTTCAAACAAATTCTGGTCCAATTATTTTCCTTTTTTTAACATAAAGTTAAATGGACTATTCTGCCCATCCCTGACTGAGCCGAACCATGATTTCTCTTGATTATGCTTTTATGCTGTGAATCGTAAGGCTCCAGAGACATAATGGACGTCTGTGGGAGAGTGGCAGCAATTTTTAAAATTCTGCCAGTGCTTGTCAGCTTTCACTCCGGCGCCTGCTGTGCAGGAAGAAAGCTTACCACCAAAAGAAAAAAAAAAAATCTGCCAACAAAACCAGCACTGTCCGCCTGTCCTGTGGGGTGGGGGGGTGGGGGGTGGCACAGGGTTGAGCTCCTTGCTGCCAGTCTATGTGGGGCATGCACTCAGCCACCAGTGAAGCCCAGTTTCCAACCATCCAGGCCTCCTCCTCCCCCGTCCTCCAGTCATTAGCTTTTTGTGGTGTTGAAGCTTTCTCTTTCTTTCCCAGCCTCATTTTTCTTCGTTTCACTTGGACCATGGCCTCGGGGGAGAGGAACAACCCTTGGCACCCTGCCTTTCCCTCAGTCCTCCACCTCCAGCAGCCTAACGAAATAGAAAATAGAGCACGCTGCAGGCCTTCTTCTTGGGTGGTGGGGTTACTTGTTGTTTTGCTTTTGAGATGGAGGTGTGGTTGTCATCTTGGATTTGCAGAAGGTTCCAGAAAACTCAAGAGAGGAAGGTACTTCTTGCTTCCAGCTTCTGTCTCTGGTCAGGGCAACTGCCCCCGCCCCCCCCCACAGCAGGTAGGCAGGGGAGTCTTGGGCACTGCCTTTTAATGGAGACAGTTCCTTTCCTCTCACCCAGCAGTGCCAAGAATTTAACTAGCCCTACTGAAGAAAAAGAGCCCTTCCTCCCAGCTGCCAGTCGAGGAAGCACAGATGCTTTCTTGGGTTTTGGCGAAAGCCCTGCATGCCTGCCCGGAAGTCTTTGGTGCAGGAGCCATGAAGGCCTTGCTTGGAGGAGAGGTGGAGGACGGCCCACTCTGTTTAGCGGGCCCCCCTCGGCTTTCTACTGCTGCACGGTGTTGCTCTCCGCCTGCCGTGGTGGGCTCACACCTTCCCACTAGCACCCAGCAGAGACACACCACCTCCTCGTTCTGGGGAGGCAGACACATCTCTACTCAAAACACTGTTCAGCCTTTCCTCCCAAACCCCGACTGCGGTGCATCTGCCGGCATCTCCCTAGACCGTGACTGAGGTGCAGCACAGAGGTGGCAGGTGACTTTGTTTGCCTTTGTAGATGTCTTCAGCATCACCAGGAGGAAGCGACCTGGCCTCTGCCTGAACCTCCTATGCAGGAAAGCTTAGGCCTGAGCAGGTGCCGTAAGGGTGTGTGTGTGTGTGTGTGTGTGTATCCTGAGCAGGTGCCGTAAGGGTGTGAGTGGGCGTGTGCACCATTAGCATGTCCAGCTGTGCCCGCCAGGCTCCTCTGTCCATGGAATTCTCCAGGCAACAATACTGGAGTGGGTTGGCATTCCCTTCTCCAGGGGATCTTCCCGCTCCAGGGGTCAAACCTGGGTCTCCTGCACTGCAGGCAGATTCTTTACTGTCTGAGCCATCAGGGAAGCCTGCCATAAGGCTACCTCTCATTCACTTAGACTTTCCCAATGACATGAAGCCTATTACATCCTCCCATTGATTCTGTCCCTCCTGGATTTGCAAAGACTAGATTGAGTCTCCTTGCTACCCACAATCCCTCCAGACATTTGAAAGTAATTACATCTTCCTAACTCAGTCTTTCTTCTCCAGGCCTACCTTCATGATTCTTTTTTTTTTTAACTTTGGTATATAAATACATGATGAAACTTCACTGGCCATTTCCCTCCTGCTGTGTTTCATCCCTAGAGTAATATGCTTATGCATGTTAATAGTCATTATTTATATTACTTGATAGAAACTTCTTTTTGTTCTGCTTTCTCTTAGTTATTTAGCATTGCAACTTCAGTTGGGTTTATATGTCTTTTTTCAGTTAATTTTTATTGGGGTATGGTTGGTTTACAGTGTGTGTTAGTTTCTGCTGTATAGCAAAGTAAATGAGCTGGATGTAGACATATAGCTCTTTTCGGATTTCCTTCCCATTTAGGTCACCACAGAGCATTGAGTAGAGTTCCCTGTGCTATACAGTAGGTTCTCATTAATTATCTATTTTATACATACTACCAATAGTGTATATATGCCAATGCCAGTCTCCCAATTCACCCCACCCCCTTTTTCCCCCTCTGATATCCATATGTTTTTATCCTCTGCATCTGTGTCTTTATCTCTGTTTTGTAAATAAGATCATCGATAGCATTTTTCTAGATTCCACATATATGTGTTAACATATAGTATTTGTTTTTCTCTTTCTGACTCACTTCACCCTGTATGACAGTCTCCAGGTCCATCCACATCTCTTCAAATGGCACAATTTCGCTCCTTTTCATGGCTGAGTAACAGTCCATTTTTTTATATGTACTACATCTTCTTTATCCATTCTTCTGTTGAACATATAGGTTGCTTCTGCAGCCATTCTCTTAGTTCTTGGCTTCCCAAACTATGTCATTCTAGTTTCTGTGTTCCTGACATCTCTGGCTTGTTAGTTCTTCAATCTGGGATATCTAGCATGAGGTGAGTGACTGTCACTGCATTTGACAGAGACCCACGCTACTGTTTAGTCGTGTGGCTTTCCTGGTGGTTTACCAGAAATACTCATTTATTCCAAACTTACTTTGAGTCTTTCGTCACATATATCATTGTTCAGCACATTTGCCCCACCTTCATGTATGCATTTATTACTAAATCTGTGTGCAAACTACATTTATTCCTGGTTAAAGGTCATTTTACTGGGATAAGATGGAATTCACCCATTGCTGTAGTCTGTTAAGATGTTTTGGATCTATGTTTCATGGTCCAGCATACTACCATTTCCCACTTCACGTTGTATGAAAATTTAGTTCAGCTGCTGCATGTGCGAGACATTTTGCTCAGCCTGGGGATACAGCAGGAATGCGGTAAGCACTGACACCTCCTCCAAAGGACTCACCGGGACAGACAGTGCATGAGACGGGAAATACAGAAGCACAGAAGACAGGTACCGGACAAAGGTGGTGTCTGTGAGCGGGAGTCAGCCACGAGAAGAATCCGGGATTAATGTTCCAGGTCAGGCAGGGGCCAAAGCCTGGTGTCTGTGATCCTCAGATAATGCCCCCTATCCTCATATGTTGCTAGTACAACTGATAGGATGGAAAGAAATTCCCATTGGAGACCTTCATCGTCTCCCTGTGGGCACAGCAAACATTTATGAACTCTCCTAATTGCATTTTTGTCCCGACCACATTTCTCCCTCCTGACCATTTGAACTGCATGGGAAAGCTCATTTATATCCCACTGAATACAGGCCTGTCCTGTCTACACAATTTTCCGAGTTTATCAATCTCATGCCTGATGAAAAAGTCTCATTCTGATGACTCACTCTTCATAACCCATGTGGGGTTCCACCGTTTTCCTCCCCAAGACATCACCAGCTATCATCCTGATCATTTGTTTTCTTTGCCAAGTCACTAGTTAAGGGAGTAGGTTAGTGGCAGAGTGGTACCTAGAACCCCAGTGTCCAGACTCCTGGTCCAGAGATCTTTCCTTCCCACATCTCTGCCCTCCCTGCAGCCTACCTCTTAACAGTAGATATCACATGAGGCTTCTGAGAGCATGTGCTTGGGCCCTGCCATGCAGACCTGGAGCCAGCAAGCCTTGCAGGCCATTGAAGAATGGGAGGAGAGGTCCCCTGCTCCCAGACACTGCTTTTGCCTGGCCCTTGGCTTCTACCTCCTTAGAAGGCCTGGGAGTAGACAGCTTGTGTGATGCTCTATTTTTTTTTTTTTTTATGATTTTTCTTAAATTTTTAAACAAGTAGCTATATTTTATTTTATTTTAATTTTTATTATTTAATTGACTGCACTCGTTCTTAGTTGCAGCATGTGGGATCTAGTTCCCTGACCAGGGATCGAACCCAGGCCCCCTGTGTTGGGAGCTCAGAGTCTTAGCCACTGGACTGCCAGGAAAGTCCCTTGTGTGATGCTTTATAGTGAACAAAACACCCTGCTGTTTATTCTCTTCTTCATGTCTCACATCATCACCATGGAGTCAGTGGAGAAATAGTTTGACTTCCATTGTGTACATGGGGCTCAAACAGTAAAAGAGACTTGGCCCCAGTCACCAGACTGTACCAAATAGCCAAGCTCTGGTGCCCAAGCACCTTCAGGTCTCTCTCCTCTCCTTCTTTATATCAACGATGACATCAACTCCCTGACCTCTCCCTTCTCCAGAATGCTGGCTGGGTGATTGGGTAAGTGACTATAAATAGAAAAAAATAGATTGCATTCCAAGCACTAAGTAGGCAAGATAACTGACCACTGATGCCACACTACGGACCTTTAGAACATTTTCCTGACACTATCCAGCTAAAAAGAAACAGACAAGTGACACCAGCAATCTCAAGGCTTTAACCAACTGTCTTGTAGGAACAAGCCCAGTGTGAGTTATTCTAAGCCGGATGACAGGATTGGAATTCAGTAATGTTTCAGAGGTACTTTTAGATCCAAGTAGAGGAGGAGTGTTGTAAAGAGCTCTATAAAAATGGTTTAAAATAACAAGTTGAGGGAGAGAGAAGCAGAAGCACAGACAGACCTGAGTCGTCCCAACCTGAGCAGGCTTACCACCAACAAATTGGGTTTGCTGAAACCCCCATGGTGCTGGGCCTAGCAGCACCTTTGGATTGCTCCTAGGCTCAAGAACCAAGAGCCTCTTCCTGCTGCGGGATGTGAATTGTCTAGATCCTTTATGTGTGAATTAGAAATAAGCCAAGGTAGGACTTCCCTGGTGGTCCAGTGGTTAACAATCTGTCTGTCAGTGCAGAGGACATGGGTTGGATCCCTGGTCCAGGAAGATCCCACAAGCCACGGAGCAGCTAAGCCGGAGTCCGCTGCTGAGCCGGTGCCCTAGAGCCCATGCACCCCAACGAGAGGAGCGCTCCGCAGCTAGAGAGCCGCCCTCACTTGCCACAACTGGAGAAAGCCTGCACGCAGCCGTGAAGACTCAGCACAACCGAAAATCAGTAAGAAACAGGCCAAGGCAGATGTTTTCCTAACTCGTGTGGAGTGTCTTGGTAGTGGCAGAGACCGTCAGCATTTTTCTAGGACTTGCTGAGTCTTTGAAGTCTACTAGAATTCCAGAATTGAGGGTTCCTTTGTTTCTTAGCAAGAGCAAAGGGACAAGTACTCTGTCTTTCAATCCTTGGTGAATGAGACCTTGAGACTTCATAATTAAAATGGATTTAATAGAGGCCAGAAGCGGGGATATCTGCCCCAGTAAGCAAGCATCTCCTGTCAGTAGGAGAGTGTGTCCTTTGTATTTAAACAGTTTCTCCAAAAGGCTCTAAATGAGATTTGGGACTTAAACAAGATTTGGTGTGATTTGCTAATTACCCAAGTTACTATTACCTGATTAACACAGGAATCCTAATAGTCTGTTGCATTGCCTTTCTTCCGGGTGCCAGGAGGCCTGACATCTGTCACCTGCTCACTTGGAGGCATTTTAATTAACCCAAATTATGTATGTCTTTTCTGCTTCATGATTTGGTGCCTGGATTTTATATTTAAAAGTTAATAGCTACCTAAAGGAGGGTGGCTGCCAAAATACAAGGAGCGAATGCCTGCCAGATCTGCTTGTGGCTGAGAAGCAGGTGGAGATCTTGGTTTATTCCAAGTAGTCAGAGTGGGAGATTATGCAGTGGATGCTGAGAAGGACCTCATAGTGACCAGCCACAGACATCAGGAATGAACACCCTCTAATCTCACTCTGCCTGACTGGCCCTAGCAAAGGCTTCTGACACAATGATGTTGTAACTGGAAGGGTTGGAACTAGAGGAATTAAATTTCTTTCTCCATATGACACAGGAGGCCAGGCCTACAGTTTGGATTTTAAAAATAATAATCAGTCATGTCGACTCTTTGTGACCCCATGGACAGTAAGTAGCCCATCAGGCTCCTCTGTCCATGGGATTCTCCAGGCAAGAATACTGGAGTGGGTTGCCATTTCCTTCTCCAGGGGATCTTCCCAACCCAGGGATTGAACCCAGGTCTTCTGCATTGCAGGCTGATTCTTAACCATCTGAGCCACCAGGGAAGCCCCAGTAATAATGACTTCCCTATTCTGATCACCAGAAGACTTGCATGTCAAAAGTGGAGTGTCGGTGTGATACAGCCATCTAGGTAAGAGTCTCTGAAGGTTTCCCTAGAGGTCTGAGTGGCTTTGGGGTGTGCCAGCGGGCTTGCTCTATACAGCAACTGGTAACAGTCTTTCCCTCAAATCAAGATGACTTATTTACCTTTTTCTGAGTCCTGAAGCTTGTCGTAGATGGGCCATACGCTGAAAGAGCTGAACAGCATCCGAGTCTGGGGCTTATGTTCTTTGTGACCAGACTCTTTTCTCCTAAAATAGGCAAGGTGGTGCTATTGGTAAAGAACCTGCCTGCCAATGCAGGAGACATGAGACACAGATTCGATCCCAATGTCAGGAAGATCCCCTGGAGAAGGAAATGGCAACCCACTCCAGTATTCTTATTGAAATCATGTATACATTGTGAAAGGATCCAGTTAATTAATACATTCATCACCTTATTTACATAGGTATATATGTATATGTATGTATTTTTGGCAAGAACATTTAAATTCTACTCTCCCAATAAGTTTCTTATTCAGCCATGGGAAAGAAAGAAATGCTGCCATTTGGTTCATGGATAGACCTTGAGGGCACTTTGCTAAGTGAAATAATCCTTATTTCACAGAAAGACAAATACTATATGATATCACCTATATGTGAAATCTTTTTTTAAAAAAAAAAGTCAAACTCAAAAATAGCATAAAAGTGGTTGCCAGGGACTGGAGCTGGGGGATGATGAGAAAAAAGATAAGTTGGTTTAAAAAAAATAAAGGTACACCTTTCAGTTATAAGATGAATAAGGTCTGAGGAAAGTGAAAGTCGCTCAGTCGTGTCTGACTCTTTGCAACCCCATGGACTATACAGTCCATGGAATTCTCCAGTCCAGAATACTGGAGTGGGTAGCCTTTCCCTTCTCCAGGGGATCTTCCCAACCCAGGGATGGAACCCAGATCTCCCACATTGTAGTTGGATTCTTTATCAGCTGAGCCACCAGGGAAGCCCAAGAATACTTGAGTGGGTAGCCTATCCCTTCTCCAGCAGATCTCCCTAACCCAGGAATTGAACTGGGGTCTCCTGCATTTCAGGCGGATTCTGTACCAGCTGAGCTGCCAGTGAAGCCCAGGGTCTGAGGATCTAGTGTTAAATGTGGGGACTACAGTTCAGAAAGCTTCATTTTATATTTCTTCTTTTGCTTTGTTGTTTTCTGTTTTGATTTCTTTTCAAATGAGATTATGTTGTACATATTATTTACCAACTTGTTTTAACAGCTTTGTTCAAATATAATTTATATTCCAGAAATTCACCCGTACCGAGCATACAATTAAATTAGTTTTAGTAAATTTACAGGGTTGCATAACCAGAACTCAGTTTTAGAACATTTTCATCCCACCAGTAAAATCCCTCATGAGCATCGGCAGGCAGTCTGTCCCCATTATCACCCTCAGTCCCAGGAACCACTAATCTACTTTCTGTCTATGTATATTTGCCTTTTCTGAACATTTTGTAAAGACAGAATCATATCATACATGACCTTTCGCATCTGGTTCCTTTCATTTAGCATAATGTTTTCAGGCGCATCTGTGTTGCAGAGTGTATTAGTAGTTTATTCCCCTTTATTGTTGAATAGTATTCCACTGAATGGATATACCATATTTTATCTACCCATTCACCAGTGAAAGAACATTTGTTTCTACTTTTGCCTTTTTTTTTTTCTTTTTTGGTTGTGCTTGGCCTTCGTTGCTGTGCAGGCAAGCTTTCTCGAGGTGAGTGGGGGCCGCCTTTGAGTTGCGGTGCAGAGGCTTCTCACTGCAGTGGCTTCTCTTGTTTTGGAGCACAGGCTCCAGGTGCATGGGCTTCAGCAGTTGCAGCTCAAGGGTCCTGAAGCACAAGCTCAGTAAATGTGATGCACAGGCTTAGTTGTTCTGTATGCAGCATGTGGAGTCTTCTCAGACCAGGGATTGAACTCGTATGCCCTGCACCGGTAGACGAATCCTTATCCATGGTACCACCAGGGAAGTCCCTTTTGGCTGTTATTAATAATGCTGCCATAACACTCACATATATAAATCTTTGAGTGGATATATGTTTTCATTTCTCCTGCTAGATACATAGGAATGAATTGCTGGATCATACAGTAAATTTCAGTTTAATTATTTTGAGATACTGCCAAATTGTTTTCCAAAGTGGCTATACCATTTTATTAATGTTCCCCCAGTAACCTATGAGGGTTCTGATTTTTCCACATTCCCACCAACATTTGTTATTGCCTGTCTTTGTGATTATAGCTATCCTATGAATATGAAGTAGTATCTCATTGTGGTTTTTAACCTGCATTTCCTAGTGACTAATGATGCTGAACATCTTTTCAGGTGTTATTACCCATTTGAATATCTTCTCTGATGAAATACTGTTCAAATCTTTTGCCCATTTATCATATTTGGTGGTTTGTCTTCTTAGTATTGACTTTTAAGTGTTCTTTATTTATTTTTGTTAGAAGTCCCTTATCTGGTATATAATTTGCGAGCATTTTCTCATAGTCTGTAGGGCTTCCCTGGTGGCTCAGACAGTAAAGAATCCGCCTGCAGTGCAGGAGACCCAAGTCCAATCCCTGGGTTGGGAAGATTCCCCTGGAGAAGGGAATAGCAACCTACTCCAGTATTCTTGCCTGGAGAATCCCATGAACAGAGGAGTCTGGCAGGCAACAGTCCATGGGGTCATGAGGAATCAGACATGACTGAGCCACTAACACTTCACTTTCTCCCGGTCAGTGGCTTGACTTTTCATATTCATAATGGTGTCTTTTGAAGTAAAATGTTTTTAATTTTGATGAAGTCCAATTTGTCCATTTTCTTCTTTTATAGATTATACTTTTGTTGTTGGTATCTAAGAAACCTTTGCATAATACAAGGTCACAGAGACTCTCGTATATTTTCTTCTGAAAGTTTTATAAGTTTAGCTCTTACACTTAAATCTGTGTGATCCAGTTGATTTTTGTGTATGATATGGGGAGTCTAAATTAATCTTCTTGCATGTGGATATTCACTTGTCCCAGAACTCTTTCCTATTTAAATCCCCTGGCACTTTTGTCAAAGTCAATTGACTATAAATATAAAGATTTATTTCCAGACTCTTGATTCCTTTACCTTTGATCTATACATCTATCCTCCGTCATACCAGACTGTCTTGATTCCTGTGTCTTTGGGTAGGATGTTGTGAAATTGGGAACTGTGCATCCTCCAACATGCTTCATCTTTTTTAAAAGATTATTTTGACTATTTTGGCTCCTTTCCATTTCCATATAAATTTTAAGATCATCTTGTCAGTTTCTACCCAAAAAAGGTCTGCTGGGATTTTGATAGGGATTGCATTTAATCCCTAGATCAATTTGGGCAGAACTGCCATCTTAACAACATTGAGTCTTCCAAGCTATGAATATGGAATGTCTTTCCATTTATTTAGATCTTCTTTAAATTCCTTCAGAAGTGTTTTGTATTTTTCAGAGTACAAGTCTTATACTTTTTTGTTAAATTTATTCCTAAGCATTCATGTCTTCTGTGGTATTGTGAGAGGAATTTTTAAAATTTCTTTTTGAATTGTTCATTGATATATATATATATATATATAGAAATGTGATTGAATTTCACATGTTGATCTTATATCCTGTGGTTTTGCCCTATTTGTTTATTAGTTCTAATAACAGTAAACTAGTGGTTGTTTTGTGGGTTCCCCTGGATTTTCTATGTATAGGATCAGGCCATCTGTGAATAACCACATTTTGGCATCCTTCTTCCCATATGGATGCCTTTTATTTCCTTTCCTCGCGTGACACAGAATTTTAGGGGCTAAAATTTAGGGGCAAATTTCCATGGTTATGTTCACAGTACGGATGAGGGGACAAGTTGCCAGCTCTCACAATTTCACACGAGCCTCGTGGAGGCAGGGAGAAGAACTGGTGACTGCTGTAGCAGAAGGGTAGAAACGCCACCTTGCACAGCCTTGTGGTTTCTTGATTTTCCTCTTAGTGGGTGGTTTTTTCAGCACCCTGACCAGAGAAGATGTGAAAACCCCTGAAACGAGCTTGAAAGAGCCCTGAGCAGGCAAAGATAGATGCCACACATTCTCCAAGCTCATTTATGTAACCCACTGGAAAAATCTCTGATCTCTGCAGAATCTCATCCCCAAGCCTACATGTAACAAGTATGGGTATTTGGCTTTCTAGGGGTTTTTTTGTTTTGATTTTTGGTTTGGCGTGAGGTTTTTTTGGTAACTGTGCTTTAGGAAGAGTGTTGGAGAAGAGACAGACGAAGAGCTGAACTCAAAGGACACCAAAAAATGAAAGGAGGATAGCTAACAGTGAGGGAAGAAATTGAGAAACCATTAAACACTCCACATATATTTCCTGGACTCCTGCTAGTGCAAGCCTTGTGCTCAAAAAGTTAAAATCACCACTAGCAAGTCAACTGAAAGCAACTCCTCAGTCTTCATGGGCTGCGAGGGCATCAGCCACGCAAGCCAAAATTCCAGTTGTCCCATCCATTTCTTCTGTGGCTGACAGATCAGACTCCAGTGCAATCCTTTGTAACTTTCACTGTGTTTGTTAGAGTGAACCCATTGTTCTAGTCTTTCAGGATCTCTTTGGATTCCCATTCTGGGGTTTGCACCAAAGATTAATAACTAGATCAAACAGTTATTTCTCATAGGGAATATAACCGCATGTCCTCACAAAAGTTAAACCCCATTCATTGTATTAGCTCCCGTAGTTTTGTTTTGTTTTCTCCCATAGCCTTTTTAAAAGATCCTTATCAAGGAGTATTAGGGAAAGGTACACAGCAACAAAATAAAAAACCTGCCGTCTAGCCAGGCTTCTCATTGTTGGTGTGGGAATTTACAGGTAAACAAGGGAAGGGATTAGACTGATTCACGTGGAAATGGATTCATCAGAGACATCAGTATGAGCTCATGTTTAGGTACAGATGGTTGCGTATAGAATTATTTATAGATCTGTGAATACATACACATATATTTCTGTATGTTGTCAGCTGAGAGGGCCTAAAAGAAAGGACACCCCAGTAGCAATAAGCACACCTTCATCTGGATCTTGGTTTCTAATACCATTCTCCAATTAAAAGAAAAATCGATTATAAGAGAAATGGCCAACTGTAGGATTAGGGCAGGAGATGTACAAGATGAGGCCAGAGAAATTTAGAATGCCAGAAGGTAAGAAACTGCTGCAAAAGAAAAAAATTAATGGAGATATGTCACAGGTCTCCTAGGAGTCAACTGAAAGAATCCCTAGTGGCTAAACCTGGAGCGATTTGAGTAAAACAACAAATAAAGTAACATGACATTTTGACCCACAGTATAACTACCCATAATGCCATACTAATTATAAATAAATTAATAAATGTAGGAGAAGAGATAAACCTTCTCCTGCAGAAGAATTCCAAATAACGCTTGTAAAAACTCTATACTCTTAAGAAGGGGAGACCTAACTCCCCTCTCCTTAAATGTGGTTTGTGCATGTTGACTTCCTCCCAAAGAATGTAGTATGGAATTTCCCTGGTTGTCCAGTAGTTCAGAATCCACCTGCCAATGCAGGGAACATGGGTTCAATCCCTGCTCGAGGAAGGTTCCACATACTGCAGGGCAACTAAGCCCTACATGCCATAAGCACTAAGCCCGCAAGCCACAACTAGTGATGCATGCATGGAGCCCGGGCTCCATGAGAGAGGCCAACACAGTGAGAAGCCCACGCACCACAACTAGAGAAAGTCCACGCGCAACAATGAAGACCCAGCACGGCCAAAACAATCAATAAATTAAACAACAGCAACAACAAAGAATACAATATGAAGGGAGCAGGGGGTTGCTATACAGTGGAGACAGCTGACAAACACGACTTAAGATCAAGGTGATCAATGTCAACGTCAATAGTCATAAACCATGTTGATAGTATATACTCTTGACATTACTAATGACATTTTTATCTCTGTGATCTTCCTCCCCAAAACCTTTAAATTCAGTCTTATTATAAGAAAAAAAATCAAACACATTCCAGTAGTGGAACAGCCGATAAAATCCAAAAAAATGTTAAGGTCATCATAATCAAGGAAATTCAGACAAACTGCCCCAGCTCAGAGGAGCCCAAGGAGACATGACAACTAACTGTAATGTGGTATCGTGAATAGGATCCTGGAACAGAAAAAGGATACTAAGTAAACACTAAGGAAGTTGGAATAATGTATGGGCTTAGGACTTACCTGGTGTTCCAGTGGCTAAGACTTTGTCTTTCAATGCAGGGTTGTTGAGTTTGATCCCTGGTCCAGGAACTAAGATCGCACATGCCTCGTGGGCAAAAGATCAAAAGATAAAACAGAAGCAATGTTATAACAAATGCAATATAGCCTTTAAAAATAGTCCACATCAAAAAAAAAAAACTTTAAAAAATAAATAAAAATAAAGCATGGACTTTAGTTGATAATAATATATCAATACTGGTTCATTACATGTAACAAATATTCCATACATTAGTAAGATGTTAATAGGGGGAACTGGGTGTGGGGGTGTATGGAGATACTTTGTACTATCATCTCAATTTCTATGTCAATCTAAAATTTTTCTAAAAAAATAAAGTCTACTTCCAAGAAAAAGCCACCATCACCACCAAATTTGAAAAACTTTAAAGGGTTGCCATCAATTATCTGGAAATTATGTTTGTGAGAAAACCTTATTCCTTTATGATGATGGATAAGTGAAGCATTGCTGAATTATCTCTGCCTCTCTGAGCAAGTTAACGTTTCTTAAAAAAAAAGAAGGAAGGGAGAGAGGGGAGAAGCAAGAAAATACAAGTGTGTGTGTGTGTGTGTGTGTGTGTGTTTAAACAAGAGGAAAAAGTGAATTCTAAATTGTTAAAACCTTGGAGTGGAACTTAATCTAATTTATAAGCAGTTCCACTAGAGATGTGTGAGGATTTTTTGTTGTTGTTGTTAAAGAGAAAAACTAGTTTCAAGCATTATTAAGCTTTTTTTTCCCCTCCCAGAAGCTAAGAAAACCATCTGTGAGAACCTGTTTGCATGTTTGTTTTCTACAATAAAATGCAAAATACTTCTTTCCTGTTAGCGGATTATACCATATGTCTCTCCCTGTAACAAAATCAGCATGTTTATTAATGAACCCAATCAGAGGCAAAGATTTAGAAAGATTTAAGGAACCGAATTTTCCATTCAATATTTCAGTAAAAGAAACTTCTGGTTAGACATCATTGTTGTGCTTGGAAAATAGAAGCTTTGTTTTTGCTTTGAAATCAACTGACTTGGCAAAGGACAGAGAGCAGGAGGAGAGCCCCTTTGGAAAAAAAAAAATTTTTTTAAAGTCTGCATTTAAGAAGGGCCCTTTCTGCCTGATGATTCCCCTGCTGATTTATCCACAGTTTATATGTGATTAATATTTAATTTGATCAGTTTCATTTTTCCAGACAGACTAATTAAAGTGCCTGATGGCCCAAATCCTCCATATCTGAACGTAGTGGCAGGCCTGTGGGCTTCTGAGAATGACAGGAAGCAAATGGGTTAGTTTCTACCATATTGGAGAGAGCAGCCCATGGTACCCATCATGGAGATATCATGATAGTTCCAGCACGCCACCCTCCCTGGGAGCCCTGTTGACCATCTGAGTAACCAAGATGACTGGTGGCACTGGGTGTGGCACAGCCCATTGGAAAGAAAGAAGTCAGACAGACCCCAGCACCCACATGACTAGTTCAGGTTCAAGACTAGTTCAAGTTCAAGGTGCTGTCATGAGCCAAGAGGCTTTTCTCTCTAGGCTCCAGTTTGCTCATCTGATATATAAGTATTTCGGCTTTGCTGTCCTTTTATTTCTGAACTTGTGTAACAGTGAACTTGGCAGGAGACCATAAGTAGTGAAAGTCTTGAAAGCCACACTCTGGGCAGATGTTAGGGTAGATGCTCTGTCTGATCCCTGGGTCTGAAAGACCCGCTGGGGGAAGAAATGGCTACCCACTCCAGTGTTCTTGCTGGAGGATTCCATTATCAGAGGAGCCTGAGGGCTACGGTCCGTGGGGTGGCAGAGTCGGACACAACTGAGCGACCAACCCTTCCACTTTCTATTCTAGTCATTCAGCCTCCATCCAGGTCTACTTGGTGGTGTGGACAGAACCCTGGAAACTTAGTTCTCATGTCATTATTTATCACATGCTGTGGCTTCTTAAAAATCTTAACAAGAAAATAAAACACATTACCAGGGTGCAACTTCAAGGGAAAAAGAAAGGTTGATGCTCCTTGGAAGGGCGAGGGTAGGGTTAGAGCTTTGGAGCCAGTGTGAGGCTGAGCCCAAATGACCCCTTTACCTTCTTCACAGGGTCTGTTGGGTAACATTCTTGTGCTGTGGCCATGATACACACAGATCTCAACAGTGCAGCTAATTACCAAAAGTCAACTCTATCCTTGTCAGCAATATGAAAAAAAAAAAAAAAATCTTCATGTTCTAAATGAGCAAGTGAGAGCAGCAGGGAGGTTTGGGTGACTTTGGTAACTATAAAAAGAACTATTGTAAAATTTGGGGGCTTGGGCAGGTAGAGGTAAATATTTGCAAGTTGATTGTAATAAAGGTTATTACTTTTTAAATTTTTATTTATTTATTTATGACTGTGCTGGGTCTTCCTTGCTGTGTGCAGGCTTTCTCTGGTTGTGATGAGCAGGAGCTACTCTCTAGTTGCAGCATACAGGCTTCTCGTTACGATGGCTTCTCTTGTTTTGGAGCACAGGCTCTAGAATAGATGGGCTCAGTAGTTGTGGAGCATGGGCTTAGTTGCCCCGCAGCGTGTGAAATCTTCCCAGACCAGGGATTGAACACATGTCCCCTGCATTAGCAGGCGGATTCCCAACCACCGGACCGCCAGAGTTGTCCCCTAAGCTGATGATTTTTTTTTTATGTATTTTATTTTATTTTTGGCTGTGGTGGGTCTTCATTGCTGTGCATGAGCTTTCTCAAGGGGCAGAGGGTTGGGGCTACTCTCTAGTTGCAGTCTGTGGGCTTCTTATTGCAGTGGCTCCTCTTGTTTCAAGGCACAAGCTCTAGATCGTGGGCTCAGTAGTTGTGGCTCACGGACTTAGTTGCTTTGCAGCATGTGGAATCTTTCCAGACCAGGGATTGAACCTGTGTCCCCAGCTTTGGCAGGCAGATTCTTAACCACTGGACCACCAAGGAAGTCCACGCTGGATGGTTTTTGAAAAGAACTTGTAAGGTTGCATTGGGAATCCCAGTGGGAAAGCCTTTCGATTCTTCAACTACCCCATCTCTGGGATCGACACTTATCAGTAAACCCCAGGCTGACTAAGTCCTCAGACACCCTGCCATCTAAAGAAAAACACATGAACCGCATGTTCTCCAAGAGTGCTCTTTAGTCCTTGGATATTCTGGCTTCCCTTCAGATGTCTCTTAACTCCATGGCTTTCTCTTCGCCAAGGAGATAGCCCAGAGGCAGAAGGTAAGATGCTTAACAACAAAGTCTGCTCCATTGTATGGCCAGGCAAGAGGGAAGCCAGGGGCTGCAGAGACTGAGAAGCTAGCTGCCCAGGGGCCAAGATAAGGTTGTGCAACTACTGAGGGAGGGCATCCGGGAAGATCCAAAAGCCGAGTTCCCAAGTACTGCCCAGAGGACAGGGATCAGCTGTCATGTTGAACAGTGGCCTTGGATGATGAATGCGCTGAGGAGCCATGGGTTGAAGCTTTGAGCCTGTGTTGATTGGATTTGCTTTAGTCATTGGCTCTGCTCTAGTCTAACACCATTACAGAATGTTCATTCAGTTCAATCCAACAGACATTCACTGGGTTCCTATTCTTGCCAGGTAACAGAGCTGTACTCTGTGGATGCAGAGGTGGATAAAATAAGTCCCTTTCCTGATGAAACAATAAACACCATTCATCATGACAGACATTAGATTATCTAGAGAGAACAGTGGAGACAGACCCCTCTGGACAGTTGAAAGTGTGTGGTTAGATGACCACCGATCCATCGGCCCTAGTCAGGCACCGTTGAAAACCAAGACCCTGCTGCCGGAAGCATTCCTTTGAGTTCATTAGAGGAGCATTTCATTAATTCTGGTAAGGAATGTTAAGAGGAAAGGTGTAACCTGAAAAAATGATCCCATGAACAAGCAAGTGGGTTAAATGAAGCTAGACACATTGCTTTCCTGGGCGGGTGGTTTTTCCCCACAGGACTTCTCAGAGCCTTGAGTATACCAGCTGCTCTGAGTGCATAGCCCAGAGGAGGGCTGCCCCGAGGGTTTTGGCTTGGGAATCTCCTTAGAGCTGGGACCTTCATGTCCTTGGCCCCTGGCACGGTGTCCTGTCTGGAGCCGAGACTTTGAGGAGTGGGCCTCCAGCCCCAGCTCTCTCACTCTGGCTGTAATTGCTTGGTCTTGGGGAATCTTCCCCCTTCTGGTCCCATTTCCTCATCTAGAAAATGTGATAGTAACACCAGCCTGTCTTACAGGGTCGTTATGAAATGTTGTATGGAAAAGCAGTTTGTACCACTAAGGACCAGGATTGTGATTGCGGCAAAGTGACGATTGTGGTTGTGACAAAGCCCTCCAGACCTTCGTTCCTTGACGGCTCTGAGGTTCGAGACTGTCTCCGTTTCCTGAGATTTCCCTTTCCTCATGATGTTTACGCACCTCTCTGGGCTACTTCTCGTAGCCTTCCCTTACATTAAACCCCAGAGGCTTCCAGTTTTGAATCTTTCTTTCCACCCTGGACTGTTTTCTCTCGGGTTTTTCCATTGTGTCAACATTCCCTGTATACCCATGTTTCTGTCTCTAGTGCTAACTTCTCTTGTGAGCTCTGGATCCAGACCGCCAGCTTCTCACCAGGCATCTCTGTGTGATTGCCTCCAACTCAACCCCACACGCGTGCTTCTTTGTCTCCAAGGGTCATCTTAAGTGCTGCTGGGAAATCCCTGCCCGTCTTTCAAAACCCAGCTCAACCGCCTCCTCTGTGTGTGTCCGCCTCTGTGCTCCCAGAGAACTCTGTCCCGACATCTGACACCCCACTGCTCACACCAGCGCTGGGTTATCGGCGGGGGTTTTGTGGAGTCAAGGACTATACGTTACTTGTGTTTAAATCCTCATCACTGAGCAGAGCGCAGGCCACGTGGCCTCCAGTCTGTTAAGCTGGATGCATATGTCTCATTCTAGTCATGCCTCTGCAGCAGAGGGGAGTTTCATCTTTAATGCCACATCTGGCTTTACACCAGAGGCTTGAACCTGCCGGGTGATAGTTTTGTTCTTTTCCCCGCCAGCTAGAGCTTGCAGATACCCAGAAGCAGAAGCCCCCCACAGAGGGGCCAGAGGAGGCCACAGGTGCCTCTGGCTGCAGCCGCCCCTCGGCTCTGAGCCAGCCAGCCCCTGGCCATTGACCGCGATGGCGAGCAGGAGGCCCACCCCCTCTCCCCCAGCTCTGGCCGAGCTGTGTTGATATTCTGGCGGCATAGCCGGGGTTGTTATTGAGCACATGCTTTGCAGATTAGCCTGTTTGTATAGCCAATCGAACATGTGCTCCATTAAAAATTAAAGCATCCTGTTTTAAGGATGGAGCAGGAGACATCAGCTGTGCCACTGTGTAGCAGACATGCAAAGCCCCAGAGCCCATTACCATAGGTTACAGCAAATGTTAATCAGTGCCAGCGCAGTTAAATAATGCAGTTTGTGCAGATGGCAGCTAGTACATCTCCTCGCAGATGTGTCCTCCAGTCCCGGAGGCTGCTGTATCACAGGAGTTGTCAGGAGCAGTCAGATCTGATGCTGACTGTCAGCATCACCTTTTGTGTCTGCGCGCATCCACCAGCCAGCCAAGAGGCAATGATCAGGCTGACTATAGGCCCTCCTTCCAGAAGCCGGAGCAGAGAGCGTTTGCCTGCGGCTCCGAGGAAGGCAGGGGTATTTTGCCAGGTAGCCAAGAGGACCCACAGTACACGGCCTCAGTCTGTTCCATGAATGAACCTAGCTGCACCCCGCATGCGCGGTGTCCAAGCCAGGTGGAGTCAGGAGGCTCCCGCCTTTGCTCTCGCCGGCTGTCCTGTTGCGGTGGGGAGCGTTGATGAGTTGTTCCCTGGCTGGCACAAGTGTTGAGACACGTCACTGTCTCCGAAGTTGGAGTTCCTATGGCTCCCGCTGTGCAAACGGGGCCTGATTTGGAGCAGCAATGTGTTGTTCCCGAAGCCCAGGCACTTGGTTCCCTGGCCCAGGTGTGCCTACCCTTGGGTGCCCAAACAGACACTCAATGCAAAATTAAGGAGAAATCACCGTTTGCATTGCCAGACGTTAAGAAGCAACTGATGGTAGAAGGAAAAGATCAAACTCAGCACTGGGCCAGTTCTTAGTGAAGAACTAGCAGTCCTTTCCTAGCAACTAAGCAGGAGGAGGGGATCTTTCAGTGAAAGGACTAATACCCGCTGACGTTCACCCATCAACCCCTGGGAGCATCCCTTCAGTCGGTCAGTGACAGTAGCAGGTAAAATTGTTGTTTAGTCACTGATTTGTTATCAGACTCTTGTGTGACCCCATGGACTATAGCCTGCCAGGCTCCTCTGCCCATGAAATTCTCCAGGCAAGAATACGGGAGTGGGTTGCTATTTCCTCCTCCAGGGGATCTTCTCACCCCAGGGAATGAACCCACGTCTCCTGCATTGGCAGGTGGGTTCTTTACCACTGAGCCACCAGGGAAGCCCAGCGGGTACAGTTACTGAGCCCCGTACGTGGAAACCTCTGTCATCAAGAGAAGATGAGATTAAACTCAAGTAATCAAGTATAGGGCATTTTTAAATAGAGAAGCAGAGAAGATGGCTCTTGGTATAGTTAAATGATTGACTTAAAGGTGTAGCTTCAGCTTTGTGAAAAATGCACTGCTATAGGACAACCCCTTCCTGAGTATTATCGAATATGTGAGTGATGATATAGCCATGAGAAAAAGAGTGAAAACGTTTATTCATCCTGTTGTCTTTCTGGACTGTCCAGCTGTGTTCCTAGGCACAGCACATTGCTTGCCGTGATGTAGTGTGTTACTGTACATAAGTGCACTTGTAGAAACAAGGCTCTGGTTTTCCTTCTCCTCCCCTTCTTCCATCTGAAAATAGATAAGTTGTTCCTCCTTCATCTTAAGAAAATGCTGCTTTGAAAGCCAGGCAGCAGGTTATATCACGTCTGCCCTTTCTTATCTACCACCACCCCCCGCCCCAGTTTGTTGAAATTTTTAGTGTTGTCGTAGAAGAGTCTTTACACCACGACTCAGCATTCACGAGGGCAGTCTGCCTGAGCCTCCTGACCTCCTTGCCTCCAGTGGTCTTCCTTCCATCCACCTCAGCCCTCCAACCTCACTGCCATGCACGCCTTCTTGTCACTACTGATAACAATACCAAGTTTAGGGTTGTGATTTCCCAGTCATTGCAGACAAGGAGGTCCAGGAAATGGGGAGTCCAGGAGGCTTGCTGGAGGACCCTGACCATCCTGGACTCCTCATTCTTTGACCTCCCTGTCTCCAATGATTGGGAAATCACAACTCCAAAGACTTTAAGACTCCCAGTGCTGGCCTCAAAAGTTCTTCCCATCGATACTGTACAGTAAGTCTCCTCCATACAAACAGATTCCATTCTGCAAACACATTTATAAGTCCAATTTGTTTTTAATTCCAACAGAGTACCTAGGTACCCACTAACACAATCAGCTATATAGTACTGTACTGTGACGGGTTTATAATACTTTTCATACAAATAATACATAAAAGACAAACACACAAAAAATAAAACATTTTTAATCTTACAGCACAATACCTTGAAAAGTACAGTAGTATAGTACGGCCACTGGCATACAGGGCCTCATTCACATCTTTGAAAGTTGGTAACTTGAAGGCTTCTATGTAGGGGACCTACTATGCTTCACTGAAAGGTTCCTTTCCTCTTTTGTTTTTCCTAAAACCTTTTTCTTAAAGTTTCTAATGTCCTGTTACTGAGGACTAAAACAAACCTAGACAGCATATTAAAAAGCAGAGACATTACTTTGCCAACAAAAGTCTGTCTAGTCAAAGCTATGGTTTTTCCAGTGGTCATGTATGGATGTGAGAGTTGGACTATAAAGAAAGTTGAGTGCCAAAGAATTGATGCTTTTGAACTGTGGTGTTGGAGAAGACTCTTGAGAGTCCTTTGGACTGCAAGGAGATCCAACCAGTCCATCCTAAAGGAAATAAGTCCTGAATATACATTGAAAGGACTGATGCTGAAGCTGAAACTCCAATACTTTGGCCACCTGATGCAAAGAACTGGGTCATTGGAAAAGACCCTGATGCTGGGAAAGATTGATGGCAGGAGGAGAAGGGGACGACAGAGGATGAGATGGTTGGATGGCATCACCAACTCGATGGAATTGAGTTTAAGTAAGCTCCAGGAGTTGGTGATGGACAGGGAAGCCTGGTGTGCTGCAGTCCATGAGGTTGCAAAGAGTTGGACACGACTGAGCGACTGAACTGAACTGGAAATAAAGTTGTATAATCCCTGGTCAAATACAGTCAATGTTTTTAGTGTATTGAGTTATATCATTGAAAGCAGCAGAATTAAGTAAGAGCAGAATGGGACAAAGGATTGAAAGTGTGGCTTAAAGTTGCAACTCTCTGAAGTGCTGTGGGTATTTCAGTCTCTTTACTTGTTAGTGTATATATCATAGCATCTGTCCTTTTCCTTTACACAAGTCAGACTCTAGAAAGTTTTAAACGTTTGTGTCTGTGATCAAAAGTGAGATAAAATGGTCCTTTTTCACTGCCCTGGCTTGGAAGGAAAGTTTCCAAACCAGGGGGAGACTGTCATTGCCATATGATAATTTAATCTTCCTTTAGTCTTTACTCTCCCTTTCTAAATCTTGGCATATGAGATCATAGGTTCCCTCTCCATTTTCAAGTTGGCGTCTTTCTTGTTTTACGTAAGAGTTTGATGCCTCATTTGAACCAGTCTACCACCAAGACCCTTGCTCTGAAGACTGCATATTAGAATGCTTTTGGCTGCAAGTAACAGAAGGCCTAGCCAAAGACGGCCGTAAAAGAGGGATGTTCAGTTAGTTATCTCACAGAATAAATGTCCAGAGTTAGCCATATGAGTGTGTAGGACCGGCTTCTCTGAGGATCTGGCTTCTCCTTAAGTAGATAAGCTAGCTACCCCAGCTGTAAGCTTTGGGTCCCCACCCTATACTCCAAGGAGGGGAAGAGGACAGACCGCCTCCTTCATGTATGTTTCTTTGTATTTGGAGGGAAAATCCTTTCCAGAGGTTCTGTAGCATTTCCTCATTCATCTCATGAATGACAGGCTTGAACTTGGTCACCCATCTACCCAAACCAGTCACTAGCCAATACACACTAACTTAGACCCTAGATCATCTCCTGGGCTGGGCCCATGGCTGTCTGATACCTGAACAGAGCTGGTTTTTCTGATAGCAGAGACCAGGACGCAGTCTGCTGGGCAGACTGTCTTCTACAGCAGTACAACCTGTGGCTTCTGCTAGGGAAAAAAAACTCACTCCAGGTGGAGTAGAAGGTTAGCTTGGCATCTGTATTGATCGGCTAGGATATTATAAAGCCTTTAGAAGTGATCTTGGAAATACTTGCTTATTTACATCACCACTGGTGGCACTAGTGGTAAAGAACCCACTTTGCCAGTGCAGAAGATGTGAGACATGAGTTTGATCCTGGGTCAGGAAGATCCCCTGGAGGAGGGCAGGGCAACCCACTCTAGTATCCTTGCCTGGAGAATCCCCACTGTCAGAGGAGCCTGGCGGGCTACAGTCCATGGGATCACAAAGAGTCAGACATGACTGAAGCAACTTAGCACGCGCGCGTGCACTTTTCATTTACATATCTTGAGGACAGCGCTTACCACACGGCACCATGATTCTGTATCTGTGTATCACAAGGGGCCCCTGACTTCTTGTGTCCAGAGCACCCAGGAACTTAATACAGATAGAGGCGCTCTCAGTGTTTGCTGAGTGAATGAATAAATGAATGAAATAAGCAAATGGTAAGATACTCTTTAAAAAAAACTTTTATCGATATATAGTTGATTTATAATGTTGTGTTAGTTTCAGGTGCACCACAAACTAATTCAGTTTTATATATGTGTGTGTGTGTGTGTGTGTGTGTATTCTTTTTCAAATTATTTTATATTATAGTTATTATAATATATTGAGTATAGTTCCCTGCACTATACAGTAGGTCCTTGTTGTTTTATCTATTTTATGTATGGTAGTATGTATCTGTTAATCCCAAATTCCTAATTCATCCCCCACTTTCCTCTTTGGTAATCCTAAGATTATTTTCTCTGTCTGTGAGTCTGTTTTTGCTTTGTAAATAAGTTCATTTTTATCATTTTTTTTATTCCGTAAATAGGTGGGGATGTGATATTTGTCATTCTCTGACTCACTTCATTTTAGTATAATAATCTCTAGGTGCATGAGCAAGATATTGTTGAAGCATGTCTTATGAAGAATACTTGAAATAATTACAAATGTTTACCTGGATAATTGAATGAATGAACACACAAATGAATAAGCAAATGATGGCTGAAGTGTTCTTGAAGCTGAGTTCTGTGAACTGTTAAAATGACTATAAATGTTTGCCTAGAGAAGAGAAGTTCTGAGGAATACAGAGACTTTCTGCAGTGCTGTACCCGAAATCCTTTCAAGTGAAAAAGATTAGAATCACCTTGTGGGATATCTAAGGATAGAGCTAGGAAGGAGTGGAAACTACAAGAAGACAGAGAGCTCTTTCTTGCTCTGAGCTAAAATCTCTAAGTGGAGCTATGTAAACATGGAACTAACTACCTCAGGAAAGAGTGCTTTTGCCATCACCAAGCACTGTGTGTCACTTGACAGGATATTGTAAAGGAGAGGGAAGTTCCATTTATCGCTGGAGATCGGACCAAAGAATGTTTATTCTCTGATGTAACCTAGTAGTGATACGGCTCTCTGAAATTTTAAGAAAATTTAAGGAACTAAACTCTTACCTCTAAAGATTGAAATGAAGGAAGCACAGCAGTTATTTCTAAAGTCACAAGAGATTTTATGCTGCTCTGACACACCTGTGAGTAATCCCACCTGTGTTTATTATTCCCAATTATATGTGCTGTTCTCTGGAGCTCAATTTTGTGATGGAAGGTTTTTTGAAAATAAAAAGTTGGTGAGGACTTCCCTTGTGGTCCAGTGGTTCAGACTCAGCACTCTCAGTGGCCCCATTGCAGGGGCGCAGGTTCAGTCCCTGGTCAGGGAACTAGGATCCCACATGCCTCACATGGTGCAGCCAAAATTGGGTTCGTCCGTCTTAACGGGATCTGCGTGGATTATGAAAGTTCGCCTTTGTGCTCTTGTTTTTGCTCTTTGTCTTTGCAAAGTGAATGAAGAGAAGCGCCCAGCTTCTGAGGGGTGGGGAAGTGAGGCTGCGTCCCCATGTCTCTCTCACATGGGCTGTCTTGCTGCCTAACCACAGAAGTGAAAGTCAGAGAAAAGAGTTGGAGATTGAGAATCTGTGGGCCATCATTCACTCTTCTTGTAATTATAGTGAGGAAGTGTATTGCATATGTATATTCCCTCAGTAAAACAGGTGTTCTACCCTTAAAATGGTAATTATAGACTATTTCAGATCAATGATCTTCACTTATTTCATATCACTGTGGTATTTTCTTCCACGGTTAACCACCCTGTGATATAGAAAGCTTGCTCACGCTTGAAAAAATCAAAATGCATATAGATTTTCTGAAATAAGCCTCCTTTCTGGAAGTATTTTGTGGTTAGTTTCAAAATGTAATATCCTGAGGAAGGTTTAGGTTGACTTTTTTTATTTGAGTATAAAATTTTAAAAGTAAAATCACTGTGCAATGAGCGATTTTACTTCCATTAGCCTAATGTCTTTGTGGTTTCATTTGAGGTCACTAGTAGATTATTTTTCTTACATTATTTCATCAGCTGTCAGTTCTATTAATATAATGTAATTCATTCAGTGCTGTGATTTTTAAGACATGACTGTAAGCACAGAAGGCAATTTTTTTGGAAGTTTATTTGGATGATTGTAGGGTATCAGACTGCCTCAGTCTTCTTCATGCTCAGTGGCTGGAGGGTCACTTAAGGATTGCATATGATCTGGGATTGTCAAGTGGTGATTCATGCCTGTGTTTTTATACCCAGCGCATAAAAATATATCTGCAGCTTCTTTATTATCATCTTTTGAAAGACTATGGCTTGCTTGTGGGATATGCAATTGTGTTTACTACTTAGGTTACAAGATACGTGATCTATCTCTTATTTAACACTAATAGAAACCTTTTCCGGGAGGTTCATTTCAAGCTCACTCTATTAATATATTCACTCTTTGGGCTTTGATTACAATGCCATAAATTTATGTTTGCATAGTTGGTGGGTATCATTCAGGAAATAATTTGAAAATTATTCCTTAAACAATAGATAGACACATCTTGTTAGTCCCTAGTAGTTATCAAGAAATTACATATTGTCCTCTCTTGAACTTGAATATATGATGGAGGTCCTTGGAATCACCTGGAAAATTGGTTCTTTAGTTTGTTTTTTTAATATGAGGATAATTTTTAAAGTTAAAAGTAAGAAAGCCCTACACAGTAATAGTTGTAGCTTTGCCATCTCAAAATTTGAAACATATAAAATGCATTTACTGAAATACATGTGGATGAAATGATGTAATATCTGGGGTTTGTTTTAAAATTATCTGAAAAGATGGAAGCAGCTGGAATGGGTAGGGTGTAGATGAAACAAGGTTGGCTGTGAGTTGATTATTGTTGAAACTGGGTGATGGTAGATGGGCATTTATTGTATAAACACTTTTATATGTGTTTGAAAAACACATCCATTTCAAAAAAAAAAATACACCAGGACTATAAGGTGACTGTGAATTTAGCTGTGCTTTTAAAAGGAAAATGTATTTTTATAATCACCAAAGCATCTATATGTTTGAAAAATACCGATCATTATGTGAAAGTGGCATGTGATTTATGGAGCCTAGAGACAGAGCTTGGTGTTCCTGGATTCTGTAACCCTTTGGCTATAACCATTAGAGCACAATAGAGAAGCAAGTTCAAGGCAGCTCGATACATACTGTGAACACAGCCACAGAGTACATTCCAAGCAACGCGAACCTTGACTGCTGAAGCACGCGTGTCTCTTCATGAGCACACTGGTTGCTATGCTGCTTAGAAAAGGCAGTGCCCTGTGGAGGAGGCCAGGCTTGAGCAGTGAGAACATGGGACAGAGCGTGTAGGGCTGAGGCAGGCTGGAACGTCTAGCACAGGAAGCAAAGAATCTGATCCGTTCGGAGTGTCAGGGGCCTCCAAGTAATAGCAGCCTTATCCGAATTCAGGCTCCGTCAAGCTTGCCCTTGGCCAACTGTCACCAAGGCCAAAAATACCCATGATTTCTTTTTCTGACCTCAGTCATATTGACCTACGCCTTCTGTCTCCTCTTCAAGTAGAATTTAAAACATCTACATTGTATTTCGATTTCTGTGAAGATTAGAAAGTAGTCTCACTGTCTTTTGGCCCTGGCCAGTTTTCACTGAGACCTTATTTCCTCGAAATTCTTGGCCTATAAAAGCATGCAGGTGAAATTACCCTTAATTTATAATTATTTAGATTTAAAATCTCAGATTACATGGGAATAAAATATCTAGAATGAATCAGCCTGAGGATGGTGTTTCTTTTTTCAAAATTATTAATTATTGGAACATTATACAAAAAAAAACATTGAAACACTTAATTCATGGTTCAGTTCTGTTGTTCATTTAAAGGTTTAACTGTTTCCCACTGTTTAAATATCTCTATCTGATCTTTCATGCTAACCCAGCATGTCCAAAATATTGAAAACCAGATGAATGAGCAAGGAATTTAAGGAATACTCCCCCAGTGAAGCTAGAAGGATTTTCTTAAGGAGGGAAAAAAAAAAAGAATGCATGAAACTTATTTAACAAGAAAGATTTGAGTCAGGTAATCTACATAATATATCCACTGGCATTAAAGCTGTCATCTTGGTATAGCATTTCTGGTACGAATTTCGCAATAGCTGTCTTTCACTGTCGGTTCTAATAAAGAGTGTTGGTCAGCTTAAATTCCCTGGGAGCTCAGAGTTATGTTTTGTGAACTGCGTGTGCCTGAGGCCTCTCATGCATGATTTAAACTGCTTTGTAAATGTCAATAGGTGGAAAAGCATCGGATCCCTCGTAGATTTCTCCAAACCCTCAAAGATGAGTATGCCATGTATAAACCATGCTGCGCTCTCAAGGCCATTGCCGTTTTTCACTCTTGCCTAACTGGGGGTTTTAAGGTATTGCCAGGAGCAAAATATCAGTGTGTGCATGTCTCGATCCAACTGGCCAATGAAACCCTTTATTAAGAAAACCTTTGCACCAGAGAAACGTCTCCAGTGACCTGAGATGGGCCCACCTCATGAATGTTGAATGTTCTTCAAATTCTATTTCTTCATTCTTGATTTTTTTATTTTTTTTCAAAACACACATTTGACTTGATTGAATTTGCTGATTCCGTAACACTGCATTCATTTCATGGACACTGCTATGGAATGGTAGAAAAATATTTCCGTCGGGAGCTCCCAGACCTGGGTCCCCTCTTGGTTCTGTCTGTCTCTGGCTCTTTGTCCTTGGGCAAGCCACTTGGCCTTTGAGGGGGGCCCCACTTTTTCATTCACTGAAGTTGAATCCAGGAGGTTGCATTAAATGATCTCCAGTTATTCCTCTCAGCTCTTGCATCATGATTCCAAGAGATAGTGACAGACAGCCAGTGTGACACTTTTAAAGCCATGGGGGCACATGGGACTTTTTAATTAGACTTATTCTCTGTCTTCCGGGCAGCACAGAGTGCCAGCAGGAGCCCCCAAATGGCCAGCAGCGATCGGGCAAAGTGACCTCAATGTCAGCCCAAAGGCTTATCAGCTCATTTGCGTTCACAGCACTTCCTTGTGCTGTTTCCAGTCAGCCTGTGCCCCCCTTTCCACCACCACCCCTCAGTGTATCCCCCCTCCACTCCGCGGATTCCATAGCTAAAAGGTGTCTTCTAACGTCTGAAGAGGCTGAAGCGGCATGGCATTCCAGGGTAGAGGCCCGCAAATGAGCAAAAACACTAGCCTGGCTTTCTCATGGTGGCCTCTGCTCCACTCTTGTACTGCCTCGCCCAGTGCCTAGGGACAGACGAGCTTGGAAAATGCGTGTCGCACACTCATTGCAGAGTGAATGCGTTCACAGTCAGCCAGGAAGACAGAGATGGCCTTTTGTTCGCCTTCTTTTATTTTTTCATACCCACCCAGTTCCGAACGAGCCGCTTTGGTCTTCTCTTTCCACACGCTCACTTTCCCACACAGTGTCTTTTTGAGGCAACCATTTATGGGGTAGCCCTAAAGCTGGCCTGTCAGGTCTGATCCTGACCCTCCTCTGACTGTGTGACCTTGAGCCCTTCACGTAACCTCTCTGTGTCTCTTGTTTTTCATCTGTGAAATGGGCCTCATATAAGTACCTAGTTCAGCAGGTTGTGAGATTTAAATTCAGCTCTAACATAAAGCTCTAGAGCTGTGCCTGTCAATGTTATTAACATTGGTTTTTTAAAAAATTATTATTTAATTTGAACTTTAAAAAATAAAAAGAGCCAAGGACAAAGCAACTGCCCTTTTTTTTCCTCTTGGGGAAAAAACAAAACCACTTGCTTAATGCCCACCATCTCTACCCCAGTGAGGAGTGGTTGAAGACGGCAGAGCCAGCGGTCCAGGGCCTTGCTCACTCAGGCCAGGTCCGTGTTTGCCTGGTTAGGAGCACACCATGGCAACGTCCATGCCCTGGGCAGCCACACCACCACTGGTTGGGAACTCCACAACCTGGAGAGGCCTTGGGAACCCTGTCGCCACCAGCGTTCCATTTGTGTGTTTGGAGAATATCAAGTAAGCACATTCTTCGTCACCCCCTGCCATGACCTCAGGGTTACTTTCTGCGGTTGTTGACAAATTTTTAGACATCCCAGGTTTTATCAGCGGAAACCTTGAAGAGTGACAAATGGTTCTTGGAAGAGTCGGTACACACTCTAAAATGTCAGCTGGCTCATTTATAACCAGCGATGTCCAGTGTCTAAGCCGTGCTATCAGCATGGTCTATAGATAACTCACCCTCACGATGCTCCGGGCTCCCCGAGCACTTTGTGCAGCTGTTCTGGTTGAAGACCCAGTTGACATCTATAATAGATATCAAATGGAGAGCCTCTTATTTTATCACTCTCTGTGTTTCAACACCGGCGGTCCCCGTGGACTGTCGGAAACAGGCAGCCGGCACGTTATGGGAAAGGTGACTTGCTGAGTCCGGGTGCCCCGAGGACATTATTAAGTGCTGGGGAACCTTGTTAGCTCATAAAGTTGGTTCAAACCAATTATTGCTGTGCAACCATTCCCGTTGCCAAGAATGTAACACTCTTTTAAATTCTTGCCCATAAAGCCGATCTTTCCATGACATGATATCATAGAGCAGGGCTTCTGATCTGGCCGCGGTAGTGTCCCACTGGCTGCAAAGACTAAACATTGCATTTGCTGCTCAATACTGGTTCCCCTTCAGTGCTTCATGGAGGCAGCAAGACTACTATTTATAGATTTACTTTCTGTCTTCCTAGTTCAGCGCAGTCAGTTTTGACACACTGTCCCAGTAATCTGATCAGCCATGCTGCTTTTAAATGAAGGTCTAGGCCTTGGCCTCTGCAGAGAGGGTGACAGCTGTCAGATACAGATAGTAGGCTACAGATCCTGGCTGCTAAAACCCTCTCATTCATTCCCGTTACAGATCATTGACCACAGCTTGAAGCCGTGCTTTACAGTCGGCCGATTAGTTGGCAAGAGATCTACATACTGTATTAGCAAGGTCAACCACTGAGATAAAGGCAAAAACTCAAACCCTGCACTATTTTTAAACCAGTAGCCATTTGTTAAAGCTGGTTATTTTGGTACATGTCTCTCTTCCTTGCTTTTTTTTTTTTTTCCTCTCTCTCTCAAAACAAAACTAAAGAAACTTGCTAAAACTCTCTGTCAGAGTTAATGAAGATGGTGAGATGATTCAGATCTGAGAAGGGTGCGGTCTTTCTCAGAAACTCTTTCAGGCCCTGCAGTGTAGACAGCTGTGTGAGCCATGCCCACTCCTTGTTTTAACCAGAGCGTATTTGGAGAGCTCAGCCCAGGGATCCTAGGAAAAGCTTGACCCGTCCATGAGAGTGGGTTAGGCGGGTCTGACCTGCAGAGGGCTGAGTCACAGCTCACACAGGGTTCACTGAAATCCCTCCCAGTCCTACCTGCAAAGGCCGGTCTTCACTGTTGGCTCAAGTGATGGGGCCTCATCTACAGGGACTCCATTCTCCAGGGTCGTCCCTCACCCAGCAGCTTGGTTGAAGCCTGACTTTGTTCCACGTGCTTCACATCAGACTTGCAGGAGGGGAACTTGGACCCTGGGAAGCCTCTCGTCACAAGGTGATCTGCTGACTTCATATCCAGTGAACCTTGAATCTTATCTTTACCCAGAATCTTAGCTTTATCCGCCTACCAGATCTGCTCCGCCCCAAATCCCTCCTGTCTGCTGTCTTCCCTCCGGCTCCTCCATCTCCACCGAGCATCCGGTTCCCTTCACGACTGCCACCCGCCCCCTCAGCTGCCTCTCTTTCCCCCACGACCTTTCTGTTCTCCTGCAGGGACACAGCCGGAGCGCCCATTCTTTTCCAAGGTCTTGCTCTCTTCTGCCTTCCTCCACATTGCCTTCCCTCTCTGCCGTGAACTTGTCGCGGTCCCATCTCCCCTCTGATCTCCTGTTTTGCTCTCTACACTTTATTGACTTGACAACCAGAGTTCAGTTTCTGAGGACTCAGGGGCTCGCCGGGCCCTTGACAGTAAGCCGCAGGCTGCTCTTCCCTAAGGCCGTGCGCCGCTGTCCTGAGCGAACCCAGCTCAGTCAAGCTGTTTGTGCTGCTTCTCCCCTCCTCTTACCCTGGAGAACCTTTCAAATGACAAGTCTCAGGACAGCTAGGAAACTCAGTGTACATCCTCAATACATATCTGTAGAATGAGAGCATAAATACAAGTCAAATGTTTGACATTGTTATCAGCATGTTCAGACCCTCTGAACTAA